>NC_138766.1:72031364-72631364 GCF_965113315.1 Podarcis vaucheri
ATCTCCGTGTAACTTAACCTTATGCCAGTATCGTGATGCGTTTTTTGTTTTGTTTTATTTGTTTTGTTTTTTTGGTCCAAGACCTTGTCCGTATTATATAGGATGCTGCTGGTGTGACACTACAGAAAGATCAGGGAGGGACCGTTTGTTGCTGTTGTAAGGAAAGGCTCTTCAATAGTCAGCAAAAGGGAGTTGCTGCTGAAAAGAAACCTGGTACCAGTGCGCAATGAAGATGGATTGTAGCCTCAGTTCTATAGATCCTGTGCTTTGCCAGTTTGTGCCATGTAGTAAGTGGCACAAGGATTGTCAGGCTTGTTGTGAACAGGGCTTCACATATTTGGATGATCAGGCTGTCGGAGCAACCTGTCTGATCTATGAATATTCGGATTTAGGGTTGTGCTTTAGTCAAGCTAGCAGTTCATAGTGTTGGACTCATGACTGAATGTAATATATTTCAATTACATGTTGCACATTTTCAGTTGCAAACATAGCATCTTTGGTCTGTGTCCATTTAAGATGGATGCTGCTGTGCTTGTGCTTACAAGGATACAAGACAGTCCTAATGCTTAGCCAGCAGCACCATATCAACTTAGCAACGTAGAAGAACATGAAATACTGTAATTAGAACACACTCGGCACAATGCAGACGGTAGGACTTCTGCACCAGTTATGGCATTGTGCCATTACTAAAAGCATCAGCAGGAATGCCTTAGCATCTCTGCAGGGTAGGTAGAACTCTTCTTGACCATAACCAGTGAGAGCCTCACAAGTGGGGAATAGAAGATTTGCTCTGCTTTCAGAACTAATGCTGCAGATAAGAGGTTTGCAGTATTAAGAGTTCAAATGTTGTTCACTGAAAACAGCACCACTCGTTTCCTGTCAGCTAACACCAGGCAACATTTTTAATACAGTTCAAAAGAGATAGATGGCTGTCCGAATCATGAAAACATTTGGGTATTTAAGGGGGCTGGACATCTAGGGGCTTGCCCCCCCCCTTTTGTCCCATGTTTTGAAAGCACGGATCTGAGAGGCTTGCCACTTGTTCCGAAAGCACGAGTCCGAGCAGCTATGCTTTTGCCCCACTGTTTCCCCCTGGAAAACACACTCAGTAGCTCTAAATTGGAACAAACGGTAATCCATGGAAAACGTGATTGCTATTTGTTCCAACTCAGTGCTAAATTATGGGTTTCTCGGGGGGGGGGGGGGGGAGCAGCTGGTGAAACAGAAGTGTGGATGAGCCCTAAGATGTCTTCTTTTTTACATTGGCTTTGGAGAATTGCCACTGAGATGCTGCTGTGAGATGGTTTGCTGTAGTTTTAAAGAATGTTTTGTTTTATTGCACTGATATATTGCTTTATGAAGTTGTTGTTACCCAGGCTAATATATTTGATTAAGGGTGGGGCATATTTTTAAAAAATAAATATATGATTAATAAGAGAGCAAGAGTAAGGTTGGCAGAGTTGCATTAGAGACTGGGATGTGTGCATCAAAGCCCTGTTGAATTCCTCATCATTTCATTACATAGTATTTAGTGAAATGGGCTAGGTATCCAGGGGATATTACTGTTATTTATTAATTAACATAGATTTTGCTATGTAAGCTATAATATTTGTCTTTGGAAGTATGCCTTGTTGGTTTCAGAGCAACCTAGCAGCAAGCTCTCTGCCTATCTTAGGGATGTATACATGTGTTTTAAAGTAGTTGATTTTTCCCACCCCAGTCAAATCACTGTGAATGTGTACATGATAGCTGGTCAGCCATATGACCAGTTTAGAGGTGTGCCCGTAATAGATTATGTGGATTTTTATGCACAATCCATCATGAACGTCCTGGTGGAATTGCTTACCATGCAGATTTAAAATGGGGGAAAGCCCTCAAAAGAGTTTTGTGAATTGACTCTTTGAAATAACATGCACTTATGGTCACATTCTGCTTAATTTTGGCATGGTGGCGGAGGGGAAGGGGGAGTGTAAAACCCAAATGCTATTACATTCCTCCATAAACTGAGAAAATATCATTTGCTGTTGCTAACTAGGACTAAGCTACAATTACCTAGGACATCAGTCTTTGGATCTTCCTATGGGTTTACTTTTATTTTTTGAAATGCAGGTGTAGGGAACAGTCAGTTTGCTTATAGCTGCAGAGCTTCCCCTTTTGCCATTTCTTCAACTGAAATCATATTGCTGCTGCAAGCAAGTCCAGCCCCACCTACATTTCAGTCATGTGTAACATGTAGTTTGACATTAACAGAACTCTTCTTTAACCTAAACCTTTTTTAACCTAGAATGAATCCATGGGTTATAAGCAATGCTAGTCCTACTCAGAGCAGCCCACTGAAATTAATGAACCACAGTTAGTCATATCTATAATCTCCAGTGGGTCTACTCTGTGTAGGACTAGCACTGAGCAGGACTAGCATCGATTACAACCTCAAATTTTGTTTTCTCAGTTTTTGCCTTCTGATTTTTGTAGCCTGTGTATGCACCACCTATACATTTTTAATATATTTGAGTTTGGTTGTATTTGTTATTGTCTTTGAGTAAGCAATGGTTAAGATTTAGCAGAAGTTAACTGCTTGCAAGTCTTATTGTGTTTAAGTTTAACCATTCAGCTGAAATCAAAGGGACATAAACATTTATTTATTTTTCTTAGACATTTATATACTGCTTAATTACTTGTATTTCTAAGCAGTGTACATAAAAAAGCAATTCACACAAAATGTGACAATAAAAAAAAAATATTACCGGTATAAAGCCAAACACCTAAATCTTATCCAATATTATAATTCTCCACTCATTATTTTTTCTTCTGTTCATTTTTTTCCTCCTCATATTCCCTTTTTATCTTAATTTTCAAACTGCAGCAGAGGGTGATTTTTTCTACAGTAAACTGAAAAGAGCAATAATGGCTATAAACAGAAGTTTGAAATACAGAAACTGTAAGACCTTTGCATTAAGATCATAACAGAATTTAATGTACTCAGTAGTAAGCAACACACTTAAACCCGCTGTGGAACTTTTTACCTGTACCAAACAATTGGTGAAGAAGAAATATCCAAAAACCGGTGTAGCGATATCAGTCATCTGGGGTGGGTGGTATGAAAAGGCAAAGCCTTTAAAAGACCAACAACGGTGCTATACTTTTGTGAATGGTCTCAAAAAAATGGAGGGGGGACAATTTAGCAGTAGTTCAAGTTGTTCCTAAAAGCTTCCATTGAGAGAGAAAATGTAGCATGAAATCCTCCTTTCACAGACTATTAAAACTAGAAAAATTACGTATTGCTGTTTTAAAAGCAGTCTTGTCACTCTAGTTGCTTCATTAGCTTCATCTAGAAAAGCAATCAAAGCAAAACTATTGAACTGAAAGGTTTTGCATTATCAGAAGTATTATTGACAGTTGGATTAGTTTTCCATAGGCCAGAGATCTGCAATCTCTATAATCACAACCTTTTTAGAGGGAGTTGCTTAGTTGTATAGGATCCATTCCCACCCCCCTACAAAAAAACACTCTTCTGTTTTAAGGGTATATATATTTTTCTGTGTTGAAACAACCTTTTGTTATGGTTATGTATTATAGCTCCTCCCGTTGCTCGGTCCCTGCTCCTGCCAACGTAGCAGTTCGAAAACACGTCAAAGTGGTACTGCTCTGGTGGTACCACTCTGGCAGGAAGGTAAACAGTGTTTTCGTGTGCTGCTCTGGTTCGGCTTAGAAGCAGCTTAGTCATGCTGGCCACAAGACCTGGAAGCTTTCTGCAGACAAACCATAGCTGTCAACCTTCCCTTTTTGGGGGGAAATTCCCTTATTCCATCGCCCTTTCCCGCTGCTATCCTGGATTGTTAGATATCCCGTAGACTGTCCCCGGGACAGGTGAGGCTGCTGATCCCTTATTTTAGAGGCTGCTGGACCCTTATTTTCAAATCTGAAAGTTGACAGCTATGGGACAAATGCTGGCTCCCTTGGCCAGTAAAGCGAGATGAGCGCCACAACCCCAGAGTCATCCGCAACTGGACCTAATGGTCAGGGGTCCCTTTACCTTTAGTACTTCTAATGCTGTTCCAAGTGCTGTGTGGGGAAATATGGGTTTAAAGAGTCACAGATGTATTTTGCATTATGCCCATTATATTGTAAATAGGCAATGACATTTATGCATGCTCCATTTTGGGAAATATTTACTTGCTCATCTTCTATTTTTAAGTGACGTGTGTGTCCCCTTCAAGGCTGTACAATTTGCTTGCTGTGCTACCACAGTACTGGAGTGTTTATCCAGAAGTTTGTCATGCTGTTAGCTTAACATCTGCCCAAAACTGACAGCATCCCACCATTACTAGGTCACATCATTTGACACTTGTCTTAATACTAATTCACTTGGCCTAGCCCTCTAGGCCACATGTGCAAGGACTATCTGCACTAGAGCATTCTGTGTTCTTGCTTTGGACTAGATAACACCATAAATGAAACTGCTAGAATTCCCCCCCCCCTCTTCCCTGCATTGCAGGTAGGCAGGGGACAACCATGGACTGAGCATGGACATAATATCTAGACTGACGGCAGTCTATGTTTTTGCACAATTTCTTTCTCCAAATCTATGACCACCAGTTACCAAATATGTGTTTGATGCTTACTGAGAGTAAAATATAATATAGTTTATGTGGATGCCACAAGCGTGTTACTCTATTCTACAGTAGTCCCCAAGTGGCGCCACTTGTACCGGGCAACTCTCCGCCCACAACTTTTATACCTAGACTCAAAATATATGGGACCCCCCCCTCCAAACACCCACACACACATTTCTTCCATCACCAGCTCCCTCATGAAAGCTTTGAGGGCAGGAAGGTGAGTCCTGGCAAATGGAAGGAGCCACCCTTTAATGACAAACCCAATTTCTCTCTCCCATGAAACTGGCATAAGGTGATATATAAATCAAATTAAAAATAACATAAGCATGCACTATGCATCCCAGCTATGCATTTTGCCTCCCGTCTCCATGTTGCCACACAGCCTACCCACCACGGCTTTATTTTAGCATGGCAACAGTGGTGTAGCACGGACTAGTCTGTATGGCAATCTCATGCAGGCGAATGGCTGACCCTATGCAGCATTATTCACTTGCATGCAGTTCTAAGCAGCATCTGTGCAACTCACTTGTGTGAAGCCTCAAACCTCTTGCACAGATGATCAAAAAGCATGAAAGGAACGTGCTGTTACTTCAAGACTATTTGTTCTTGAACAGATAAATATGAATGCATACATAATTTTTACATGTTATTTTTGGTACTTTCCTCCTTTTTTGTTCTTTCCCCTGCAGTTTCTTGGAGTGCATTCTTCCATAAAGCTTGAATATTGCTTCATTCATATGATTTGACGCTTAAACAATACTTCATTAGCCCTCTAGATGCTCCTGTGTGGGAGGAGCATCCTGTAATCTTGCGTTGACTTTTAGCACCAGAAATGGGACTGAACCAGACTGAATTTTTTGTTTTCCTTTCCCTGCATTGCAGATATACAGAGGACAAGCAAGGATCTGCTTTGATAAAGAGTCTTTCGTCATAAACATTTTTTAGGAGGTCTCCAAAAAGGATCACAGACTTCCCGTGCAGTCTTCTTGCTCTAGTTATTTGCATGTAGGTGGCAATGTGCACCCTTACAAATGCTATTTATATTTATATATATATTTGCATGTAGGTGGCAATGTGCACCCTTACAAATGCTATTTATATTTATATAAATGTACTATAGCACATGGAAGAATGGTGATGCTGAAATTAACTTGAGACAGCCTTTTAATATTCCGTTTTATGGAGGACTTGGGTATGTCTGTGCTGTGCACTTACTCCCACTGACAACTACTGACAAATTTGATATGTTCCGTCAGGGTATCAATGTTTAAGTGGATACATGTAAAATATTTAGGCTGCATGTCGAATCTAATTGGAGTTCACTCTGGATACAGTATGTGTACAAAAGAGAAATATTGATGCAATGCCTGGTCTCATGTGAGTTAAGACTTCATTGATTATGAAACACAGTATCACTTCCAAATACCAAGAAGTGTTCCTTACCATTCCCTAGTTTACAGCATAGAGTTAACTAGCGCTCTGCTTTGGGCAGAAAACCGAAAAATTTTCTTGTTTCAGAGGGAGTCGCATAAAGAGGTTGGCTGAATATATTGAGCCAATTGTGCTGTTATCTCCTGTCTGCTTTTGCAGCTGCTCTCAGTCACCTGACACAAAGTAACAATGCCTTCAATTTTTCGTGAAGCATATATGTAACCAAGAATCGTGCAAACAAAAACCCCAGTGGTTATACGTATTTCCTTTTATTGACAGCTTTGTTTGGTTTTGTATGTGGGGATTGAAGCAAAAGCTATGATTAACTGATAAGAGCATGTGAAAGGTTCATTATGTGGCAGATAGACACATATAACTGAAGCAGCTGGCCCCAAAGTTCACATATATTTCGTATCAGTGGTAGCATCGGTAATCATAAGGCTTGGTACTTGGCCAGAGAACATTGAGACGTGTGCAAAATGTTCTGTAGGTGGTATTTATCGATTGATTGATTGATTGATTGAATTTACACTCTTCTGCCTTTCCTCCCCAAGGAGCTCAGGGAAGCAAACTGGCCATCAGCCTCTTGCTGATGCAGGACATATGCTGCCACAGCATCCCTGACACAGAATCATAGAGCTGGAAGACACATCAAATATTGGCTTGATTAGGAGTGGAAAACCTTCTTGGCCCAGATGGCCAAATCTTTCTCTCTCCCAAACCCTTCGGGCCAACTTGGGTGAGACGTGAGCGAGGCCACTGACCTGTCAATCTGACATCACAATTACTTTAGATGAGAGGTGGGCAGGTGACCCATAGGGGTGAGGGGAGGAGTCTGATTTGCCAGTGCATCCCCCATAGGACTTCAGTGGCACCATGGTGCCCACAGAGGCCATGTTGGCAACCCCTTCTTTACCCAAACCATCAAGGCTTACCAACAGAAACTTTCAGATGGCTCTGCTTGCTTTCTTTGACAGGTTGCACACAGTCATGTTGTTTCACTGAGAAATGCTATATGATGATTGAAGGGTCCTGGTATGTTTTATCTTTTGGAGAGAAAAAAACAGCTGGGTGAAGAGCTAGAGCAAACAGACGGGGAGGAAAACTGGCCCTTTCCCCCCTGCCAATTCCCCAGTGCCCACAGCTGTTTCACCCGATAAAAAAGCAGGGGGAGGAAATTATGTAACTACACAGAATTTCTGCCCTCAGGATGGCGAGAACGATTTTATAGCAAAAGTTCACAGAAATAGAAGAGAGGCAGTATGGGATGTTCTGAGCCATACAACGTATTTTTCCACAGCAGTATGGCTGCACAAAAGCAGGAAGTCAAACAGGACATAAACTATTATCCATGGTATTCAACAGATTACTATTTATATTTAAAAAGGAATAGAGCAGGAGAAGAAGAAAAATCAGTGTTCTATTTTTGTTTTCAAAGACATGTCTGCTTTGCTTATGTCTCTCTGAATAATAATTCAGGATCTTGTGCTCCTAACTTCTGTTCAGTTTCTAATTTGTTGGAGGGGGATAGGAATGTACAAATGTAAAAACCATCTTTTGGTAATTGGGCATATACAAACTGTTCACAAACAATTCTGTGAAACTGACTAGTTTTGCAAATATCACTTTAACTTGAAAAATGTGTAAAACACCAGTAAATGTTTCGACTTAACAAAATGTGATTTTGTGTGTTCTTAGGAATTCTGGAGGACAGCAAATCAACTCAGACTTGTACCGGAAAGTCCTCAGCTGCAAGTGGAATAGGTGGTACTGAAAAGAGAGCT
Source organism: Podarcis vaucheri (assembly GCF_965113315.1). Lineage (NCBI taxonomy): Eukaryota > Metazoa > Chordata > Lepidosauria > Squamata > Lacertidae > Podarcis > Podarcis vaucheri. The sequence continues at coordinate 72,039,196 of NC_138766.1, forward strand.
CACTGTGGTACACAATGTACAAAACTGACAGTTCACCCCACGGGAACTTCAGCACACAAACAACAAAATGGCTTTAGAACCACAGAGGTAGGTGCAGAACTACATTCCGAGTGACTCCTTGTACACACTGGTATCCTCTTGAAGCTGGGCTAATCCTGTTTCTCCTCAGCTAAAGGCCTGTCACAGTGCTATTAAGCCTGTGTCCTTTATACTTAAGTCGTACCTTCTAAACTAGTGTCTCTTTTTTAAAGTCACAATGAAGACATTTCTCATATTGCAAGGCTCATGACAAAGCAATAACTATTGGGAATAATGGCATGTGTTGAACCTGTTTTGATTAAGGACATAAAGAAGAATCAACTGAATATATTAATACTGCTTTACTGTCATTTTGAAGGCCAGTCATGAGCTGCTTAAGTAAACATTTAAGCAACATTTATCCTATTGCCCACTGGATGTTCCCGTCGCATCTCTGAGCCTGCCAAGCATCCATGAAATCCAACCAGAGTGTCTGTGAAGAAAAACTGGTGATTAATCCAATTGAACATGGTCTAGATCTCATGTTAGGCCCTACTTTGTGGTAGCAAAGTATTGGAGGATGATACAGTCTCAAGATTAGCCCAGGAGCTGGAGGTTTCCCACCCCGCTTTACATTTATACTTCCTTTGAACTTCACTAGTCATTTTTTGTCCATTTGGGGACAATGTTTTGGTTCATGTGGGTCTTTATTATCCTGAACACAACTTGGTGTCATCTACAAACTAGTCCACGTTCCTCCTCATCCCTGACTTCAGATCCATTATAAACAAGTTAAATAACACCAGTTAAACAGAGATCACTTGTGAGTGGTAGGGAGGGCGTTCTTTGTGATAACTTTCCAATTACTTTACTTCCTATTTGCTGAGTAAAAATGCCACTGTATCAACAATTTGACTGGCAATTACTACAAGATCTGTTTGTGATTTCAGGATAGCGGTATTGCTAAGTTTTGCTTGTTGTTTTGATTGGAATATTTTGATAATTTTTATTTTACTCTTGTCTTTTCTCCTTGTTTAGGAAATTTACTTCTATGAAACACCTTCTAAGCATCTTGCATTAAACTAATTTACTGTACACTCTTTCTAAACAGGCTAAATGGGACAACAAGAAAAACGTCACAAAAGAAGTTGCTATTAATGCCACCAAAACAATAAGACAAATTAGTAACAGAAGAATTACAAAGAACTGTGTCAATTAAAAGAGCCAAAGGAGAAGATGACTGAATTCTGCAATATTTTGCTGCACTTTAACTGATAACTTAATGTGAAGATCTCAAGATGTTTTATTTTTCATGCTGAATGTAGTGGACATCTGCTGCTGAGTGCCTTTGGAAAAACCGCTATCCTTGCTCTAAACTGCTGCCAGCAATGGACGCTTTTTGTTCTATATTGCCATACTGGTGAGGCTGGGCCAGCAATTAGAACATAATGTGTTTGGATTATATACATTGCCATTTAAGTAATTAATTTCACATAAGAATGTATACCAAAAGATTTCAGGAACACTCAATCCCTCACAAATTGCATCTAACACATCGTGTTTTTAGGTACATGTGTGAGTGTCTGGAGGCGGTTGGAGGATGGATGGCGGCTAACAGATTGAGGTTGAATCCTGACAAGACAGAAGTACTGTCTTTGGAGGACAGGAGGCGGGCAGGTGTGGAGGACTTCCTGGTCCTGAATGGGGTAACTGTGCCCCTGAAGGACCCGGTGCGCAGCCTGGGAGTTATTCTGGACTCACAGCTGTCCATGGAGGCGCAGGTCAATTCTGTGTCCAGGGCAGCTGTTTATCAGCTCCATCTGGTACGCAGGCTGAGACCCTACCTGCCCGCAGACTGTCTTGCCAGAATGGTGCATGCTCTGGTTATCTCTCGCTTGGACTACTGCAATGCACTCTATGTGGGGCTACCTTTGAAGGTGACCTGGAAACTACAACTAATCCAGAATGCGGCAGCTAGACTGGTGACTGGGAGCGGCTGCCGAGTCCACATAACACTGGTCTTGAAAGACCTACACTGACTCCCAGTACGTTTCCGAGCACAATTCAAAGTGTTGGTGCTGACCTTTAAAGCCCTAAATGGCCTCGGCCCAGTATACCTGAAGGAGTGTCTCCACCCCCATTGTTCTGCCTGGACACTGAGGTCCAGTGCTGAGGGCCTTCTGGTAGTTCCCTCGCTGCGAGAAGCCAAGTTGCAAGGGAACCAGGCAGAGGGCCTTCTTGGTAGTGGCACCCGCCCTGTGGAATGCCCTCCCACCAGATGTGAAAGAGAAAAACAACTACCAGACTTTTAGAAGACATCTGAAGGCAGCCCTGTTTAGGGAAACTTTTAATGTTTAATAGACTATTGGATTTTAATATTCTGTTGGAAGCTGCCCAGAATGGCTAGGGAAACCCAACCAGATGGGCGGGGTATAAATAATTTATTATTATATGAAAGTTGAGCTTTCATGCAGCCTTTCTGTGGTTGGCACTTCAGTTCAGTTCGCACATCAAATGATTTCCATCCTGATCCTAAAGATGTTCACTACAATGGCTATGTACAGATTTGCAGGTTCTGTTGTTTATCTCAGTGGCATGCTGGGTGAGCCATATAATAATGGTCTGATTTGCTATACCATATGAGACTTACGATGTAACTGATGGCCAAGGTTTGTGACGGCATAGATAGGTTTAATGTAGCTGAAATACATGTAAGAACTGCGGTACTCTAACTTTGCCTGCTTCTGTGTCATATAGCAGCTTTGCACTGTGTGGCAACGATATGCCTGCAAGAGGGTGAAATATCCCATCACTCAGAATTGGGATCTCCCACAACTCATTGAAAAAAGGCGATTGATCTTGTGTCTCCTTTATCACTTATATTTTCAAAAGGAATTTGTGTATACATTTGCTACTGAAGTCTCTAAATTTTAAACAAACAGATTTGTTTTGAAGGAGAGCAAAATTATTCAAATCGTAATCTGAAGGACACAACTTCATTTTTTAAAAAGTTCTTCTGGCCTATAAATTAATAAAATTTATATGAAAAGTTAGTGTTTGGTGTCAAATCTATAGAAAAGGCACTTCAATCACAGATGAACAGGCCATTGAGACAAATAAAAAAATGTAACTAATAAAAATGTTTGTAAATTGTTTGGCTTCTTAAAGAAATTGCTTGAGATGAAAATTCAGTGTTTGAAATCTATATTCAGTTTCTAGGCTTAATAACTGTTGGAGGATTGCTTATTAAGTTAAGATAACCATTGAATCATAGAACCCTGTAGAGCAGGCATAGGCAAACTTGGCTCTCCAGATGTTTTGGGACCACAACTCCCATCATCCCTGACCACTGGTCCTGTTAGCTAGGGATGATGGGAGTTGTAGTCCCAAAACATCTGGAGGGCTGAATTTGCCTATGCCTGCTGTAGACTTTACTTAAGACCTGTCTACTCTCAGAGTGATAAATTCAAATTACAACTGTGTGCAACATATATAATTAGGCTGCAGTAAGGATGTTTCAAGAGTGCTTATGCTCAAAGTTGGCAGCTGCAATACTCTCCATGCTTACTTGGAAGTAAGCCCTAGAACACATGATTCTATGGATTATGTCATATCTGCCAATTTAGAATGTGTGTTTTTTATTGTATTTATTATATACTGATTAATATTTCTAAGCAGTGCAAGTAAAATTACAAAAAATAAAAATAAACCATGCATAGAATAACAATTAAAAAATCATAATAAACCCAACACCATTTTTAAAATGCCTGTTGAAATAAGAAAGCCCTTGTCATGTACCTGAAGCTCAGCAAGGAGGGTGCCTGTCTAATCTCAGACACACTAGTCATATTTATAATAAAATAAAAAGTTAACTTTGCAGGTTGAATAAGAGGGAAATATTCATAGCCTCTCCTTGTCCCATATCTCTGTGATCACCGCTCCCACCAACTTCCCCATTTCTTACTTTAGACTGCAATCTTAAAGTTAGAGAAAGACAGAAATCTACCCCCCAAGGGGAACATGTCCACAACCCATAGTGCACAAATCTACTGCAATGTAGTTGCAATGAGCATATAATAGTTCCTTTATGTATATATGCAGCCTTTGATAATTAATTTCTTCTCCATAGCTTGAAAGTGTTTCTGTGGCTAGCTTCTAATCACCGATGCACAGAACACACTTGACAGACTGTCTTTTCCTATTTTGATTCAATGCCCAGAGACCTGACGAAGCAACTGACTTGTTTGTTGTTGAAAAGGATTAATACTGCAAAGTGGAGGTTTTCAAAAGTGCCAAAATAAAATAATTGGTGAGAAAAGGAAACACAATGAAGTCTCAGTCTGCAGTGAACCGCACAGGAGCACGTGGGCTTTTAAAACAAAACATGCCTTGCGAGAACAGCCAAACTGAAGGGGAGGTTATGGTAGAGAATTTGTAATTATATGAGCATATCCCGGTTGAATGCTGATTAAACTGGACTAGGTTTAGTGTGAAATCCCCTCTATATATCACTATAATGATGCTGTGCTGTAACAGCTGCTCTGCTGACAAAATCATACACCAGGGGTGATGAACCTGTAGCCCTCCAGATGTCATTGGACTACAATTCCCATTATCCCTGACCATTGTTCATGCTGGCTGATGCTGATGGAATTCGATCAAGAACAGAAGGGCTACAAGTTCAATGCCAAACACCCCACGTGCAAGTTATGGTAGCTGCTTTTTCTGGAAAACAAAATGGGCAGATGCACAAGTAAATATGGTTCCTTGCATGTTTCAAAGGCCTCTTTATGTTTCTTTATAAACATCAGTCCAGAGCAGTTTTTAATGAAGAAGCATTAAACATTTCCATTTTTATATATTCTTAGGGATTCAGCATCCCACCTAACATATTTAGGAAACAAAATTACATATAATATTTCCTACATGGTCAAAAGAAAACATGGATCACATCCTGCTACAAATAAAATTCACTTTGGCAGGTGGACTATATTACATATACAATGGTACCTCGGGTTAAGTACTTAATTCGTTCCGGAGGTCCGTTCTTAACCTGAAGCACCACTTTAGCTAATGGGTAGCTAATGCCGGAGCATGATTTCTGTTCTCACCCTGAAGCAAAGTTCTTAACCCGAGGTACTATTTCTGGGTTAGCGGAGTCTGTAACCTGAAGCGTATGTAACCTGAAGCATATGTAACCTGAGGTACCACTGTAAACATTTGGGGTAATCAAAATGAAAGTGGTGCTATTTCTAGTTTCCTCAGAATGCATTGGGAACCATATGTACTTACCCAACTGTTCATTTCAAAATGGACATTTTCCACCTGGGGTTGCAAATCCTTGGCCTTTAAGTGCTCTTTATAATTATGGGCAGAGTAAAGTTCAGCAGGAAGAAATAAACATCTCCTCCCCCAAAAGCTATTCCCAAAGTTCCCAGGTTTTATTTTATTCTGCTCCAAAGCGAAAGAATGTTCCTAATTCTTTTCTTTCATCTCTTGGCCAAGAAGGGAGTGTTGTGTTGTGTTCTGATAGGTCAGAGTCACAAGTGAAGTTTCAGCAGGAGAACTTGTTAATTGCTTCTGGCCTTGATCCAGCTCTTAATTGTGCATAACAGCTGGTGGGGCTGGGTGGGGGTGTGCAATGCCAGCTGCATCAAAGGACACATCCACCCATCAGCAGGGCCTTGGTGAGCAATGCAATGTGGTTGTGTGATCCAGGTGCGTGTGTGCATCCACTATGCACATGAAAGCTTTCCTCAATACACAGATCTCCCTTGTTGCGTGTGTTTTCATACACAGCGATGCCCAATGGGGTCTAAATAGTTGCCCCAAGGGCAGATTGTATCAAATGTAATAGTAAACAAAGCAAAATGACAGTTGGATACTTGCCTGCTACTACATTGGTGCAGTAATATTAATGGTCACTTGGCTACAATGGCCACAAGAGGCAACCTAGGAATCTGCAGTGTCAGATATTACTTCTCACCTCTTTGAATATATCTACAACTCATGCTTAAACTGCTACATTGTCTTTTCATGTGCCCAGAGAATTGTAGCAGTTGTGGCTTGTGACACCTAGACCTGGAAGATGGCACCAAGGACCTAAAAATAAAAATGCAAAAAAATAATATCAATAACTGCAACAACAAAAACCCCTCGGCCCAAGAGTCTGTTCACCAGCCTCAGCTTCTTCTTCTTTTTGAGCCAGTTAGGATTCCACCCTCCCATGCCAAGTGCGAAAAGATCTGCAAGGAAGGGAGCAGGTCTACCAGGACTCAGATGTCTCCATTATTGCTTGAATCACAGATGGCCAGAGAGGGCTTGGTCCCTTTATCATTTTTAGTGGCCCGCTGAGCTACTGTTTTTAAAGGGCTACAGACTTACTTTGGCTAAAATGGGAGTGAGCAAGGTTATGGAGCTTGTGTAGTTCTTTAAGGGCCATTCTAATTTTCTTCCCAAAATCCAATAATTTATGGTTTCCAGAAACATCAGTGAAAAAAGAACCAACAGTTGTGGAGCACATAGCCTTTGCCTTACTTATGGTAATGCTAAGTCAGGGTTCAAAACTGGAGGAGGATAATCACCTTTAAAATATGTTCTAAGAGCCTGCAGAACTATGGATTTATTTATTTTTTTGCTATATTGAATGCAAATGCACATCTTTCAAGTTCTTTGTTTTTAAAAATCAGGTGTGACAGCAAATTTGGCCAAAAATAGGCACAAAATTTCATGTTGAATTGCTTCCATTTGGTCTCTGCTGTACAGGGCAGTGGAAACATCTAGTTACAGGGTTGCTGCCAAAGGCTACCTATATCCTGGGGATTGGGAATGGATCAAGTCAATCACTTGATCCAGGAACCACACTGAAACGTACTGCAGGCATATCCCTTGGTGGCTAGTGATGCCACAGCTGTGATTTTTCAGAGATTTAAATCTGGAAAATGTTACAGCTTCCCAGGATTATTGGAAGTTGAAGGGATTTTAATATGCAGCTAAAGTGTTTTAAATCAACCTAATAAAATAATTATTCAAGCATTCTTTTAGCATAATTAACACCTTTGAACTGCCCGGTTGAAATACAGGTTTTAATTGCTAGAACACTGTGGAGGATGCCCAACCGTGAAGCTCCTGTTGTGGCAAATCTAATGAGAATGGATTTTCTGTTTCTTGTTTCATCACCTCACCAGTGCTTTTTAGAAAAAAACATACCCAAAATGTCAGAAAAATCATATCAAATAAATTAATAGTCTTTTCTGTTGTGTTGGGAGGGGGAATAGATGGGCAAACTATTTCTAAAAAACACACAGGACCAGTTTCCTGTGGTGTTTCCAGATTTTGAAGCGATCTGCTTCCAGCAGTTTCTCAATGCACATTCATTATTTATTATGCTCATTAAGTAAACAGCTTCTCAAGCAAGGTTTAAGGATTTTATTCAATTCTCTGATGCCCCCCATGAGCCACAGCTAAGATTTCATGTTTTGCAGATATAGTTCTTATTGTACTTCCTCTGTGTTTGCTCCAAAATTGATTTTAGGATTTGATGCTCTCAGGGAAGGCTTGGGCAGAACTAGACATCATCTTGGCAAATGTGCAGCCCCTGGCTGTGTTTGCTGGCACAATGGGAACTCAGAGTTAGGAGGAGCAGGGCCGGATTTAGGTTTGAAGAGGCCCTAAGCTCCTGCAGGTAATGGGGTCCTTTATATGTCCAGCTGTCCTTTGTCAATGACAAATGGTTGCTGTTTTTTGTGTTGAATATATGCTCTGGTAATTTATAGACCTAATAGGTATATAAAGCCATTTGCACATAACAAATAGGAGCCTACACAACACAAAACAGTGTTGCTGTATGTAGGTTTTATTTTATTTGTTTTTTTATCTTATATTTTGGAAATGTAGAGTGGGGCCCTAAGCTATAGCTTGTTTAGCTTATATGTAAATCCAGCAGAGGCACTTACAGGGGCCACAGAAAGTAAATTATCTGAGGACTATGGTCATGGCTACTGTTTAAAGCTTAGCATGAAAACAGAAATATTAAATAATATGACAAAGATCTTGATCCAGATACACACATATATTGTCAGAAGCAGCATTTTGTAGTCAGATGTGCCTCAGATCATATGTTTCCAGCGGCATGTTATAGACCAGACCTGTGTGGGATATATTTTCTATCAGATTATTTATTTACATATTATTTGTTTTCTTTACTGCATTTATATACCACCTTCCTGATAAGGCATTAAAGATTAAGTTACAAAAGACAAAATAATAAAACAGTAGACTTCTGTCAGCCACTGGTGATCTCTTTGGGAGCTGATGGTAAGAGATTCCTGATTTGGGCTTCTTCTCTTCAACTTTCCTCATATCAAAGTTTTTACGTATGGTATTTCACGGAAAGGCAGATAAGGATCATTGTCAGTGGCTGCTTTGGGAGCAGATAGCATGAACTCCTCACCCTACAATTCTTCTGCATGAATCTTTGATAGTAAGGAGCCTATTAAAATGCTCACATTTTGGCCATCTCTTTATACTGGCATTTAATGGACCAACGACACCAAATCTTGAAACCGAACATTACATGCAAAAACTGAAGCTTTGGTAATGTGAATCCAATCATCTCTACCAGTTTGCCATAGGAGCTTGAAGTATCAGGTTGCTCCAAGTGGGCGTTAAAACAGAACAATTTACTAAGTAAGTCTGTAAGTAGCAGATGGGTTGCAAAGTAAGGACAGAATATAATTTGGGAACTTGGTTTGTAAAATGTTTAGGGGATAACCATTCTAGCAAGTGTAAACACTCAGGCAATTCCATGAAAATGTCTACCTACACACTCATTTTTATTTTTCATAGATTGTTAACTTGTTCTGTATCATTTTAAAGATAGTTTTCCTAAGTTTCATTATATGGCAACAGTTTTTCAAAATGGCATATTGCATGTGAGTAAAGCTACCACAAATGTGACATGCAAAATGACTCGGAATTGCACTGAAAGTGGCTCTTGAGAGCTTTACCTTTACCTAAAAGAAGCCTCTTCTGTAATTTGTTCAGATCCTCAGGAGCTTAAGAAACAGCTGGAGGGTTTTATTGCTATTTGTGTTGAAAAGACAAAATATTGATCATTTCTGTCATCATCTGTGTTGGCTATCTCCCAAAGCAATGTTGTATTGATTGTTCTGTTTCAGAAATCCTGATTTTGGTGTGTGTTTTTAGTACTTCCCCAGCTACAAAACAGAACTGCAAAGCTTTGTCAGTACCAGAGTCTACAATATACTGCAGTAAAAGCATTACTTTTCTTTATCCTCAGGTTGTTTGGTTTCATTTGTTTGCTTTGCATGCAACTAGTGTAGATTTTAGCTGTGAGCAAACTCTATATATACTATACTATACCATACCATACTATACTATACTACACTACACACCCCTCAATTTTCTTTTTGATTTTTTGTTTTAATTTAAGATTCACAATATACAAAAAATTATTCCCCCCCCCCAGTGCCATTCCTTGTGTAACCAAAACAGCACCACACACACACAATAGGAAGGTATTGGCATATTTGGGAAAAACTTGTGGTTTGCAGAAGTACTAAAACGCCAGCGGAAAAACCTAAAGGGGAAAAAATTCTCAAAAACAACTCAGTGAGGACTAACATATTCAGGGTCTACAAAATACTGCCTGGCTGCTGGAGAAAAGAAAAGAAAAGAAAAACTGGAGAGATAATACTACGGGGAAAGTAAATAGGTCCCATTGAGTTTAATGGCACTTACTCACAGGTAAGTGGTTATTGGGCTGCAGGTTAAATGTGACAGAAAAATTGAGTGTCAAAACACAAAAACTGAGTGTCTGTTCAGCTTTGCAGTTGACATTCAGCAGATTTATTAGTGCCACCTACTGGTTCTTTAAAGTTTTTCTATTGAATCTAGAGAAATTAAAAGCAACGCCTAAATGATAAATTGATTAAAATAACATTGGGATTAAATTAAATTATAAGTTTTTTGTTTTGTGTTTTAAAAAGGATCTGCCATAAGGAAAAAGGAGACAAGACTTTGTGGTTGGTTTTTTTTTTTTTTTTGCAATAGGCATAACAAGGTATGTAGTTGTACCCAGTTGCACCCTACTGCAGATGTAGATACCCAATAAAGTAGACTTGAGGCTTCACTGTGTTTGTGAATGAAAGGATGTCCATGTGTGAAAGAGTGTGCAGAATAATTCTGAAAAAGAGAGGGAATTGGGGGAAATGAGCTCATTTATAGGTAATAAGAGCAAATTAATTGTCTTAGGAGTGTCCTGTTGGACAGAAAACTGGGTTCAGATGAGTGATTTTGTGTTCTGGGGCTCAGATCCTGGCTATGCCTTGAGATTATCAATGTTTACAAAATGACAGCCATTTTGTGACTAGCCATGGCCATGGCAGCCATTTCACAACAGTTTTTAAAATCTCCAAATGTGCCCACAAGTTCAAAAAGATTGGTGACCTATTTCTTGCTCAACTCCAGCCATTAACAACTATTGTAAGAAATGCCACTATTTCTAAGTTGCAATCAAAATAAAAGCCATCAAAACAACAGATAATGCTACTCTATTAGGTCTTCATTTTCTCATCCCTACATTTTGTTATCTAAACAGTCAAATCTTTAAAAATGGTTTTAGCTACCTAGTAGTGCAAAGTAAGGACTTGCACTACTGTAGTAGTTAAAACATGGTTTGGTTGCTGGCAAACAGGGCAGGAGAAAAATATTATATTTATTGTGATTCTGCAGTTCTATAAATTATCTTGTCTATAAATGTTACAACCATCATCTTACTTGTGTGCATCAGCCCTATCTATACAAGGCCAAGCCCTATGAGTCCCAAATTGACCTTGGTAAGGCTCTGGCACTGAATAATCTTGTCTCAGCGCCATCACCTTCCAGTTTGTAATTATATGTTGGAGTGCCTCTTTCCAGATCTCAAAGCACTATACTGATGCTAATGAAGGTTTGTAAGGGTATTAAATAAAATTATTATCATTCACATTTCATAAAGGCACAGAATGGCAGTTGTGTGACTTGCCCAAGGCTACACAACAAGTCTGTGGCAGAACTGGTTGAGCAACACAGGAGCCTCACATTTCAGTTTTGTGGTGATAATTATCGCAACAATGAAAGGAGAGTTTAGCATGCCACTGACCTTTTGGGAGAGGGCTTCTTTGTTCTGGTTTTGGGTATTTTTAACCCACCTTTGTGTCAAAGATCCCCTAGGTGGCAAATGATACAATAATCACAATTATAATGAAAGGTAACAAACAAAAACTGGGCTAAAATAATGTTAGACTCACAATATAATTTAAACCATCTGGGCACATAAGGGTTTTGCCTGGTTCTAAAATAATGTTAAGGTAGGTGTTGGGTAGGCCTATTTGGGATGGACATCACACTCATCGTATCTTACGTTGCAGAAGCATTAAGAGAAGAATTTCAGATGACTGTGCTGGTGCATGGGGAAAGAAGTGATCATTCAGATACTGAAGTTCCAAGCCATGATCAAAACCAGCATTTTACATGGAGAGTGGGCAGCTCTCCAGGCTATTCTGTCTTTCTCATCCTCTCAGGGCAAATTTTTAAGGCAAAAAGATGAAGCAATGAGACATCTTTGGCGGAAAGGGATGAATGAGGACAGCCAGAGGTGGATTTAGGGCGGCATGACTGGTTCCACCACACTGGGTGCAGGGCCTAGGAGGCGCTGCAAGAACAGAGCAGAACAGAAGCGGAGAGGAGGGCAGGGGAAACCCACAAGGCTTGATCCTTTGTACATTTACTCAGAAGTACCGGTAAACCCCACTGAATTAAAATGGATTTACCCCTAGGCCACAAAACACAAGGCTGAACAGTTCATGTTTACTTGTCCTTAAATTGAGGAAGGGGGCTGCTGCCCAGGAGGACTCCCCTGAGTGAGTGCTGAGGGCCCTGCTCCTTCCTGCCACTTACCATCTGGCCTGGGGCGGGGCCTGGGGCCTCATAAAGGACTGCGTGCTGCTTGCTGCCTGCTGCCCAGGAGGACTCCCCTGAGTGAGTGCTTGAGGGCCCTGCTCTTGCCACTTACCATCTGGCCTGGGGCCTCACAAGGACTGCGTGCTGCTTGCGGCCTGCTGCCCAGGAGGACTCCCCTGAGTGAGTGCTGAGGGCCCTGCTCCTTCCTGCCACTTACCATCTGGCCTGGGGCGGGGCCTGGGGCCTCATAAAGGACTGCGTGCTGCTTGCGGCCTGCTGCCCAGGAGGACTCCCCTGAGTGAGTGCTGAGGGCCCTGCTCCTTCCTGCCACTTACCATCTGGCCTGGGGCGGGGCCTGGGGCCTCATAAAGGACTGCGTGCTGCTTGCGGCCTGCTGCCCAGGAGGACTCCCCTGAGTGAGTGCTGAGGGCCCTGCTCCTTCCTGCCACTTACCATCTGGCCTGGGGCGGGGCCTGGGGCCTCATAAGGACTGTGTGCTGCTTGCTGCCCAGGAGGACTCCCCTGAGTGAGTGCTTGAGGGCCCTGCTCTTGCCACTTACCATCTGGCCTGGGGCGGGGCCTGGGGCCTCATAAGGACTGTGTGCTGCTTGCGGCCTGCTGCCCAGGAGGACTCCCCTGAGTGAGTGCTGAGGGCCCTGCTCCTTCCTGCCACTTACCATCTGGCCTGGGGCGGGGCCTGGGGCCTCATAAAGAACTGCGTGCGGCTTGCTGCCTGCTGCCCAGGAGGACTCCCCTGAGTGAGTGCTTGAGGGCCCTGCTCTTGCCACTTACCATCTGGCCTGGGGCGGGGCCTGGGGCCTCATAAAGGACTGCGTGCTGCTTGCGGCCTGCTGCCCAGGAGGACTCCCCTGAGTGAGTGCTGAGGGCCCTGCTCCTTCCTGCCACTTACCATCTGGCCTGGGGCGGGGCCTGGGGCCTCATAAGGACTGTGTGCTGCTTGCTGCCCAGGAGGACTCCCCTGAGTGAGTGCTTGAGGGCCCTGCTCTTGCCACTTACCATCTGGCCTGGGGCGGGTCCTGGGGCCTCATAAGGACTGTGTGCTGCTTGCTGCCTGCTGCCCAGGAGGACTCCCCTGAGTGAGTGCTTGAGGGCCCTGCTCTTGCCACTTACCATCTGGCCTGGGGCGGGGCCTGGGGCCTCACAAGGACTGCGTGCTGCTTGCTGCTTGCTGCCTGCTGCCCAGGAGGACTCCCCTGAGTGAGTGCTGAGGGCCCTGCTCCTTCCTGCCACTTACCATCTGGCCTGGGGCGGGGCCTGGGGCCTCACAAGGACTGCGTGCTGCTTGCGGCCTGCTGCCCAGGAGGACTCCCCTGAGTGAGTGCTGAGGGCCCTGCTCCTTCCTGCCACTTACCATCTGGCCTGGGGCGGGTCCTGGGGCCTCATAAGGACTGTGTGCTGCTTGCTGCCTGCTGCCCAGGAGGACTCCCCTGAGTGAGTGCTTGAGGGCCCTGCTCTTGCCACTTACCATCTGGCCTGGGGCGGGGCCTGGGGCCTCACAAGGACTGCGTGCTGCTTGCTGCTTGCTGCCCAGGAGGACTCCCCTGAGTGAGTGCTGAGGGCCCTGCTCCTTCCTGCCACTTACCATCTGGCCTGGGGCGGGGCCTGGGGCCTCACAAGGACTGCGTGCTGCTTGCGGCCTGCTGCCCAGGAGGACTCCCCTGAGTGAGTGCTGAGGGCCCTGCTCCTTCCTGCCACTTACCATCTGGCCTGGGGCGGGTCCTGGGGCCTCATAAGGACTGTGTGCTGCTTGCTGCCTGCTGCCCAGGAGGACTCCCCTGAGTGAGTGCTTGAGGGCCCTGCTCTTGCCACTTACCATCTGGCCTGGGGCGGGGCCTGGGGCCTCACAAGGACTGCGTGCTGCTTGCTGCTTGCTGCCTGCTGCCCAGGAGGACTCCCCTGAGTGAGTGCTGAGGGCCCTGCTCCTTCCTGCCACTTACCATCTGGCCTGGGGCGGGGCCTGGGGCCTCACAAGGACTGCGTGCTGCTTGCGGCCTGCTGCCCAGGAGGACTCCCCTGAGTGAGTGCTGAGGGCCCTGCTCCTTCCTGCCACTTACCATCTGGCCTGGGGCGGGGCCTGGGGCCTCATAAGGACTGTGTGCTGCTTGCTGCCCAGGAGGACTCCCCTGAGTGAGTGCTTGAGGGCCCTGCTCTTGCCACTTACCATCTGGCCTGGGGCGGGTCCTGGGGCCTCATAAGGACTGTGTGCTGCTTGCGGCCTGCTGCCCAGGAGGACTCCCCTGAGTGAGTGCTTGAGGGCCCTGCTCTTGCCACTTACCATCTGGCCTGGGGCGGGGCCTGGGGCCTCATAAGGACTGTGTGCTGCTTGCTGCCCAGGAGGACTCCCCTGAGTGAGTGCTTGAGGGCCCTGCTCTTGCCACTTACCATCTGGCCTGGGGCGGGGCCTGGGGCCTCACAAGGACTGCGTGCTGCTTGCTGCCTGCTGCCCAGGAGGACTCCCCTGAGTGAGTGCTGAGGGCCCTGCTCCTTCCTGCCACTTACCATCTGGCCTGGGGCGGGGCCTGGGGCCTCATAAGGACTGTGTGCTGCTTGCTGCCCAGGAGGACTCCCCTGAGTGAGTGCTTGAGGGCCCTGCTCTTGCCACTTACCATCTGGCCTGGGGCGGGGCCTGGGGCCTCACAAGGACTGCGTGCTGCTTGCTGCCTGCTGCCTGCTGCCCAGGAGGACTCCCCTGAGTGAGTGCTGAGGGCCCTGCTCCTTCCTGCCACTTACCATCTGGCCTGGGGCGGGGCCTGGGGCCTCATAAAGGACTGTGTGCTGCTTGCGGCCTGCTGCCCAGGAGGACTCCCCTGAGTGAGTGCTTGAGGGCCCTGCTCTTGCCACTTACCATCTGGCCTGGGGCGGGGCCTGGGGCCTCACAAGGACTGCGTGCTGCTTGCTGCCTGCTGCCTGCTGCCCAGGAGGACTCCCCTGAGTGAGTGCTGAGGGCCCTGCTCCTTCCTGCCACTTACCATCTGGCCTGGGGCGGGGCCTGGGGCCTCATAAAGGACTGTGTGCTGCTTGCGGCCTGCTGCCCAGGAGGACTCCCCTGAGTGAGTGCTTGAGGGCCCTGCTCTTGCCACTTACCATCTGGCCTGGGGCGGGGCCTGGGGCCTCATAAAGAACTGCGTGCTGCTTGCGGCCTGCTGCCCAGGAGGACTCCCCTGAGTGAGTGCTTGAGGGCCCTGCTCTTGCCACTTACCATCTGGCCTGGGGCGGGGCCTGGGGCCTCATAAAGAACTGCGTGCTGCTTGCGGCCTGCTGCCCAGGAGGACTCCCCTGAGTGAGTGCCTGAGGGCCCTGCTCCTCCCTGCTACTGACCACCTGGCCCAGGGCGGGGCCTGACAGGCCTCACTAGGACAGTTGTTACTGCCGGAGAGGCACAGAGTGTTTTTAAAATGTTTTTAAAAATTTTCTCTGGATTTTTTGTATGTGGGGGGTGGGGGTGGGATGGATGTTTGGTTGGGCTTGGGGAATTATTATTTTTTATTTTGATGTTTTTGTAATTTTTACATTATTTTGTTTGTATTGTTTTATTGGTTTTGTTTGTTTGTTTAAGGTGTTATTCTGTTTTTAGGGGGAGAGGTCAGGGCTGCCGGGGAGTGGGCCCCAGCCCACAAAATGGCTGGAGCATGTTCCACAGGGGGGGATGCACTGGGACAACCGATCTCGGTGATCACGGGTAGGAGGAGGAGTTACGCTAAGACCAGACCATGTCATTACAGAGGAGGCAGGTTTAGTCGTTGTCTGAGGACTATCCCTGCCTCCGGGTCTGGTCCTGTCCGGACGGATACTAGAATCAGCAAGGGATACCCACATAGCCTGAAGGTGCTGCTGTGCAATGCCAGGTCAATGATTCAGAAGACCACTGCCATCCATGACTTGATCATGGATGGAGGATTTGACCTGGCATGTGTAACAGAGACTTGGTTGGATGAAGCAGATGGGCCTGTTCTTGCCGCTGCTTGTCCACCAGGTTTCTCTTACGCACAGCAACCCAGGTCATGTGGGCGGGGAGGGGGGGTTGCAGTGATTTTTAGGAAGTCATTAGTTTGCACCAGGCGTCCTATTGGGAAGACCCAGTTTTCTGAGTGCATGTTCTGGAAGTTGGGCAATAGGGGCAGTACAGGATTCCTTTTGGTGTACCGACCTCCCCGCTGCGCCAAGGATTCCCTGCCCGAGCTGCTTCAGGTCGTGGCGGATGTTCTCCTGGAGACACCTAGCTTGGTCGTCCTAGGGGATTTTAACATCCATGCCGACACGACCTTACAAGGGGCCGCTCGGGACTTCGTGGAAAGCATGGCCTCCATGGGGCTGTCCCTGAATAAGTCTGGCCCAACCCATAGCCGTGGACATGCCTTGGACCTGGTGTTTACCTCTATGGATGTTGGTGATCTGACACTAAGTAAAAGCGAAACGAAAGAAGTGCCATGGTCAGATCACTTCCTGGTGCAACTGGACTTCTCTGCGACCCATCCCCTCTGCAGGGAGGTGGGACCAATTCGGATGGTCCGCCCCCGCCACTTAATGGATCCAAATGGTTTCCAGAGAGTGGTAGGGGATGCTTTATCCCATGTTGATGGCCTTTCAGCTGATTCCCTGGTGGCCCGCTGGAATGTGGAGTTAACCAGGGCTATTGACTGTTTGGCTCCGAAGCGCCCTCCCCGATTGCATGGAGCCCGGACAGCCCCGTGGTTTTCCACGGATCTGAGGGCAATGAAACAATCGTTGAGACGGCTAGAGCGCCGGTGGCGGATAACTCATTCCGAATCTGACCAGACACAGGTTAGAGCTCAACGTCGAGCCTACCAAGTGGCGATAGCGACGGCGAAGAAGAATTTCTTCACCGCCTCTATTGCATCTGCAGAAAACAGCAGCAGGAGACTTTTTCAGGTGGTTCACAATTTAGCGGAACCACCTGCAACATCAGGGCCCAGTACGGGCCACATGTTCTCCTGCAATGATTTTGCAAAGTTTTTTGCAGATAAAATCGCTCAGATTCGGGAAGAAGTAGACTCCACCGTGGGAGCAGGGCCGGGGCGGGAGAGTGCTAGAGTTCTGTCTAGTCAAGTTGAGTGGGATCAATTCCAATCTGTTACCTCCGAGGATGTGGACAGGCTGCTTGGACGAGTGAAACCAACCACCTGTCTCCTGGATCCTTGCCCATCCTGGCTTATAAAAGCTAGCCGGGAAGGACTGGGCGATGGGCTTCGTGGGGTGGTGAATGCTTCCCTCCGTGAGGGAGCCTTCCCAGACCCGCTGAAAGAGGCGGTTATTAAACCGCTTCTTAAAAAACCATCTTTAGATGCGGCCACGATGGCCAACTATCGCCCAGTCTCAAATCTTCCATTCCTGGGCAAGGTGATTGAGCGAGCGGTTGCCGAACAACTCCAGGCACGCCTGGAAGAAGCGGACCATTTGGATCCCTTCCAGTCGGGATTCAGGCCTCATCATGGGACTGAAACTGCCTTGGTCGCACTGGTTGATGATCTCCGGCGGGCTAGGGACAAAGGTGAGAGCTGTTTCCTAGTTCTGCTGGATCTCTCAGCGGCGTTCGATACCATCGACCATAGCATCCTTCTGGACCGTCTTGAGGGGCTGGGAGCTGGGGGCACTGTTATACAGTGGTTCCGCTCCTTCCTCCTGGGCCGTGTTCAGAAAGTGGTGGTGGGGGATGAGTGTTCAGACCCCTGGGCTCTCACTTGTGGGGTGCCTCAGGGTTCTGTCCTCTCCCCCATGCTTTTTAACATCTACATGCGGCCGCTGGGAGAGATCATCAGGAGGTTTGGGCTGGGTGTTCATCAGTATGCGGATGATACCCAGCTCTACCTCTCTTTTAAATCAGAACCAGTGAAGGCAGTGAAGGTCCTGTGTGAGTGTCTGGAGGCGGTTGGAGGATGGATGGCGGCTAACAGATTGAGGTTGAATCCTGACAAGACAGAAGTACTGTTTTTGGGGGACAGGAGGCGGGCAGGTGTGGAGGATTCCCTGGTCCTGAATGGGGTAACTGTGCCCCTGAAGGACCAGGTGCGCAGCCTGGGAGTCATTTTGGACTCACAGCTGTCCATGGAGGCACAGGTTAAATCTGTGTCCAGGGCGGCTGTTTACCAGCTCCATCTGGTACGTAGGCTGAGACCCTATCTGCCTGCGGACTGTCTCGCCAGAGTGGTGCATGCTCTGGTTATCTCCCGCTTGGACTACTGCAATGCACTCTACGTGGGGCTACCTTTGAAGGTGACTCGGAAACTACAACTAATCCAGAATGCGGCAGCTAGACTGGTGACTGGGAGCGGCCGCCGAGACCATATAACACCGGTCTTGAAAGACCTGCATTGGCTCCCAGTACGTTTCCGAGCACAATTCAAAGTGTTGGTGCTGACCTTTAAAGCCCTAAACGGCCTCGGTCCAGTATACCTGAAGGAGCGTCTCCACCCCCATCATTCTGCCCGGACGCTGAGGTCCAGCGCTGAGGGCCTTCTGGCGGTTCCCTCATTGCGAGAAGCAAAGCTACAGGGAACCAGGCAGAGGGCCTTCTCGGTAGTGGCGCCCGCCCTGTGGAACGCCCTTCCAGCAGATGTCAAAGCGATAAACAACTACCTGACATTCAGGAGACATCTTAAGGCAGTCCTGTTCAGGGAAGTTTTTAACGTGTGATATTTTATTGTATTTTTGGTTTTTATGGAAGCCGCCCAGAGTGGCTGGGGAGGCCCAGCCAGATGGGCGGGGTATAAATAATAAATTATTATTATTATTATTATTATTATTATTATTATTATTATTATATTGCTATTTTATTATGTTTTAACAGTGTGGGTTCCCAAAGTTCAAGATATTTTAATATCTAAAATGTTTTAAATTAATTTCTCTGGCATCCTATTTACATTTGGAACTACATTCCTATTTATCCAAACCAGAACTACGGCTAAGATTTCCTTTAGCCTTAGAAAGAAACACTCTCTAGTTTTTGTTAAAAAGTTACGTCGCTCTCAATAGATTTACTTCAAAATAATAATTAATCATAAAAAATAAACGAACAATCGTCTTGATTTCAATGACAAATAGGCATCTGAGATGTTTCCACTTTCCAGTCTGCTGACACCGGGAGCCAACATTTCGCCCAATACCAAGCTGGAAAATGCAGCATGAAGAGACACCGTCGGTGTGCGGGTTAACAGCAAACTGCACTCTAGCATTTTGGCATGCAGGTGAAGAATATCATTTGCCCACCTTTAAAAAAAACAAAGAAATAGCACAGAAGGAAGAAAAGCTTGTGATCTCGTAGTCCCTCCTTTCCCCTAAGCTAATTTCCTACTTTCAGAGGTTTATCTGCCTTAAAAAAAGAAAAGAAAAGCGGAGGAGCATTAGAAACGCGATTCCTCCTCTCCCGTGGTCATTTCCACCCCTTTTCCCTCCACGAGGGGAAGGGGAAGAGACACCGGTGAGGCGCCGCCATCTTGGCGTAGAGGAGCGAGGGGGAGAGGCGGGAGCGGGGAGGGGAGAGGAGGGGATCCGGGTGGCCTGAAGGAGGTGCGCCAGCACCGCCCCCTCGCCCTTCTCACCGGCCGTTCAAATATCGCGCGATTCTTCTAGCGCCACCACCACCTCCCTGTCTCGGCTGGCCCTGCATTCTGTCTCCGAAAGGACCCGTGAGCCCGCGCGGCCGTTGGCGCCCTGAGGCGAGTCCAGGTGAGGCGCCGGCTCTCTGCCAAGCGGCTCAGGTGAGGGACGGGGGCGTGGCTTGGCGCCCAGCTGCCCGCCCCCCCGCCCCCTCCGCTGTGGTTTCTTCCCGTCTGAGGGACCCGACGGGACGGGGTAACGACGACGCCTTGTGTTGGCATGTGGGGCGGCTGCCGAATAGAGGCAGGTTAGAAAGAGTTTCTTTTTTCCCTGCGCTGAGGGCGGCGTCGGAGAAGTATAAGAGGCCGCTTGTTTGGAGGACTGAATTAAATCCGGGTTTTCTGTTCTCAGCATCTTGAAAAAAAATGCTCCATGGCAGGTAATGCCACTTCGAAGAGCTTTCAGGGGCAAAGTCGTTGGTGGGCTCTCTCGTTTCAAGTCTTCCCCAAATCCGGGTGAAATAGCTGTGTCAGGACAAGCGGCGTGTGAGTTTTCCAGAGCCTTTCTACCAGGCCATCTCTAAGGTGGTAAAGCAGGGAGGGGAAATGCTGGCTGCAGTTCAAGCTGTGGAGGCATTGTCGATGAAAGGAAGGAAGGGAGTTGGTTTTTGAGGCGGAGAGAGCCTCGGTAGCTGCAAAGTGTGGGCGGAATCGGGCTTATAACATACCTGTTAGAAGAGATCGTACCTCTCTCTCTATTCACGTTGTAACGTGAGCTTTCTCCCCTCTGAAATGTCTGCCGTCAGCTTAATTGGTATGTAGGCATCTTTCCCTCATTTGGTTCATCTGTGCGATGAGGAAGAAGTTTCAGAGCTCTTCAGTCAGCGCAGCAATGCAAACAGTTCTTTTGCAAGCCACATTGTAAACTATAAATGTATTGGCTGTATTGAGGGCCCTCCTGTAAACTTGTATGTTGACGGTTGCTGCTTATATGGAAGATGTTTAAATTATATGTTTAGAAGTTATGACTGACCTACATTTTGAAAATTGGGGTGTGTCTTTCAAGTTTCTGATGGTGTTACTGAGAAATTTACCCTGTGGGGTTTAGTTCTTCTTAACATGTAGTATGTCTTTGTAGCTGCAATCCCAAGTAATCTTTGTTGAATGTAGTGAGACTTATTTCTGAATGAACATGCATAGGCTTGTACTGTGCAGAATAGTAACTGATTATTAGCTGAGCTATCCTGATTGTCACTGCTGTCAACGACTGATCCAGTTGTCTTTTGCCTTGAGGAGGTGTAGGGTAATAATAGCCTACCTTATTTCTAAAAGTATTGGTAAGCTTTTGCCTTTTAAAGTTCTATTTGATGCATTTCAAAGATCTTGAAGCAGTTACAGCTATTGTTAACCGTTCTTTTTTCCTTTACAGTGCGCAAATGGCAAAGTTTATCTTTCAAGTAATCGAGACAGGCAGATGAGAATATGAAGAGAAACAGGAAATCCAGTCTTGCCATTTCATTGCAGTCTCTGAGAAATTAAAAAAGGAATATGTGTTTACTTTGACTGTGAACAAAGTATCCTGTGGAGAAGCTGATCATGACACAACACTGAAGTGTGAAATGCCTGGCAAGATGGGTATCTTTGTACTTCTGACTTTGAGCTTAATCTTAAACTTGACACATGGGCATAGCTTATTCACATGTGAACCCATTACTATCCCAAGATGTTCTGGAATGGCCTACAATATGACATTTTTCCCCAATGTGATGGGGCACTATGATCAGCAAACTGCAGCTGCCAGAATGGGGGTGAGTTGTTCTTTCTCTACCGTACATGCTATAAATATTTTTTCTGTTATATGTACAAATGTGATTCTGTCAGTAAAAAGAATTCTAGGTAAGACATGTTCAATATTACACATTATGAGGAAAAACCTAGTGTTCTGAATCAAGACTTGAAATAGTTACCAAACGCCTAAAAATCATAAAGAGAGAGATGCAGGTACAAACATAACTGTATGGGCATGTGACCAGATTTTATTTTATTTTTTTATAATCATATTTATTAAAATTTCCAATAATAACAGAGTAAGAAAAATAAGAAAAATAAAGAAAAGAAAGAAAAAGAGAAACAAGTTTAGACCCTTCTTTTCATAGCCTTCTTTCTGGGACTTCCTCCTTCCCCTCCCGACTGTATTCCCCTTTCCCTAAGTTGGTTCCACAAGTTCTCATCCCATAAACCAATTTAAATTTACACAATCTTAACGTCACTCCTCGTCTTATAATAGAACAAAATTTTCCCCCCAAGATCAGCTCTCATTCCTTCCACGAGTTCCCCCTTTCTTAAAAAAAAAAGAAAACAAAAACATATAAGATCAAAGTTATAAAGAATATAAGATAGAAAATATAGAAAAGTTCAAAAAGTTGGTTACATAGCCTTTGGATTCTAAGATTCCCCCTCCCTTCCCCGGTTTTGATTCCCCATGTCCATTTGTCTGTATGTTGTCGGCCTGGAGATCTTAAGTCCACAGCCAAATTTTTCTCAGTCCATCTTGCCGGTTTCTTCAAATTTGGTTGTTTTAATAATATTTAACTTCAAAAATCCAGTCTAATAGAGGCCTTTAATTTTCCTTAGTCATTTGTTGCTCCTCTCGTTGTTCTTTCCGTGTCGTATTTAGTCATTTGCTCTTTTATTTCTTGTTTTCTCAGGTTTCTGTCTTGTTCAGCTGTCAAAACATTCTTGTTCCAAAATTTAGTGTCTCTACAGAGGTTTGTTATTCAGGGACAAAGACTTACGTCCAGTTCCTTTCTTGCTTCAATAGAAAATTCTATTGTATTATGGTCACCTCTGTAGACAAAATAGTATTTCAGTTCTGCAGCTTTCCCAGGAGATAAGACCTGTGCACATCCCAGAGTAGTTTTCCACATACGACACTTGTAATGTCCCGAAGCCCCTCTAGGGGGATTGCAGTAACTTTGTATCCTCTAGTCCAAAAGTCAATTTGTTGTTTCTTTTTCCCCGACAGTTTATATCCATATTTATATCAAATTGTAACAAAATTAACCAGCAAAGAACTTGTAACAAAATCCTCTTTATATTCTCCAGCTTTGACAGCTCCTTTGACAGCTGTCAAATTCTCCATCTCTCTTCGCCAGGCTCTCCGAATCGCCCCGGTTCCCAGGGGGGGGTTGCCTTTTCCCTCTCACCCTCGACTCTTCTCCTCCAGCACAGTTCTTATAATTCACATCGTGGAGTTAGTAATTTTTGTCATCAATAAACTTCTGAATCGATCTTGGTTTCTCAGTCCTTGTTTTAGCATGTTTACAATCAGGGAGGGGACTGACTTCCTTTTTGGATCCCCCCCGCTCGTGCTGAATCCGAAAAAAAATTCCTTTTTTTCCCTCCTTTTATACCCGGTTACCCAATTACTCACGGGTTATCGCCAAATGTCCAAATTTTCAAAGAAAGAAGCCAGCGCTCTCCGTCGAATGGCATGCGGCTGCGCTCGGCAGGGGAAGCGGAGGACTCAAAGCACCACGCCACTCCCCGGCACCCGATCCGTAGCCTTTAAAAAGGCTCCTTCACAAGTCGGGAGGGCGATAACGATGCCAGCCGAGTCACCATGTCCACGGGCTCCGTGCCCGTGGTTTTTAAGGGTCCCCGCGTCGCCGGCGCGGTAGGACCCAGCCCCTGCCAAGCCGACTCCCTCCGGAGCTCGGAGGGAGTCCGCCATTCGGCGATGGCGCCAACCCGGAAGGCATGTGACCAGATTTTAGTGTCTATTCTTACATGGTTTGAACCTGAAAATTAATAAAAGAGCTCCTACATCCTGTCTGAATAAATGTATAGAAGATCTTCTGTATTACCTTTTTAAATCTTCAAAGTGTTTAGTCATCTGAGCTTCCTGACTGTTTATAGCAGGCGACCTTGTGCTGTATCCCCTCAGGCCACTGGCATCTGCATGCAGTTGGCATAAAAATTCATTGCTGCCCATAAAGTTCTAAAATATGAGATGCATCTCTTCCACAGATCTCCTAACTGGGTATAAAAGCATAGGTGTAGTAACTCCTCAAATAAGTTTCGTTCATTAAGCTAAATGAAAGGAGTGTTAAGCTTCTCTGAAGTTTATTCTTGTCTCTAACATACTCCTTCAGTTACAGGTAGGTAGCTGTGTTGGTCTGCCATAGTCGAAACAAAATAAAAAAAATCCTTCTAGTAGCGCCTTAGAGACCAACTAAGTTTGTTATTGGTATGAGCTTTTGTGTGCATGAAGAAGTGTCCGTGCACACGAAAGCTCATACCAATAACAAACTTAGTTGGTCTCTAAGGTACTACTGGAAGGAAATTTTTTATACTCCTTCAGACTAGACATTCACAATTGTCTATGGTGTGATTGACCAAACATGCCTGTGAATTAGGGATGTAATCTAATTTTTTAAAAAAGAAACTTAACCATGTGGGTTTGAGTCAATTAATCAATGAATTGTTAGAAGGTGCGTAAATTTCCATGGGATCTTTTTTCTAAAGAAAAATGTACTTTAAAAATATGCATATTTTTCAGCAGGCTGTGTCAGAGAAATTCTTTTTTCTGTCATGGAAGGCAATACCTTTTTTTAATAGTGGTGATTACTATGTACAATGCTTTCCAGTAATTGTAGTGAACATTAATTACAATTTTGAAGCAATGTAGGATGTCTTTTTACTTGATCTAAATATTTTTAATAGTTTGACTAAGCGCATCTGCCTGCTTGCTGATCTGTTCTATCTAGGTGGTGCAGCTATAGAGCGTTGGCAATGGAAAAAGCAGACATCTCTCATGTGATCACCTGCACTCTCCCTCTGCATGGTACAGTGGTGAGGAATGAGCCCAGTTGTCCTCACCATTCCACCAGCTTTGAGAGCATGAGCATGAAGAGACAATAGGGTCAAGGATAGGGCAAGTGATAGTTCCTCTGAATGCCCAATTATCCTCTCCCTCTAGAAGCCTGTACCTGCTCATGCATTCTTCCTTTGGGTGCTGGAGCAGGAAGAATTAGGCCCAGCAAAGCAGCTGATGTTCTTTGGAGGAGCAGTCACCACTTCTGCCTACTGGGCAGTATTGCGGCAAAAATTGGACCCACACACCCTGCCATCCACAGGGAGAGTGCTGTTTAGCGAGTGGTTGCTCCTTCCATGACTAGAGGTCTCTGCTGCACTGCCCAGAGAGATGGGTAAGCAAGTTGGCAGAGGCAACCTCTTGAGATTTCTTGCCAAGTAGTACCTTGGGCCCAGTCCTCCCTATGACAGTGTCTATACCATGAGCAAGAGAGGTAGTGGGAGCAGCTGCTGCTTTCCTTTGCTTGTGGATGGAGGAGGTGTTGAGGGTGGTTTTTGTGGGCTTCCTGGCTAGGATGTTCTTTCTCCTTCCTGCGCTTCAGCCTCTGCTACAGAGCAGGGGAAAGGAGAAGAGATTGCTGTTTAGTGTTTGCCAGTTCTCCCTAGAAGTTTTAATATGTATGTGTTAGTGTTTATTTTAAACATTAACATTTATAATAAGTCTCCAAAAGCATTAAACTGTGAATCCCATGTAGACTTTGGATATTTGGAATGATAAGAACACGAGTGAGGGGCACATTGCTATTTTCATCCTTCGCTTCCCCTCCCATTTCACCTGGAAGGAAGATGTGCATCCTTCAACCATCTGTACTGTTGAATCCTTATTCTGATTTCTGTCAGACACTTCTAGTTTTGGTGGTATATATTTTGGTGGTGTTT
Source organism: Podarcis vaucheri (assembly GCF_965113315.1). NCBI lineage: Eukaryota > Metazoa > Chordata > Lepidosauria > Squamata > Lacertidae > Podarcis > Podarcis vaucheri. The sequence continues at coordinate 72,064,506 of NC_138766.1, forward strand.
TCTCATATCGAAAGATTTCTAAGCACAAGCAAATATTTGTTTGTGACAAGAAAATTAAGGTACCTGTGCAATTAGAAATTGCACTGAAGCATTCCTTATTCTCTTGTAATATAACCGTGACAAGTCAGTACATGTAGGAATGGAGAACAAAACTTAATTCACTTTCAGTGTTTTAAAGGATATGTCTTCTAATGTTGCAGTTCTAAGCACAATTTCTTGGAGCATATCCTATTGAAGCTAGAGGCACTTGCTTCCGAGTAAGCTTGCATGGGACTGTGCTGTAAAACAAGACTAAAACACTAATAAGTAGACAGATTTTTAGCTCTGTATATGAGCATCCATCAGAGCTAATGAACAAAGTGATAAGTAAGGTAACATTGAGACAAAAACAAAACAAAACTCATGCTAGATGGAAGTCTAAACAGGCTGTGTAAGGAGCCTCAGCGTCATAGTAAAGTTTTATGAGTGATAAAAGTAAAGTTCAGTGATGGAACTATTGGAAGGGATTTTGAAAAAAGTAGAAAACATTGAAACTTTGTAATGCTATTATATACAACTATGGTGTACCTGCTTTTGGAATACTTTGTATGCTTTCGGTTGGAATTAGTAGGGAGAGGATTTGAAAGCAGCAGCAAGTACAGCAATATAAAAATATAGTGTACCCACTTTAGAATACTTAGTGCAACTTTTGTGTAGTCCTACAAAAAGAACTTGAAAAGGTACAGAAAATGGTAACTATAGTGATAATGGCATGATGATGATGACTCATCCTTTAAAAGTCTTATGTCTTTAGCCATTGTCGTCATTCTCTCATTGTGAGCTTTTCCAGGGTATCCACCTGCCACTATTTGAGAAAACAACAAAAAGTCTTGTAACACCTTAAAGACCAGCACATACAGAGAGAGCACATGATGGAAGAAAGGGAAAATTAAACAAGTAGAAGAGTTGATAACCGAAATAATAGGTTTAAGCTGTTTTGATCCATAAAGATAATTCTCTGCACCATGCAGTGCTACTGTGAAATTGCTATCCTGATAGTCCTCAAAAACTATTTCTATAATGCCTCTTTGTTTCAGATAGGTTAACTTTGCATCATGCTTTCGGTCAGGCTAAATTGTCATACATTTAAGCAGTCTTCAACCTGGGCCAGTTTTATATTGTTGTAATAGCTCAGTGGCATCAGCATACTGGTGATGAAACTGCTTCATCCCAAATCAATGCAGTCCACTTTTAGTTGTGACTAATAGCTCAGTTAATGGCTCTGCTTTGCTCCTTCCTTTGAGGGTTTGTTCCTGACTGGAATGTGTCCTTGAGCTCTGATAATGTTTCTTGCCTGCTTGGATAGAAGATAGAGAGGGGTATGTAGGAATTAGTATACTGTACAAATAAAATATTCATTGTCCTTTGCTTTGCCCACTTTTGCCTGTGACCCCTGGAAGGTTTCCCAGAAGGGAATGCAGCCCTCCGACCAAAGCCAGCCTGCTCGTGAGGTGGTATGAAGTGCCCACTTCAGGTGGCAGAAACACAAGAGGCAGTGTTTAGCCCACCCCACTGATTCCACCATCCCCAGAATACCCTCCCCTCTTGCCAGTGAGAGGGAGGCATTCCAGCATGTGGTGTTGCACCTTGTCTTCCCTGTTCCTGGGCAGAGAAGCCAAGCAGCAACGCTTTGTGGAATTGCTCCGGCAGTGATGGGGGGAGCAGCGACAGAAGTGGTGAGAGGGTGTGGGAGCACACAGCAGCAATTCCCATTTTGCCTTAGGATGGTAATGAAATGGGAGGGGTTGCTTTTCTGACTGAAAGTTTCCTCATCCCTGCATTATAGCAGGATAAGCTGCTAGTGCAAGCAGCCTGTATGCTCACTTGATATGGAGGAAAAAATGACTTCTTGCACCGTTTGGGGTTGTTTTTCTGCATGCATCTGAGGATGCCTCTCAAGAAAAATAAAAAATATTAAGCTTTTGTATTTGTGCAAGGAGGGGACAGCTCTTTTCACATGTATCCCATCAAATTGCAGTTCAGTATGCCATCTGATAACTAGATTGAAACTTAGATAGACCTAAGTTCCTACTTGGAAGTCAGTGTTCAGAGCCATGACCATGAGTATTATAAACTCTAAAACCACTGCTAATGGTGCGTCATAACTCACACCCAAGGGACTCTCCTCAGTTACTCATAAATCTGAACTTAGCGGTTCTCTCTGACCAAATGAATTTCTAACTTAGTTGCAAGTAGGGAGAATAAATTATCACTTGAAGTTAAGGATTGATTTGCTATCCCATCAGTTTGCTAAGATAACTGCAAATGCATTTTAATGTATCAACTGAACATTGCTGTCTGCTTTACATAACTGAATCTTAATGATGGAGATGAATTTTTTAAAATTAGTTCTGGGTATGGAAAGTAGCTGATGGGCAGCCTTGTGTGAGTCGCATTTCTCTTTATTTTTTTAAATAATATTTATTGAATTTCCAAAAATTTAAATTTAAACACTACAAACAAAAAAGAAAAAAAGAAAAAAACGGAAAAAACAAAAAACAAACAAACGAAAAACAACACAATACAAAAACACTACAAAACTAACACATAAGACAAATAAAACAAAACAAAGACCATTTAAAACATATTAAACAATTTCAATGTCATATCTTTCGTTCGCTTGTTTCCACGACTTCCTCACACCTCCCTTTTCGTATTACACATCAGTTAATTATTTCAGCAATTCCTTTCCATCTTCCCCTGTTTTCTATCCTATAATTATCTTAACACATTCTAACCTTATTTTGTTCCCTTTAATACTCTATTGATCTATTCATACTTAATTCCTTATAACATTTCTGCTAAAGCCATATAACTTCATTCCAACTGTGTTCTAACATTCATTAATTTTGCAATATTTCTATAAATAGTCTTTAAACTTACAGTCTTCTTCCATCAGCTCTTCTTCCTGGTCTCGGATTCTGCTGATTCTCTCAGCCAGCAAAAAGCAGATGATTCACAACAAAACTTAGGGGTCTGGCAGGGCAGGTCCACCTCCTTCTTTAGCATCCGTTAATATCTTAAGTTTTACTCGGGGCTTCCTGCCCTGCCAAACAAATCTAGAGATGTCCCTCTGCCACCTCCTGAAACAATCCCTCCCATCCAAAGCCTGCAATGTTTGAAACAAAAACAGCATCCCCAACATCACAGCAACCCTCATCCCCACCACAACAACTCGGCCCAACAATAACCACTTCCAATTTAACCCTGTTTCCAAATCCCCCTTCTCTTCAAGCCAACGTCCTTCACAATTGCCCTTGAATAAATTCACATTTTCCTCGGGTAGGGCTCTGATCCTCAATTTCATCTGTTTCTCTTTAAGTTCAGTCAAAACCATTGTCAGCTTGAATTCATAAAGTTTTTCTTGAATGGATGGGACTCTCTCCAGTTGAATTACTTTAACTTCAGCAGCAAGGGTTTTCTCTTTAACTTCATCCGCAGTTTGCCGTATCAGGATAGATTCCTGTATCAGTTTCTGGGTGGTTTCTATATTAGTATTCACCTTTTGTCCCAGGTTATTTAAACTTTCTACCATTAAGTCAGTTTTAATATTTGCAGCATCCACTTTCATATTTATCACATCCATTTTCTTGTGAAGTTGTTCTAGCGAGTCATTTATTTTCACTAATACAACTGCTAAGGCCTCTTCTGGCGACATTCCATCTTTCCCATCTGCCATAACACTCAATAGATTCAAGGTCAATCTCACAGTCTCACGGGTGTTATCTTACCGCTGGAAATTTCCCAGCCCAGATCTTATGTAGCCGCCAGTTTCAAGAACTTCCACTAGAGGGAAACAGTTTCTATTTGTATTGATACATAATATCCTCTTATAGGCACAGTTGAAACGACCCAAAACTAATTTCAAAGTTGCTTTCACTGCTGGAGACAGTAGAAACAATGTATCTTCTCTTATACTAGCTGTCAATGAACGGTCCAAACGCTGTCAATAAACATCCCACCAAACGTCGGACCTACTAGCAGCCCGTTCCCAGGGTCCAAGCGGCAGTATTTTGCCTCTCTTGGTCTCTTCCGCAGGCAGACTCAGTCCACAACTCCCCCCCCTCTTCTCCTGCCTCCAAGGGGGGGATTATATTCTTTACTTATGGAAATTTAGTCTTTACAAAAGGCTTTCCAAGACTTCAGCTTGCAGCCTCAATTGCTTCAGTCTATTTACAAAAGGGGAAGGCTGACTTCCTGTATTGAACCTTCCCCGTTTCAATGCCAAATTAGACGTTTTTAAAAATCCAATTTTCCCGATTAAGCTCTACTCACGGGTAGTTACTTTAGAGTCAAATTGTCCACAGGAAAAAGTCAGCGTTCTCTGACAACAGCTATGCGGCGTTGCTCTGTGGAAGAAGCAGATGATTCGAAGCATCGCGCCGCTCACCCCACGTCGCTCCGGATCCCCGAAATCGGGTTTCCCCACGAGTGGGGGAGGCGCAAAAGGTGCTCGCCGAATCCCACGCTCACAGGCTTCTCCCGCCTGTGATTTTTAACCGGTCTCCGCCTTCACCGTGGCGGCCAGACCCAGATTTTTACGGGGCTGATCGCCCACTGAATTGCTCAAACTGGATCTAAACATGGCAAAAAGGTGTATAAATCAAAGGCTGGATGATGCGGAGCTATACCAAAATTTCTTAGCTGGTGGTGGAGCCTGCTCGCCGTTAAATCTCGGCATAACCCCTATCTACCATGCTCTGTCCTACTTAACATCGCTTATGGCCGCATCTCACCGATATGCCTTCATTAGAGCTAGGTTCAATGTTTTTCCAACAAACGTGCTGAGACATAGATTCACTAAGGGCCAAGTCCCTTCAATGTGTGCTTGCGAAATGAAAACATCTGAATCTCTACATCATGTTATGTTTATCTGCCCTATGTACAGTTCAGTTCGTGCTAGTATACTAAACTCCATAATCCAGCCTATGGCTGACAAACCAGTAGACCTACAGCTTGCCTGGGTTCTTCAAGATGTGGATCCTTATATTACCCTACAGGTTGCTAAATTCCTAACAGCCGTCCTCTCGTACAAGAGACGGAATGGAATGTTAGCTGATTATTGATAGTTATAAGAATTTTCGATAATGACATCAGGTATTGATTTTAGCGGAGTGTCTAAATTTTTAATCTTCATCTTAAATTTTTCTTTTGAATTGCCAATATTTGTCCTTGTGAGCTGTGAATTGTGTTATATTACTTGCGGCTTGTACGAGACCGCTGTTTTATTTGATTTGTTTTGTGTGTTGTGCTTTATGATGGGCGTAAAGCCGAATAAACATTTTGATTGATACGGGGCTGATTTCTCCCGATCAGAGGAATCCAGCCATTGCCAGAGGCGCCTCCCCGGAAGTCGTGTGAGTCGCATTTCTCAACAATAGTTCCCAGTCTGGGAATGAGATCTCCTGCTCGGATTTGTTGAGAAGGTGAAAATATTATGGATTTTAAATATATGTGCTATTCCAGGAAATCTTTGGTGTTCATTTTTTTATCAATATTTTATATAAGTTCCTTACCAAAAAAGAGAACCTAATAATTTTATTTTCCAGGAAAACAACAACTCCCTTTCAATTGTCAGTTCTAATACAAGCTGCTTTGGGATTATAAAGATGTAATTCATGTCATGGACATAGTTTAATAGCCACAGTGGCAAATAAAGGCCTTGTTTTAAAATCATAGATAAAAATGCAAACCAGATATGACCTAGCTAAAATCCTATGGCATACTGTTCTATTTCTTTAGTTCAGAAGTTGCCACTTCCATGTTGAGAGATACTATTGGTAGATGTACAGGCGTACTTTTTCTTTCTGTATAAGGTTGGTAGGTGAGAGAAGGAACCAGTTGGGTTGGAGACTGCAACACTCTTGTCAAAATTCTAAATGTTCCCATGCCCCCTGTGTTCATTGTATGCATGGAGTTACCCCAACCTTGCGAGAAACTTGTGACTCTGCCCAAAGTTTCACTCTCTTCAGTCTGAGCGGGGATATGGACTCAGCTCTCCCTGGTCAAAGTCGAGTGCTCCAGCTGCTCTGGATCTTGAAACTTCTCTTGGGACATGGTCCATTAAACTTAAAATATAACTAGAGGTCTGTATGGGCAGTACTGTCACAGTTGCTTAACAAACAGTTTAATTAGGTAATGTGTTACATGCTTACTAGGAAGTTGCATTGCAAAGCAGAATGATTAGTCCCCTAACTTAAGTTGTAGAGGTTTGAAAAGCTAGCTTGGAAGTCAGGCTTGCTTTATGTGAAGTAATGCATATACATAGGTTAGAAAGGGATAATACATGTGATTAAGAGAAAAGCTATTTTTAAACATCATTCTTTCCTTTTGGAGAAAGTGAATGATGCTGCGCCTCCAGTTCAGGCAAATGTGGCTTGTCTTGCTGAATGTGTGTAGCTTCCAAGTCTAGTGTTTTAACTTTAATACATTAGACCAGGGGTTGCTAACACTTTTGGGCCTGTGGATGCAGGTAGACTTCTGAGAAAAGGTTGTGGGCACCAGTCACACTTCATCTCACCATTGTAAGAATTGAAAGGTGCACTAGCTGCCTAGCCAAGAGATTATCCCCTCCTATCCATGCACATGCATGCAGCACAGACACACTTACATGCATACATATGTTTACACACATGTGATGCATCTGCGCCCACACACTCTCCCTCAGCCAAGCAGCTAGACTTGAAAAGGGTTAATTTTCCCCCAAGCCTAATTAAGGATGAGTGTGATATTTCTGGAGAGTGCAGCTAGGGAGGGAAGTTCCAAGGCCACATTGTTCAGCTTTCTCCCCAGCTGCAGTTGACAGGAAGACCACCCCTCCTCCATGCCACAGCAATTGTAGCATAGGGAGCATTTTTTTAATGGCTCACAGCTTTGAAGGGTTTTTCTCGCCTTGCTGTGGAACACCACTCATCACCCCTGCCAAAGCACTGTGGGCTACCACAGATGGGTTTTTGAAACCTAATTTCAGCAGGAGGGTGGGGATACTGCTGTTGCCAGATTGGGAGGTGTCAAGGTCCTCTTATGGACACTAGGGGTGGCCTTGGTGTGTGCAGTGCCTGTGCGCACAACTTTCTAGTTGCAGTGGCTGATGTAAGTAGACTGACATATCTTATATTCCACCCAGAAACCCATGCTGCTGTCTTGGATCCAGTAATTTTGCTGGTGACTCATTAGTATGGTTTGGTGCCCAGTTGCCAGACTGTAGTTTGGTAATGATGAGCAGGCCATAGGCTTGCCTACTCCTCTTCTTTCACCCTTCCTAATTAGCTTTAATTGAGGTCAGTGTTACATCTAACTGGCATGATTGCATTACCACTAATCATAGTTGGCTTGTAACCAGAGACAAGGACTTGAGGTGCTGACCTAGAGAGGGTGAGAGCCAAAAGGGGAGGGGAAGAACGCTTCTGAATGTTCAGTTACAAAACTATGGTTTGACAATGAAACTTTAATGGACTCTAGCCTAAGGCAAGTAATTGCCTTGTCTGTCACTCATATGGCCTCCCTGGCATTTGACTGGAACCTTTCAACTGATTTCACTTGCATTAAACCCAGAGAAACACCTTCACAGTTCTAAGATCACAAGGCAGTTGCATCTGTGAATATGCAGTGTATAAATGTTGAAAGTTGCAATAATTACATCTTGATCCTGATAGTGTGGTGTAAATGTAAGGGATAATTTGCTGGTTTTAGCCAGGAGAAGTTTGTGTTCAAATACATACATATACATGAAGCTCTTTGGGTGGTCTTGAGCATGTTTGTGGACTTAATTAGATAAACTTTGTTAGGTACAAAACCAAATTTTCAGTAGCACCAAGGACTACTGGGGAAAAGGAAACCCATGGTTTCTTTGTTTCTTTGTCCTAAGGTAAGTGGGGTTCAGATTGGAACCTAAATTAAGTTATTGCAGTGGTTATTGATTGCCTCAGGCCTTGCTGCTGAGGCAGTGTACAGTCCCATTCTCTCCTCTTTCCTTCAGAAATTTGAACACCAAATTTCCCCAGACCCTGAGAGACAAAACCCTCTTTAAATACTTAAGAAACAATTCTTAATTTCCTGTAGAGGAATGATCTCAGTTATTGTGCATTCCTCCATGCTAACAATTCAACTAGAGAATGTGTTTTCCTCTGCTCTTGTTGTTGATGGTTGTTGGGAAATGTGGACTTCCCATGTTTATGGAAAGTTTCCAGTTGGCCTATTTAATGTATATGAACAGTAAAGGGAAAATATGTCTATTTATGCATCTTCCAGATGGCCATTGAATATAATAAGCAAAATAAAATTATTTCATTTAGGTAAGTATAGAACCTGGTACTTTGGAAAGCATCATCTGTCACTTTTAACAACTAGCAGAACGAAATTACCGAATGCAAAGTGAGCAATAGGGCTCTGGATATTTAATTAAACATGTAACATGGTTACAAGAAACAAAATATGATGTGACTACTAGAGTATTCACAGTAGAAACCTGGAATTTATTACAGTGGCAGCAGCTACATTTCCTCATCCAACTGTTGCTGTCAGGTGTGGTTGTGTGTATATAAATACATATACACTTATTTCTCGTTATCTCCCCACCCCCAACATTTGATGCCTGCTAAAAATATTCTTGTTTAAACAAGCCTACACAGATGCTTAGAAAGTTGAAGTAATTTTAATCTGTTTTAGTATTTTAAGTTTTGTATGTGTTCAAGTAGGGTTGTATTTTTTTCCCCTTGATTTTTTTTTGTTTTATCTTGTAAACTACTTCGAGGGGTTTTTTTTACAGTCAAGCAGTGCATAAATTTTATGAAATAAATAAAATAAACAGATGAAGTCATTGAATTGAATTTTTGAATTGAATTTACTTTATTACGGTCACAGACCAGCATAAGCAAAACATCTAAATAAATAGCATAACATTGTGAGTCTAAGCGGATAATTGTTAAATAAATGGGAGCAAGAACCAAATGTAGATTAAAACATATACCGTACATAGAATATTTAATTAGGCATAAATAACGGATGAGTAAAATCTGATAATAAAAATTAAAAAGACCAGTTAAAACAGCTATATGGGGTGAGGCTTCAGAAGTGTGGATCTAATAATATGGGCCTTCAATTTAGGACTGAATTGTAGCATAGACCATCCTTCGACAAATATCTATCATGGCAGCGCAAAATCTGGTGATTGAATATGTGACTTCTGGGCTTTCGTCCTATAGTAATAGGGAGATGTTGTGTTGTTCTGAACACCCAGGGAACTTATATAAGATGGGTTGGATAAAACTAGTTCGAATGTTTACTTACCTGGCAGGGGAGACACCTTGATCATGATGAAGTCATTCTATGCGTACATTCCTTAAACAAAGAGTCTATATATGCCTATAGAATGAAACTCTCAAAAGCCTTTTGGTGCTGAATTTCTTGCTCTGTGGGCTTGCTTTTTTGGTCAAGTTTTTTATTATTTCATTTTATAATGCATATACAGTGGTGCCTTGCAAGACAAAATTAATTCGTTCCGCGAGTTTTTTCGTCTAGCGAATTTTTCGTCTTGCGAAGCACAGTGCCGGAAAAGTTTTGGAAAAGCTTCAAAAATTGCCAAAAACCTCAAAAAAGGCTACCACGCCGCGTTCTATGAGTTGCTCCTCGAAGTCAAGTCGCAACTGTATTAACGGTGTTAAGAAAAAGGAAACAAACTTGCAAAAAACGCAAGACGTTTTCGTCTTGCGAAGCAAGCCCATAGGGAAATTCGTCTTGCGAAGCAGCTCAAAAACCGCAAAACCCTTTCGTCTAGCGAGTTTTTCGTCTTGCGAGGCATTCGTCTTGCGGGGCACCACTGTAGAGCAAAGAGAACAATTATAACAGCAGATGAAAATTAAAAGATGAAAAACAAAAGTATAAAATAGGCATGAGTACAGTTGCTCATGGGTTAAAATAACAAAGTCCACGTAAAGACTATCAGCGTTATCAGATTATCAAGTATAGTTCTAGATTTACCAGGCTTGTCTTCAAAGAGGTTTGTCTTGGAAATGATGGTTCATATATGCTAAATCATATAAAATGTGTCTGGAAGTTATAGTCCTTGTTGAAATCTCAAATTATGCATGGTTTTACCCCACTATACATATATTCCAGAGGTGAGTGGTACCAAGTGTCCAGTGTAAGATTTTGGGCTGTTTTACATTGAGTTGCAATGACTGTTCTTGCTGCCAAGATCATATAAAGGACCAATTCTTTTTGACAATATATTTACATTGGTTTCATAAAAAATATTCAGTAACATTAATTTTGGACAAGAAACAATAGTTTCTTTAGTAATGTTGATCATTTCTGTCAAAATTAAATTCCAGAAATCTTGCACAGTCTATGGGCTTTTAGCAGCTGCTGCAGTGGGCTTCTGTGCTTCTCCCTGGAGCCAACTGCTTCCTGATGTTTTAAAAAGTTTTATGTTGACCATGTTAAAGATAGATGGGAGTTGCATAAATCTGACTGGAAAGAAATTGCAAGATGCAAATGTCCAAATTCAATGTTTTGTAGTCACATCTTTCAATTCGGTGCACACTCCAGTTTTTTTATATATACCTCCAAACTTACCTTTCCTCTTCTCAGCAAGATGCTCTAGGAATCTGGCATTGCCTTGAAGACTGTGTTTCTCTATGCAGGGCAACAGCAGCAGTAGGAGAGATGGGGAAATGTGAAACATAGCTATTGGCAAAGACAGATGAGAGAAGATGAGCTGGAGTGCCCTCAACATCCACTTAAACACTTGTTCCACTTCTGAAATCTCATGATTTACTAATCTTTTGTAACTCAAGTTCTGTAACAAGACAGTGTCAGTTTTACAAGAAAACTCTGTAGATGTGCTAATCAAAGTATCATTTTCCCTCTCCCAAAGGATTTCCTTCCTCTTCTGAATGTCCAGTGCTCACCAGATATTCATGCATTTCTTTGCAAAGCATTTGTGCCTGCCTGTTTGGATCAATCGCGTGTGATTCACCCATGCCGAAGTCTCTGTGAAAGAGTGTACTCTGACTGTAAACAAGTGATAAACACTTTTGGAATTAATTGGAACGAGGAACTTGAATGCAGCAGGTACAGTGTTTTTAATTCTCTTTATTTCCAATGGATTTTACTCTGGCCTAAGACAAAGTCCTAATCCATACATTCATGCAATAAACTTCTCTTTGCTTGTTACATATCAGCGTGTGTGCCTCCTCCACACAGATGATCTTCTGTATAAACGGATGCTCTTTGTTGCAATCCATTTGTATGATGACATCCATCACCCCGAATTCATGCGGTTCTTCCATTCGCCCCTTTTTCTGAGGGGGAACAGTTGTGAATTGGACTCCCCAAGATTATTTGTGATGAGAAGAGTGTGCCTGCTCTTTCAAGGGGAGAGAAGCACTGCCAGGTTTATGCGTATGCTTGGACCAAGTGTATCTGATGAAGTGAATAAGCAAATTCGCTTTGCATATATATTTCAACCTAGACACTTCAACTTTTCTGTTCCCTTCTGCACAAGCTCTTTAGTGCTTTGGATTCTTGCTCATCCATATAGGAAACAGAGGTCATTACAGGACTAGCATGCATGGTAGTTGGTAAACAGTAGTTGAGGTGAGGAAGACTCTGAAGAATTAGGAAAAACTCATACCTTGAGCCCCCATCTCCTCAAAGATGAAGCACTTTGAAAGGAGAACTTTATTGTTGCCTTTTATTCTGCCATGGTCATCAAGGACATAATATGATATCTCCTATAAAGGACAACATGTGCATTTGGAGGCCACTTTATTTTAAAAGCATTTATAAATAGCTTTAATACTTTTTTAAAAATCTATGTGTTATACAACACATAAAGCAATGGAAGCAGTGGCCAGTCATGCCTGGGTAGCTCAGTTGGTTAAAGCATAGTGCTGATAATGCCAAGGTTACAGGTCTGATCCCTGTATGGGACAGCTGCATATTTACAGGAGGCTGGACTAGATGGTTCTCATGGTCCCTTTGTTGTTGTTGTTTAGTCGTTTAGTCATGTCCGACTCTTTGTGACCCCATGGACCAGAGCACGCCAGGCACTTCTGTCCTCCACTGCCTCCCGCAGTTTGATCAAACTCATGCTGGTAGCTTCGAGAACACTGTCCAACTATCTCGTCCTCTGTCGTCCCCTTTTCCTTGTGCCCTCCCATCTTTCCCAACATCAGGGTCTTTTCCAGGGAGTCTTCTCTTCTCATGAGGTGGCCAAAGTATTGGAGCCTCAGCTTCACGATCTGTCCTTCCAGTGAGCACTCAGGGCTGATTTCCTTAAGAATGGATAGGTTTGATCTTCTTGCAGTCCATGGGACTCTCAAGAGTCTCCTCCAGCACCACTCATGGTCCCTTACTTCTCTACAATTCTATGATTTCATGGCTGCATCTGTCAGGCAAGTGTTTGGCCTCAGCTATACTTGCTTTGGAAAACTCTTACAGTGACTACTCCAGTTTACTCTTCCTGGAGCTGCCTTGAAAGATGTTGGAAGAATGCTGTGGGTTGCCTCTTGACTGGCAAAGGCCACAGCTATTTTAGCATACCTGTACTGGCTTTCTGTTAGCTTCTAGGCCCTGTACAAAGTGCTAATGAAAACTATTAAAAAAACCTATCTGCTCTGGGGTCTGCATAGACAAGCATTTCCTCTCATGTGTACCTCACTGCTCCCTCAGATCTGTGGGCATGTACTGCTTCAAAGGGCACTTTTGTCCAGGGTTTTAATCCCTGCCAAATCAGCAAACAGGGACTGAATCCTATTGCCTTGGCTGCGCAATCTTGGAGCCCCTGATGGAGCAAGATTGGCTTGCAAGCTGGAGGCTCCTCACCCTTGTAATTGAGGTTATGTTTCCTTTAAAAAAAATCCGTTTTTATTCTTTGCGATCCCAGTCCCAGTCTAGTTTTATAACCAAGCATCTGAAGTATGTGCTCTGAGCCTCTAGGCAAATAGCACTGAGTGGTCCCTCTGCATTTTCTCTTTCCTTTCTAGGTTGGAGGATTGTGATGAAACTGCTGCTGTCACTCCTTCTCTCACTACAAAATCTCATGACACTAAGAAGACTCCAGGACAGCCCCGAAGGGATTATGGATTTTGGTGTCCACGTCATCTGCAGATCTCCAGTGGCCAAGGCTACAAGTTTTTGGGAATTGATCAGTGTGCACCCCCCTGTCCCAACATGTACTTCAGTAATCATGAGCTAGACGTCGCCAAAAGCTTCATTGGGATCGTTTCAATTTTTTGCCTTTGCGCGACTCTGTTCACATTCCTAACGTTTTTGATTGATGTTAAGCGGTTCAGATATCCAGAGAGGCCAATAATATACTATTCTGTTTGTTACAGCATAGTGTCTCTGGTGTACTTCCTTGGGTTTGTCCTGGGAAATAGAACTGCCTGTAACAAGGTAGATGAAAAACTGCAGCTTGGAGAGACAGTCGTTCTTGGTTCTCAGAACAAAGCCTGCACAATTGTTTTTATGGCTCTGTACTTTTTCACCATGGCTGGAACTGTGTGGTGGGTGATCCTCACAGTCACTTGGTTCCTAGCTGCCGGACGAAAGTGGAGCTGTGAAGCTATTGAGCAAAAGGCAATGTGGTTCCATGCAATTGCCTGGGGCATGCCTGGCTTTCTCACCATTATGCTGCTTGCCATGAACAAAGTGGAAGGTGACAACATCAGTGGTGTTTGTTTCGTTGGCCTCTATGACCTGGATGCTTCCAGATACTTTGTCCTTTTGCCTTTGTGTCTTTGTGTCTTTGTTGGATTGTCTCTCCTCTTAGCAGGCATAATTTCTCTAAATCACGTGCGGCAAGTTATACAGAATGATGGCAGGAATCAAGAAAAGCTGAAGAAATTCATGATTCGAATCGGTGTCTTCAGTGGCTTATACCTGGTACCATTAGTGATGCTCTTGGGATGTTATATCTATGAGCAGGTGTACAGGAAGATCTGGGAAACCACTTGGGTTTATGACCATTGTGTTAAGTTCCATATACCTTGCCCTTATCAGGTAAGGGTGAAATACTTGCACAATTTATACCTCAATAATTAAGAATATTGGTATCTCTTACTGCTGCTGCACATGTATGCAATGCTGGGGATTTGATTGCAGCAACAACTGTGATACTGCTTTGTCTATTGTTCTTCAGTGCTACTAAAGCCTCTGAGTGGTCCTACCCTAGTGTTCAATGTGGAATCCAGTCTTTCTTTGATCAGTATTGTCCTAGAAAGTATAATCTTTGAGTACAAAGCAATGGAATAAATTTCTCTTTAGAACCCTCCTTGAAGATGTTAGTGACTTCTAGCTATGATTTCCTAAGGAGAAAATTTAAAAAGACTGTCTAAAAACAACAGCAAAACTAATATGCTGCTGACAATAATCCTTCAGATTTTACACCCATCTGTTTGTTGCTTAAAACATGTTTTTCCCCCCACTAAAATAGATGGGAAAGTTATCTACATTGCATATTAAAGTGAGGTTTTAAGTCACGCAAAAATGGGGAAAAAATGAGAACAGAAGTTTATACTTGTAGATTGCAACCTCTGATCTAGTTATAACTAGGGAAATGTTAATTCATTTTGGCTGCTTATGTAGTTCTCTCCAGATGTGAACTTCCATCAGCCCCAGGCAGCACAGCCCAATGGTCAGGGAGTATGGAAGCTCTAGTCCCCAACATAAAGAGGGACCACTTTGACTATCCCAACCTAGATGCATACTGCATTTATTCCAACATAAGGATTATTTAAGCAAAAATACTTATAGCAGAGCATTTCCTTTTTAGTGGTATTACTTTATTACATTCAGCTTGGTCCAAGCTTTTTAAAATAACTATTTACTCAAAATAATATTTCTGGCATCAGCTAGTTAATGATCCTCAAGCTAATAAAAATAGGCCAGGGTGGTAATGGAGAGACCTGAGTTGGCCAAGCTAATACAAAATAAAAATCTGAGCACTAGGTAAGACAGACAAGTTAGCTCTTGAGTTAAATATCATTGCCTTTTTTGAGCCTGTTCTTCACGAGAGTGGATTAATTTTGCAGCGAACAGCAGAAAAGACACTGGTACATACCCCCAAGGCACTCTGAAAATCCTGCCACCTCTAATTAACTTCAGCCCATCAGTTCCTTCGTCTTTCCTGTGTACTCAGATGACACAACTGTGTTACTGTACAGAGTATCACTAAAGAAATTGGTTAGTACTGAGTACTTTAGAAGAATTAGCGACACTTGTTATGCATTTCTTCCTTCTATACAGCTGTGGCCACATTTTTTGTGACTTAACTGTACCTGCCTTCAACATTTAAGAACACAGGCAAGTTCTAAAGAAGTTTCTTCAGGCTTCTCCTAAGGGATTTCTGGAATTGTAGTTTTGTGATGCTGGAGTAACTTAACTGTAAAGTGTTGTGTTTTTTCTCCTATTAATACATTTTTCCTCCATTCTAGCAGGGGTTTCAATGCAAACCCCATCATGATCCTGGAGCAAGGCAAACTTCCACTCCCCACCAACTACTGGGCAGGGGGAGCACACCTTGCTCCAACAAAAGAACAGTGGGGAGCTCACTTTAATCTCGCCATTGTTCCTTTGAAGTCATGTAGGCACTGGCCTCACAAATATGGTAGGTGTGGGTGCTTTGCCAGAAAGTGCCTAACAGGCCGAACTGGGACCCCTGGCAGGCCAAAGTTTGCTACAGACTGGGTTCCCTACCCTGAGGCTTATTTCTTATTTTTGTGTCATTTTATAAATAAATTAAAATCACACCATTCAGTACTGTGTCATAGCATCATATTATCCCTGCTTACACTTGCAGCATTTCATTTTCTGGAGTTTCGATGACAACATAATGTGATTAAGCTATTTTAAGTGTGTAGCATAGGCACAGTGTTCTCATTTGCTTAAAGTTGTTTAAGCCTGAGTGCAGCTTAGTTGATATAAAACTGCAAACTTCTGTATCACTATTCATTTTCTGCTTTGAAGTATAGGGTCGGAAAACCATTTTTCTATTGTATTTTTAATGAATGGTTATTGTTTTCCAGGTCAAGATATTGGCAAGGCCAGAAATAATTTTGTTTCTGATGAAATACCTTATGACTTTAATAGTTGGCATCTCTCCAGTTTTCTGGGTGGGAAGCAAGAAGACTTGCTCAGAATGGGCAAGTTTCTTCAACAGGAATCGCAAAAGAGAGTAAGGCGCATTTTTTTGTGGTAATATTTATTGTAAAAACAACAATATAAAATTAGTGGGCACTTTTAATTGGTGTGTTTTAAAAATGTGTGTGTGTGTGTGAGAGAGAGAGAGAGAGAGAGAGAGAGAGAGAGAGAGAGAGAATGCATCTTGGATTGCTTCCTGACTTTGTTCATAGGATTGCAGGTTGTTTTTAAAAAATCCCCACCCCCGAAAACATGTGGTCTCTCATCTTTGATGTGTAACTTCCTATAGTCATCATTGTTTAAGTGCCGCCTCCCTGTCTCCCTCCCTCACATGTGAACCTGCAGTGAATTGGAACTTATGGGCAATACCAACTGCAAGGTCTGGAAGTGCCCTCGCATGGGGTTTTTTTTAAAGCTGTAGTTAGCCAGATGCTGAATTTCCTCCCAAACCAAATCTTCCTTGGTAAACTGGCCATTTTTTCTCCTTTGGCAAAAGAGGCTGAGCAGTTTAATCCTGAGCAGCAGGGGTCTGACTTGGTCAAATTTTGTATCTGCTTTCTCACAGCCTGTATTATTAGCATGAATGTTTTAATGCTATGCCATATTTTTATATAGTCTTTCGTGATGCTTGGCATTGCATAATTATTTGGAGATTGATCTCAGGAAGAGGAGAAATTGAGAATAATATTTTCTCTAAGCTCCCACAGAGTCGTCTGTTCTTCAGTTTAAATTCTTCTGGAGTATATTTTGAACAGTTTTATGTAGACTATGTGTAAGTTCCCTTGGGAATACTTTTTTCCATTACTCTCCTTTGCATCCTGAATTCTTAATATGGCTTTTAGATTTCTGTATTTCTTTAAATTTCTTTAGTCAAGGTTTGCAAGCAATTATCTTCAACTCCTTCAGCCCACATTCCTTTACAATGAAGATGTATATTCCTTTCCATATTCCTTCTTTTTCCATTATTGTATAGCTATTTCATATGTGTGTCTTAGCAAAGTGATGTTCTCTACTGAAATACAGCCCCTTATTACCCTGCTAGTTTGTCCCAGGTAGTCAGATTTATTTACCCACATCCCGAGTGCTGTTACTTTAAGGTAAATATTGCAATTTTTTAAACTAAAAACTACTGTTGCTTGCATGTACAACCATATTATGCAGTAATGTGAAACCTGGAGCACCATTTCGGGCCACTGAGTGAGTTGCTGTGATTTGATGAATATTCCAATACTTCAATGCATTAATGGCTACAATTTTGGCAAATGATACAGATTATGTGAGGAAAGTGAAAAGCCAGTTTCAGGCAACTTAGGATTCTGTGGTGAGGGCAGGCAATAAGAGTGAAGACTAAGGAGCAGAGTGGGTCAAAAGTGTAGAGCAGGGTTTCCCAAACTTGGGTCTCCAGCTGTTTTTGGACTACAATTCCTATCATCCCTGTCCACTGGTCCTCCTGGGATGATGGGAGCAAGTTAATCATGATAATACTGCATGTTAATCATGATCATACTGTTTTGAATACTAGTTGCAAGGGAGGCTATTGCCCTGATGTCCCTCTTGTGAGCTTCTTACAGGTTCTGTGAACCGCCCTGAAACCTCCAAGGGCAGTATATAAATTCAATAAATAAAATAAATAAAAATATCTGCCTGCCTCTGTAAGTAACATGGTATAGAACCAGATGGATCTTTCATTTGATTCACTAGGGAAGTTATTGAAGGGCAAAGAGATGAAGACATGGATAAAGATAAAATACAGGTGGAGAAAACTTCCCAACAGACCTAGTGTCTGATAAAGTTGTGTGTTTTCTGTACCAAGAGAGTGGCTGAGTAAGTAAGAATTAAGGGAGAACTAAGTTTCTTATACTTGCAGGATTGTGGCTCCAATGCTACTTGCATAGAATATTGAACATGGGCCTGTGGTGCCAACTTGGCAGTTAACTTGCTCAATGTCCTGGAGCAAATCATGCACTCTCAGGTCCCTTCTTGTAATGAAAACATTTGAAAACGACTGTAGCATGATCTTGTGCACTAGATAAGATATTTCCACCCCTTTGTAAAGATGGGAGTGGAGCAATAAATAGTTTATAGACTTGCTCCATATAAATGGAGGGGCATCTGGCTTTGATACCAGTACATGTGAGAAGGACCTAGGGGTTTTAGTAGACCAGAAGATCAGCATGAGTCAACAGCGTGATGCAGCAGCAAAAAAAGCTAATTCAATTCTAGACTGCATCAACAGAAAGATAGTGTCCAGATCAATGGAAATAATAATTACCACTCTGTTCTGCCTTGGTCAGACCACAGTTGGACTATGTCCAATTCTGGGCATCACAGTTTTAAGATGGATATTGGCAAGCTGAAACATGTGCAGAGGGAAGGCTACTAAGGTGATAAAAGGTCTGGAAACCAATCCTTATGAGAAGCAGTTGAGGGAGTTAGATATGTTTAGTCTGGAGAAAGCAGAGATTATATGATAGCCAGCTGGAAATATCTGTAGGGTGTCACATGGATAATGGAGCAAGCTTGTTTTTTCCTGCTCCGGAGGGTAGGTAGGACCCAAACTAATGGATTCAAATTACCAGAAAGGAGATTCTGATTAAACATTAGTAATACCTTTCTGACAGTAAGAGGTGTTTGACAATAGAACAGGCTACCATAGAAGGCGGTAGGCTCTCCTTTAATGGAGATTTTAAAATAGAGGCTGAATGTTCATCTGGTAGGGATTCTTTAGCTGTAATTCCTTCATTGCAGAGGGTTGGACTAGATGATCCATTGGGTCCCTTCCAGCTCTAGAATTCTATGAAAGAAAGTAAAAAATGAGTTAAGAGAGCCGTCTGTCACATCTTAAAATTGGTAGTTTTGACAATGACTTCAGCAAGATGTTTGCACATCTGAATGCAATTAGCATTGCATTCAGGGTTGTAATACCATGTATTGTCTTCTTCCAATCAGTCCAATCAGTGAAAGCCGAAGAGTATTGCAAGAGTCATGTGAATTTTTCTTGAAGCACAACTCTAAAGCGAAGCACAAAAAGAAGCACTACAAATCCAGCTCTCACAAACTGAAGGTGATTTCAAAGTCAATGGGGACCAGTACAGCTGTCACAACCAATCACGGAACTTCTGCCATGGCCATCGCAAACCATGATTACTTAAGCCAAGACACGTTCACTGAGATCAAAAGCTGTCCTGAAACATCTGAGAGAGAGATGGAAGCAGATGGAACGGCCAGCCAGAAAGTGAAAGAGGAAGAGTTTGCCTGCAGCGAACAAAGTGCACTGCACATGTTACCTAGCCCTAAAGTGGCTTTGGAACAGCTAGAAAAGAGAGGGAAGGCAGACAACACACAGGATATTGCCAGCTTATCTGAAAGCATGAAAAGAATGGTCGAAGGAAGGTAATTGCCCTTCCCTTAATTTTATGTGTTTTTAACTATTGCATGCTAGTTGTTACTACCATCAGAAGAGAAAAATACTGCATTTTACTTTAAAATAACAGGAAATGGAAAATAAATCTTGCAAACAAAGCTTTTTTATCCCATGGAGCTGCATCATCTGCACTGGAGTGGGCACCTAAACCAATCTTTAAGCAAAGGTAGCTACATTGTCTTAGACACCACACCTCTGAACCCCTGAATATAGAATGCAAGGTGTAATTGTTCAGATACTTGGCTAGAATTTAAGAGGAGACAAGCCAAAGTAGAAGATATTATCAGTGAGACCTCTAAGCAATTCAGGAGAAAATCAAGGGCCCAGCTGGATGAATTGCTACGACAAAGACTCTGAACCAGTGTGGGAGCCTGTGCACTCCCGTTGGATTAGATCTGGGAGACCTGACTTAGGTTTGCACAAGGTGTCTCAGTGTCCTTACATTTCAGTTATGCATCTATAAAAAGACTCAGCCCACAAAACAGCATAAATATTGTAAAAATTCAGTGCACACTGATAAATTATGAAAACAAATGTTATCTTACTTTAATGAAGCTAAATTTGTGTTTTGGTCCATCTTGATACCCAAATATTCTATTTTCATTAAGCCTTTCTTAACAATGTAGCCAATCATGTAGCAAAGACAAAGGTCCCATGCTCTTGGCGCTGAACCAGGATCTGGAGTTTGCTGGGTTATACTGTAAGAATCCTAATCAGTGTTTGAAACTCCCATTGTTCTAGGCGCGTTATGTGACAGGGAATTTCATTAGTGCAAGCAGTTTCTGAGCTCTGGGCACAGTACTGTGCCTAAAATTTCAGATTAAAACTGCAGAGCGGGAGGAAAGGAGGACTTTTTCTGCCTCCCCCTTCCCTCTCTCTGAAGAATGTTAGGGAGGTGGGTAGGGGAAGGAGTAGACCATGTGAAAAATGAATGTGATATTTTAGCTGCAGTTTATTCATTTTCAGCTTTGTATTTTGTATAGGCACACTTTTAAAAAAATATTCCATTGGTACTCCCATAACCTAGGTTTAAGGTGCCATTTTGCTCCTAGCTTTCATATCTCAATTTCTAACACTGATCCTGATGCCTGATTCAAAGACAAATGTAGCCCATGTTGTTAGTTCTGAGTGATAGCAGCTTTTCTACTAAAGGCTTTTTCCATCCCTGCTACCCAAAAACTTTAGTTGAAAACTGCATGTCTAATAATCAATTCCTGTCAAATATGTGACTGATTTTTTAAACATGAGTGTTTGTTTTGTTTGCAGCAGGGATGGGGAAACTGTGGCCCTTCAGATGTTGCTGGACTCCATCTCCCATCAGCCCCACCCAACATGTCCAATGGTTAGGGATGATGGGAGTTTTAGTACACCACCAACAACTAGAAGCCATAGATTCCCCATCCCTGATTTACAGCAATTATATAGGCCGCCTAGTAACATCATTCTCTGAGTAGTTCATAGGACCTTGTGTTTTTAAAAAGGTGTTATCATCTGTTTCAATGTAGAATGCCTTTTCTTTCTTTCTTTTGTATGCATATAACAGGACAACTCCTAGAAGTGATCTAATTGAATCCCTTCCCCTCCAAGTTGGTCATCCGCACCTTGATGTTTCCCAGCCAGGCAGTCCCAAGGGGACAGTCTTGTTTGCCCATTCCTCTTCAGATTCAAGGAAAGCTCAGGAGTCTGGTCATAGTTCAAACACTTAAAAAGGCGAAATTGCTACGTGAGTCATTTCAGCTCATGGATGGAATCTGTGTTACACTGGAAATGACTGTTGCGCTCTGATTTGCAAGGAGGTGCCACAATACCCTCCTTGGTCGCACTTCAGGTAAAGCTAAAATTGCATTGTGAGGGGCCTAGCAACAGCTTCCTCTTCAAACTTTGGACATGTTCTAGCTAGCAGTAAGTTTGATATGAAAAAGATGATGAATAAGTAAGTACTGTTTTTTATAACCTTTATGTCAAACTGCATTGCAGTAGTGGAGATGGAAGGTATCTTGAGCTGTGTTATAAAACTACCACCTCCTTCTAGCAGTGCTATTTACTGTATCATAAATAGGTGGGTCACACAGGGGCAGGGGAAAGCTGATGCAACATGTGAGAATAGCACCATGGTCCCATTCTTGGAGAATTGGCTTAAGCTGCAAAGTACAAGCAATGACTTGAGCACTTGTGGCTGAAGCATAGCCCAGTGTCTGCCTTTGCTGCTCTTATCAGCCAGCTCTGACCTGCAGGCCAGAGAATCCCTTAGCCCTAGGTTCTCCAGTATGGTGCCAGTGGATACTACATCTCCCCCAGAAGCCCCCCCATGGAACTTACCAAGGTATCTCCCTATTTTGGTTTTCGGCGGGGTTGAATTTTTCATTTGTCTTATTTTTTGGGGGGAGGGGTTCTTTTGTGAAATGGGGATTTCTCAAATGCCCCTTTCTTATTATCACATCTGGCAAGTACACATGTGCATCCACTTCTGATTTCTGTGGTCCAACAGCCCATGGGATGCTGCTGAGAAATGTAGTAGGGACCCTGCCTTTGCCTCTGCCCAAGCTGTGCAACTGTCTTTATGAATTACAACTGTATTGTAAGAATATTGGGTGGTCACTGGTGCAGATGCTTCTGTGCAAGTATTTGTATTGGGTCTAGTAGACCAGCTATTTTCGTAAAAAATAAAAAAATAAATCTTAGGTGCAATGGCTCATAATTTTGGGGCCAGTAGTAATATTTTATGTTATGGTCTAAACACTGAAATGGAAAGGGACTCTTGAATCAAAACCAGTTTTGAAAGTAGCTACTTTTATACAAGTATAGCACAGATCAATTGTTTCTCTTACATGACAGGATGCTTTGTTATATACCTGTCTCCTACCCTTCATTATTATTGTTATTATGCTCAAGTAAGGTAAGGTGGGGAGTGGTGAAGCCAACCACCGTTCAGATATTACAGGCAATAACATTGGAATTTACTTAACCTCAGTATTTCTACTCAGGGTAAAGGTAAAGGTAAAGGTACCCCTGCCCGAACGGGCCAGTCTTGACAGACTCTGGGGTTTGTGCGCCCATCTCACTCAAGAGGCCGGGGGCCAGCGCTGTCCGGAGACACTTCCGGGTCACGTGGCCAGCGTGACAAAGCTGCATCTGGCGAGCCAGCGCAGCACACGGAACGCCGTTTACCTTCCCGCTGGTAAGCGGTACCTATTTATCTACTTGCACCCGGGGGTGCTTTCGAACTGCTAGGTTGGCAGGCGCTGGGACCGAGCAGCGGGAGCGCACCCCGCCGCGGGGATTCGAACTGCCGACCTTTCGATCGGCAAGCCCTAGGCGCTGAGGCTTTAACCCACAGCACCACCCGCGTCCCGTCTACTCAGGGTAGTACCTTTCAAATCTGAGGCTTGAGCACAATCTAATAGTAGCTTATATTTTATAAAGTGAGATTCTGCATGAATTGGTTATTGAACCTCATTCCCTTCCCTTCCCTTTCTTTCTCCCTATCAGAATAGGCCTTTGAGAGAACATATAGATCACAGTACCTATGAAGCTAATTTCCTAGCCTTTTGTAGTTTTGAGGATCTAAGCTGTAACGTATAAATATTTTTTACTTTTTTCTATTAGATTGCAAAATGGGAGAACTTTGCTAGAAGTCATTCAGTCTTGATCTTTGCATTTTAAACATCATTTTTTGTGATTTCTGAGTCCATTTTTTGATCATTTATTGATAAATCCGCTTTGAAGCATCAACTGATTAAAACAAGCACTTTCTACTATTCTAGTCTACAGGTAGAATCTACAAAAACCAAATCTGTCTGGTTCTACCTGATATAGTTGTAGCTTTCTCCATAATATAGCACTTATTCCAGAGCTGTAAAACAGCCCCTGGGCTGCTTAGATATTCTGGGTCAAGGCAGTAAAGACCATTCAGACAACTTTCATGGCTCCCCACCCTGGTGCTTTAAGCTTATTCCCACTAACCCTTGGGATTTCTGCGCCATGTCCCTACCTGGCAATGATCTAAAAAACATCCAGTAGTCTTACAGCAAAGCTTGCTTTCACTTGTTTAGGAAGAAACTGGTAGGATATCCTGTAGAGACTGGAAATAGCAAGCTTGTCTCTTTAAATTCAGTTGAATTGCAGCAGTTGGGGTTTGCTGCTTGTCTAGAAAGGTGCATATCAAGGACCCGGATCCTGCGATCAACATTCTAGGACTTTCTTTGTGTGCCCCTTCCACAAGAGGTGCAGAGGGTGACAACACAAGAACAGACCTTTTCTACTGTAGTTCCCTGTTTATGGAATGCTCACCCCAGGGCGCCTTCATTGCATCTCTTTAGGCACCAGGTGAAATGTTTTTCTATAGCCAGGCCTTGGGCTGATTAACATGCAATGGATGGCCTTTTAAATATGTTTGTGAAAGGGGGGGGGGGTTATTGGTATGTTTTTGTTACATATTTTGTGTTCTCGTTTGTATTTTTATGTTGTGTCCCACCCTGTGATCTTTGAATGAAGGGTGGTATACAAATTCAATAAATAAATATACTGAGTGTATGTTTGTGCAGCTCTGAAGCACAAGGACAGGACATTTGTCAAGGAAAGGGTGTGATTATGCTTAGCAGGGCTTGGGTAAACTGTCCTGGGTATTTCCCCTTTGATGCTGAAGTCACTTGCAGTTTCACTGGATCATATTTCCTCTGCATTCAATTTAACTGACCGCAGGCTCCAGTATCTCCAACCCTGCTGTGGCTCAGGAATGTTGTATTCTTTCCAATCCCCTTGCCCTTTTGACTGGATGGCCCTAGTAACTAAGGTATTGTGGCACTGAGTTAGGTTGCGTGCATAGCAATCAAGCAAAAGAAGTCAAACAATTTGGATGTTGTAGCAGTACTCTTGCCCTTTGCCACTTCTCATAAAAGAGCAGAAGGAAGCACAGCCAAGTCTCTCTTCATCTTTCTTTACAATTTGTTCCTTTCGCAGGTAGAGTAGGGCAGTTGTGCTCCCTTGCTAAAAGGCTGCAGAAGATGCCCCTATACTTTAGAATCATATTTCCTGGATTTTACACAGGGTCTTGTCTCCTTATGCCAAGCACAGCATAATGTGGTAGAGCCCTACATCTTTTCCTAGTCAGCTGTAATGATAAAAAATGAGTCAAAAGCCTGGCCCACAATGATATACACTGTGCAGTTTACAATAGTTACATAATGTGACTTTAACAACTGCATTTTGAAGACTAATCTGCTGTGGGTCTAGTGAAAGCTAATGTTTTGTGATGCACTAATTCTGGGTAGCAAAATAAATTAAGTTGTTTGCGTGCAGCCATCTTGGGATAATAGTCCTCACCTGTTGTCAGGAGTCAATGATTACAGTTAGCCCTGTTGCCACGGCAGCCATAAATTTAATGCTTCTCAGCAGCCTGCACCAATAAGCCACTGTAATATTTTGCTCCTTAAACAAAATGTATCTGTTTCTCCTCTTCAGCCACTGCTGATGAGTTGCTAAACCTGCCTTGCTAAACTTGCCAGGCCTTCCCCAAGCCTCTGACTGAACTGGAGGTAGCTGCTCCATCTTAAAGTCATTTTCCTTGTGTGCTCAGGTTCTGTAGCTGGATCAGGCTAAAGGCCCATCTAGTCTAGCATCCTGATCTCACAATGGCCAAACACATGCCTGTGGGAAGCCCCAACTTCTTCACTAGTACTCTCTCCGCACTTGTCATTCCTATCAAGTGGTATTCAGAGGTACAGCGCCTCCAACATTTGAGGCAGAACATAGCCCTCATGGCTCGTAGCCACTGATAGCTACTATTCTCCATGAATTTGTCTAATCCTCTTTTAAAGAAGGTGGCCTTCTCTACATCTTGCTTCCACAGCACCTGCTCGTTTATTCCACTCCTCAGTTCCAAACGAAAAGCTGCCTTGATGTTGTTGAATTTAAAATTCCAAATAGAACAAGTGTTGAATTTCTAAATAGAACAAGTGTTGGATAATGCCAGAGGGGGGAGAAGCCTTTCAATCTGTCCTGTAAGCACCCCTTTCATTCTGAATTGTAATTGTGAGGAATATACATTACATTTGGCTCAGTGGAAAGAGCAAAGCACTGTGCCTTTGTTCAGATGCACTTTTTGCCATTCCTGCTGTCTTACAGAAATTATTGTTGGCTACTCACAGCCCAACTGCATTTTACGCTCTTAGGTAAGTAGTGCTAACAGAGACAAGGGTATTATAACTTAAGTCTTATCTATGACACTAACATTCACTTGTTTTTATAGCTCTTCGTCTTTGTAAGTGGTTTTGTGTTTTTTTTAAAGAAAGCACTCCCAGTTTCTTTGTTTTTCAACATTCCACTTTGTGCAACATCATTTGGTTGTCTTGGACACCAAGTAAAACTATATTATAGAAAAGAAATGTAAATGGCAACTGAATAAGGAAGATAGTTCTGATGGATCAAATTGTTTCCTGTTATAACAATGTATTGAATTTTGAATGTATTATGTTCTCTGCATTTTATAACTTTGTAACTTATTGCCTTTAACAAAGACTATTGGTGGTTTAACTGGATATTTCCTTATTTTCAGAACATACTATTCTTCCAATAACTAGAGCGACTTTCAAAGTTGTAAATATTCTCTGTAGAAAAACAATTTTTCTCTTATTGGCACATCTGATTTTTTAAAAAAATGTCTGCGATTTGGCATATGTATTTTTACTATTGGTCAATAAAGTTTTCTATACTGTAAAAAGTCACAAACTGTGTTGTGTTTGAAAACAGCTTGGAGCAGGGCCAGCCCTACCATTAGGTGGAATCTGGTAGGCACCTTGGGCTCCAAGTGTTGGGGGTACACGTGGCAGTGAAGTGTTGTCTGCTTAGAGCTTTATGTGCTGCCCTGCACCTCTTAAGCCAGCCTGCTGTCCTCAAGTGTGGTGCACAACACCATCCTGATGCAGTGCGGAAGTAACGTTCAACCACTAGTCCGGTCAGCTTCTGCATCTTGTCTTCTGCCTCAGGCAACCCTAAACATGAGTGTTAACCGAATTTCTAAAAGCTAAGTGGCTAAGAGGTTAAGTGCAAATTACATTGCTGGCTGAAGATGGGAGATCCGTTTTTCCGAATGTTAAGGCTTCAACTGTGGCCATTTGTACGCTTCTGGAAAGTTCACAAATAGATTATTGTGGAGAAAGCCGTTGAGCTATTTCTCCCCAGCTTGTGTTATGACATACTGCCTCTGAATGGTAAGATCCAGATTTTGCTACCATCACTAGTAGCCATTGATAGACCTAGGCACCATTTTGTGGCAAGCATGAGTACCAACTTCAATAAAATTTTGGGAGGCAGGTAAGCCCTGCCCCACATACTCGTTCACAAGACGCAGTGCATGAGCACCATTTGAATGGTAATGCCCATCAACACTCTTGGGGGGCAGCCCCCTCAGTTATTTTATTGGGGGGTGAAGGAGTTGGCTCCTATGGTAGAAAGAGTTCCATGTGTTATTTGTACTCTGTGAACATTCATTATTGTTTTGCCAGTAAGTTTCATTTGATGACTTTCTGTTCATGCGTGCCATCTCTAATCTTATAAATTTCTATCATATTTGCCTTCCTTATCCTTTTTTTTTTTGGGGGGGGGAAATAAAATTTAAAGCCCTACTTTTATGCCACTTTTGGCAGAGAACATGTTCCACTTCAACCCTGATAAATTTTAATTCCCTTTCCTACACTGCTTTGAGAACTCTGTGCAGTCACACAAGTTCTGCAAGCTCAGAACCTGTATGACAGCACATACGTAGAGCAACATGCTGCGGTAGCATTTTGGCAAGCAGCCTGCCCCCTAGGGCATGACTCCCACCTTCCCAGTCAGAACACATTTCATTGCTGCCCCAGCAATTTTAATTGCCATTTTCTGCACTATTCCCCATGTGGCATAATCAGAACTTGACAAAGTACCCCAAATGAACATTTGTATACTGACAAAACTGCATTAGGATTCTTGGCACCCAAAGTGCACTGAACTTCATAATACTGAATTTGCTTTATTCATTGGTGTAAGATGCTGTATTCAACAAGCTTTCCATAATGATAGTGCTATGCAAAGTTTAAACCAGCAAAATACCACCAGTAAACGATGGGTTGTATCCCAGTGAATCAATGGGTTCAGGGAATGACTTGTGCGAATGCAAATGAATTTCTATTACCTCCCCCACCCACTGCCCCCAAATCTGCTCTGGGTTTCCCCTCAACCTCTCCCCTCCCCAAGCAGATTTGTGGGCATTGCGGCAGAGTGAGGGGGAAGAAGGAAGGGAAGTTCGGTCGCAGTCACAGAAGTTCTTCTGTGCACATAGTGATTTTGTTGGCTACAGCCCCATGTTTGTTGGTATTTCAAGTCTGTGTAAACATCTTCTGGTAAGAGAAATAATTATAATGTTTCTTCTTTGCAGCACCTCTTTAAAACATAACCGTAGCCACCAGCAAAGAGCAGGAGGCAGCAGAGGATGTTGGTTGTGCTTCTGTTTGAAATGTTGTGACCTGTTTCAAAGCAAAGTGCAGGGCCCCCCTTTCCCCCTCCACCCAGACTCTTTCAGCCTGCGGTATGAAGTTTCATCCAGACTTTCCTTCCAATTCAGCTGCTTCAGCCGAATGAGAGAGGTAAGCTTAGCTTTCTGCAAAACACTGAAAGTGAAGCGGCCAAATGGGATGCAGCGTAAGATTTCTCTTTGAAGTCTGACCACCCACTCTCACTGGAGCATCTCATTAAAATGCCACATCACAGGGAAACTGAGCATCCATCAGCTGCCACTGGGTGCTGTGCTCAGTGGTGCTTTGAAGAAGCTCGGCTGCTTTTTGTTTGAGCAAAACTCTTGCCAGTATTCACATGCAAAACCCCACGAAACAAAAGTGAGAATTTGGCATCAAATGCAACATGGCTTGCAGGAGCTTTATGGTGTGAAATCCTCCTATTGCATTTTTATTTCTCTTCACTATGATTCTGTTTCTGTTTTCTTACTCTTTTTGAAATGCAAGAAAGCTGGGTACTCATAAGAATCTTCCATCTTATTAGTCTGAATCTTTTTGGGTGAGGGTAATTCTGTACATAACGAGATTTCTGATCTGCACTTAACACTGTTTGAGCTTTATTAATTTGATATACCCATGGAAGAGGAGAGAGCAACATTTTTCTTCTTCTTGCCTAAGTCAATATAGAAATGTAAAGGAACCGAACATCCAGCATTTATTCAAACATTGACATACTGATGCATGTCTGTTCTCTACAGCTGGGCTTCTTAGAACTAATAACTTGCTGGAGGTTGAAGCTGAAAAGAAACTGATCTGGCCTATGACAGTACTATACGTGTGGTAAATCACTGTAAGTAAGGTTGGAGCCTGTATGTGTACAGTTCAAATCATAATTCCTAAAAAGAGACTATAGCATAGTATAATATACTAAATAGGTGAGGACAGAAAATGTTGTTCTGTTGTTCTGTTGGCCAATTCACACTGTGTTTTTTAAGAAGCCTCTGTTAAAAAGATACAGAGAAAATACAGAATTCTAGCTGATCTCCCAACTCAGCTGTTGTGTGATTTTATGGTAACTGGATAACAGTGATGTGCACCTTGAATCGTTTGGAGGAAGACTTCTAATATCCTATTGAATCCTAATATCATACTGAATTGTAATTAGGCCCATTTATAATGTAATGACGAACCATGGTTTACATGCTATGGGAACTCATTCTGGGTATGACAGATTTACCCAGATTAATGTTCAAAATTGCAATTCAAAATTGTATTTTTTAATTTGTTTAGCTGAGTGCCCCACTGTTCAGATGGGAAAGCTGAATATAAACATTTTAATGGAAAATAATACAAATAAGCAATACAGAGGTCCCTGGAGTCAGGAACAAAGCTTCTTAAGATACACATAGAGATGAATCACAGCCTACCTTTCTTTATACAAATGTTTATATGTGTATGCATATGCGTGTTCCACTACAGTCTTTGGTAAAACAGTTTCCATAGATTGAAGCTGCAGGGCATTTCCCTTGTAAGTCATGCACTATGCATTTATGTGCATAGGGTTTAAATATTTCCAGATGGATTGTGTCAGTGGCTTTAATGGCAAGTGGGCAGGTCCCAGCAAGCCTTCTCAGTAACAAAGATAAATGTGTACAGTGAAGTTCAGCTTCCTGGCAAGCAATTAAATGCCTTGTCTCTGACTCAGAACCACGGGCATTTGCCAGCAATTAACTGGAGTAATGCCAGAGAGCTCACAAATGACTATATATATATATATATATATGCAGGTTTTGGTGTCTTCGGGTGTCTTCCCGTGTAAGAGTCGGGGTGTCTGTGCGACGTTTCGACGAGGTCTCACTCGTCATCTTCAGGCTGGTGCTTTCGGCTTCTTGTTACTGGAACAGAGCAGAATCTGGTGTTTGAGTTCCTATAAATACTGTTGAGGGGTGTGGTGTATAGCCTCCAACGTTCTGGGCAGAGAGGAAGTTCCTAGATTAGTGTGCCTTTTCTTCTTTTGTTCCTTAATTACTTGAGGGATATCTTGAGTGATTTCATGAGTGATATTCTGAATACCACTGGGTGGGTCATTAAGTGTAGATTAGTTGCTAAAGCTTTTGTGTCTTGACCTCTTGAGCTTGTGAAGAGTTTTTCTGAGAAGATGGCTGTGCTGCATTTAGTTGTGCTCTGGCTTGGCTTCGTGTATAGGGGCGAGCTGTGGTTTTGTGCCTTGTGCCAGCCAGATCTGTGTAGGGATTGCAGGGGGGTGCAGCATCCGGAGGTGCCACTATAGTTTGGCTACTGGATGGAGTCTGTAATATGTCTGTGGAGAGGGTCTGGGTTTGGGTCTGGTGTGGTTGATTGGTGACGGTGTTCTGTGTGCCTCTGGTTCTGGTGTCGGTTTTTGTGGGGAGGGCTAATTTCCAGATGTCTGGCAGGCGGGACGTGTCGTCACGCTTGTTCATGTTGTGAGGGTGTTTCTCTATCTCGATGGCTTCCATGATTATTCTCTTGTGGTGATGTTCCATGTTAAAGAGCAATTTGGAATCTGCAAAATTAATTTCGTGTCCTGTTTCTTTCATGTGTTGGAAAAGAGAGGAAGTTTTTTCTTCTTTTTTGACGGCATTCTTGTGTTCTGCGATACGTGCATTTATTCGTCTATTTGTTTGTCCAATGTACGTGGCTGGGCAGACTTTGCAGGGTATTTCATAGACCCCTTGGTTTTCCAGCTGGATTTTGTCTTTTGGGTTTCTGAGGATATTGGCTATTTTTTGGTTGGTGCAGAAGGCTGTTTTGATATTGTGTTTATGGAGGATTTTGCTGATTTTGTCTGTAGTGCCCTTGATATAAGGAAGGAGGGCCATGCCATTGTTTTCTTCTGTGTCTTGGTTTTTGGGGGGTGTTTCTTTTTGGATTAGCTTCGTAACCCTGTTTTTCTGGTATCCATTGGCGATTAACACATCAAAACAGCCTTCTGCACCAACCAAAAAATAGCCAATATCCTCAGAAACCCAAAAGACAAAATCCAGCTGGAAAACCAAGGGGTCTATGAAATACCCTGCAAAGTCTGCCCAGCCACGTACATTGGACAAACAAATAGACGAATAAATGCACGTATCGCAGAACACAAGAATGCCGTCAAAAAAGAAGAAAAAACTTCCTCTCTTTTCCAACACATGAAAGAAACAGGACACGAAATTAATTTTGCAGATTCCAAATTGCTCTTTAACATGGAACATCACCACAAGAGAATAATCATGGAAGCCATCGAGATAGAGAAACACCCTCACAACATGAACAAGCGTGACGACACGTCCCGCCTGCCAGACATCTGGAAATTAGCCCTCCCCACAAAAACCGACACCAGAACCAGAGGCACACAGAACACCGTCACCAATCAACCACACCAGACCCAAACCCAGACCCTCTCCACAGACATATTACAGACTCCATCCAGTAGCCAAACTATAGTGGCACCTCCGGATGCTGCACCCCCCTGCAATCCCTACACAGATCTGGCTGGCACAAGGCACAAAACCACAGCTCGCCCCTATACACGAAGCCAAGCCAGAGCACAACTAAATGCAGCACAGCCATCTTCTCAGAAAAACTCTTCACAAGCTCAAGAGGTCAAGACACAAAAGCTTTAGCAACTAATCTACACTTAATGACCCACCCAGTGGTATTCAGAATATCACTCATGAAATCACTCAAGATATCCCTCAAGTAATTAAGGAACAAAAGAAGAAAAGGCACACTAATCTAGGAACTTCCTCTCTGCCCAGAACGTTGGAGGCTATACACCACACCCCTCAACAGTATTTATAGGAACTCAAACACCAGATTCTGCTCTGTTCCAGTAACAAGAAGCCGAAAGCACCAGCCTGAAGATGACGAGTGAGACCTCGTCGAAACGTCGCACAGACACCCCGACTCTTACACGGGAAGACACCCGAAGACACCAAAACCTGCATTCCTGTACCCGTGAAAATCTACGAAAGCATATATATATATATATATATATATATATATATATATATATGTGCCATTTTAACAATTGTAACAAAAAGTAGGAGTGTGTGGGGATTGCCGTCAAAGCAGTGATAGTCGTAGAATCTACAATCCCCAAAGTGGCCAAGTTACTTCATTATTTGGTCAGTGTTCCTAACTCAGTGCTGGTTTCCTAACTAGGCTATAGGTGGTGATTCAGAGCAGGGCTGGTTTTGGCTGCAGTTAGTTGTGCGCATAATGGAACTGTCTTTTAGCTACCTCTTTGGTCCACATCCGTATCTAAATACTGTAGAAGAAAATAATTGTCAGAAATAATTGCCATTAGATATTGTTGTAGCTTTGTGTCTTAAAATAGCTGCAGAGGAACTGTAACCTTCCAATGGAAAAGAGAAATATTCAAATAACTCCAGCGTGATGCCTCCAACTGTGGATGTAGTACATGACACGTAACCATTCCATGAATTTGTCCAACCCTCATTTTAAGCCATCCAAGTTGGTCCCCATCACTACATCTTGTGGGAGTGAGTTCCGTTGTTTAACTGTATGTTATATGAAGAAGTACTTTTTTGTCTGACATTTGTTTCTTCCTGCTCAAACTATGATTTTGCCCTTTGCCAGTTGTGCTGATTTTGACTTTTGTACGGTGGAAACCATCTTATTCTTGAAGACGCAAATGCCAATGGACAAGTAAGGAGACACTTAAAATATATCAGTGTGGCTGCATAAGGAGCTTACAGATGAGCTGAGATATAAGAAGGGAATGCACAAGAAAGGGGAAATCATGATGGAAGAGTATACATGAGTAGTCAACAGCTCAGTGGAGAAGGTCAGGAGGGCCAAAGCTTGGATAAACTCAGACTTGCAAAAGAATAATTTTAAAGTTTATTTTCGGCTGTGTTTGAGGCAAGAGGAATAATAAGCAAATAGTAGGTCTCTTGCGTGGAGAAGACTGAGAAATGCTGTTGGGTGACAGAGAAGGGGGAACTTTTCAACACTTACTTTGCCTGTTTCACCCAGAAGGAAAGCAGTGCCCAACCTGGTGATTACAGAATAAATGGAAGGAGGGAGCTGCAGCCCAATGTCTACTCTACACAACGTCCAGATCAGGGATTTCATTTTCAACAACTTTTAACACTGCATCATCACTCTGTGCAGCCACCAACAAAACCGTGCAACCGCAAGGCAATGCGTTGCATGTGAGTATTTATTTGTTGTTGTTTAGTTGTTTAGTTGTATCCGACTCTTTGTGATTCCATGGACCAGAGCACGCCAGGCACTCCTGTCTTCCACTGCCTCCCGCAGTTTGGTCAAGCTCATGCTGGTAGCTTCGAGAACACTGTCCAACCATCTCGTCCTCTGTCTTCCCCTTCTCCTTGTGCCCTCCATCTTTCCGAACATCAGGGTCTTTTCCAGGGAGTCTTCTCTTCTCATGAGGTGGCCAAAGTATTGGAGCCTCAGCTTCACGATCTGTCCTTCCAGTGAGCACTCAGGGCTGATTTCCTTAAGAATGGATAGGTTTGATCTTGCACTCCATGGGCCTCTCAAGAGTCTCTTCCAGCCCCATAATTCAATGGAGAAATCAAAACATTCCACCCCCACCCCCCTTTGTAATGGTTATGTGTAATGGTTATCTGCAAAGGGGGATATCAGCAGGCAACTCTCTCCTTCGTGCTAAGGAAGCCTGCGTGGGCCGTGCTCCTCTCGCGCATCCCGCAAAGCATCTGGAAATGCAAGACCTCTCTCTCTCCGCAGGCGGATTTCGGACAAAGAAGCGGCCGCGTTTTCCTAGCCTGGCTCTCATCCAAGCAGACGGCTCTGGGGCGAGGAGGAGGACCCGGCGGCGGGGCAGTCGAGCCGGGCGCCCCCCAGCGGCCATTCTCTGCCAGAGCCGGGAAAGCGGCGCCGCTGTCGAGGGGCGCAGAAGTTGGCTTCGCCCCTCGACTGTGCGGCGCGCTCCCTCCACCCCACCTCCCCTTTTCCTGCCTCCGTCCGCACGTGGCTGGGGGGGGAGACCCCCTGCCTTCTCCGCCCACCCCTCTCCCTCTCCCCCTCCGCTTAGTCGGGCAGACGCTGCCGCTGCGCATTCCTGGCCGCCCCCCCGGGGAGGGAGCCGAGGCACTGAAAGGCTCGCTTATGCGCAGCGCAGACACTGCCCGATTCATCCGCGCCTCGCCTCTGCCTCCCGCTCGCTCCGCCAGCGCCATGAAGCTCCTGCCGCCTTCTCTGGTCGCCTTCGCGGCGCTGCTGCTGCTGCTGCTGCTGGGGGTGCTGTCGGCGAGCCCCCCGGCCGGCCTGGCCGAGACCCCCAAAGGCAAGCAGAAGGCGCTTCGCCAGAGGGAGGTGGTGGACGTGGTGAGTGCGCCGCGAGGGCGCCGCGATCCCCGGAGGGCTGCGCAGGGTCTCGGGCTGGGGGGGGGTCGTGGGTGGCATGGAGGCAAGCAGCAATCTCGAGAGGGCGCGCGCATTGCATGGGATGGGGGCAGAGGCGTATCTTAAGCTCCCTTGCACCCTGGCCAAGCAGCTGGGCGCTCTGCCATTCCAAGCCAGAGTGGAGAGGCACCATTTTGGCGCCCTCTCTGGGACCAAGGGTGTCAACTTGGATAAAATATGGAGGGGGGCAGATAAGCCCCGCCCCACATAATTGATCAACACACATCATTTGAATGGCCTTGCCCATCAACGTGGGGGGGGGCTAGAAGTTGGCTCCTATGCCTGGGCCGGCACCCTGGGGGGCGCAACCTTTCCAACGCGTAGGTACACCCCTCATGGAGACCTCCTGCTTAGCCCTCTTCTTGGCATGCCACTTCCCGTCTTACTCATTTATATCCCACCATAAGAAGCAGTAGCCTGGCTGGGACCCCTGACTGTTAAGTCCAGTCGCAGACGACTCTGGGGTTGCGGCGCTCATCTCGCTTTATTGGCCGAGGGAGCCGGCGTACAGCTTCCGGGTCATGTGGCCAGCATGACTAAGCCGCTTCTGGCGAACCAGAGCAGCGCACAGAAACACCATTTACTTTCCTATTTATCTACTTGCACTTGATGTGCTTTCGAACTGCTAGGTTGGCAGGAGCAGGGACCGAGCAACGGGAGCTCACCCCACTGCAGGAATTCGAACTGCCGACGTTCTGATCGGCAAGTCCTAGGCTCTGTGGTTTAGACCACAGCGTCACCCGCGTCTTGGCGTGCCACTTCCCGTCTTCCTCATTTATATCCCACCATAAGAAGCTGCAGCCTGGCTAGATCAGGCTAAAATAGCCCAGCATCCTATTCCCCCGGTGGCCAGGCAGACGCTGATGGGGGGAGTCCAGGAGCACAGGGGACTGCAGTGTGATCTCCTCCAAAGAACTCAAGGTGGCCTACTTGGTTCTACCTTGCATTCTTCAGGTCACCCTCACAACAACCCTGCGAGGTAGGTTAGGTGGCTGACTGGCTCCAGGTAAGCTTCTTGGCTGACTGGGGATTTGAGCCCTGATCTCCCAGGTCCTGGTTGATGGGTCTGACCTCTGCACCATGCTGGCAACAAACGATGTGTAAGAAGATACGAATAAGCCAAGCCCCCAATGTTTTTGAGCTGCTGAATAACATTAAGAAAACAAACCTGACAGACACAATACTGGAAAAGGAGAGGATGTGGGGAGGGAACAAATGAAGGAGCATTATTATCAAACACAGCTGGGCGGAAGATGCAGTCCGCATTCAGAATTCTACTAGTTTCTGAAAACTTGCAAAGATCCTTCTGAATGTTGAATGGCTCTAAAGCCACATTTAGATATGATGGTGCGCAATTAGAATAATTTACCAGTGCATGTGTTCCGTTTCTAATTTAAACTGGGTTGCCTGGGCGTCACATCCAAAAGCGCGCAGGGCTTAATGTTGCTGACGTTAAGCAATTCTGGGTTTGGTAAGAAAATAACAAATAGTGTGCAAGGGAGGCACAATCTAGCAGGGGCCATACTGCAACAGGATGCTAATGTTGCATACATAATGTGATGCCAGGTTCAAGCAATACTATGCAGATAAATCCTTATTGTTTACCTGGCATCATGTTTAAATAAAGCTTGACTGATGGAAATTAATCTTAAAGTCTGTAGATGGGGTGGAATGGGAGCTTTGCTGTGCTCATTGTTACAACTTGAGATCTCAAGGGCTGTGTACCTAAACATGCAGACGTTTATTCCTCATCCAGTGTGCTTCCACCTCTCATGTGGGAAGCGGTGTACACCTGATGCGATCTAGCCTGGTGTTTCTTATTAAATGCTGCATTTTGAAGCATTTCCCCCCAAACCAGCTTTGGCCTACCTGTGTGTTAAACCGGCAGTGCATACAGCCTTTCTCTCTGCTAACGTAAAACCCACAGCTGCCTGCAGGGTTGCAAAAGAGACAGCTGTGTAATCTGCTGTGGTGGGACATTATGGCTGCAGAGGATGAGTAATCTGACTGATCTCCTCCGCTCTTTGTTATTACTCACAGAGCATGAATATTTAGGGAAATGGTTAGTGGGTTTCTTAAAACATTCTTCCTCACTCAAGCCATTCATTGCCACGTTGGACACAGAAGCAGAGCTGGCCTTGGTAGGCTGTGGCTGTACTCACCACATTTCTTTAAGTAATATGTCCATTGGGGAAAGCAATGCCTGGTTTATGTGTGTGTGTGAGAGACAAGGCAGGGGAGAAAAATGGTTCCTTTGCAACAACAAAATGTAATAACCAATGTGGTTATTGGTTTACTGTTTCAAGCTCAAACAACTATGTATATATAACTATGTGTCTATAAAATGGGAATAATTTTGATTTTCAGTATAATGGGATGTGTTTGCAAGGACCTAATGGTGTACCTGGAAGAGACGGAAACCCTGGTGTCAATGGAATTCCTGGAACACCTGGGATCCCGGGTCGAGATGGACTGAAAGGAGAAAAAGGAGAATGCATGAGAGAAAGCTTTGAGGAATCTTGGACACCCAACTACAAACAATGTTCATGGAGTGCTCTGAACTATGGCATAGACCTTGGAAAAATTGCAGTAAGCAAGTACCATTGCATTTATAATGTATATTATAGCAACAGAGGTGGGTGAGGGTACAAAGATGTGGTGATAATTATTTTCCTTATCGCTTTGGCTTCCTTATTCCTAGCAGCTAGGGCCTACTGCAGTCAACAATCAGATGTCCACTTAAGGAAGACCACTGAGGCATCTCAAATGATTGATGAAAGATACTGTAAGCAAGCTCTGGTATTAGGATTTAAATATAAAAATCTAGAGCAGAGGACGCAGAGGATTGCTGGAGAAGGGATGCTATTTGGCTAACTCTATAAGAAATAACCAGGAGTCCATTGCACTTTAAAGACTAACCAAATTATTATGGCATAAGCTTTTTTGAGGCAGCTGTCCCTTTAAGGTAGTAACTATTTCTTTTTAAATGACAAGTCAATAAATAATCAACCACTTAAACACACAACTTTTTCTTCTTCTGTAATAGGAGTGCACATTCACAAAGATGCGCAGCAACAGTGCTTTAAGAGTCCTCTTCAGTGGATCACTTAGACTCAAATGCAGAAACGCTTGTTGCCAGAGATGGTATTTTACATTTAATGGAGCTGAATGCTCTGGGCCACTTCCCATCGAAGCTATAATTTATTTAGATCAAGGAAGTCCAGAATTAAATTCCACCATTAACATACACCGCACTTCTTCAGGTACGTATCAAGATAATTTTGTGAGACCGACAAGAATTTCACTGTAAAAATTCTGGGCACATGTGAGATGCAGATTGCATTACTTGTCTGGTTCCCTGTAGCAAATAAACACAATAATAAGGTAACAGGTACATCAGAGTTTTCCTTTCTGGTGATAAAGAACTAAGGTTTAGGATCAGACAAATGAGAATCAAACCTCCTCCAGGCTTAGACCAGCTTAGAAAGTATAGAGATATAAACACTGGCCTGAGAGCGCTCCATTTGGAGAACAGCCTTTACCAAAGGTGCCATGCGCTTTGAAGACACTCAAACTCAGGACAAAAGGAAGAAATGTCGTAAGAGGAAGGCACGCTTGGAAACCCTAACCATGCTCAGTTACGGCCCAGAAACCTATGTCCCCACTGTGGAAGGATGTGTGGATCCAGAATTGGCCTCCACAATCATTTATGAACTCACTGTTAAAACTGTGTTTATGGAAGACAAACTTACTTGTCTATGAGTGATCGCCAAAGAAGAAAGTACAGAGATATAAATGCAGCTACTAGAGCCCAACTCTAGACACCACCTGGTAGCCCTGCATCTGGAAGGAAGGGAGACAGAGAGTAAAAGCCATTAATGTTGCCCCACAGCAAACTGCTAGTGATGGCTGATCCATTCAGCTTCTTCCCTGAATTGTAGGATGCTATAGCAGAAAAGCATTTGTTCCAGAATGCAAAGGTCAGAAACTAACCCAATTATTGTCCTTTAAATTTGCTCAGACACACAGAGTATGAGTAGACAATTGAACATTGTTAAAGTTTCCATTAAAATGAGAGCACCTCGCAGAATATTGATTTTGTTTACTGACGGCTATCATTAGTTGATGGAAATGTTGTTTTTAACAAACAAAACCAAAAGCTGAGCACGGGGCCGTTTCTTCCCAAATCGCAATGAATGGTTCTCTTTTTTTATGTCTATAATACAAATTTTGTTAAGAATAACGTGAAATAATACAAATAATGGATATTGGTCACCAGATACAAAGCAAAATATAGTCACGATGTGTATAAGGCAGAAAATAACAGCATGTTAAGTAAAATAACCAAGCAAAAAAGATTTATGAGTTATAAGGGGTCTTGATTCCTCCTGGTGACCGTTAATAAAAGAAATAAACATGAACTACAGTAATCATCATCAAAAGTGGCTCTTTTTAAAGATGCCTGTCCTTTGGATCTCCCTGCCTATTAGTTGTACTGTTGCAAACATCCACTCAAACTTTTTATTATTTTTGTGCAATTCTGTGTGGACATACAGGGGTGCTCCCAATGCTAGTCTTACACAGAGTAGAACCACTGGAAATAATGAACATGGTTATTTTTTGAAAGTAACAGAGGGATGATGGGAGGTGAATGAAACAGTGCCTGGTGGGCACAGGTTCAATCCCTCTATTTGGGGCGAAACCACTATGCTTTTTGTCTTTCATACAGTGGAAGGGCTTTGTGAAGGGATCAGCGCTGGCCTGGTGGATATTGCTGTTTGGGTTGGTACTTGTTCCGATTACCCACCTGGAGATGCTTCCACTGGATGGAACTCAGTCTCTCGCATCATTATAGAAGAACTGCCAAAATAGAGCTCTCTCAAAGATTCTCTCCCCCCTTTGACCACTTATATTTCATACCTTACATATTAACTCCATGCTTTAAATCTATAGTTTTCTATGTATCAAAGTACTTGACTATAACGCACAAGCTTGTTCTACAGAAAGTATCTGTAACCAATGGGTTTCTTTTTTAAAAAAGTATAGTTTATGGGTTTCTACACTTTCTGGATTTATGTACTACTTTTGTACAATTTGTAGACAATTCTTACATTTGTTAATAAAGACAATCTTTTAGAAGTAGCCAAATGAAAGGAATTTTAATTTTTGTTATCAAACAGAATTTGCTCAAGCCTACACCTACTACCACAAATCAGTGCAGTTTTAATTAAAATCTCACCAACTTTACATTGAAAGGAGTGTGGGTGAAAAACCACTTGTAATGTTAATATAGTTGAATTCTGATTGCTTTCTAGAAAATAGCTACTTCAGGCTCAGGGGCTCTGATGAGCATGTGCACACTCTTCCTTTTTCAAGGCAGGGCAAGGCCACAGGTTCATTCCTTTCTGTATGCAAAACTTCCACC
The DNA here is from genome assembly GCF_965113315.1 of Podarcis vaucheri. Lineage (NCBI taxonomy): Eukaryota > Metazoa > Chordata > Lepidosauria > Squamata > Lacertidae > Podarcis > Podarcis vaucheri. The sequence continues at coordinate 72,104,464 of NC_138766.1, forward strand.
TGCAGTGTAGTGAATGGCAATGATTACTCACACAGGAGCTCAGCCTGTGCAAGCTGGAAAAATACATGGAACTTTTGCTCTAAGCGAAATGGAAGGTCAAGCTGAGTTAGCAGCACCAATAAATCTCACAAATACAAATACCCTCTCAAAGAAGTAGCTTTAATATCAAAGGCATTGCAGGTGAGTTCAGGTGAGACTTTGCAAGTACAGCATCTTCATAGATGGTTCTATATGACATGCTCAGGAAGCAATGTGGAATATGCATGCAAGATAGCTACATACTATCCTCATTTGCCAAGTATTCTTAGGCATTGAAAATGGGTTTTCTGGACACATTTTTAATCAATCCATGTCTAATTTGTTGGGGTTCAAGTACATTATGTATAACTCGTATTAAAGAATGAAACTAAAGAACCTACAAGGAAATTCATACACAAGGCTTTCAGAATTTCTCTTGCCCTTTTGTTCCAACTTAAACATTAAATAAAACTACAAAAATAAGCTGAATGTATACCATGTAGCATTTTCCTCCCGTGCAGGGACCTTTCTGCCATTTGGGGATACCTTTCATCTTTTTTATGTATGACAACTTTCCATAGTTAAAACCATGCTGTATCTCCTCACTTTTCAGACAAGCATGGTCTCCTCATGAGACTCGCATCAATTTAAAAAATGAGAGGCCCAGACATGAGTTTTACAAATCAAAAAGGCAATATGCAAAATGAAGGTAAGTAGGAGAATATAGAGGATTAGTTATTCAGGGTGATAATGGAACAGTGAAGCAACAGTTGGCATGTGTATCCAGCTGAGGCCAGGCTAATCTTCCATTTTGCTTGATTAGGTATACTGGTGGCTTATGTTCCTTGGGCCAATGACTAGGGCCACAGCACCCTTTCCCATTGCTTCTGTACTCTCAAGGCAACCAGCAGCTGGAGCACAGTGCTTCCAAGCCACTGAAAGGAGGGCAAAGCAAGCTGCCTGCCCCCACTTCCAGGCTAGCTTTCCCCATACCATCTGAGAAAGAGGCAGGGCCACTAGCCAAAGCCAGTCATGTACTTATACAAAGTCCATCTGGATAAAAAACCAATAATTTCTATCCAAGCACCATTTTAACTCTCTCTAATTCGCCAAGGATTTAAACTGGATATGGGTAAGAGTGCTTTAAACATTGGCTGTATCTTATCCAAATAATTTATAGGCTGGAATCCATGGGGCTTGTGCTAGCATAACTGTAGACTTTGAACTGCTGATGTGCATATCCCATCAAACACTGTGTTCCAGAAAGCTGCATCTAAAAAACCAATTGGCTTTTAATTTTTGTTTTATTCTGCTCATAAACTAGTTAAGTTAGAATTACTTACTGAGTTCCGAATAATGACAACCACCTGTTTTCAAATGACCCTCTGATCTACACATTCATTTTATTAAGGTTTCCCCTTCTATTTGCATGTTAAAAATTCAGTTTCTCTTAGTAATGGCATGCAGAACTCTATGATCAATGGATGATACCCAGTGTGAGTCATACTCAAAGTTGATCCATTAGAATAGTTAAGAGCCCATAGATTTTAATGAGTCTACTTAGAAAATGTCATTAGATGGCTGCCAGCTAATGCAAACTATTCCAAGCACTATGACCATAAGCAAATGTTGACTCAATCATGCTTGACCTTTGTTTCTGAGTTTTAAGCTTGCAGCCCTATGCACACTTTCCTGGAATGCAAGTCTCATAAAAAATGCATATACAAGCACACATAGGTTTAATGGGGATGTCAGGCTTTGGGAAGCTCCAAGAAACCCTTGGAAGGTCCCTTAAAACAGGATCAAACTTCAGGACAGGATCTGGACAAAGTAGGTAAAACCAAATCTTGTTGATGAAAGGCAGAATTTATCTTTGGTACAAAAGAAGGGTCAGTCTATAAAACACTATTTTTATGAAAAATGCAGTTGTTTGTTAATAGAAAGGGGCATTCAAGACCCGGCAAGCTGATAAAAGTGCAACTAAGAGGGAAGAATCCAAAGAGGTGCAGACTTTTGTGGCTCTGAAAGAGGACGTCGTAAAGCGAAAAGGACCTTATGGAGATCTCAGGTTGGGGGGGGCACACATTAAAGTAGCCCCTTGAAGAAATCGTTTTGAGAAGAGGATGAGATCCAAACAACACCGAAGAATGAAGAGACACCGAGGAAGTGTCTGAGACTTATCTACGTAGGGTGTTTACTGTTGGCCTCATCTGAAACCCTCCTGAAGAAAGTCAAGCACATTCTTGCAGGAACATGTGCTCTTGGTAGTGCAGCAGTGGGCAAACACTTTTCAAGTGTATTGGAAGATTCTTACATTGGATGGTCTGCAGGATGCCATGATGGTACAGTGGTGCCCCGCAAGACGAATGCCTCGCAAGATGAAAAACTCGCTAGACGAAAGGGTTTTTCGGTTTTGCGTTGCTTCGCTAGACGAATTTCCCTATGGGCTTGCTTCGCAAGACGAAAACGTCTTGCGCTTTTTTTAAAAGCCGCTTGAAGAGACGCAGTTGCGATGGACCGTGCTTCGCAAGACGAAAAGACTCGTGGAACGAATTCTTTTCGTCTTGCGAGGCACCACTGTATCAATAATAGCTGAAGATAATCCAGATTTCTTTGGACTTTGCTGCTCAAGAACCACATCAACCGTTTCAACCACTCTGGATCCAGGTCAGGCCCTGGGGCTGATACAAACAGGTGAAGGAGTTCCAAAATCCACGGAAGGCAAGGCCAAAATAAAGCCACCAGAATCAACTGTGCTCTCTCATTCCGCAAGGTTTGAGCAATAAGGGGAATTGGGAATGCATATATAAGCCTGCTCAGCCACAGGACCAAAAGAGCATCCACTGGAGCCAGAGACTGGAATTAAGCAGAGCAGCAGGGACCTTGCTGATTCTGGAATGTTTTGCCCAGAAGAGGCTGGGTAGGTTTGGCAAGGAGCAATATAGCAGCAGCAAGAAGACTGGTGAAATGGCTGTTGGATGGTGAATGATAGATTAAGGGGAGTCTGGAGTGGTGGCAAAAGCAACTGCTTCTCATTGCCCATCCAACAGCTTTCCAGCAGTGACGGGCCCTTCCACAGTGCTTTGTTGTAGGGTTCTGGTTGGTGGTGCCTGACCATGACAAGTTTTGATGCTGGGCCTGCATTAGATCAGGCTACACGCCTTGAACTCTAACATTCTATTTTTCAAAAGGTTACATGTATTCAGATATAAAATATAACATTGATACCAGCAATGCAACACAATAATTTTTTGCTTTAAAGACAACATAGTACTTTAGCACTTTCCCCATTTTGCAGTGTGCTGAGAGCCATATTATGCATTCAAAACTAACATGTTTTTCCAGTTCTATACTACTGAATCCAAAAGCTTCTCAATTACACTGATCCTTGCTAGTTGCAGAATAAAAGAATTTGAAAAGCTGAATTCATTGTGGATAAATACATGCACAATTTATTGGTGAGGTAGAGACTGATATGCAATAATCTGAAACATTGTTGGGGAATTTATTCCATCTAATATTTTTTACACCAGAGACCCACCACTGTACATTAAGAGTCCACTGCTGTTCATATAGAGAGAACAATTCACTCCAGAACAAAATTTTAAAACCACATTTTGCATCTATTTTCTCATCCAGAATGTTCAGATGAGGCAATATTCCTGGCAAAGATTGAAGATTCAATAAAGAAAAGATTTATCTAGTAGAACAAAATGAGTTCTAGTTTCCATCTTCTGTGAGTACCAGAAAAACAAACCAGACAGCTGCCTTGAATATCTGATTTGCTGCAGAGCCAAAAAGTGATGATGTCCTTTCCTGAAGCAATCACCAATATTTAGTTACCATTCTTCAGGTTAAGCAACAACTGGGATACTTTCTCATATACTACAAAGGTAATGCAGCATGCAGGAGTGACTCTGAGAACATTAGGTATAATTCCTTTGTAAAATCCACGAACTCCTTCTTTCCTAGGGAGAAGCAGAAAGAATTTACTTGCAACTTCCATACATATTTTATAGGGGGAAATCATTCAGCCTATTAACTTTAAATTACATTATTCTGATTTTATTGTTCTTATTTAATTATAATCAGGTTTACTCAATGAACTCAGTGGGGCTTAATCCCAGACAAATGTGTTTAGGATTGCTTCTTTAGTTCCTCTACTTCTCTCACAAACCCATTCATGCTTGTTTTGAACTTCTCTCAAATAATTATAAAGTCACCCAGCTGTTATAACAGAGAGAGGAAAAGTTGAAAGCTTTATGTCTTTAAGAATGCCAAGTACATCAGTGATAACAAAGGAAGCCCTTTCACACCAGCTTTATATCTCCAGGCCTACCTCCATGTCCTACGGATGACATCAACCAATCCAGAGTATCTGTTGTGCTGATCCTGGAGACGTGCTCTCACAACTTGATAGGGATATGTAGTTGAAACTGCAAAAATTTTCGACAGTGCTGCCATTGTGATATATTCTAAAGTGCTCTAAAAAGAAAATGGTATCAATATTAGCTCTAACAAATTCACTAAAAGAGCAAAAAACAAAATTTCACATTTTACGCTGCTTATTTCTATCATTAAAGTATACAAGTGTTAATAGTACTAAGTTTAAATTCTAACTAGATACTTCCATTTCATAGGATGTCTTACCAATTTCAAATCCGATCGCCTGTTTCGATGTCTATTATATTTTGATTTCAATTCTTCATATGCCATGAATTGAAGTGCTCCATGTGATGTTCCGAACAGACCAGGTACAAAGCCCTGAACAGAGTTTTTCAGACAATTTAAAATGCAGTTTCATGTGAAAAGCTGAGCAACCTATGACACAAAATGTATATAAACAATGCAATATAACTCTACAGTTATAAGTTTATAATGCCAGAATGTGGATACTGGTTGAAATGGCCAAACACAAAAATATGCATCTAAGAGAAGAAAATATATGGGAACCAGTTTTTGAAAGAAAGAAAGAATTAAACAGCTGAGCTTTAATCCTGGCAAGATGGAGGCACTGTGGGTGAGTAGTTCCTGTGCCTCAGAAATTAGTTAGTTGTCTACCCTGGATGGGGTTGCACTCCCCCTGAAGGAGCAGGCTCACAGTTTGGGGATACTTCTGGATCCAGCTCTGTCACTGCAGGGTCAGGTAGCCTTTGTGACTAGAAGTATCTTTTGCCAACTGCTACTGGTGTGACAGCTGCAGCAATTTCTAGACCAGAAAAGCCTTCCGACAGTAGTTCATGCATTGGTTACTTCAAGACTGGATTACTGCAATGCGCTTTATGTGCGGCTTCCCTCGAGCTTGAGCTGGAAGCTGCCGTTAGTGCAGAATGCTACAGCATGATTGCTGACAGGAGTGAGGCCTTGTCAGCATATAACACTTGTGCTCAGAGATCTGCACTGGCTGCTGCTTTGTTACCAGGCCAGGCTCAAGGTGTTACTATTAGTAATCCAAAGCCCTTAATAACTTGGCACCAGTTTATCTACAAGATGGCTTCACCCTACATGTGCCACTCAAACACTTTGGTCAACGGAATTGGCACTACTACAGGTGCCACATAATAGTCATTGTAAGAACTCAGTATTTTAGTGTGGCAACACCTACTTCGGAATTTCCTGGCTATTGGTAACAAGCAGGAGCCTTCACTGGACTCTTTTCAGTGCCTGCTAAAAACATTCTTCTTTAGATAAACCTACCCAGATGCTTAAAAAGTTGAGGTGATTTTAGTGTTTTGATTTTTTTAACTTTTGTATGTTTTTAAGTATGGTTGTAAATTATTCTTAATTTTATTGCCTTATCTTTTTGTAAACCTCTCTGAGGATTATTTTTTTTACAAACAAGCCATGTAATTTTTTTTATAAAATAATAAATGTAGGAATTTTATGAAGCTCAGACACAAATTAAGGACTACTATCTCAAAGCCTGTGATCACTTAATCTGTCTATTGTTATTGTGTGCCTTGAGTATCTTATACATACATATTTATATAGCCTTTTTTTTACACACACTATAAATACTTTATTGTAATTCAACTTTTAACTTCTCAAAAATCCTTCCAAGTCAATGGCTAGGAGATCTAAGAAAGAACAATGATTTCCACCCGCAGAGGGAGAAGGCCCAGGCAGGTAATAGGCTGCTGCTCCCACCTGTTCAGAAAGTACAGAAAGGGGGCATTTTGAGGAGGGGGGGGTTGCTAACTGGATCCAAAGCCCCATGGAGGGGCCTCATTCCTGGGTCTCTTGGAGTTTTGTTTGTTACTATGTAGTTCCAGTTAGGTGATGTCTGTGGACCAGTCGTCTGTGGTCAGGAAGAACCCCCTCCTCTCAAGACAGTCCACTGATCTAGCAAGACGGTTCTCCCAGATCAGAAGCCCCTCGTTTCGCAGCATCATGAACTGACAAAAACTACTTTCCATTCAGTCTACTCACAAGTATGTCTTTTCCTGCTACCTATCCGTTCCTACCTACTGGTTCTGTCACTACAGAACAGAATTATCCATTAACTCAGGCATATTTGCCCAAATGCTAATCCTGACTCGGTTTAGACTGAACTCCTCACATTTCCCACTATCTCAAGTATGGCTCTGTGACAAGAGAACTGAAAATGCTAGAGGCAGAGGGAGGATAATGATGATGATGATAATAAAGCCCACTGGCAACCTTACTGCAGTGAAAGTCATGTAATAACCATTCACTGATTTTGGACACAGTGGTAAAATACTGTCATACCCATATCAAATACCAGAAGTCCTGGCTTTGACTTATCTTACCTTATATAGGCCACGTACACCTTCATACTTGTATATTTTGATAAGGGCATCAAGCATCCCTTTGTACTGCCTCTTTGATGGGTCAACACCAGCTTCGTACTGCAACACAAGCCGAGTCTTCGTTACCCAGATTGGGTTTGTAATGCACAGGGTCATTGCTCCTATGATCAGATGGAGAGCCGACAGTTATTTTAATGTCAACACTTTAGCATTGTGCAAAAACAGCATTTCAACAACATCCCCTCAACACATGGGCACTCCTACACACACCTGGCAATTTCTAATGCCAATGAAGTTTTATGCTGGCATTTAACATTCCAGGTTGATTTAGCAGTTGTTCTGCACTTACCAAGAGCAACAGATAAAAAGTATATTCTGCTAAAGAAATGGACCAATAGTACAGGGTATTTGCACAGTGTGCACTCTACCAAATGCTTTCGTTATCATGGGTTACCAACACAGCACCCACTGAAACACATGAGCCTGTAGACATCTTGCTTGGTGCCTGTAAGATTCCCTTGCTGAAATTAGGGTTGAAAGAAGCCTGCTACTGTAGCCATGGAATAATTTTTAAAAGCCCAACTCCAGCACTAAGAGCTTTTGGGTGTGGGTGGGTTTACAGTTGGTTAAAACAGAAGACTGCTTGCAAACCTAATTATAACACAGGAAGAACAATTTGGATGGGGTGGAATAAGGGTCAACTCTTCTCTTTCCAGCTGTACCCTAAATGCTCTGGAATCACCCTAGGTGTTGTGGAGGGGAGTTATCCTCCTGGGGACTGCAGGTTAACTCTTGCCTCTCCAGCTGTATGCCCCCCCATACACATGCACACTGCATTAGGCTTGTAAAAAAGCAAAAACACTTTTTAAAGCCTGTCTAACAGGAGACAGAGTGTGTTTGTGCAGAGGCACAGTTCCCATGCACTCATGTGTGCATGGTTGCAGTACATGCTGCCCAATGTCTCTGGATTGCCAATGTGCCCACAGCTTTAAAAAAGTTGCCAACCTCTTCCCTATATATTGATCATCATCAACAACAAAATACAGTATATGGAAAAGCTGAAAGTATTCGCTAATCCCACTTTTATTTTCCTCACCTGCCTCAGCAGCTGACACTAAGTGTTCAGTTGGTCCAAGACTTTCCAGCTTATCTTCTGTCTTGTAGGCTTTAATGGCATTATAGCTGCAGAGTGAAATGTTGGGATAAGGTTAAAGCTGATTAGTTGTTTTACCAATATGTGAAGTACATTCTGCATATCAACACACAAAGTAACACATAAACATTTGAACTAACAAAAATGACACATGCTTATCTACAATGTATATAAAATGTGTAGGCTAGAAGCATGTACTTTGCAAGCCCATGGGCACACATCAGTAAGTAGAAGCCTCTTCCCCATTCTTCTTTGAACAGCAGGTGTTATGTACGCCATATCAGAAACTGATTTTAAAACTTTCCAAGAGGGCTAGAGTCCAAAGTCCCATGGATATATGAAACTACAAGTTTGGTTTTTTGGAATCCAATCATAGTATTCTATACATAAATAATTATTACTTTGAGGGTTTTTTAAAAAATGAACTCTACAACTATAATTGAAATATAAAGCATTTAAAGATTAGGCTATTATCTATACCATACATATTTATGTGCGTGTGTCTGGGTATTTGTATGTTGATGTAAATAAAAGGTTTACAAAGGTTGTGAAAGAAAAAGCTGTATCTGTAAGCAATTACGCTGCTTCCCCCTCCTTGCTAACAGCTCATATTCAGTTAATACTAGAATTTAATGGTGACAAAATGAGATTGCTCATTTTGCTACTGGACCTGTAAAAACCTGCAAACATGCTGATAAGGAAGCAATATTCCAAAGTTTCAAATATTAATGTAGCCTTTATTATACCAAACCTCTATACATTAAACAACAGCAAATAAATAAATAAATAAATAAAGATTAACCAGACAAGAACCTCATGGCCTCTAGGTGTGATTGTAATAAGATTTGGCTGTGGCTGTCGAACAGTAATCCAGAGCAACAGAAGTGAGCAACAGAAGTCACACAAGTAAAAGCTGTTGATAATTAGAAGATTAGCTCAGTGCAATCTTCAGACTTGACCCTAGGCCCAGCGAACTTAATAGCAGATGCCCAGCTTCCCTCACTATTAACTGTAGGGATAAGATACTTATGACATAGTGTGCACTACTTCATTTCATTCAATTAGGGTTAAATTAAAATGCCACACTGGTATTCCTTGTCCCAGCCAAATTTACATTGCTTGCTCTGCCAGTCTAGCTCAAAAACTCTCAAGTGAAGTGCAGCCTCTGGTACAAAGGTCCTTCAAGATTAGCCTTTAAAATATTCAGTATTAGTCTTTCAAATATTGACCAGAACAATGGAAAGTAGTTTAAACTCACAAGAAAAAGTAGAGACCCCAAGAGGCACCTGCTCCCCAAATGTTTGGCGTGACCCCTTGATACAAGCCACGTAAACCTTCATGCTTCCAGACGGTTGTCAGGCAGTGCAGGATACCATTGTATTTCGGTCTCAGCTCCAAGCCATCACTCACTGCACAAAAAACAACGGGAGATTAGTCTGAAGAAAGCGCATTTCAGAATGAGCTACCGTATTTTTTGCACCATAACACTCACTTTTTTCCTCCTAGAAAGTAAGGGGAAATGTCTGTACGTGTTATGGAGCGAATGCCTATGGGTGGCGGGGGGGATCTGCTGCAGTCGTGAGCAGAGGATCCATGGTTCCCCTTCCTTCCCTCCTCCGTGGCTCACTTTGAAACAGCAAAGCGGGAGAAGAGCCGCTGAGTGGGGAGGAGAGAGGGACAGAGCCTGCTTGCTTTAAAGGAGCAAAGCGGGAGAGGAGAGGAGCCTTCTCCCCTTATACCCCTCTTCTTCATTATTAGCAGCATCCTTCTCCACACACCCCATGCGTGCTCCTTGTCCCTTGAGTGCTTTTCCTTCCCTCCCCACTTAAAACGTGGTTACAAAGCACGGATCCACATGGATCCTCAGGATTTTCGCACTGGGTCACCCCAAATTCACTATCAGATCACATAGCATGTCCATGGCTACATCTTGCACCAAATAAATCACACACCCACTGTTGCCTGGGGCCGCAGTGGTGCAAAAACGTGGTTACAAAGCATGGATCCACATGGATCCTCAGGATTTTTGCATTGGGCTATTCCAAACTCACTGTCAGATCACATGTCTGTGGCCACAGCATGAACCACAAAAATCATACACCCACTGTTTCGTTTAGAATATTTTTTCCCTTGCTTTCCTCCTCTAAAAACTACGTGCGTGTTATGGTCGGGTGCGTGTTATGGAGCGAAAAATACGGTAAGTGAACAACACAGTATGCAAAAGTGAGGCACTGCAAGAAGATCTGGTTGTGAACGGGATCCGTTCTGGTGGCCCGTTCGCAACCTGAAAAGAATGCAACCCGCGTCTGTGCAGGCGCACGTTGCGATTCGCCTCTTCTGCGCATGCGTGTGGCATGTCTGCGCATGTGCGAGCGGTGAAACCCAGAAGTAACTATTTCCAGTACTTCCGGGTCGCCGCGGGACGCAACCTGAAAACACGCAACCTGAAGCAAACATAACATGAGGTATGACTGTATGGCGAATCCAATGACTTATTGTTATGGTTTCCATGTGGGTTGGAAATGGAATGACACACTTGAAAAGTGGACACTCTGCCCTAATTCATTTAATGGGAATATCTGAAGAGGGATTCCACGTGTGCTCTGCTGAGTGCCCTTAAAAGCCTCCTCGCTGGCAGAGTTGGATCATCCCCGGCAATTTCTATTTTAAACTACGCTAATTATTCCTATAAATTACTTGTTACGCGTATTGTACAAACTAGCACGTGCAAATCGATGCCCTCTATCGGCGGGAAACGGAGCTGCCACGTCGCGCCGGGAGGAATGGTGGGGGAGGGTCCCTGGCCGTCGGGCCGGCCGATGACGTCACGGACGGTGGGGGGGGGTCGTGACCGTTGGTGCGGCCGATGACGTCAGCAGCAATCGGTGCGGCGCAGGGAAGGAGGGCGGGAAGGAAGACGGAGCGCCTCACCTGCGAAGCGGATCTTCACCAGGTCCAGCGGGTGCAGCACCAGCGTGGAGATGACGCCGCCGCTCAGCCCGGCTAGCAGGTTCTCGAAATGCACGTGCCTGAAGAGAGACCGCGCTGGTGGGGCCGAACTCGTCGTCGTCGTCGTCGACGCGGACCCCGCCACGGTGCATGCTCGGCTCTGCGCGCCTGGGACGGCGGCAGCGGGATTCATGGGAAAACTCCTAGGATATCTTTCGAATTAATAACAATTGCAATAAATAATAATACCCCTACGCAGACCTTAGCCGGTAACGTGAGTCGGCTGAGGTAAACTGCCCTTTGACCTGCGAGGCACATGCCTCGTCCTATAGGGGAGCAGCAACCGGTCCCTCCCCCTGGGCTGCTCCAATCGGACGGCCGTGCCTCTCTCGGTGGGCGGGTTTAGTGCCTTAGCCCGCCCTTGCTCACGTGACCAGGGAGCTGCCGGTTCCTATTTCGTCCGCCCGTTAGTAGAATCTCGTGCCCCCAGTGGCTCTCTCGACCCGGAAGTGGTTCCTGGCTTTGCTTGGTTTCTGCCTGGTCCATGTGGGCTGCCGGAGGGTAGCGGAGAGGACCGTTTCTTCCGCCATCGCCATCCCGACGCCCTCAGTCGCAGACGATGAAGGTGAAGGTGTTGAGCCGGAATCCGGATGATTACGTGCGGGAAACCAAGCAGGACCTTCAGCGGGGTGAGAAGGGGAATTGTTCGAAAGGGCGGCCGGGTTTGTGTGGAGCGTCGCTTCTTAGGAAGCCAAGTTTGGCTCCCTTTGCGATGCCGGAGCGGCTTCCAGCACCTGAAGGCGACTCCCGAGTCAGGCTGAGGTTTCCTTTTCTCTTTTTTGCACAGTTGGCCTCTTCAGGCTGAGAGAGATCTCTGCTGGAAGGGGGATCGGGTTGAGAGTTGTTCTGCACATGGCATCTTCCAGAGAGTCATGGGAACTGTAGCTTGTCCAGGGTGTTGGGACTTGTAGCTCTGGGAGGGACAAACTGCGGTTCCTATTCTTTTTTTTCTTTCTTTTTCTTGGGGTGGGGGAAGGGGGAGTTCTGTACTTTTAAAGTATGATTCGTACACAGCTTTGCACTGTGTCCATTATCCAAAAACCACGACCGAAATGAGGGAGGGAATTCTTTTATACGTGTGAAGTAAAATTTGGTGAAGAAAACCTATGGAGCACTGAGCACAGGGGTCTTTCCTCTCCCTTCCCTTCCTGTGACTTGGGTTGCATCTCGTTTGCAGTGATAAGGCAGGTGTCATCTGCCCAGGTTGCTGGCACAATCTGGGGCTTGTGTGACATTATGGTCAATTCTAATCTCATTGCGCAGAGCACTTGGATTATTGCAATGCGTTCTGTGTGGGGCTACCCTCCAAGACTTAAAACTGCGACTAGTGATGCTGCAGCCTGATAATTAACCAGGACAGCTAGATGTAAACATGAAACACCAATCCTAAAAGCAGTGCACTTGACTGCTTATGTACTACCAGGCTCAACAACATCCTGGTAATGGCCTATGAGGCCTACATAGTTCAGGGCTCTAGTCATAGTTCAGGCCAGGAGTGCCTCTTTCAGTACCAGTCAATTTGATCCTTAAGATCATTGCTGGGGTGTTGGGGCGGGGGGATGGACACCCTTTTCATGGACCTCCGAAGGGCCTTCTCTAGTGGCACGCTGACTTTGGAAAGCCCTCAGCTTGAAGATCTGTTTGCCCCCCTCCTTGCTTTACATAAATAGATGTCAGTTAAATGCATTTTTGTCTGGTTTTCCTGAACTGAAGTTACTTTGTTTTAATACTTAAGAGCTGCAGGTGATTTTTTGGTGTGTCATAATGGTTCTGAGGTTTCTGGATATTTTGTATGTTGGTTATTATGTTTTATATATGATACATGTTTTATGTTTTATATGTTGTTGTATATTACTCTAGGTTGTATTAGAAGGAATGGTGATTTAGAAATTTAACTAACAAAAAGAAAGAAGAAATTTGCTGAAAGATTGGATATAATTCATGAACATGTTCTACATTCTCTGAGCAGTGTGGTTGTTTGCCTGATCACCAGTTTATTGAAATCTCAGTTTGCTACATTAAATGGATTGTGTATGTAATGACTGATAGAAACACATTAAAAAAAAGAAAAATTGAGAGCTGTTTATGAACAATGTATGTTCATTTAAACAGGATTCTTAATTTACTCAAAGCTAGTAAGGCTGATCCAAAGTATGAGAACATTTTTGTTTTCCAGCATAGTAGTGTCTTATTAACTAGCTACATAAAAGGCAAAAGGAAGCTTTATGACAGTAATCTTCTCTGTTGTTTTGTATGTTCATATGATTATTTGGTTTATAGTTCCACGGAATTATGATCCTGCATTACATCCCTTTGAGGTTCCACGGGAATATACTCGGGCACTAAATGCAACAAAATTAGACCGTGTTTTTGCAAAGCCTTTTGTTGCATCATTAGATGGCCACAGGGATGGTGTTAACTGCATGGCTAAGCATCCAAACAGCTTGTCTACAGTTTTGTCTGGAGCATGTGATGGAGAGGTATGTATAATTGGATAAAAACAACAACCATAAAGTGTCAGATCATGTTTTTACTGTGGTTATTTAATTCTGCAAGAAATAGAACCTTGCATTTCAGTTATGTGTGCGCCTATAACTGTGAGCAAGACTGTGCTATGCCCTGAGAAAAGGCCTATTTAATGGAAACAAGCTACAGTATATTGGATTAAGGATAATTATTATTATTATTATTTCTTATTTATACCCCGCCCATCTGGCTGGGTTTCCCCAGCCACTCTGGGCGGCTTCCAACTGAATATTAAAAACAATACAGCATTAGACATTAAAAACTTCCCCACTTCAACTGTTGCTCGTTTCCTAGTGTATGTTCTCCTTCCCTCTTGAGACAAGGTATTTGGGGAGAAGAGTAGGAAGGAAGCCTGTGACTTCAGGAAGTAATAATCCAATCATAGCATGAGGGATTGGATAACAGTAACTGGGTTGGTTTCAGTTGGTGTTGCCTGTGGATATAGCCATGGAAGGTGCCTAGTCCTGCAACCCTGTATACAGGTACTAGGAAGTAAATCCCACTGACCTCCATTGGGACCTGTTCAAAAGCTAAATTATAACATTAAGTTTTAAAAACTGAACCACCAATTAAAAGCTACCAGTTTAATGCAAGTCATTTAAAGCTCCTCTGGCAAAATGCTTTGTTTTATTTGTTTGGTTTCTAGCCACAATTTTTAAAAATGATATTTTTTATTAATTTTCACAATTAAACATTAAAGTATAAAAAGATAAAATAAACCAAAAAAGCAGATAATAAAAAATAGGAAAAAATAAAACATTTTCACACCATAATAAATTCATACTTTAGGATTACTTAGATCCCTCGACTTCCCCCCACTCCCTTCCCTGGTTCTCTTGTATTATTTTAATTTATACATGTCAGTAATTTCTGGTTTCTATCCACAATTGAGCAGTTTCCTATATTTTGCTGACTGAAATATTGAAATAATGTTATAGTAGGATCACCGATTTTACTTATTCAGTCTGAGCTTAATGCAATTTGCCAACAAATAAGAAGAAAGGGGGCTGGAAAACCTTGCTTACTGGGCTCTGGATGCTCTCGCGAGATCATATGGAATCATCCAAGATCTCATGGAGTTAAGATCTCCAGAGTCCTCATGTGACTGTCCCAGAGTCCAGCAAGCAAGGTGGTGGGCTTAAAAGCTATTTCCATAAAGGGTTTACTGGGCTCTGGAGACTCACTCAAGATATTGTGGGGCCATCTGAGATGTCGGGCGGCTGGGGCAGTTCTGGGGCTCATTCTGACTTTGTATGATTTCACCTTTACATACAACCCTCAGAAATACAAACTTCACATAAGTTGTAATCACACTGTCCTGATTTCTAGATTTCAAAAGGGCATCGCACCATTTTGTAATATTGTTCCAAAAAACAGTATTAATGCCGAATTGTTCAATAACAACATGCTGCTGTTTGTTTCCAATAGGTTCGAATTTGGAACTTGATGAAGCGTGAATGCACCCGTACATTGCAGGCACATGAGGGCTTTGTGAGAGGAATGTGTACCCGTTTCTGTGGTACATCTTTCTTCACTGTAAGTATAATAGTGGGAATTATGGAGAAAGATTCAAATGCTTGGTATACTTCTTTTTCTTTGTTACTTTCCCCCATTCTGCATTCTGTTTTCTAAATAATAGAATCAAATACTTTTATTTTATGACTCTCACCTACTACTGCAGCAACTTATTTTTTATCTAGTTCAGGGGCAGGGAATCTCAGGCTTGGGGGAGTGGGTCAAATGCAGCCTCCCAGCCCCTCTTTCACTGGCCCTTGGGTCTCTCCCCACTCTCCTTACGTGCTTTTGCCTGGCTGAAATCTCCTTGAACTGCAATAATGCTTTTGCTTGTCTGGAGGTAGAGGTGTTTTTGTAGAAACCTCTTGACTTTTGTGGGGGTGGAATGCAACCTCTTGTACAAAGGTGAGAGTTATTATGCCCATTTTTGCCTCTGACTGTACCCAAAAAGTTGAGCGTGAGGGAATGTGATCCTGCAGACAGAAGGAGGTTTCCCACCTCTTTAGGTTTTACTAATTCTACTTTCTTGGAGCATAAAGCAAGCCCAGGGGTAAGCCAATCCTCCAAACCACTCCTGCTATTTCAGAAATCTGCTGCTTTCTTTGAGTTTGAAGAGCAGGCACAATGTTCAAACAAATGTGTTCTCTGTTTGGAAAAGCTATAGATTTACATATCCTCTTATTTAAATATCCTCTGTCACTATTGTAAGTCCAGTCACTCAGTACAAGTAATTCTTTTGCCTCTAGCAAACAGTTTAATAAAGCAATGGAGTCCTTGCAGTGCACTTCAGCATAGTTAAATACAATCCCTCTTTAGTACAAACACCTATCTGTTGATGACTATTGTGAGACTTAAAATATTTTTATGGGTATTTTTTAATACCTGTTGTGCAGCCTAATCCAACTTGTATTTAGACAAAAGTAAGTCCCATGGAGTACTTGCATTGGATAGATCTATCTTGGGATAGATGTGCGGGAATATTTGCAACACTGTTAGAGCTAATAACTCTTCATTCATCATTTACTTTTCCCAATTTGCAATGTTCACTATGTTATTCACAGAAATGCAGTTGCTTTCATAGCCCTTTTCCATAGAACTTTAGGCATGCAGCTGGAAGGACAATAGATTTGTCACTCACAATCAGTGAGTGAGGTCCCAAATAAGGAGAACTGGCAGTTAAAAATGATGAAATATGCAGAGTTAGCGGGTCTAACAAGTAAACATAGCTGTCAACTTTTCCCTTTTCTTGCGAGGAATCCTATTCAGAATAAGGGAATTTCCCTTTAAAAAAGGGAAACGTTGACAGCTAGGCAAGTAAAATAAGAGAACAAGAAAATCAAGTATATAAAGAGGAATGGAAAATTTTTGTGGCGTATTTGGATACAACTGTAAACATGTGCAAACGTTAGTAGGATTAAGGTAAATTCAACAATATAACACATAACAAAGGAATAATAAAGAAATAAGGGAGCTAAATGGATATACAAGAATAGGTGGAGTGGGAAAATTAAAGGCACCAGGGAAGGGGAAGTTGTAAATGACTGGTGTGTGTGTGTGTGTGTGTGTGTGTGTGTGTCTATATATGTGAGAAATTTGTCATTCAATCTGGAAGAAATGCAATCTGGCACCACATTTATAATCATCATCATCATCATCACTTTTAATTTGTATACCTTCTTTCTATTTTACAATACCCAAGGTGGTTTGCAGGTTGAAGAAACGAAGAATGTACACCTTATAACAATCTAATCCAAGACAATAATGTGACAATAAAACATAACTTGAAAATAAGCAACCTATATCAAATAAAGTAATATTCAACAATCCATTAGAATAGTATAGAATAATATTAAATATCACCATATAAAAATTAAACAGAAATTCACTCTTAACAATTATAATAAATAATTTCTAAACTATAATCAATAAAACAATAGCAAGTCACAGTGCATAAAATACAATACAAATTGAGAAGCAGAGACTGGAGGGTGGGGCAAGGCAGGTGGAAGGAGGCCTTGCCTGATGGAGTCTCTCCCCTCATAGTTCTTCCTCCAGGAAGTAAATTTAAGATTGACTACGCACACTTGTTACTTTCACATAAACGTCAGAAGGACTGAATTGTAACTCTCTTACTATGAATACAATGTTTTCTCCAAAATCATTAGGTTGGTGATGATAAAACCGTGAAGCACTGGAAAATGGAGGCACCACCTTATGGGGAAGCAGAAGAACCACTAAATACGATTCTTGGAAAGGTATTACTTTATTCATTGTCTTGTTTTGCTCTCCCTTTCCTTCTGTGTTTAAAGATTCAGATGAAGGTATTGTTTTACTTGAATATGAGCAGAAAACTATTGACCTTGGATCTGTAGTGTCAAAGATGATGTAGGTGTCACTGAATGCCGTTATCGGACAATATTCCCATAAGCTGAGTGCCCTTGCAATACTGGTACAAAGCCTCTGTATGATTTAGTTTATTTATTAGATTTTTATACTGGCCTTCAACAAAAATGGTCATGGGTTGATTTACAAAAAAAAGAGAGAAAAGAAGCATAATAATACATCATAACCAAAATCATTAAAATATTTATTGTAAATTACATAAATGGCATAAAACACCATAAATGTGCCATCAGCCACTAAAAATTCAGCAGGAAGATGGTTTTAAAACCCAGCATTTGGAAGAATACTAAGGGTGAGAATTAGATCAGGCATGGAACGACTGCTGAAAAGGCTGCAGGAAGAATCAGATTGTAATTTCCTGTCATACCTCTTGTGTATTTGTGTCCTGGTGCAGTAAGTTGTAGAATTCAGCTGCATATATTCATGCTAGTGATAATTAACCCCATTTCCTTAAAGTTCAGCAAATAGGTGTGATATTTCCGTAATAAAAATTTCTGGATACTGTAGTGGATTAAGCTACCATTTAGCTTTTAAAAAATAGGTCCACTCAGGTATAGTGACTTGCTATCCTGTTGCCTCTTGTGGGATTGTATTTCAAAATGTGATAAAAAAAAGCTTGTGCACACAAATGGGGAAAAAATGGCTGCAACTTTTGAAGTATTTGTAGAGCTGTACCCATGGTTAACTGTACGGTACTGTTCTTCCTAACCAAAGTTACTGGAAATGACTAGCAAAATGTCTGAATAAATAAAACAGACAATTGAGACCTTAAGGGTCTCTCATGAGATTGGGTTTCCTTATCAAGATTGCTGCTGTCTCTTGTACCTGCTGGCACTAGATGCAAGAGGGTGATGAGGCAAGGGTGTTTACAAGCCTCCACCCTGACTTCAGATGTTCCAGCTGCGATTCTGCTGCTGAATTTCTGGGTCACAGGAGGTTTCAGAAGAAATAAATCCTGCTCAGCAGTGGTTGCTGAAGCAGGACTCCCTTATTCTGACTGTTTCAGATGTCTCTTGCGGTTCCTGGCATTGACACTAAGCACAAAACCTTCAGAGTATAAAACCAGCAATTCATTGTTGGTACTGTTTTTTATATTTGCATTTTAAAGACTGTGTACACTGGAATTGATCACCATTGGAAGGATCCTGTTTTTGCTACTTGTGGTCATCAAGTTGATATCTGGGATGAACAGAGAACCAGTCCTTTATGCTCTTTGACGTGGGGAGTCGATAGCATAAGCAGTGTCAAATTCAATCCAATTGAGGTAACAACTTATTTTTATATATATTCCACTGTAAGGACTGTCACTAAATGTTTTAGTACCAGCAACATAGTCAGCGTTGCTGTATAAAATGCAGTTGTATATCCTTTCAGAGGAGTTGGAGGATAACTTGGGTAGATAAAGGTGAAGGAAGCTAATGAGTGAGGAGGGTGAAAAGACCGCAGAAATCACAGACGGCGGCAGACCTTCTTGTCTGTGCTTGTTGCAAGTTGATTTTGAGGAGGGATTTTGGAAGGGGAGAAATGGCTTGATGGACAGTGAGGAGGTGGGGGTAGATGTTCACAGAAAAGGCAGTTGCAAAGGGAGCAGAACACAGTCTTGGGTGAAAAGGTAGAGATGTTTAAAACTAAAAGTATTAGATTTCCCAATTGTAAAGTAAGATGGGGTCATTAACCCTAAAAAGAGCATCTGTTAACTATACATATCCAAGGATTGCACTCATTGCATACACTGAGCAATTTTAAGAGTTCCCCTGTCATTTCTTCCACCCACTCAGACTACTTTTAGATTCTCCTAGGTTTTAAAATCAGTTTAAAAGCATGAGATCTGGGAAATGTCTTGAGCTTTATCCCTCCACATTATCTTCTTTTTTAGCAACAGTAGATTAAATAAGATAGCTTATGTACTGCTGCTGAAAATTACACTGTTTAAAAGATAGGGCTGCTGGTTTAAACATGTCCTGTATATATTATACCTTTTTCAGTTAGCACTTAACAATTTAAGATTTTTTGCTTTGTTTTTTGCTTGACGATATTTACATTACTTGATATGCAACTGATTTTTCAGATGTACCTTTTGGGAAGCTGTGCTTCAGACAGGAATATTGTGCTATATGACATGAGACAATCAACGGCATTGAAGAAGGTAATGCATAATCTTTAAGATCCTTTGACTGAAGTGTCTGTGTATGCATTCCCTGCACACGCCTTTTCATTTTGGAAGGGAAATTATCTTTTAAGTTCCACTGCTAAGGAGCTCCATAATTTTCATAGTTCTTGGTTGGGTGCAAGATTCTTTTAGCATAGAATTCTTTGTCATGTAGCAGATAGAAAGCGTAGCTTTTCTGAGATCACTTTAGGCCAGCATTGAGAAGCCTTTGCCCACAAGGCTGTTTCCCCCCACATCACACCCAAATAAGGTGCAAATAAGGCAGATAAATATTTGACTACAAAGGAACAGTTGGCAGCCTTGAAATGTGCTGCCTACTTTTTCTTGGCAAGCAGGGATTTCCTTTGGATAAACAGGACTTTTCTAGCTGGATAAATGGGTCTTTACCACAAGTCTCCACTTGCTAGGGATTTAGTCTTGTTTTAAAAGTATTTGTTGTTTTTGTGTTTTTAAGTGTTTTAAATTTTATGTAAATTGCCTTGAGGTGGTTTAAAAGGTGATTAATAATTTAATGATAGTGCAAATAATAATAATAATGTGGTGCATTTTATATTTGACACTGGGATTGGTTCCACTGGGGAGCTCCCACGCACAACCAATCCCTGCAGAAAGCGGGGCTTGCAGTCATTGCTGATCAACTGATTTGTACTGACGGCAACCCCTACAGTGTTTGGCTGCGCTCCAGAGCTGCCTATTGGGAAGCTCTGACTGCTTCTTATCCCTGTTGAAAGCAGAGGATCAACTAAAGAGATCTTTCATAGTAAGCTGGCCTGAGTTCAAGCTGGTCTACTTTCAACTGATGCCATGGTGATGTCAGGTGATGGATGGGTGAGCCCACACCTATCAAAAGTGGCCTGTGCAGGGGGGGCGGGGTAGAGGAACACCTGTTGGGCTGTATCCAGTTCCCCACCCCTGCTTTAGACTCCTGTAGGGAGATAGTGGAGGTATGAAGAATGCTTTGAACACAATACCTACCCTTGGACTCTTTGCCTGTTGAGATAAAGCAGGCACCTTCACTGCACTCTTTTTGATGCCTGCTAAATACATTCTTGTTTAGACAATCCTACCCAGAAGCTTAGGGACGCGGGTGGCGCTTGCCGATCAGAAGGTCAGCAGTTCAAATCCCCGTGATGGGGTGAGCTCCCGTTGCTTGGTCGCTGCTCCTGCCAACCTAGCAGTTCGAAAGCACGTCAAAGTGCAAGTAGATAAATACGTACCGCTCCGGCGGGAAGGTAAACGGCGTTTCTGTGCGCTGCTCTGGTTCGCCAGAAGCGGCTTAGTCATGCTGGCCACATGACCCGGAAGCTGTACGCAGGCTCCCTTGGCCAATAAAGCGAGATGAGCGCCGCAACCCCAGAGTCGGTCACGACTGGACCTAATGGTCAGGGGTCCCTTTACCTTTACCCAGAAGCTTAGAAAGTTGAGGTCATTATAATCTGTTTTAGTATCATAGCTTCTGTATTTAAAAAAAAAAGTTTTTAAGTATTGCTGTATATGTTTTTTGATTTTATTGTTTTACCTTTTAATACACCACTTTGAAGTTTTTATAATCAGGTGGGGTGGGTGGGTGTGTACACACAGTAAAATAGTGCGGATTTGGAAAAGGACTGTATCATGGGCACCTCTCCATTCCCTTATGCGTCACACTTCCTTATACTAATTTCTGTTTCTCTTAGGTTGTGAGTCAGCAAGCTGGAGTCTGACTTTTTTTTTAACCTGTGTAAAACACTTAGGCTCCCTTTTCCCAAAATGTCATTACTGTGGAAATGGAACATTTCAATACACAACATTGTCTGTGGATTAGAATAGATCATACAACACAACTGAAATTTTGTTTGTGTGGTTCAGTTCATGGTTATTTGGTAAATAAATGGTACAAGATCATGCTATGCAAATAGTTCCCCCACCGAAAAGGAGATATTCGAAGCCTCTTCAAGGTTCAGTAAAGGTGAAAGGTATTCACTGACTGAGGATAACAAACTTCCTTCTTTGGCTTACAATATCTCCCAGCTGTCGCTACTATTGCCTTTTAGAGTGGGACAGTACAGCATATGGACTGCTAAAGACTTTTCAACTAATCAGCCTTCTGCCAATAGGGGTCTGGCTAGAGTAAGTTGTCAGTTTTATCCCTTCAGCAGAGGATCAGGGCAGTCTCTTTTCATTGCCATCTGGATTTTTTTCAAGCCTTGTTACAGAGTTTCTGATCAGCAAAGCAAATTACTACCAGTATGTTTCAGGGTCTGCACTTAAACCAATTAACATAATTTCACAATATCTACCCTCCATAGAAGTCTACCCCAAGTAAAAGAGGAGTGTCCAAGCCTGTAGTTTTCATTGGTGAACTACAGGTACATTTCATTGGTGAACTATTACCTCAGTAAAGGAATTGTCATCATATGAGAAAAAATTATTGTGCATTATGGTTCTTCTAATAGCTGTAGAAACCTAAGTGAGTTTGAGATCATGGGACCTGTATTTTTTTTAGTAGTCCTGGCTTCTGTGAACAAGAATCCATTGGACAAATATACTTGATGATACCTTGTCATCTTGTCCAGCCTTCTTTTCAGAGGGTTGCTGCTGCCATGAATACCTTATTTTGAATCTGCAGTTTTTGGGCTGCATCCTGAGTAGTTTTTTTGTTTTGTTTTTTTACTTGCCAGTTTCTTTACATATGTTTTGTTTTTGGGAAATTCTTGATGCTGACACCAGCATATTCTACACCTTGCACAGACATGTTGGGAACTTGTGGAACTTGGACCAGTTGTTAATACATCTGTATAATTTCTAATGATTATCTAATAAATGTTTGAAAAATATTTAAATTTCCTCAGGTTATCTTGGATATGAGAACAAATACGCTTTGCTGGAATCCCATGGAAGCTTTCATTTTCACTGCTGCAAATGAGGACTTCAAGTAAGAATTACTGTTGCCTTACTTGCTCTCCATTTAGACTTCTGTAGTTATTCAGAACATTTGTAATTTTAAGTTTTGACTTCTGCTTCGTGTAAGGATATGATTTTTATAGAAGTTACAAGGAGGCTGTTGGATTTTAACTTTTATCTGGAATCCAAAGAGCTACTTATTTAAATTGTTTTTACTTGTTGGTTTTTCCATCTGTGAGGACCTTCAAGATGTCCAATATATGATAATCAATTTGGCAATTCCTTCAGGAAACCTCGGAAGAGGACAAAGGAAAAGAAAGCAAAGCAGAAACAAACAAACAATGCCTGGATGAAATACTGGGCTCATAGATAAGGAGGGGGTTCAATAGATCATTGCACGTGTATCAAGTTGAAGCTCACTCAGAGCAGAATTGGCCTCTAAGGGTAAAATGTACTCCTGGGGTCCAATGGGCACCTGCCATGCTTGCTTTGTAATTTACTGTATTTTTTGCTCTATAAGACTCACTTTTTCCCTCCTAAAAAGTAAGGAGAAATGTGTGTGCGACTTATGGAGCAAATGCAGGCTTCGCAACTATTCCAGAAGCCAGAATAGCAAGAGGGATTGCTGCTTTCATTGCTTTCACTGCGCAGCGATCCCTCTTGCTGTTCTGGCTTCTGAGATGCAGAATATTTTTTTTCTTGTTTTCCTCCTCCAAAAACTAGGTGCGTCTTGTGGTCTGGTGCGTCTTATAGAGCGAAAAATACAGTATTTTTTCAGAGGAGTGTACAAGAAAAAATACAAAAATAGAAAAACTACTCCAATGCTTTTAAATTCCTTTATTATGACACTTCCTAATACAGTCATACCTCATGTTACGTCCGCTTCATGTTATGTTCTTTCAGGTTATGTCCCGCCACGACCTTGAAGTACTGGAAAGGGTTACTTCTGGGTTTCGCCACTCGCGCATGCGCAGATGCGCAAAAGCGGCAAATTGCAACCCGCGTGTACACAGACATGCCCCTGCGGGTTGCGTTCTTTTCATGTTGCGAACGGGCCTCCGGAACGGATCCTGTTCGCAATCAGTGGTACCACTGTACAAACAAAATGCTCTATCAAAGATAGACATGGGTACAAAGATTTTGAAAATACATTTGATTATGCTAGTATTCAGCCCCTGGAAATGAAGCTTTACCTGAGCAATTGAACATAATGGAATTAAGTGTAAAGTGTTAACTTCCTTTCTTTTGTAGCTTATATACTTTTGATATGCGATTTCTTGACAAGCCTGTAATGGTTCATATGGATCATGTGTCTGCAGTCCTTGATGTGGATTACTCTCCTACTGGGAAAGAATTTGTTTCTGCCAGCTTTGATAAATCTATTCGCATTTTTCCAGTAGACAAAGGTCATAGCAGGTCAGTGATTTTACAAATAGGCTTCTCTTGGGACCCCCTCCTCCTTTCCCACCATTCTTAATGCTCTCATTAACTTATTTAATGTGTTTATTGAGGAAGGATATATCCTCCTACCAGTAGTTGTTTGCTGCTTGCACTGAAAAAATAATAATTCACAGCTGTTGAATTTCCAGTTGAATTGTCCAGTATTTCAGTACTTCCTATACGTTAGAATGTATATTGAATTTACAAACTAAAATTGATTGAGTTCTAAATCCTACTTTAGACTAGCCTAATGATGGGCTCACTCAGTGGGATTTTTGCTTTTGCAAATCCACTCTTTCAAGAGTCTTGCGTCATGTATAATGGTGAGGTGCTCAAGAAACAAGTCTGTCAAATTCTCCTGTGGGGCTGGGAGAGGTCAACATCTGACCCACTGGCAGGATCCACTTCCCTACCCCTACTGAGAGCCAGTGTGGTGTAGTGGTTATGAGCGGTAGACTCGTAATCTGGTGAACCGGGTTTGCGTCTCCGCTCCTCCACATGCGGCTGCTGGGTGACCTTGGGCCAGTCACACTTCTTTGAAGTCTCTCAGCCCCACTCACCTCACAGAGTGTTTGTTGTGGGGGAGGAAGGGAAAGGAGAATGTTAGCCGCTTTGAAACTCCTTCGGGTAGTGATAAAGCGGGATATCAAATCCAAACTCTTCTTCTCTTCTTCTACATATATAAAGTAGCTCTGTTTTCCTTCAGAATAGAGCTTTGCCTCTCAGGAGTTCAAAATATAAAAATACATAATTAAAGGAAACAGTTAAAATACAATATTGACAGACTGTGTTGAGACATAGTAAAGTCATTCAAACTCAGAAAATAATGTATACTTCCAGGATCCACATAACCTCTTTAATGATATCATTTTAAAAAACATGAGTTTTGCATAGAAGTAATATTTTACTTATCAAAGGCACGTTGCTGAACTTATTTGTCTAATCCAGGAGGCTTCTTTCACAGTCCCAAGGGCTCATAAGCCATGGCATATTTTGTGTTCCTAATTAAGCCCTGAATGTGAAACTTGAGAAGACAGAAGAAATAAGAGATACTCTGTTTATTAAGTTCATTAAAAGCCCTTGGCAAATGAACCAGATGTTTGTGTGATTAAATGAAAGAATCAAGTTATTCACCCATATGCTATTGTATTTCTCTTGTCCTCAGAAGAGTGATTTTTCAAAACCTGTGACAAGCAAAAGCCACAAATAAAATATTTTTTTTAAAAAGAAAGGATTAGTTGAAAGAAGCATCTGAAATTGCATACAATTATTTTCTTCCAGAGATCAATAAGGAGAGTAGAGGGCACCAATAAAGGCCTTTTCTGTACTTTTATCAGAATGGCATGACTGCTGTTAAATATGTCATGAAGCTAGTGATCTAATATGTTAAGGAGTGATTGGACCATTCTTCAAAAAACTAATAATTTGAGCAAAGGGGAGACTTGCTCTTTAGTTACTCTCTTTTGTCTACATAATATATGAAAAACAGTTAATATTTTATATGTGCACAGCTCAAGACTCATGGGGCTCTGGCTTGCTTGTGAGGTCCTCCTGAACTCCTGAACTCATATATAAGCATGCACATATGCACATACTTCTTTTCAGGCAAACCTCACTGAAAATATTGGGTGAGATTCAGTATAGCAGAAGATGGTATCCACTACAACCCCCTGTTCACCCTCAAAATCTGCTCTGGTGCTTTGGGAGACTCCTCTTGGGCAGATTTTTGGGGTATGCAGGGACTGGAAGGGGAGAAAAGAAACCACAAGTCCAATTACACAAGCAGATTTCTAGCAACTAGAGGATGAATATTGTTTGATGTTGCCCAGTGTTTATAGTTGAAACTATAAGCACCAATTAAAATTATATAACACTATATGATATAAATCTATGTAATAAAATGGCCAAGACATACTTCAAAACTGCATCTCCCTTCATCTCAGGGCAAGATTGTTTTTTAGTAGCCCTGTGGTGGCAGTGAATAATAAAATAAAGCTATGAATATGTATTCATGATTGTAATGTGCTTTGGTTGCATTCCGATCTTAATTGAAAACAAATTAGACTACTGGGGACATAAGCAAAGTCTCCATGTAAGTAGTAATTATCATCTATAGCTGTTCTATGTCTTATGTATTTATTTTTAAACAGTAGACTTGAATGAAGAAAAAATATAGGTTACAATAAATAATATAACCAAATGAAAATGATTGTAAATTGTACATAGTTGTTAAATAATTACAAGATGGGTACTCTGCGCCTTTATAAATATTTTAGAGTATAATTTAAATCAGAACAGAGTACTTGCTCTAATTTAAGGCGTTATATCGAAGAGTGGAACTCATTTTGCGTAACATTGCTTTTGCAGCTCCTTTTTTCTCTCCCACAAAAAGCTATTCCTGTGGATTGAGGGACCCTTTGGAATAATGTTGCTGCTGCTTGTTGTTTATATTATTATTATTATTATTATTATTATTATTATTATTATTATTATTATATGATTATTATTGAATTGTCTTACACACGTTTCAAGCCAATGTGCAGGATACAAGAAAAGAACTATTAAAAAACCCCAGTTAAAACCAAAAGAGAAAACACCAGCAGATATATATTTTAAAAATACAAATCAGATACCTTAGCAGAGACACATTCATCCAGCTTGGAATGCCTGTTGGAGAAAAAGTGTTCACATTATCATCTAGGTTTCATCAAGATAGTCTCTGCTGAGTTTCATCTTTGCTGCCACAAGCCAAACTGGTCATGTGACTTTCAATGACATATGTTTCAGTTGGTTTTTTGCACTTAAGCAGAACTACAACCAAGCAGGTGTTGACTGAGTTTCTGACTGAATGTCAAAAGCTGATCTATATAACAGCTTCAACGCCTGGTATTGCCAACTGCACACCTAGTTAATGGAAGCTTAGCTGATAGTTAATTTGTCAGCAATACACGTTGTATACCTTAAACATAAACTTATTGGTCCCTTTTATGAATAAAAAATAACACTTTCCAGTGTTGAAAGGAAAATGCATGATGAAAGAAAACATCAGTATAAATGTTCCAATTTAATAGGTGTTTTTGTTTGTTTGTTTTAGAGAAGTCTATCATACAAAGCGAATGCAGCATGTCATTACTGTTAAATGGACATCTGACAACAAATATATCTTGTGTGGCTCTGACGAAATGAACATTCGTTTGTGGAAAGCTAATGCTTCTGAAAAACTTGGTGTGGTAAGTAAATTCAAATTGTATTTTTTAAAGTGAATTAAAGTGACAAAAATATATTTATGTATTTAAAATGCTGATATTTAATTTGGCTTAGTTTTAGGCATGATAATCTTCCATTGCAACCAGCCTGCCTTGACTTTGCTCATTTTCTTTATTATGGTATATATTTATATCAATTTAATAGAACTGTTCAGTGGCTCAGTTCACACGTACTGCTAAGAGCAAACCGTGTGTTAGCATGAGGCTGTGGGTTCTCTGAGAGGTTATTGCTGCCACTGCAGTCCTCCCCTATTTCCATGGCAGTACCTGGGGCTCCTGCTCTTTGTTTTCTCCAGATTGTCTCCTCCAGATTTGTCGGGAGCGAGACAAATGATAAACCTGAGTCTTTTTATGACACATTAAATCAGACTGGTTTAGCACTGGCTAATGCACCAGTAGGACTGGGCGAGGAGCACAGAAGTAGCTGTTTGGCTAAATGCTCCTCAAGAGATTAGTTGATCATTCAACTCCATGCTCATGTGATACTGCAAAAGATTAAGCTTCTGAAGAAAAAAATATGCAAGAATATTTAATGCATAGGAAGTGTCATGCAGGCTATACCATTTTTTTTTCTTTAAAGAAAAACAATATGAATAAGAGGAGCTTCTCCGTCATTGCAGAATTCTCCTCTGTCAGAGATGCACTGCACAATTTCACTTGACGTTTGGATTAGACCTAAATACACTGCTTAGGTTGTGGCTTTCATAGTTGATGAATGTTTATTTGACTGGTAGTTGTACTTTGACACTGAGGCTGCTCAAGTATTCATCATTTCTGACATTCATGTTTCCTTTGCTTCATTAATGTATTTGGCGTTGCACTCATTACGTAAAATCAGTGGAACACTCTAGCAAGAACAGCATCTCTGCAGGAGCCAGAGGCGCTTACCCTGTCTACACTCCACTGACGATTAAGCCCATGATATTCTGGGTAACTGTGGTGGAGATAAATGACATCTAGTTGTTACAGCTGCAGGAGAGTGTTCTTTAAAAAGGACTGTGCTGCTTTCCAAAATAGAAACTTTACGTTTCTGCATCTGTGTAATGCAGACTTTGTGAAAGCAAATCTGCTTTTAAATTGCAAAAGTTGCACGCAATTGAATAAGTTACATGAGATGGGCATTTTAAATATCTAATGTGGTGCACCTGATACAATTTAGACAAGATACACGCTAATCTTGGGTATCTTCTTCACAAAAAGAAAGCTACAGTTGTGGTCTTGATAATGTAAATGAAGTAGTAATTTCGAGTATTCACTCATTGTAATGTTTTGTAGAACTCTCTTGGATTGTATAACAATTAGTATGGGGTTTAGTAACGCAATGAGCTTTTATAGCTCAGTCCTTTTGAGTTTCTGTCTGAAGTAGTAGCATATAGGCACAAATATAATACTCGAAGTGCTAGTGTGAGACCTTTGCTTCTGCCTTTGCTATATAACAGGAATCATCTTTAATCTTGGATCATAGTCTCACCCTTAAGCCCAGGACAGCCCTCAAAGCTGATGCTTTGGAGGAAGTTACTCTGGCCTGTTTGTGCTAACAAGAGCAAGTTGTCAATATGCATTGAACTGAGGTCAGGGAGGTGATGATACAATTGTGCATTTGCTTTTAAACAAAGAGATATTGAGATTTCTGTTCTAGGTGTTTATAACATGATGGGGCTATGAACATAATGTGAATATCAGGTGCAGTTCATGCCTAATCCTGAGACATGCCCCTGGCTTCTGCTCTACTGCCATTTTGTGAAAATTCATGCTATATTTCATATTATACTGACCTTTGTATGAATGCCCCTCATCATAGATGTTACCCTGTCACTTTTCCTCCTATTCCAAGCTCCCTTCCCTCTCTTCCCCTTCCTGATTTTGCACACATTCACCTACACAGTAATTCAGGAGTGCTGTGCATATAAACTCACAATATTGTTTTTGTCTGCAGAAGGAGCAGGGTTCTATCAGCAACCATTTTTTAAAGTAATTGCCTTTAATTAAAATGAAAGCCTTTTAATTTGGATTGCATTGACTATTTGCACTGCAGGAATGCCTGGAATGTATTGCTGACTAAACAAACTATTATGGGATGTCTTGAGATAATGACCAAGGAAAAATATCACATGTAATTTGTAAAGGATTACTGTATTTCATTCCTGTAAATGTCTGCTAACATTGATTCAATTTAATATCTTATATTTGAGAGCTAAGACAACTCCAGCTGGATGTTTGTATCAAATGTTTTCCTCTAGAGCCCAAAAGGTGACTTTCGTTATTCGTGTATGTTGGTGAAATCATTAGGGGTTTGGCATCAAGATGCTTAGGTTTTGACTCTATAGATGAACAACCCTCCTCCCATTAATTCATTAGACCCTTTTATAGATATATAAGGGAAAAAAATGAAGGTGTCCGGAAGAGAGGCTAATTGAAACCGTCCTACTCAATTAATAAAATAAGCTATACCTAACTATAAGCAGCTGAGTATAATGGGCTTCTGCTTCCTTGCTTTCAGCAAAAAAATATTCCTACTGGAGTGATTAAATTCTGCGTAGATTGCCAGTAAAGTGATAACAAATAGGCAGCCATTTTATAAAGTATGGCAAACTTAAATATGTAAGTTCTTGCGTCAACTTCAGGTGCAAGTATTTATCCATTTGCGATTGGATCCAAAGGTGACCTTCACAGATGGACTTTGATCCAGTTGTGGTTCCTGCTAACAAAATTGGACAGAATGTGACTTCTAGTTATTTCCCCTGCAGCTTTCTATCCACATTATCTCCCACACTGAAGAGGGTTCTTCAACCCTCTGCGGCAAAATTTCAGGTGGAAGGGGGGATCTGTAAAAGTCACCTCCTCTCCCCACTCCTTCCATTAGTGGGTGCTGTGAGTGGAACTCTCCTCACAGGGTTATTGGAGCCCTAAGATGCCTGATGAAAAATCCAAAGAAAAAATGGGTCATGTTAATGCTTGCATTGGACTGAGCAACTTGGAGATGGTAACTAGTATGGGTGGCGCTGTGGGTTAAACCACTGAGCCTAGGACTTGCCAATCAGAAGGTCGGCGGTTTGAATCCCCGTGACGCGGTGAGCTCCCGTTGCTCGGTCCCTGCTCCTGCCAACCTAGCAGTTCAAAAGAATGTCAAAGTGCAAGTAGATAAATAGGTACCGCTCTGGCGAGAAGGTAAACTGTGTTTCTGTGCGCTGCTCTGGTTTGCCAGAAGCGGCTTTGTCATGCTGGCCACATGACCCAGAAGCTGTACGCCGGCTCCCTCGGCCAATAAAGCGAGATGAGCGCCACAACCCCAGAGTCGCCATGACTGGACCTAATGGTCAGGGGTCCCTTTACCCTTACCTTTATATAAGTAAGATGTGTTCCCAGAATGGTTTTAAGGTAAAAGGTAAAGGTACCCCTGCCCGTACGGGCCAGTCTTGACAGACTCTAGGGTTGTGCGCTCATCTCACTCTAGAGGCCGGGAGCCAGCGCTGTCCGCAGACACTTCCGGGTCACGTGGCCAGCGTGACGAAGCTGCTCTGACGAACCGGCACCAGAGCAGCACACGGAAACGCCGTTTGCCTTCCTGCTATAAAGCGGTACCTATTTATCTACTTGCACTTAAGGGTGCTTTCGAACTGTTAGGTGGGCAGGAGCTGGGACCGAATGACGGCAGCTCACCCCGTCGCGGGGATTCGAACCGCCGACCATACAATCGGCAAGTCCTAGGCACTGAGGTTTTACCCACAGCGCCACCCACATCCCCGCGGAATGGTTTTAGTAGCACTTTTAAGCAGACTTACTTGAAAACAAGTTCTACTACTTCTTGGTTTTTCTGAGAGTCAAATCAGCTTTGACTACATTTTTGCCCATTTTTGTTCCACTGCTATTGGAACGAACTATTTATTGAATTTGTATACTGCCTTTTTGCCTAGGCACACCAGGAGTTTTACAGGTACACAGTTTTGCCACTCACTCACCTGCAGATAAAAATGAACCACGAACAGCCCCCTTCCTCCAGCCCTCCTCCTTCCTTCTCACAAGGCAAATGATGTTTTTTGGCAAGTGGCAGAGGGGATAGTTTGCCTGGCATAGGCCCTGATGGTATCTCTGCTTCCCTCTGAAATAGACAATTAAACCACTCCAGAGACTACTTCATATTTGCTGCCTCTTCTAATGGGCAGGGTGATTGTTGTTAATTGGAGGGTTATTTAACATGTGATTTATTCCTTCTTACTACTCTTTCTGCCCCCTCAACCTGAATAGCCCACTTGTGGGCGAATGGGAGAATAATATACAGTTTCTAGTATATCTTTTAAAGAATCCAGTTTCTTTTTCTCTCGTGCTTGCACAGTGTGGGATTGCACAGTTTTAGCTGATATTTGCCAGGTTCTTGGAGATCTGGCAGTGACAGTTTTGTACCTGTTAGCAGACACACGGGAACCAACAATACTTCTTGTGGATTTGCACACTTCTAAAACTGTTCTGTTTGGCTTTATGGAATAAGTCATCTTTACCACCTGCTCAGTTTTAACACCAGGGTCTGTTTCTGTAGCTTCTTCCTCGGGAAAAAGCAGCTATGAACTACAATGAGAAATTGAAAGAGAAATTCCAGCACCACCCCCAAATCAAACGTATAAGTCGTCATCGACACTTGCCAAAGATGATCTACAGCCAGGCCAGAGAGCAACGCATCATGAAAGAAGCTCGTCGGCGAAAGTATGTTACTTCTTAACTTTACCTTGTTAAATTATATGTTCTATTGGGCCATTCTTTCAGTTAGCCCAGCAACACTTTTGAATAGATTTAGAGGAAACTTGCTAACTTGAAGAGCAGTTCCGTTTACTCTTTTCTATTGAAATTTTACCAAAATGAAAGAAATCTGTATAGGAGTCTATTGGCAAGCTTTCATTATTTTATTGCATATTATTCTAAGGGCAAGAAGTTGGACTAGATGATTTATTGGTTCTTGCAAATGATTCTGGAACATTTATTTGTTAATTTAAGCAATTAGATTGCATGAGGCAATGGGGTGGAAAGGGAAGTCAAAGTGGTGGTAAATACTCACGTTCAAGAGAAAAGGAACAGGTGGTTTCTCCATGGAACAAAATAGACGATCCTTAGAAATAGTAGAGAACACTATAAAATACATTATTCAGTTTTGTTTTAATTGAATCTGTTGCCTAAAAGAAGCAACTCAAAATGAGTTTCTGCTCAAGTTTATGATCTAGCAGCCAGTTAGTGATTTTCCAAATATAGTAGGGCATTTTCAGTATATTGTTTTTTAGAAGCAATGTAGAGTATGGTCAGTTAAGTACTTTGTTTTTTAAATAAAATTATACCCGTTGTGGCTGAAATAATCTAATTTTGATGTTTTTTATTCTAGGGAAATGAATCGACGGAAACATAGCAAGCCTGGATCTGTACCGCTTGTGTCGGAGAAGAAGAAACACATTGTGGCTGTAGTGAAATAATAGTTTATATAATGGCCTGTTTTATTGGTTGAATTCTTAAAGGCAATGTGCACATCCTTTTGTTATAGGAGATAATTCTGACACTTTTACTTTTTAAATGTCTCCATTACTATTGTAATGTTCGGATTTTGCATTAAAAAGGAATTTAAAATTTTATATCTAGATATGCTGCTGATATAGTTTAGGTTAATTTTGTGACCTCCAGTAGCATTTCATTCTGTGGTACCTTCTGTCAATTCAATTTTGTGTCACCTGAAAAAGAGACACAGGTGTTGTATCCACTGCCAAAAAGGATGAACAACTTCACTATGCAACAAGCAGCTTTCCCTTTACTAGAGACTACATAAGCATTCAGCATGTAATTTCTAAAATCCTATGAAGAGTTATTCATAGGCTAGATAATTTAGGGAGCCCTAGTGTTATGACACTTGCCTGTGCTTCCTTACTGCACCCATCAACATAATTGGGCAGTTGTCAATATGTGATATTAAAACAAAGATTGAATTGACAACCAAAAGGAATTGAAAACCAATAAAGATACTTCAAAATAAAATCCAGGAGCAGGACCCAGTAAAAATTCTGCCCTACTCAGATTTTTCTTGAAAAAGTCACATAGACTGTTAGTGATGTCCTCCATAGGAATAATTCAGTAAGTACTCCTGAGACAGAAAGTACTGGTCTCATATTTTTGCATCTCCAAGTAATGCTGGAAAAGAAACTGAAACACTTGAAGAATCTCTGCCAATCAGTGGGAAATGGACCAGTAGCCTGACTTTATTTAAGGCAGACTTTGTTTCTGGGATTTCTGCAATAATTTAAACCATCTGGGGGGCATCGATTGATATTAAACTGGCCAAATATTTACTAACAGTTGCCTTGTTTTCTGCTTGTAGTTATGGCTCACAAAATATCTGTGCAGTTTCCTCCGCAAATGATCATCAAGCCCTGTGGTGATGGCCTGGAACTTTGCATTGTGCATGCTATTCATTACCTACTTCCAGTTCTAACAGTTGCTACTTATTCCCTGTGTCGAGTCATAGTGAGCTATAATCGGCTTCTCTAGGAGAAGTGTTTCTAATTGTGGGATTGGGTTAACGATCTGTATCTGAGCCTTCAGCAAGGAGCTTCTTGCATCTTAAGTGACAGGAGTAGGATCAGCATGGTCCTAAGTGCTAATTTTTCTGAAGAGAGCCTAATGGGTGCAGAGCTCTGCAGAGGATTTTATTCATAGGAACAAAAGACCTGAAGAAGGAAGAGGATGTTGACCATAGGAAAATGCTGCATCATAGATGAGATGGAAGTAGCACATCAGCAAATTTCTTTACCAGACTGTGTTGATGACAGGAAATGATTTCCCATGCCATAAGCATTCAGGACACAATAAGCCAAAATTATTTTTCCTACAAAGCAAGTAATCTAGTTTTTAAAATTGAAGGAGAAACATTTAATTGGTACAGCTGGATAAATAAAGGTGTATTTATAGATAAGCTATTTGAGGAATAGAGCCTGTTGGGTTTTTTTGAACTAGTTAAGGCAAAAATTTAACCTTTGTGAACAAATCCATGGACAATATTTGCAGCTGCATCTTTTTTGCAATAGAGTATTTGCAATCAGAAAATACTGGGATGTTTCTGATAAACCCGTGTTTCAAAATAATCCTTCTCTTTCTGGTTGTCTCTGAAGCCCCAAAAACATCAGCGAAAAAAGCATAGCGTAAATAACTGAATTAAAATGGCAATCTCAAAATGTAGAAAAAAATGGAACCCATTTGTTGGGAAAGTTTATGTAAAGTATCTCTTTTTCAAATATTCTATTCAAATATATGAAAGTAACAATATTATTTTGTCATACTCACTCTAAAGGATTCTAATACAATTAAGCTTTAGTGACTTATTTTATACTTCCATATTTAATAATAAAAATTCACTCTATATGAAAGTAAAAGTATTTCCCAGTATACTATTAAATACACCTTTGGGGGTTTTGTTTATTGTTTTGCATTTTTTGCTCTGGCCATGTTTGCCTCTGGCCACACACATCACTGGTATGTGGCCCCCAGAAGGGTTCCCATGAGGTAATGTGGCCCTTGGGCTGAAAAAAGTTCTCCCATGCCTGGGTTGATTTATTTGAACAGTGTATCATGTGACCCCAGAGAAGTGCCTCTATATACACACACACACCATAGTTAACATTTCTTAGTGTTTCTGGTTTCTGAAAAAAACCATGTAAGTCTGAATCAACTTTATGGTCAATGCTGCCCATTTGTTCTGTGCTGAGAGAATAATCAGAGCAAACTCCCTTCAATAAAATGAGAATTAGCAAACTTACAGGAACATGACTAAAGTGGTGCTCTTCAAAGTGCCAAAGCACTTTGAATTCATCATATCCATGAATCAGATAGCATTGGTCTTGCAGTGTAATTCTACCTAAATTATGTTTGTCAGTTGAGAATGCCAAATTAAATGCTGTTTTGTCAAAATTTATTGCTGCTGTTGGGAAACTGCTTTGATGACATGACAACCCCTCTTGAGAGAGCAGGAGGAGACTGCTTGAACCATTCCTGTTATTGTGAAAAGATGGGGCAAAGTGAGTTAAGACACCAATGGCTGAAAGATTTCTACCTGCCTCACTGCACTGGTGAGAGAGATTACATTATACAAAGGCAAAATCCCAGAGGAATGTCTCTTGTATGTATTCCATAGACATGAATGGGAATTAACTTTTTAATATTTTTTGAATAACATATAAGGCAACAAATACAAACATTTGCTGGTTGGGAAGAGAAGAGACAGCAAGCTTGATTATTGTGTTCTTTCTTCACTGGTGCGGATGAAAGGAAAAAATGTGCATTGAATACTCTATCAATGGTTTGGGACCAGAATATATCAGAAATGGCATACTCCCGCCGTCCTCAGCATAAGCCTGTCAGGACCTTCAACACTATTCATATCTGCATAGTATCACCAAGTAGAACTGTTTAGGATATTGAGAGATAATTTGAGTTTTGCCATTGCCAGGTTTGAAGGGGCCATTGGTAAATGCCCATCTGGTTCATATATCAGTGAATCTCTCTGGTACGAAAAACGTAATACCAGGCGTTTGGGGAAATTAAAATGGCAGCATCACCATCTGATTGCAAAATAGTTCATTTTCTAGCATAGACATTCTGTTTCATAGAAATAATGGGATTTTGCTAAGGGAAGTTTAGAGTTTGTTAATCCTCTAATGAACAGTTCTCAATGTGTTAATTTGTTTGTACTCTGTGCACAGAGAGGTTTTCCATTAATGCACACTTTCAGTTGGAACTCATTCAGGTACCGTAGGTATTAATAACACCATGGACGAAAACTATATGCAAGGTAAAAAGGACAGAACATAATTATGTTTTTTCCTTCTTTGCAAGAAAATTGGAACAATGAGGGTTGTATGTGTTGAGAGAAAGAAAGGAGGGCTTCTGAAACACTGGTTATTTCTATACATAATACACTTGAAGCCAAGGGTTCTGCATATATGCCAAAAACGCAAATACTCTGACACCCTGTGTGAGCATCCCAGGATTTCTGGAACTGGCATGCTGGCTCCAGAATCCCCAGAATGCTCTTTCGAGATCTCTCAGAGCTGTCCAAGTTCCCATGAAATCTTGCGGAAGCATCACAGACCTGGAGAGAGCCAGTGTGCTGTAGTGGTTAAGAGCAGTAGACTCGTGATCTGGTGAACCAGGTTCGCGTCTCCGCTCCTCCACTTGCAGCTGCTGGGTGACCTTGGGCTAGTCACACTTCTTTGAAGTGTCTCAGCCCCACTCACCTCACAGAGTGTTTGTTGTGGGGGAGGAAGGGAAAGGAGAATGTTAGATCCTTCGGGTAGTGATAAAGCGGGATATCAAATCCAAACTACTACTCTTGCTTCAGAAACAAAGCTGAGAGCTTAAAAACTCTATGCCAGAAAAATCCAGCACAAAAAGAGTTTTTAAACTGTGTCTTGGTTCCTGAGCAAGGTCCACTCCTCATGCTGGCTTAATTTACAGGATGTCAACCAGCTAGCATTCAGTCATGTATTGCTGAAATTGCAGAAGTTACATGTACATAAGATGTGATCGTACTGTATAATATTATAGTACCAGATTAGCCTGCATCTCTCTATATATGCACACAAAACCCTATTATCTTACAGACATGTTCACAAAAGTATTACTTTGGGCATTTTTACACAGGGGGTTATTGCAGTGGGCACAGTTACTTTAGGAACACAGTATTGTCTTGCTTTGGTGAGGAAATTAGCCAGAAGCAGTAAATGGCAATATAAACAAATGTAGTTTATTTTCATTTGGCATGTGTATTGGCATACATTTGAGTGAAATGGCTTTTGTCTTGAAGCAACCATACATAGATGTAGAATAGCAAGATGGTTAGCTGTTACAAATTATATACGCTATCCACATCCATGTTGTCAGGACTGTAAGCTTAAATAATTGCTGTTACAGAGAGAGAGAGTGCTTTATACGAAATAGAGTTGGGCACCAGAGGACAGGGCAAAATTGCAGCCTACATGCACCAGAAGGGAAAGCTCAAATGCAAATGACTATGGTTTGGAGTAATGCGTAGGTTCAGAGACAATGCAATGAGGGAAATGAGAAAGGTATAGATAAGAGGAAGGAGTGAGACACTAATAATTACCTGTGCCAAGGAAGGGAGAGTAAAGAGAAAGCATATGTTTACTGTTGAATCCAGACTTCCTGGCAAAGGCTAAACACACTTTGCATGGTGGAGAAACAGGCCTGGGTACCATTGACAGCAAAATATCCAGAAAAGGGGTTTTTTAGGCTGAGGTGATGGCTGGGTGGACATCCTTGTTAGCTTACCCTTGAAGTAAATATCACTACCCTGGGTTTCTTAGAATCTTCCTAAGCAGCTGAAGGGGTTCCTAATAAAGTTCAAGAAATATAAAAGGCTTCCTTTTGAGATAACATTGGCTTATGCCTGCTAGGGTCATGACTAATCTGAAGAAAACAAGCATGTCTGAGAAGCAGGGAGGGCAGGCAGGTATAAAGGGCCTAGGTTTTGTTCATGCAGGCATCAGTGAGTTGAAGCAGTCTTGAAAAAGAGTGGAGATGGTGGGTGGTTCCTGCTTTGGTTCCAATAATTTATGTATTTATTTAAAATACTAATTTATATTAAGTGTTCTTTTAAATTGTTAGGGATTAAAATTTGAAAACCAAATTCCGTACAGGTTGATTTCTTAACACTTGTGTGTTTTCTTTTGCACTTGGGACAACTTGGTGATAGTTGCACTGTTTGATTCCAACCAGATGTTAGCATATCATTTCTTTCAAACTGATAGGCATGAAAGTTGTTGGGGATTTGGTTGTGAGCAGCTGAAGGGGTTCATTTAAGCTGAAGCTTCACTAGAGCCTTATTTCGGGGCAGGTTTTGTATGCCCAACAATATAATGAAATACCGTAAAGCATGCCCCATGTCACGTGCAGAATACAGCTCAAACATCATTTAGTGACCACAACTCAGCTAAGAACTCCTAAGGGAGAAATTGAAATTTATAGAATCCAAGCAGCTCTCATTATGGAAATTAAACTCTGAGTATCACTTTGCCAAGATCATTCAACTAGCGCAGCTGACTCTTATTCTAAAGCAGTGAGATCAATAGAAAATGGAAGAAGCCCAGAGCAAAAATCCTTTGTAGAATTTAGATCCTCCTTAATGTTTTCAGAAAACTGTTTCAGGTGGCTTTTAGACAGGCACCGTTATTTAACTGTGGGGATCTTAGAATACAGTGGTACCTCGGGTTAAATACGCTTCAGGTTACAGACGCTTCAGGTTACAGACTCCGCTAACCCAGAAATAGTACCTCGGGTTAAGAACTTTGCTTCAGGATGAGAACAGAAATTGTGTGGCAGCGGCGGAAGGCCCCATTAGCTAAAGTGGTGCTTCTGGTTAAGAGCAGTTTCAGGTTAAGAACGGACCTCCAGAACGATTTAAGTTCTTAAGCCGAGGGACCACTTTACTGATTTTATTAACAATGTACCAGTGCACTAGTCCAAGTAGGCACAGGGAGGAAGCAAACTATTTTTATGTTCCTGTGCCTGTGTACTGACTGGTGCCTAGGTATGAGAAGTTAGCCTTCCCTTTTTCAAGACACTATCTGAAGCGGGATATGCTGGATTTTGTCCCTTAAGATGGCAGTTCCGTACACTGTGTACTCTGTATAATGATATGTGCATGGTTTTATTTAACTAAGAGGAAATACCACAGCAGCAGGGTATCACCTACTGACAAAACACTTGTTTTGTCGCAGCCTCTTTATTTATAGATATACAGGTTGGCTTTGGGTCAACAAACAGCGTCCAGAAGATACTATCTTCAGACTGGGAGTAAGAGATCAAGAACCCTGTGCCTCTAGCTATCAATTTCTCACTTAGAAGATGTTAATTATATTGTTACCTGGTAATAAAGTCATCTACAATGACCCATACATTCTAGTAATAGCTAGATCACTTTTTATTAGTTGGAATGGGCTAGTTAACCAACAGTTTCATTCGTCTTCTCCCTTGTCTATCTGAAGTGACCATACACCAAGAAAACCAAGTATACTTTTTCAACAGGCAACAATTGCTTGGCTTCAATTTCATCCCACACTCAATGTGAGAACATAATCTTTTCCAAGAAATGAGTATCATAGTCCTTGGAAAATATGATATTCTGGGAAGACCATCCTACTTGTTGAGAATACTGTTCATTCATTGCTGTGATAGGGTAGAGGTTCTATTTTCCCTCAAGAATGAGGTTTTAATTCTCTTATAAAGAAATCCACACCAGACACAGCTCACTTGGGAAACTACCAGTTTTGAATCTGTTCTTCTTGGACATAGACCAACGGCTGAAGAGCCAGAGGAAAGAGTAATTCTCTCTCAATTTCAAAAGAATACATGAAAGGTAGCTGGTATGTCAGTATAGATGTGTGGTCAGGTACCAGGTATGTGGGCAATTTCCAGCTAGTTTTTTAAAATCTTGTCAGAAGTCTGAAGAAGGAAAACCCAAACCAATTACTCATAGATGCTGCCAACACAGGAAGACTTGAAATCACCATATCCTGAGTGACAGAGGTCCACTCTGTTATGTCAGAGTCTCTATGTGGCTGTGCTGCCTGGCAACACTATGGAAGACCAAAGATGAAGTCAGGGAAATGCTGCCTGAAGAATCCCGGTGCCATATGGACACCAAGGTATTTCTATTGCTAATACTACCCTTGAATGTGATTATATTGTATGTACAAATCTTTTGCAAGTCGTTTTGAACGTCTCTATAAAACAGTATATAAGTAAAACAAACAAACAAATAAACAAACATCTTAATTAATGTGATCTTCTTGGTCATGGAAAAATATCATGTTTGCCACCAAGACAGTTTGCTCTGATATATATCTAGTTGTTTCTTCCAGTTCTGAAGTTGTGCTAACTCATTTTGAAAGAAGCCCCTAGCATTTCAACCCAGTAGCTAGCTGCTATAGAACTTAATTTACTATAGTTCCTTGGGTGATTGTTCTTTACTTCATGGATTTCAATCAGGCAATAATAAGATTCTGTTGATTTATTTGAAACAGTGTTTAGATTTATTAGAAGGGGTAAGAAATGAGAAACTGGATTGGATGTTAGCTAACCAATGACCCTAATACAGTAGATGCAAATAATGCATATATTGGACAATATACTCTAAGCTGGACACAGACATTTTCAAATTATTTCACGGCTGTTTATTATTATATTACATAGGAAATTATTCCATGTTCAAATTATTCCTAGCTGGACTAGGTGCAAAGCTTTCTGCTTTTGGCAATAGTAGAAATAGTAGACATCTGCTGGTCGCTGGTGGGGACCTTCATCTAAGCACAGTCACAGTGGACCTTATTTGTCTTTTTCTCTTACATGTCTCCATGTAACTTTTAGGCAGGTAGCAGATAGTAAAAAGCATAATATAAATCTAGCATAATATAAATAGAGTCCACAGCCTAAAATATAAAACCATGAATCCAGTACTTTATACTGCCATTGTGGTGCAAACACAAAGATTATAATCATGGATCCTCATGTCTTTTACATGGAGGACCTCAATTCCAACCCACTATCAAATTAGAGTTTGTGATCTGCATAGACTCACAATATACAAATAACACAGTGCTTTGTGACACCTTCTTTTGGGCATAGCAGAAATAGCAGGTTGCATTTCAAAATGTTTACTCCAGCTTTGTAGGTTTTTAATGAGTTACTGTTTTAACCGCTTCTGTCCAGCTGTTTCTAGTGACCATTGTTTGCAGGATTTTTAAAAATCTATTTTATTGATGGCTTTTAAATTAATTTATGTCATCTTGTAACGTTTCGTATTGGCACTGATCAAACTTGAGCAATTAAAAAAAAAAGTAAATGAATTGATGTAACATTCATGGAACTACTGTGGGGCAAAAATCTAGATTGGAAAAAACCTGTTTCAGAAGCACTTTGAACCCTTGAAAGTGTTACATTGAGTGCCAATACTAATAGTTAATACTGCATCATAAAAACCTAAATCTGAGGTACAGATTTTTATGTAGTGTTGAAGGCATTAAAAAAAAAAAGATTTTACCAGCTAGTCTCTCAAATAACCAGTTTCCAGGGCATAACTGTATTGAACCGTATCTGAGCTTGTCTGTAAACATTTTTTACAACCATCTGGTACAATGTTATGTTAAGAGGCTTCAAATGGTAAGTGTGTTTAGGAAGAGCTGGAACTATATATTTTACGATATGTGAAGCATAATTTTTTGTTGGAATGGAAAAATCATTCAGTCTGGGAAGTATCATTTCCAAATTCCAGTTTTTGTGACACAGTAATGAAAAGACTCACTTGCATTGTGATTTTTACAATGCAGTGATCTGATATTAGTATAAGTTTAGGAAGTGTCTTCAGCCTTCCCCAAGCTGCTGCCTTCCAGATGTTTTTGGAGTACAGACTGGGGCTAGTGATGAGAGCTGTAGTCCAAAACATCAGGAAGGTACTAGGCTCGGGAAAGCTGAGAAAAAAATAACTGTGATACATTTTTTAAAATACTCATTTTATTAAAAATAAAATTAATAACTTATAGAACTTAAATGGGAAAACTATGTGGACACAATGTATTCTGATCCCTTGATGTAGATTATACACAGAGCACACATTGGATTCGTGTTCTTCATGCTGAAGGGCTAAGCCATGGCTATACAGTATGATATGGTTTGAAGGATACATGTTAAACTTCCAAGGATCTGTGAGGACCCATGCAAAAAGCTAGATGATGTTGGAAAGATTATTTTGGATAGTGTAGGCGAACTGTGATTATATAATAGATTTCAATATTCTATTTAAAAAAGGATACATGATGAGATGTGCTACAAATCTAGGTTCCAGCATCGGTGCACTACAAATGATTAAACTCATTTTTATGAGTTACTGTGTCATCATGAGTACAAATTAAATGGATCTGGAGCTTCTAGGTTTTTGCATCACAAGGTGGAATTTATAATCATTGTAACGAAGCCCATAGGTACTGATGTGAACTATGATTTGATGGTGGAAATGGGGTAATTTTGTGTAAAAAGCACAAGGACTTGGGTCTTGCAACCATCTTTTCGTGCTATAGCAATGTCATTAACTCATGAATCTGTGCTTGTTGTGAAGTCAATATAAGAGCCACAAAGTTTAATATATGGGATCCATTTTTTGTGCCTCAGTGATGCCACAAAGTGCTGGCTCCTTGATTTATACCATGCAGTCTACACAGATGAATGCAAGATTTGGGGAGACCTTCTATAAATAAGTTATGAAGATCCTCCTTTTTGTGCCACAGTGGCAGTACTACAAAGTACTGCATCTGTAATGTTTACAGACATTTCCCCCTCCCATGGAGACATTATAGATGTCCAACTGAAGGCACAGGTGGCTTCCAGGTGACAAGAGGAGCCACAAACCTTGCATCTCTCTACATTGTGTTGCCGATTGCCTAGCTCAGCATGGAAGAAGCGAAACCATCCCAAATGGAGCCAATGACAGGGAAGCTGCCTATCTTCTGCAGTGTGCCCTGTAGCAGTGTGACCATCCCTTGCCCTCGACCCCGTGCCTACATGCCCAAAGGGCTGGCCACAGCTGCCCTAAAGCCAAATACCTATGTCCAGGCCCTTATATCCCCTTATTAAATGAATCTAAAATAGCAACCGTCCCTTGGTTATGTAATCCCAAACACAGATTACAACCCCCACTTTAACCCATAGCCAGCTGCAGCTGTCTGTCCACCCTGTTAGCGTTTCCCCTGCCCCTTGGCCAACTGCCACTCGCTTACATCTCCCTCCACGTGAATGTGACAGCAGGGCGAGCTGAAGTTACCGAGGGAGCAACAAATCCGCCTTGGGTCCAGACGAGCCAGAAAACTACCTTGGCCCATCTCTTTTTCTCCGCGAAGTTGTACCTCTTCCTCCTCAGGGTTTCCCCTGGCTCAGCCTTGCCTCTCCTCACCCGAATTTCGGGTGTCTGTGGGGAGGGGGAAACTGGCCTCCCTTCTCTTCCATGCCGCCTTTTCTCTCCGCGCTTCCATAGCTCGCCAGAAATAACGGCCGAGGCAGGCAGGGCGCTTGTCTGTCACGCTCTCCGCCCCGCCCGCCGCTCCCTCACGGCCGTTCGCCCGGCCTCCCTGGAGCGGCTGGGCCCAGTCCTCTCAATTGCGCGCGTCCCCGGTGCCACTTGGCTCCTCCCCCTTTTG
This sequence comes from Podarcis vaucheri, assembly GCF_965113315.1. Taxonomy (NCBI): domain Eukaryota; kingdom Metazoa; phylum Chordata; class Lepidosauria; order Squamata; family Lacertidae; genus Podarcis; species Podarcis vaucheri. The sequence continues at coordinate 72,147,843 of NC_138766.1, forward strand.
CCTCGCGTGATTTTTATCGCAGCCATTCGCCTCCTTACCCCCACCCCCACCCCCGCGCGCCTTTCCCGGTGCGTTTATAAATAAATAAACAAACAAACGCAACTCCTCTCTCTCTCTCTCCTGCCCCCCTCCCCACCTTCGCGCGCCGCTCCGCCTCCCCGCCCCCTCCCCAACGTCTTCCCCTCACAGCCTGCCTCTCCCTGCTTCACTCCCCATCCCCCTCCAACCGACGTTGCCGACGCGCGTCGTGTCGCACGAGGCTTCGTCTCGAGGCTGTGTGGGAAGCGAGCGGCTTTTCCCTTTAACGCTCCCCGCATTTCTCCTCAGCGCGCCCCGCCCCGCGCTCCGTTCCCGCGCCTTCAGGCGACAAGGCAGAAACGTCGCTGTCGGGCTGGGAGAGGGGGAGGAAGACGAAAGAAAGAGGGGGGGAAAGGAGAGGAAAAAAAGAGAAAGCGCGGGAGGGGGAAGATTCGGGGAGGAAGATGAGGAGTCCCTTCCCGTGATTCCCGCTATTGTCGTCGTCGTCGTCGTTCCCCCCGCCCGCCCGGCTCCCCTTTCCCTCCTCTTAATTCCGCGATGCGATGGGTTAGGCGGCTCGTCGCCAGCAGCGGAGCTGAGAGAAGAGCAGCCGAGCGAGGCAGCCACGAGAGGCGGCGGCGGCGGCGAGGCCTTGTTGAAGCGCGGGTGGCGGAAGCGGCGGCTGCTGGTGGCGGCGGCGGCGGCGGCAGAGGAGGAGGAAGCCGCCGGCGGGAGCTGCTTTGCCCCACGGTCCCCTCCATGGACAGCGGGTTGGAATTATGAGCCGGCGGGAGCTGCTGGCGCCCGGGACTCGCCCTCACCCCAAGGGGTTTTCTCCCGCTCTGCGCTTCAGGGTGCCGGCGGGGCTCCTCTCTCACCATCGGCACCACCATTACTATCACAGCGCGCGACACCCCGGCGCTTCGCCCCCTCAGCCCGGAGCCCCCGGCCCTTCCGCCGCCTCGCCAGGGCTCCCCTGGCCCGGGCGCCCGGCCACCTCCTCCTCTCCGGTCGCAAGCAGGGGGCGCCTTCGGTTGGAGTGAGAAGCCCCCCACCCCCAAATACTGCCCCTCACTCCGTCCCGCCAGAGCCCAACCGACACCCCTCACCAACTACCGCCCCCGGCTCTTCCCCTTAAGGCTCCTCCGTGCCCCCCGACCCCATTCCTCCCCCACCTAGCGCGGGCTCCCCCTTCCGTTTCCCTCGGAAGATCCTTCTCCCTCCCCAGAAACCATTACTGCCCGACTCCTTGCCCCCTTTCCTCACCACTGAGCAGGTGAGAGGGGTTGTGTGTGCGGAGGAGGGGGGGCCCTTTATTGTTGCTCCCCTCTTATCTCACCCAAAGCAAGCCCCCTTCCCCCCCCCTTCACGGACGCTTCCCCTTCCCTCCCCAGCAGGGCATTAATTAGGTGGCCGATTGATTCCCAAAGTATATTGATTTGTATGTATTTCACTCCGCGGCAGCGGCGGCTCTTTGCTCCGCTGCCCCCGCCTGAGTTAGCCCAGTGTTTTCCAGTATAGAGTGTTGCTGAAGCTCCGTCTACCAAATATGTCGGCTCCTGTTGGGCCCCGGGGCGGCCCTGCGCCTCCTCCTCCTCAGCCGCCTCCACCTCAGTCCGAGATGCCCGACCTCAGCCACCTCACGGAGGAAGAGAGGAAGATCATCCAGGCCGTCATGGATCGCCAGAAGAAGGAAGAAGAGAAGGAGCAATCCGTGCTTAAGTAAGGGCTACTTTCCTCTCTTTTCTCTCTCTCTCCCCCCCCCCTTCCCACGGTTGTGTGGCTCATTCAGGAGAAGGAGGAAGGGTGAGGCCGCCGAGCCCCTCGCTTTCCACCCCTCCCTAGGGCATAGCTTGGGGCTGGCTGGCTGGCGTGCATTTGTGTGAGGTGGTAGCGATTTGAGGGGAAGCCACGGAGGCTGCTTGCCAGTGCATTTAGCTCCTCATTGGGGCTGCCTCTTGCCTCGGTCCATCCCTGCAGGAGATGGAAAAGAGCAAGAGGTTCCCTCCCCTCCCCGCTCTCCAGGCTCCTATTCGCCGTTCAGCCAGGCATGGACTGGGGCCAGGCGCCCAATATGGCCGCACAGGTGCTGTTGTAACCCGGTGTGTAGGAAGCGGATGGTTTCAGGAGGAGGAGGAGGCGGCGGCGGCAGCATGGCTGGGAAAAGGAACTAAGCGCGCACGAGAATCTGGTGGCAGCTGGAGTGGGCCTTTCCCCGCAGTCGCCACCGCCAAAGTGGCCTTCCTTCGCCGCCTGCCTTGTGCCTTCTCTTAGCAGCCCAGCCCGGGCAGAGCGGAGATGTCCCGGCGAGGCCTCGGTAGCCTTCTGTCGGGGTGGGTTTGCGAGAGCCGCCATCTTCCTGCAACAACGTGTAGCCCTCCCACCCCACATTGACCGGCTCCTTGCGTTCTGGCAAGCAGTCCTTGTCCCTTCACCTGTGGGCCACTTGGCCAGCAGCAGCATGGAGGGCGCAGGCCTCGCAGGCAGCAAAAGCCGCCACGGAGAAAAAGCTGCCGAGCTGCTCTGTAACTTCAGCACCACGGAGCTGTCCAGGCAGGCTCAGGGCAATTGTTTCTGGTCCTGATGACATTTCACCTTTCTTCCTGGGCTGTGTTACCTCCCTTTCTCTTGCAAAGCGATTTAGCTCTGATCCATTTGGGCAGTGATGTCAGGAAGCTCCATGTTTTCTCTGAATTTTTGTTTCTTACATATATGCGTTGTGGGTGGCAAGACTACCTGATTGGCTGAAATGCAAGCTTCTTTTGTGATCTTGTAACATGTTTAGCATGTTTTTGTCTATCACAGTAACTACTGTTTGCCTGTTAAGATCAAGTTTGTATACAAGATTGCATTTGACTTTTTTATGTTTCTCAAACATCATGTAATCACAAAAATGTCATTTTTCTTATGTAATGGCCACACTGACCTCTAAATTATTATTCACTGCTTTATGAAGTTATTACAGTAGTGCTCTAACGCATACTGCTGTGTTTAATTTTAAGTAATGGATACTATGTAACATTTTGTCACAGGGTCAGAGTAAATGCTTCTGAGTCTAAATACTGCTAAAAATATCCAGCCAAATTACTAGGCAATTATAGTGATGTTAACCCATTGTCTTGTTGAACTGCTGATTCAAAATCTGCAGCTGAAAGCTTCTTGGCTTCTGGGCTGAGCTGATGACTTGTGCTGGAATCAGTGTGTATCATTAGCAATGTGACAGTGAACAAATAAATTATTGTTTTCTTGTAATTTTTATCTTCATGTAAAGAGAAACAGGTGGTTAAGTATTCACACTTAACAATAATAATGAAATGTGTTTGTGCTTTGAAGAAAGTCAGCATGATTTATATTAACAAAAGTCAGATTACCTTTTGCAATTCCAATTCTGACTAATAATTTAAAGTAATTTATACCAAGAACATATATTTATATGCCTTTGGCTGTTATATCTTAAAATATGCATTAAAAACAATGTAATATGCAAACAAGCAATGGCATTATTGTTATTAATAATATACTTTACCTGCCTGCTACCATGAGGTCACAGGGTGGGCAACTATAATATAAAAATTACAATATTAAAAATAGTTAAAACAGATAATTGAATAGTGGCATCAACATTATAAAATGTATTTACCATGTTTCTAGTAACATTTGTGCTTAAATACATAATCTCTGTGACTAAAATAATTTTGATTTTTTATATTAGAATATCTTATTTGTTTTTCATTCCAAGTTTGGTTAATAGGCACAAACACATTCCTCTGTTTTTAGACAAAATCATATGCATTTGACATGTCTTTCACACTCATACCTCCCCAATATAATTAGATGTGAGAAATAAGGAAAACTTTCCCTCCTAAAATAGGAAAAAAATAGAGTATGCATGGATTAATTGTGGTTTAGTATCATTTTAAGTTGGCTTGGGATCAGGCAGATAATTTGTCAGTTTGTGTTTGCTCATGAGATCTTATGATATCTTAGACTGCCATCTCTTGATGATATGGATAGATAGATACAGTACAAAGAATGGCATGTGCTGATGTAGCCAGAGCAACAAGTGTGAGGCAAGTGGGGAGTTCATTATGCTTTGCTGTGTGTTAGTGGTAATCTCATCCTAACTCCTTAGTATGAAATAGTGTTTGTTCTGATATAGCAGACTTCACAATGGCTCAAATATTTAGCATCTGTTAGCTGGGTTGTACCTAGTCCCACCCTCTGTCGTGCTATGACTCATTTCTGTGTGGAGTAACAATTTTGCATGATGACACTAAATCGCTTATGGTGAAAGTAGTGATTTCTGCAGTGCTCACACATGTTTTTATGTTGCTACAATATCCTGGGCATGCATATGACACTGGTGCAATGCCACACCTTATTCACATATGATTATCATTTTGGCAGTTGTGACCTCTGATTTGCTAGTGCAGTGATGTACTGTTCTTAAATATATAGCTCTTTCAAAAGATTTATACTTTTTCTTTCTCAAAATAGTTTCAATCTTCTCCCCTCCTGGTTGAATTTATTGTTGGAGGATGGGTGTTTTTTAAAAAGCTTCATGTTGCTCCTAAGTTTACAATAATAATACAGTATGTTGGTGCTTGAAGAAGGCTGATGTGATTGAATGGAAATTGAGTTTTCTGTTTCTTAATAATAGTTGCAAATGTAAGTTTTGTTGCTCCTAGTCTAAGCATATCCTTCAAGGGAAGTAGCTTCCAAGCATATTTTCTGTATCATATAGAACTTTTGGAACTGCTGTTCAGTAAATGTGGCAAAGCATTCACCAAAAAGAAGTATATATTTTGCTTGTTTTGAAAATAGAACTGAAACTCTCAGAGTTCTTTAAAAAACTTACTTGCTAGGTATGTAAAGGATAAATTATACAGTGTTTGATATAAACAATGGATGGAAACCAGCTGGGCATTAGTTCCCCTCTGATATATTTTTATTTCATGCCATTTCTATTTTATTCATATTGCCTAATGAGTCTGTCGTTATTGTATTGATGTGCTTACTAGAAGAGCATTCAGTGGTGTCACTATCATCTGTCACATCAATTATTCCCCCCCTTTCCTCTTCCCAGGGCAAAATTATTCATAGACTTATATATGTATGTTTGTACATCCTTAAACCCATTACAGCCCCTCCTCCTGCTATGCTTCTTTTGAAGAAACAAAGAGAAGTGGTGCCGAGTTAGAATCAGCAGGAGTTCATATTGATAAGGTCAACAGCCACTCCTGCTGTGATTTGCTGGAAGTAGATGACATGTGAAATGACCATTTTGCAGAGACACCTGCTTTTGGCAGGTTATGTCCTGTGAAGGCACTGGATGAAGCCATGCAGTGTTCCTGTGGAGGGACTTCCATGGGTTTTTAGTGTGGTGATCCAGAATTCTCTTGCTGTTGGGATTGTTCTCTCTAAAAATATCCTATATATGGAATATCTGAGAACGAGATATTGCTATTAACCTTGGGTGATATCCAATTGTTTATTGGTATCCAATAAATAAATTGTGGCAGCCTACTCTCACAACAGCCATTCTGCTAGCAGGAGCCCTGTATTTAGTATAGCACAGTAGCCAAATCCAATGCATGCCATACATTTGTGAAAGATGTTGTGCAACCTCTAGTGCATTTGCTATTATTATACTTTGTGACAGTTAAGCTTTGTGTGTTACCTCTTTTTTATACAGTTTGCACAACTACTTGTACAACGTAAACTCTCAAACTACTTATGCTATATTATGTTGGATCTCCCCCTCCCCATGTGTCAGTTTCACTAATTGTTACTATTCATTTTTACTTAGCTCAATTTGGTTCTGTGGACACTTGGTTTTGTGGACTATAATATAGGCCTAAAAGAGATATAAGAGGTTCTAGGATTCCTGAATAAATAAGGCAATCTAATGCCCACTGGGCTGGGAGTCAGTCTCTCTTAAAAATTCTATAGGAGGCAAGACATCCCCTTGAGCTCTGGTTCAGTTTTCTGTGTCTTAAAAGAGAGACAGACTCCAATATGACTCCCATGCCTAGTGTGAAAGCCATTACCAAATAATCATATTAAAACTTGTGTGATGATTCTCAGCTGTCTGATAATGCTGGTATATATGTCATTTCCACCCCTTATGAAAATCTATTCTCATATAACACTAAATTTTTAGTGATCCAGATGTATTTTATTTATGTCCAGTTCTCTGGGAGTTCAAGGCTTGCAAGAGAAGCAGTCAGTGTTGCTAAAGGCAGGTTAAACCAGAGAGCAGACATGAGCAAGATCTTGGACAGCTTCAAGGGTCACCTGCTGGCTGAAGTATTCTTCTAAGTCTGGAACCAGCAGAAACCTTATGTAGGCTGACACGATCTGGGATGCAGTAGGCTCATTGGAGGGGCTGGCTGGCAGCCTGGCTGGTTAAAGGGTCCTTACTTTATTTGCGACATGTTACTTCTGTGAGGCTGAGGAGACAAAGATACTGTAGGGGACTTATTCTCTTAGAGGTCCCAGGCCATACGTGGGTTCTATGTAGACATAGTGGTTAAGTATGAAAACTCATTCATTACTACCATGCCTACAACATAAAATGAAGTTGTTGTGGGCATTGTGTTTATGTTGAAAGTATGGGGAATAAATCCACTTCAACATAAAATATAATAATGGGTTGGTAAGATGGTGTGATTTGTTTATGCATTCAGTTGCATTGTGTTATAGGTGTAAAGGAAGTACATCAGCATTCACATTTCCCTTGTATATGCAGGGCCTGCTTATGAATTGGACCAAAAGTTGCGGCACCAACAGTTGTGCTGGAACAGTTGCAAGTCATGAAACTGCACCAGTATCTCAGGGACATTGAAACATTTCAAACAGATATATAATATACATTAGTATTCCTGCTTTATATAAAATTGTCTGGATCTTTGATTTTCATGTAGTTGTTATGGATATAGCATTTCATAGTTATATTTTCATTTTAACGTTGTTGAAGATTTATTTATTTCTAATATTTATATCCTGATCTTCATCACAAGTGATCTTTTGGTGGACAAAAGCCATAACATACAATTAAAACCATCAAAATAAGCAGTAAGGTAAGATAGAGGTACAGGAGCCCTGGACAGGTAAAGGGTAAAGGGACCCCTGACAATTAAGTTCAGTCGCGGATGACTCTGGGATTGCGGCGCTCATCTCGCTTTACTGGCTGAGGGAACCGGCGTACAGCTTCCGGGTCATATGGACAGCATGACTAAGCTGCTTTGGCAAACCAGAGCAGTGCACCGAAATGCCTTTTACCTTCCTGCTATCTACTTGCGCTTTGATGTGCTTTTGAACTGCTAGGTTGGCAGGAGCGGGGACCGTGCAATGGGAGCTCACCCTGTCATGAGGATTAGAACAGCCGACCTTCTGATCGGCAAGCCCTTGGCTCTGTGGTTTAACCCACAGTCCAGTCAAAGGCAACTATGGGGTGCAGCGCTCATCTCGCTTCAGGCCAAGGGAGCCAGCATTTGTCCACAGACAGCTATCGGGGTCATGTGGCCAGCATGACTAAACCACTTCTGGTGCAATTGAAAACTGTGACGGAAGCCAGAGCACATAGAAACGCCGTTTACCTTTCCGCCGCAGTGGTATCTATTTAGGCATTGGTGTGCTTTCGAACTGCTAGGTTGGCAGAAGCTGGGACAGAGCAACCAGAGCTCACCCCATCACTCGGATTCTAAATAAGTAGTGCAGTTGCCTAGAACAACTTTCTGTGGCTTGGAGCCACAGTTGGAAAAAGGTTGGGAAACACTGCTCTAAACTCATTTTCAATGGCACTGCGAGAAGGCTTACTCAACAAATTTCAAAGACTGGGCAGGACAATATAGGAGAGGTGCCCTTAGCAAGGTCCTAAGCCTGTCAGAGCTTTATTTGTCAGAACAAAAACTTTGAATTGGGCCCTGTAGCATATAGTGAGCCATTGCAGGTCTTCAGGAATAGATGTTGTAGGATCCTCACATTTTTAATTGAGTATCTCCAAATTACAGGATCCTGAGAAATAGTATAGTAATGTTTTCTTGTCACCCTTTCAAGGCCAGTAATGATATCTCTTCCATATTTTCCCCAAGTTGTCCCTTTCTAAACCCTATGGAAGAAACAGAATCTTAGAAGAATGTTTATGATGATGGTATTATATTTTCTTGTAAAGTATACTGGCTGAATCACTTATAAACATGCTGTATGAACTTGTTGGTAAGCTTTTGCCCCTCTTTCAGCTTTCTCTTCCAAGTGGAGGTGCAATTGGCATAAAGGTCAATGAAGATCTCACCACCATCATTTTATTTATTCAATCTACAAATTTATACCCTGCCTTTCAGTCAAATAAGTCCTCAAAGTAGCTTACAATTATTAAAAAAGCAAACACAAGAACACACATCTAAATAACACATGGAGAGCAAAAAAATAGTCAACAGAGAACCAACTTACAGCATGAGTGACAGAAAATTAAGGCCAAAGGTATGACAAAAAAGTGTTTTTTGGTTTATCGGAAAAACCCTCACAGGAGGAGTCTGTTGGGTTTCCTGTGGGAAAGGGTTCATAAAGTGGGCACTACATAGCAATAGTTCCTTGATGGTACATAGCCTTTGTACCATCAAGGAACAACTATTGTAATGTGCTTCTTCATGGGGCTGCCCTTGGAGATGGTTTGAACATTTCAGCTGATGTAGAATGTTGGAGCTTGCCCCCTTGGAGGAGCAGCTTGAGTGTGATAGAAAAACTACAAACAAACAAAACACTTATTCTGTGGCAACTTCTCTTATGTCCACGATCAATTCAAGGTTCTGTGTTTTTCATATTGAAATTGTTTTGTGTAGATATATCAATAGATGTTATTGTCTTGGATTTTGAAAAAGGAGTAGGAAACAATAAATACACTTTGTACATAAGGGGGGAGTTGCTGCTGCCTGTCAGAACAGACTGTACTGAGATACAGTCACTTTGATCTGTGTGGTGTTGTTTTTTTAAATAAAAAAGTGATGTATAAATGTTATTAAATAAATAATAAATCAGCCAATATTCTGATGGCAAAAGGCATCTTCATATGCTTATCTAGAACCATCACTCTGCTAAAAAATGCATAGGTACAGACGTGCTACAGCTTCTGCCTGAAGAGCTTGCAATCTGAGAAAGCTGGACAAGATTAAGATGAGGGAAAAGGCAGGATGTCTTCAGGTGTAATGAGGATGAGAGAAGGGGGGATTAACTTGAAGGAAGATGAGAATCTTCACACATTACTGTGTAGGTCATGATACCTTGTGATTTCTCTAACACCATATTGATCCTTACACTAATAAAGTGTGGGTGGTTCAGAAAAACGAATTTACTCATTACATTTCCATCCCTTGCTCATTCCTCACACATACCCTGCCCAACATATGTCTCTTGTCCAGCTCTTTCTAGTTATTTATCATTATAACAAATTGTCTTTCTATAGAATAGTAAAAGGAGAAACATAAACATTTACACAAAAAGTTAAAATACAAATGTTTGTGAAGTTCAAAACATTTTAAAAGACATTATGTTTAAGACCAAAATTCCAGCCCAAAGTATGAGGCATTTAAAGGGAGGTTCTCGGTGTCACTCACTCACCATGAGACAGCCTATCAGACCTTCCTAGGAAGAATGTTCCACAATTATAGTTTCAGAGCATCATCGGATCTCATTTCTTGAAATAGGGGAATTAGAGCAAAGCCATTCAAGGCTTTATAGGTAACACCCAGCATCTTGAACTGGGCTCAGAAACAGATGAGCAGCTAGTGGATATGAACAAACATCAGTGTAACGTACTATTTGTAATCTGCCACAGTCATGCAGTGAGCAACAGAAATCTCTCTGAGCTGATATTTCTGGACTGTCCTTAGGGGCAGCCCCACTTTAATGCATTAATCAGTGCAAGAGGTTATCAGAGCATGGAGGACAGTGGCTAAGTCCCAGCTATCAAGGAAATAGTGCCAGCTTAAATGGCTTTAACTGATAAAAGATGCTGCAGGCCACAGCCACAACTTAAGCGTCTAGGAGCAAATTTTGTGCAGAGGCAACTTTAAGCTGCAAACTGGCCCTTTAGTGGATTGTGCTTGCCTTGAGCTTGTTTCCCTTGAACCTTCCTACCAACCATTCTTTTGATAGTCACTGTTGTTACAGACGGCCGAAGATAAACTCAGGCTGAGCAAATGGAAAGATGATAAACTTCCCTTTCCTCTATTTGTCATCACATACATGTTCCTCCAATTTCCTTCACATTTTTGTTTACCAGACTAATTGCTCTAAGTCTGTCAAAGGCATCACTCAACTGGATAAAATAATAAATAATCAGGTGATATAAAAGAATTCTGCCTGAGCCACTGCTAGTCAGAGTACAGCAGTGTTTTCCAACCTGTGGATTGTGACCTGCAAGGAGGTCATGAAATCTGTGGGTCTCAAGCACATGAGGAGGGTGAGGCAGAGGCTGGTCCTCTGACAATGACACATGCCCTTAGTGTTGCAGGGAGTGATACAAAAGATCAGCACTAGAAAGAGTTGAACATGTTAGTTTGACCATGTATCCTACTCTAGCTACCATGAAGAAAATACTGATTTTTCTCTAATAGCTCATTCTTTTTCCTTTGGAGTGAGAAATGTACACTCCCTGCTCCTTACAGTTACCCTTATTTGGTGTCACTTGTTCACAAAAATGAATAACTTTGCAAGTATAAATACCCACTTAAACAAATCCCATATTAATAAGAGTGTTAAGTAAACTTTTGCTTGGTTGTCTAAGATCATGATGATAAAAGAGGCAAAGTTGTAGTGCACAAAATGCACAAATGTGATGCTGCCAAAGACCTAGGGTCCAGAATTCTTGTGACAATAATTTGATGGGTTACCATAGTTAGTAGTTTTGGACTTGTAGGTTGCCATACCAAAAAGACTGGGAACCAGTGAAGTAGAGAATACTGGACCAGATGGACAAACAGTCTGAACAGGTGTAAGGCAGCTTTCCTAAATTTTAGACTGTTTCTTACCCATATTTTTTTACCCCATAAATTTCTTGATGTGAAGGATTTTCTCCTCTGACACTCAGAATCCCAGAATCTGACTTTCTGAAATTGGTGTTGCTCAAATTCAGCTAATTGTATCAATAAGGAGATTATATTAATGTGATTGTTTATGATGTTTTGGGTTTCTTCTGAGACTAGCGTAATGTTGGGTCTGAGCCCACAGTTGCTGAAATGCATGTTCCAATCTTGGAAATTATTTTGCTAATGCAAGCTTATCATGTGCCAGAACAGAGCAAAAGAGTAAGCACATCCAGGATTGGTTGAGGATTGTTGACTGTGAGTCAAGTCTGTTACTCCTTCAGCATAGAATACAGGCACCACAATCAACCTAGGGACATTACACAGGTTTCTGAGCTTGGATCCTGAGATGGATGGGAAACTGCATGTGCAAACAGGCCCTCCTTGTGTGATTTCCAATCCAGAAACTGGGGCTGTGCACACTGCCAGGGTGCCATTTCCAAAAGGTTAACAACCTACTGATCAGCTGCTTGGGATGGGAGAAAGTACTGGATTCAGACCAAGCAGCTGACTGGTGAGATTTTTAACCCTTTTGAAAGGATAATTAAGATGTGTCCAGCTGCACTACACATACTCAGTAGGATTGGGGAAAGCAAAATTAGTTATTATTTGTTAATAAAGTTTAAGAGATTTAAAAACCCATATTTCAGGGTGTGCTGTGCCCTTACAAGGCAGCTTCTGGGACTCTAAAACACATGAAAATACAAATGCAACATTCATCCACATGCACACATGTATTCTCAGAGGGTTTTTGTTGTTGAAATACCAACAATGATGAGACTATATATATTTTCCTGTAAAGGGAATTCCACAGGTGTGAGGCCACTACTGAGAAATCCTTGTCCCTGGTCTCCCAGTTATGTGTTTTCAGAAATTACAGGTATTATCATTTGCTTCTGCCTATAATAGAAATAATGGGGCACTACAACTATCAATTGCTTTGAAAAACTATACTTAACTAATCTGGAATCTATAGAGGTAGCAGCTGCCATATATAAAATGCTAATTGACCCTGACTACTAGGATAAAGGAGGATTGTGAAATGTTTGTGAAATATACAGTAAAAGGTAAAATACTGGAACAGACATACTATATACATACATAATTTTATATGTATACCACCTTTTCACTCAAGGGGCATACAACATGAAAAAATACGTAACTACATCATAACAAAAGTAGTAATTGACAATAAATAAAACTTTAAAAAAATACTTAACCAAACTAAACAGTTTCCACATAAATCACAACAAGAACTAAAATAAAGATACCAAAACCAACAGCAACCCCCCCCCCTGCAACAAAATCCCTCAACAAAACCCCAGCCCCTGGACATGAATGGAAAAGAATTTGACAGGCTACCTGATTAAATCAGCCTCAGCAACAGTAAGGGAACATGCCCTCAAGGTGATTCACAGATGATACTTAACATTTGCTAAGCTGTGTCATGTATGTGTGGGACAATGTCTCCTCTCTGCTGGATGGGATGTTCAATGCAAGGTACAAATGTATGTATTTATTTCATAAAATTTATACACTGCTTGATTGTAAAAAAAACCCCTCAAAGCAGTTTTGGTGGGAATGTTTGTTAATAAGTTTGAAGTAATTCAGAGTAATTTCTGATATTTTACACTTCAAACTTGAATTGGATCTGGGACTGGCCCCGTTATCTCTCTCTTGGAGACAAATAATGGTATTCTCTGTAAATTGCTAATGATCCATCTCCTCATGACTCACTGTGTGAATAGAGATAGCATTTCTCTGCAAAAGTGAACAGCAGCCTACCTCCAAAGGTGGTATGACTGGTTATGGCAGGAAGCTTTATCTGACAAACGTACCCAGCAATGTAAACTACCCAGAGATGAAATAAAAAGTGACTGGTTCCATGAAGACTTGTTCATTTTTCTTTCTTATATTAATTCTGATCCAAGAGAACCTAGGCCACCTCTTTCTCTGACATTTTAGCAAGGTGTGATATCATAAGTGAGACATGATTTTCTCTGCGCCAGCTCAGGAGAAATGCTGAGAGCAGAGACACCTATTGTACCTGATGTACCATAGACCTGATGAAGACCTTTGACCTTGTTAGCTAAAAAGGTCTCTTTACACTGCTCATCCAGATAGGATGCCCACCCAAACTTCACAAGATGATTGTGTCCTTCCTCAAGAACATGCATGGCACTGTCCAGTATGGTGGCTCATCCTTGGATGTCTTCTCTATAAAGAACGGTTTGAAACAGGGCTGTGTTCTTGCCCCAGCTCTTTGGCATATTCTTCTCCCTGTTGCTCTCATATGCCTTCAGCTTGACTGAAGATGGTGTGTACTTCATTCAAGGAGCAGCAGGGGTCTGTTCAGTCTGACATGGCTCCACACCAAGACAAAAATGTAGTAGGTTCTTATCCAAGTGATGTTGTTTGCAGATGATGCAGCCTTGACAGCACACCCTGAGGAAGCTCTACAGACACTCTTCAGTCATTTGGGCCAAGCTTTCAGGGAGTTTGCTTTACCATCAGCCTAATGAAGAGCAATATCCTGGGTCAGGACGTCACCAGTACTCCACAAATCAGCATTGCTGACAACATGCTTGAGGTGGTAGATTTTGTCTACCTTGGGGTTCCACCATAACCAGCAAGATCTCCATTGATGCTGAGCTGGACAAGTGTATTGGAAAGGCAGCTACAGCAATGGTTCACTTCTCCAAAACATTATGGGAGAATGTGATGCTAACATCCAATACCAATACAGTGATACCTCGGGTTAAGTACTTAACTCATTCCGGAGGTCCGTTCTTAACCTGAAACTGTTCTTAACCTGAAGCACCACTTTAGCTAATGGGGCCTCCTGCTGCCGCCGTGCTGCCGGAGCACGATTTCTGTTCTCATCCTGAAGCAAAGTTCTTAACCTGAGGCACTATTTCTGGATTAGCGGAGTCTGTAACCTGAAGCGTATGTAACCTGAAGCGTATGTAACCCGAGGTACCACTGTACAAAGGTCTACCAGGCTTGTGTGTTGAACACGCAGCTTTATGGAAGTGGTGTGGGCAACTTACAACTGCCAGGAGTGACACCTCAACACGTTCCACATGTGCTGCATCAGGAAGATTTGGGGCATCACATGGCAGGACAGAATTCCAAACAAAGATGTGTTCTCCCAAGCCTACTTTCCGAGCACGTTCACACTCCTGTCTAGCAGTGTCTACTCTGGCTTGGTTATGTCCATAGATTGGAAGATGGCAGGATCCCCAAGGATGTGCTGTATAGGGAGCTGGCTTCAGGTACCAGGCGCATTGGTGGACCAACTCTGTTTCAAATATGTCATTTTTTTGTGTCCTCAAAAAAAGTCAAAAGGTTACAAGACAATGTCAAAATGGACATAATTGCCATAAAATTTCACACTTGCTTGTATGCCTAAATCATAGGAGACTTAGTTGGGGACATAAATTGTGCATCTTGATTAAGATGAGACTTAACATAATAGTTCAAATTTTTACTGCGTAGATACATAGTATCCAATACAAAGGGAAAATTTGGTTGATAGATGGATTTAAAACATTAACTGAATTCCTGTCATCACTTTGCTCTGTGTTTGATGCTTTTACACCTTATAGGATAAGATACTTCCAAATACTCAATCAGGATCTGCTATAAAAAAACTACAACAGTATGTTTATAGAAGATTTCTGACTGTATTAGTCACTGACTTGGCTGCTGCTCAGACAAGCTCCACTTTTCATATGTAACTGTTTAATAAACATGAACTTTTTTTTACCCTGCTTTGTGTTTTGTTGTTTCTGTTCTTCTATTAGCATTTGAAAACATAATTTAGGACGTCTGCTAGAAAACCATGTAGTGTTGGAACTGTTAGCTGTGAGTAAGAGATATATGAACTGCAGTATACATAATTTCCAGAGACCTTTCAAGTTGTGCGTCTGTCTCATACATTATTTTGTAAAGTTCAAATTGCTAAATATAAGTATATCAGAACATTTTCAGGTGGTTTCCTTACCTGAATTTAAAAAATGTGAATAAAGCAATGTAGCATCAGAGTTCCATGTTCTAACTTCATCTAATAGATGCCAATCCTGATAATTCAAGCAAGTATTTTACACTTGCAGCAGTGCTTTTAACTTAGCTTTTCCTAGAGAACTACCTCAATTTTAAGAGAACTGTCAAAGCCCTTGTCATATGCATCCCTAAGAGCCTGCATGTGCTCTTAAAACATGTTTACTAGAGAGGTGGGATTATTTTTGTTGGGAGACTGCATGCTGTCCTGAGAATGCAACTAAGGTAGTTTAAACCCAAAGGTCCATATCCATAACAAAAAATCAGGCTGAAATAATAGAGAATGGAAAATATATTAATAAATGTGATGTAACACATTAATATTGAATAAATATTGGATCACAAGTGTATTTTATCTCCCAGCCTAATACATTCATAAACTTAAAGATTAAAATATATTATTAAGATATAAAGGAGAGCACATTATTAACAGAATAAAGAAAAAGGGATGCTCTGATTGAGTGTCCCTGTAACTCTGTGTGTGCATGTGTGTTGAAGTCAGAACCAGAAGCTAAGATCAGGAATTCTGTGCCTATGATTTCCGAACATTTTTGGATCTCAGGAAGGCAACAGAACCCTTTACCTGCTTCTTGGTCTAGTCTAGTGTGCTGATGTGTTTTCAGTGTTTGAAGGTAGGTACGAGAAGAAGAGGGTGTGATGTGTAAGGGGCCAAAATCTATTATTTCTTTTGGATTTTGAGTTATAGAGCATGTGGAAGAGGGAGGTATATGGTGATGGTGGGGAATAAGGAAGTGTAAGGAGGGGTCTTCTGGAAGAGGATAAGGTTCAAAAAGTTAAAAGTTTAATATTTCCCTTCAATATGGGTTTTGAAATTACCATTCTGCGTATGTGATGCAATTGGTGTTAGTTTCTGGTTTCTGAAGAAATTTGGAGTAAACACATATTTTTCTACTTACTCGGATATGCCCATATGTTTAACATAATTTACACTTCAGTGGCTTCTCTATCTGGTCTGTTTCCTAAGGGTACAATATGTCTTTCCAGTTATGGGTCTTCATTTGGTCAACCTTTGTATTGCCAATCCTGATCTGTTCTGACCTCATTGCAGCCCAGAGTCAAAAGCTCTGGTCTTTAAACTCATGTAAGGAAATGTGGGTGGCACTGTGGTCTAAACCAGAGCCTAGGACTTGCCGATCAGAAGGTCAGCGGTTCAAATCCCCACGACTGGGTAAGCTTCCGTTGCTCGGTCCCTGTTCCTGCCAACCCAGCAGTTTGAAAGCATGTCAAAGTCCAAGTAGATAAATAGGTACCGCTCCGGCAGGAAGGTAAACGGTGCTTCCGTGCGCTGCTCTGGTTCACCAGAAGCAGCTTAGTCATACTGGCCACATGACCCGGAAGCTGTACGCCGACTCCCTCGGCCATTAAAGCAAGCTGAGCGCCGCAACCCCAGAGTCGTCCGCGACTGGACCTAACAGTCACGGGTCCCTTTACTTTTATCTTTAACGAAATGCGAGTGAAGGTCAAAGAGGGGATGATCACAGCATGTCACATGGGCCTTGCCAACTCCTTAGTCCAATATACAAACCAAATAATAGGTTGCTATAGCTGCCATGCTCACAGCTTATGCAGCACAAGATGCTGCTTTGGGGTAAGAAGCATTGATGTACACAAATTAACCAATTTGTGTACACAAAGGGTGTGTGTATCTGAATCAGGGCCTGCACCTCCAATTATATAATATGAGGGTACTCTCTCTAATATTGAAATAAGTACCAGTATATCCGTCATGAGTTATCTTTGTTCCGGTATCTTTCTTCCAAATCCTCTTTAATATTGAGACTCTGTGAGTGACTGTCCCTAAAGGAGCAAATCTCTGTGGGTGGGAAGGACAAAAATAGAATACAATTTAGAGTTAAATATATCTAATTTAGTCATACGTGGTAAAGAACTGGGAAAATGTTAAAAGAAGCATTTAAGTCAGAAATGTTTCCAATATTGATGTGGGTAGTTTAAATTTTATACCTATATATACACTAATAGCTAGTTTAACATGAGCTAAAATTATTCATTGTTGTATAATGGCAGTTCAGCAGACAGCATTAGTCAAACCTGGATTTTCAAACTGCCAAGGGCTGGATTCACCTAACCAGTCCAATCAGAGACATTCTGCAGGCAAGCCATGTGCTCTACTATTAAGTCATGACTTTCCCCCATTTAGTAGATACTCATATATAATACGTAAAGTGGTCAAGTAATTTTGTTGAGGGGAATTAGATTATTTCTTTGTTAACTTAGCTCATCTTACTTGGCTGTTACTTACAAGCTAATACTGTTGTATACAAACTAGTAATTGGGTACATTCAGTTAAGTGTGCTTCAATATTTCAGAGGAACAAGTATGCTTCACTGTGCATTATATTTTGTCTGTTGTCCTGATCAAGTATTATAAATAATACAACTTCCATCAGTCCCAGTCAGTTCACACAACTTACAATATAATTTAAAACAAAATATTAATAAAATATACAATAAACCTATTAAAGGCAATAAATGACATAATTAGTACCGTGAACAACTGAAATAGCAATTAAAGCAGCAAAGTTAAAGCTTCAATTCCAGTGTTTTAAAATGTAGCATTCTCCCAATACTGTCTTAAATTACAAACCATTAAAAGGTCTAAAAGAATAAAAATGTATTAATTTGATGCCTGAAAGATCATAAAAGAGGCTAGGTTAGCCTCTTTAGGAAAGGAATTCTATAACTAGGGTGCTACAAATGAGAAAGTGCTTTTCTTCATTGCCATCTTAATAATCTTTGATGGTGGTGGCACTGTGAGAAAGGCCTTGGTGGAAGATCTTGGTGCTCAGGCAGGTTGATATTAGAGGAGCTCACAAGCTGTGAATAGATTTAAAATTAAAAACCTTGAATTGGGTTTGAAGCAAACTGGTAACCAGTGTAGATTTTGCAAAGCTGGTGAAATATATTCCCAGAAAACTGTCCTAGTGAAAATCTTGGCTACTGTATCTTGAACTATTGGCAACTTTCAAATTATCTTCAAGGGCAGTTGCACAAGTTACCAGAGCATTGTTCATGGTTTCCAGATGATCTCTGCACAAGAGATGTTCCAGTTAATGTACCAGCCTTAGTTGGTAGAAAAGCCTATGTGCCTCTGAGGTTATCTGCTCCAAAGTGACATAGGATAAAGAAGTACCACAAAACTGCAAACCTGAGCAGAAGGACTGCAATTCTGTTCAAAACAGGTCAAATCCTTCCATCCACACATACTGCTGCCTTCTTATGAGAATCGAGTTCAATTTATTGACCTTCATTTATGTTATTACTAAGTTCAAACAATGATTGAGCTCCTCTGTAACCCCCACCTGATTTACATGACATGAAGAAATAGAGCCTCCACTTGCCTCAGTTAAATAGCATGTGGAACAATATGGAACCCCATGATACTGTAAAGCACAAGTCTATGGGTCTGAACAGTTGCTCCTGAAGACTGCACTCTGACATCTAGTATGCAGGTAGGAACAGAACAACAGTAACACTGTGCCCTGCAATTTACACAGGTAATCCAGAAGGATACCATGGGCAATGATACTGAAAGAAGTCAAGAAGAATAAATAGGGATTTTGTCCTCCTCCTGTCTGTCTATCTATCAGGGTGGCCCAGGTGACTTCCATACTAGAACTAATCCAAAATGTTGTTTAACACAGCAATCAGCATTGTATACTTTTAATTGGGATAATTCTGTTTAAAATATTACTCAAAATAAATGTTGGGATCCAAAGAATCTCATGCTGAACTCCACATGCACTTTGAAGTTACTTCTGTTTGATAGTGTCTTGCTGTGTTGGCCCAACAAGCCAAACTTCCTTTGATACTGTGCAAATGTCTGTTATAAAGGGGGGAAAGGTGCTTGAATGCCTAACACCAGATTTTAAATCTGTGACTGAGACGCAGTTTGACTGATTAATGCTTTTAGCTCTGATTACAACTGATAAGACTTGCTAATAAGAGTTTCTATAAATCTGAGGGCCACTTACTATTCCTAATATTCTAACCTGAATAATCTGTTACTTTAAATATCATTAGTTGTGACTAACTCACAGTTTTTAAATGAGATCAAACTAATTAGAAGGGAGTGTTTTTTAAAAAAAAAATACTCACACTTAAGATTTGTTATTTTGTTTCTCACATGTGTCAGCAGGCACTTTTTAAGTACAGTACACACAAATTTCTTCTAAACACATACAGGGTTGTGACTACTTTCAGGGTGAACTCAGAGATGCTTGTGTATCCTATCCAGTCCTTGTACAGAACTTATAAAGCAATCCTAAATCTGCCTAGGGATGGCTGTAGCAGCAGAACCACTGCTGCATTCTGTTCTCAGGGCAGACAATGTGGATGTGAGTATTCTTGTCTCTTTCAATGTGCCAGCTCCAGGATGGCACAGCAGAGGGGTCCCAATTACTCCTCTTACCTAGCGATGAGATGGTATAGAATTCAGTGAAACATTGGTCAGTCCAACTCTGCCCTCACCACAACCCCCAAATGCTCCATTTTAGGGCCCTATGTTGGATATTTCCATCAGGAGGACTGGCAGGCCAAACCTCTACAACTGTAAAGCCCTCATCTGTGACACTCCTTTCCACCTGCTGAGGAAGAAGAGGGGGGTCTGTCCTATCTCCCATGAGCCATCAACACTGAAAGGATAGTATTGTTCCTTTAGTACATTTCCATGCAGCATCTTACAGCATCATTTAGCTGATTCGCTCTGGCATGGCCTATTATGTGTATTAACTTCGTGCTTTCCTATGCACTGTGCTGTTTTAGAGGATCTGTTGCTGAAAAATCTGTGAACACAAGAATAGAGCACTTTTACATTATGAGCTTAATTTATTTTTGGGAAGTATATTTAGAAAAACCATGCACAAGATGGGGTAATAAATTGTTGGACACTGTGTACCATACTGTGTTTACAAAAAGGGAGAGAATAACGTCAATGTGGAATTGCCTGTGAGGATATGCACAATGTTTCCCCTTATTTCAAAAGCACTAGCAACAGTAGGGAGCATTTGCTGGTCTCATTTGGAATAGTTTGTGTTTTGAGGTAAACAAAGTGGAATAAAGTATGGTAGTTTAGTGGACAGTGAACCATCTGTTGTGAATATCTTGTTTTAAAATGGTTAGCTGTCATGCAGTATTTGCTAAAAGCACACTTTCATGTTATTTTTAATAAATATTATAAAATACTTATATACCACAATTTCGTAAAAATATCAGATATACAACACACATTATAAATACTACTGTATATAATGTAAGGACTCTAGATACCAATTTGTAGGACTCCTATGTATGTGCTCCAACTATACTGGAGTATACCATATTTGTATTCGAAACAAAATGAAGAAATTCCTTCCGGTAGCACCTTAGAGACCAACTAAGTTAGTTATTGGTATGAGCTTTTGTGTGCATGCACACTTCTTCAGATACACACGTGCATACAAAAGTAACAAAAACACATACACACATGTGCAGGCCCCCGCCCCTAAGATCTTATTTGGGAGAAAGTTCCATTAATTAATTCTCTGCTTAGAAATAGAAGTCATTAGAAAAAATCTTCACCTGCTCTTGGTGAGCTAAGGTAGATCCTCAAGGAGCCTAGAGGATGAGAATGGCCACTTAGCATTGGATGCTGAGGAGTAGTGGTTTGTGGCCCAGTGTGACTGCAGCCAGAGCCAGGAGCCATCTTCCTGTCCTGCACAGCCATTGGAGGATGTCAGGACTTCCTCTCCTGGCTGCATGGGGTGTGGGGAGCCTGCCTGTTTGAATGGGCCAGTCATAGGCAGGGAAGAGGGCATGGCCATGGTGTCAGACCTGACTGAAGACTTTAGTCCCAAGTCTTTGCTCAGGTCTGCGTATTTTCTAATTAAATAAGCCATGTCAGAGTCAGCCAGCTTAGTTGGAGTTGGATCCCCTATCCTCCTACCCTGTGCAATAGACTTTTATCCTGCCTGAAAGTGGACAGGGTATGTGTGGGACCTTGCTATGGAAATACTCGATTGCTGTATTCAAGGCCAGGGAGGAATTTTCCATCAGGCAAATTGGGCAATTGTCACAAATTCTTGGTTGATTGGCATTGGGATGGATCCTTAGCCTAGGTCAGTGATAGCCAAACTTGGCCCTCCAGCTGTTTTGTGACTACAATTCCCATCATCCCTGACCACTGGTCCTATTAGCTAGGGATGATGGGAGTTGTAGTCCCAAAACAGCTGGAGGGCCAAGTTTGGCCATCACTGGCCTAGGTGGTGTGGAAGTTAGGTGCTCACCCCCCACTGCTACAGGAAATAAGTACTCTTGTAAAGGGGCCCAGGAGGGAATATTTTTGTCCAGGTGCCCTGATGTGGGCTGATGGGCAATAGCATTCTTCCAAAATGGCGATCCTGGAGGGATTTGATGTACGTCATAGGGAGCCCCTTAATCCAGAGTCGACCCAGCCGAAGTAATCAGCCAGCAGGTAGGTTGTTTGATTCAGGATACATACCCAATGCCTTCACCAAAACCTACTTAATCTGTAGTCAATAAAGTTGTTGCCTATTTGAACCCAATACCTTTGTTCTGTGCCTTATTTATCTTCCACATCATCGTTGTACCTGGGCCCAAAACTCAATGCTTGACTTAATTTTTTTTGGCCTAGCTACTTCCGCAACGTCAGTATTGCAGCTCTGTGGTGCCTGCAGTGTAACAGCTATTGTGATTCCATATGTGCTTATAGACCTCACCCTCTGGGTTGATAATGTTTACTATTTAATGCAAAAGTGACAGAGCAGCTATTTCAGAGATATTTTAGACAACGAAAACCAGAGGAAATAATTACACAAAAAAGGCAGCTGGTCTACTTCCTGCCATTTTCAATACATTTTGTGTGCACCGAGTGTTAGAAATGTTTTGTTCACCATGTTACTAAGTAACAGCTTGTTCTATGTTAAACAAAGAATGATCAATGGCATCTGTCACAAACCACCTGTCAGGTTGCTTGGCATAACAGGTTGTTTAGATGTGTTTTTGCTTTGTGTAAGAACACTTACTGGCAATGTGTTTTAAAAGTTTTAGTACAATGTGCTATTTTAAAGTTTTCACATAATGTATCATTATAAATATATTTTAAAATATTTTTAAAAAAACATGTCCCTGACATTATTATGTTTATTTCTCCTCCGTGTTCAGATTGTGGCTTTAAATAAGGAGCTCAGTTCTGTTTATCTTAATTAACTATTTCTGATTTTTACTATTTTAGATTACGTTTGTCAGTATATGAGTGAATGCTGTGTATAATATTGGTGTTATATTTTGTGAGACACTGATACTTTTCTTTGATTCTTGGAAGTATGTTTTTTTAAAAAAAATTATGAAAGGGACCAAAAATTCTAGGTTATTCTAATGAAGAAATGAGAATAATAGGAAAACCTTAATAAAGATGGGAGTGTTATGAGTTTTGCCATCTGGGAGTGGTAAAGTTTAGTGCCTTTGAAGATACAGTCTTGAGTTAATGAAGAATCCACCAATGCCTAGATTCAAGAGGCAGGTCTGGTAAGCTTGTTATCACTGACTGACAGTATATAGAATCCCCTATGCCAAATCAGGATGCCTCCAGATGTGTGAAGTGGGGATTGGGGTCCTAGTTGACCTTTTAGTTCCAGGTGAGTGAACCCACAAGGAAAAGGGGGAAATAAACCCCACTTATACATTTGTTTCTACTGTGAGACAAAACCATGCTTCCTTGAAAGGAGGGCCAATAAAGGTAAAAAGGTAAAGGTAAAGGACCCCTGACAGTTAAGTCCTGTTGCAGACAACTTTGGGGTTGCGGCGCTCATCTCGCTTTACATATTAAGCAGAAAAAGCTGGTCTAAATAACTACTTCTTAAAAGCTTAGGTCCAACGTCTGAAACCTTGGTAGGCAAATAATTACATAATTTGGGGACCATCATGAAGAAAATTCTCTTGGTAGGGGCAATCGACTTGTTAGAAGATGGAGCCTATTAGAATATTTGTGCTAAATCTGAAGAAGCGGGAAAAGATAAGATGTTCCCTCAAGTATTAAGCAAATTTACCTAATATACATATTTCTGCAAAGCAATTTCCCAAAAATAATGCAGTTATGAATATTATTTTCACAAATATATTCATTTTTGTACACATTATGTGGCTGGATTACTGCATCATAAAATTTGAAGAAATGCAGATTGTGAAGGATGTATTGTTTTGGAAAGTGTGAATTAGGTAGTTTCACCTTTAAATGTGAACCGAATTGAATTTCTTGCCATTACCTAACTACAGTTCTAATCATCCCTGACTATTGGCCATGATAGCTAGGGCTAATGAGAGTTGGTGTCCAAGAACATCAAAAGGGCTGCAGGTTTCCTGTCACTGTATTTTAAGAAACTACTTTAATAGAAACTTCATCAGAGCCTCCTTTACGTTAGGAAAGCATTGCTCCTTTCCTTAATGAGGCATTAATTATAATTGATGCCAGGGCCACCAGCTTCTTCTGACTTGCCAAAACGAACCAGGATGGACAAAGCTCAAGCAGATAAGTCATGGCGTGAACAGAACCAAGTATTCTGTCCGCATCCTTGGATGTCAACCAACAGTTGAAGCTTATCCAACAGTACTTGACCAAAGGAGGATTTGGTAAAATCATTGCAAAACAGCACTGAGAGTTCCAGCTTTTCCAATGAATCAAGCTGTGATGTAATAATTAATTAATTACTCCAATCATCTCTGCTGACGAGATTATGTGTGTGCAATGGTGGCAGAAAAGTAAGTCCTGCATTTCTAACATCACAATGGGCTAGAAATAGTCTGGCAACAGTGTGTACACAGCCTCCATGCAAAAAATTGTCCATGTGTATATATGTAATCTTGCTGGCCAAACTTAGATTGATTTCTTATGTTAGCTGCCTTGAACTCTTTGGAGGAAAGATGATATATAATCATTTTAAATAAATAAATGTAGAAGCCATAAAAACAAAGGAAACCTGTAAGTCATTAGTCACTGTACAGCTATCTATCATTGTGATGGGAAGAGAGGAAGTGCAATTCATGTGATCAGAATAGGTGAAATAAGTTGATTTGAATTGTGACTTCCATAGGTGCCATAGGTTACAACTGCCCAACAAAGGGTTTGATTTTTGTTCCACATATAAATTAATCTGGTTTAATGATGTTACATTAGTTTTAAGGAGACAAGGTTCATTGTTCATAACGTCATGTGAAAGGTTTAATTTAAACCTTTGTATAAATCCTTGTTTTGAATAATTTCCAAATCAAAAGAGTTTTGGGAATGCTGTTGGTTTCCAGGTTCAAATAAGCAAAGAGAAGTCCATTTGTATGTTCAAAAGTGTTTTGGACTACTGATTAGAAGGCTTTATTTATATTGACAGCAAAGTATAAAAATAGCAACTTTTTGCTGAAGGTTTGATTTAAAAATAAACTGAGCTGAATGGCTCATTTGAGTGCTGGGATGGTGAGTCAGCTTCATCCAGAAGGATTAAAAAAATCATCTTTGTGAAAGTGAACTTTGCTTCCGTTTCATTCCTAGGAGTCAGATTTTGAAATGCTTTTCTGGCACAAACACTGGTTTCTACAATGGAGCATGCAGTAGCTAAAGAGTCTTATAATCATTCTGTCAATCTCATGTAATGTTTAAACATGTAATGTTGCTTGTCAGAAGAAATGAAAATACAAATCTGTATGGAGATCAATGAGAATCTCTTTTCCAATTCTTAGCATCACATGCATAGTTAAATATTGGGTTATGTTAATTTGGTTAGCATTATTTAGCTTTTGGGGATGCGGGTGGCGCTGTGGGTTAAACCACAGAGCCTAGGACTTACCAATCAGAAGATCGGTGGTTCGAATCCCCATGACGGGGTGAGCTCCCATTGCTCGGTCCCTGCTCCTGCCAACCTAGCAGTTCGACAACACGTCAAGGTGCAAGTAGATAAATAGGTACTACTCCGGCGGGAAGGTAAACGGCGTTTCCGTGAGCTGCTCTGTTTCGCCAGAAGCGGCTTAGTCATTCTGGCCACAGGAAGCTGTACGCCGGCTTCCTCAGCCAATAAAGCAAGATGAGCACCACGACCCCAGAGTCGGTCACGACTGGACCTAATGGTCAGGGGTCCCTTTACCTTTACCTTATTTAGCTTTTGCAAGCTATATCTTCCACTATACTGAGCAGCACTGGGAACCTACCTGTTCCCAGTATGTTGTTGTAGTAGTAGTAGTAGTAGCTGCAGTCAGTCATTGATGTTGTTCCATGAAAGCTCCCTCCAAGCCCATGTGCCAACCTGCAAAGAACAAAGGGTGAAGAGAGAAGGGAGCTTTTGCTATGCAGGCTGCACCAGTCCATTATTTTACTAAGCATATTGTGTTTTTTTAAAAAATCTTTTTTATATTTGTTATTCTGTTGTACTAAGGAAAACAATAGTAAACTTGTTTCGGTGGTGCAGTGGCAAGCACTGTCACAGTTTTTTGAAAAGGGGTAGGTGGAGCCCAGTACCTAACTGTGGTTCCCCATTGTCACCCATTGAACCTGCCCTAGTTGAGATTCCTGTGTTGCAGAGAAGACCCTTGGGGTCCCTTCCCACTCTACTATTCTATGATTCAGTGGGGGGAAAGAGAACCATACAATGTGGTGCCTCCTACACTCAGAACCACAAAGTTTTTTCCAGAAGGATACCATGGGCAACGATATCAAAAGCCACAGAGAGGTCGAAGAGAATCAACAGTGTTACACTCCCTCATCTCTCTCCTGACTCTGACCACAGCTGTTTTGGTTCCGCATCTGTGCCCAAAACCAGCTTGAAATGGGGCCAGAGAATCCTCTTCCTCAAAGCATGCCTGCAACTGGGTCACCTGCCCCCAATTCCTTGCCCAAGAAGGGGATATTTGCAGCTGATCATGGGTTGCTTAACATGTCTACTCCACATATTACTTTTGGCCCAGCAACGCATTTTGAGAGCCTTCACTCCATTATGAGTGAAAGTGCCGCTATAATGGATCCCAGACATAAGTGTGGTCTTTCTCAATCTTGTTCTCCAGTGGGTCCTGGTATCTTAATATCAAAATAACATGTGTGTGTATTTATTTAACCACTACATAATATAAAACTACCATTACTCAATTAAGGATGTAAAAGAAAAGTAGAATGTGTTGCAAAAATATGAAGTACAGTATGCTCTTTTGCTTTGTAGCTGGTAAAGTAGTGTGCAAACATTACGGTACTTTTCCCAGCAGATGAAGGGGAAAGCCAGAAAAAAGAAGAAATGCTCTTCTTTCTCTAACTTCCTCCTTCCATAAATTTCAGATATATTGATGAGAAGGTCAGTAGGTAATTTTGTTTATTTCATTTATGTATCTTTTTTCATGAAACGCCACAAAAGCTATTTCATAATAAATACTACCATTAAAACATACATTAAAACATTTTCAAATCCAAAACAGATACAGACTGGATAAAATCTCCACTCACAAAGCTTGTTGAAGAAGGAAGTTACAGGCCAATTAGCTTAATGTTTGTTCCAGGAAAACTGGGGGAAAACTTTATTAAAGGTAGAATAAGAAAGCATATACAGTGGTACCTCGGGTTACAGACGCTTCAGGTTACAGACTCCGCTAACCCAGAAATAGTACCTCGGGTTAAGAACTTTGCTTCAGGATGAGAACAGAAATTGTGCGGTGGCGGTGCAGCAGCAGCGGGAGGCCCCATTACCTAAAGTGGTGTCTCGGGGTCCCCATAGGGGTCCCCAACATTTTTGGATCAGCAGGCACAATTTGAATTTTGAGAAAGTACTGTGGGTACTTTCACAGAATGGCTGTTGTGGGGAGCATAGCATTACACAAAATTACAGGAGTACAGTCACTGTTGTTTCCTCCCCTTGGAAAACCTCACACTTCCTACCTATGTCTTGCTGGTCCTGATTATGGATCTCTCTCTCTCTCTCTCTCTCTCTCTCTCTCTCTCTCTCTCACACACACACACACACACACACACACACACACATGCCATTGCTGTCTAATAATAACAGGGAGTATTATCCAGTACCAGGAGAAATATACAAGGTAGACACACCACACTCACTCTTTTGCACACACTCTTTCTCACTGCACACAGACCGATCACAGACACATATGCACCTCTCTCTCTCTCTCTCTCTCTCTCTCTCTCTCTCTCTCTCTCTTACACACACACACACACACACACTTATATACTTCACATATATAGAGTCATACATGCATCTCCCCCCATCTCTCACAGACCACACATACAAATAGACCACAAACGTTTGCTTCCCTTTCTCTCACACTACACCTTTCTCTCTCTGCCCAAGTACATATCTCTCATCATCCACACAAACAGAGCATACTTGTCTCCAGGGCCAGCCCACCCATGAGGTGAGGTGAGGCAGTGGCCTCAGGGTGGCAGAATCCGCACAGCTGTGAGAGGCAGCAGATCCGCCTCTGGTGCTTGTTGGCTGCCTCATCCACTGTGTGCTCCCTGATGCTGCTGCCATGTACCCTTTTGCTTTGTTTCCGGCTTTCCTGCATCCCCCATTTCCTTCTCTAGTCTGTTTCCATTATGTTGTGGCTTTCCTCTTTCCCTCCCCTCCCTCTACCCCCTTTCCTTCTCTATTTCGTCCTCCTCACTGCAGTACAGCATTTCTCCCCATGTCACAGCATGTTACTTTCTCCTCCTTTCTGTTTCACTATCAAACCACTGAGAATCCCACTCAAGTTCTGTGTTGCGTCCACAGCTGCCTCCTGCTGGGTAGGCTCCCAGCTTTGCAAGAGAGCAGCTTCAGTCTCCATGGTGCAGAGGCGAGAAAGAGGTCAGTCAGTGGAATGGGAAGAGGAGGCATGTTTTTTTGTGGGCACTCACCCACCACCACAGTACCTTCTCTCCATCCAAAGACGGTTAAAAATAACTCAAGGAGGGTGCAGAGCAGGACTGGAGAGGAGTGGCCTGAGCTCCACCAGAGAGGCTTGGAGGGCTGCATTCCATGATATTCCCTATCCATGCACTACCCACCACCCTTAACATACTACCGTATTTTTCGCCCCATAAGACGCACCGGCCCATAAGACGCACCTAGATTTTTTGGGGGGAAATAAAGGAAAAAAATTTTATTTCCCCCCCAGGTGCGCTGCGCTACACCAGGAGCTTGGGGCGTGCGGAGCTCAGCGCGCCCCAAGCTTCTGCGTGCTGGCAAGGTCTCCGCTAGCGTGGGAGAGCCGGGCGCCTCTCCCAGGGCTAGCGGACCCCTGCGCTAATCCAGAAGCTTGGGGCGAGCTGAGGTCAGCGCGCCCCAAGCCTCTGCGTGCCGGCAAGCAGTCCGCTAGCCCTGGGAGAGCCGCGGGGCTCTCCCAGGGCTAGCGGATCGCTGCGCTACACCAGGAGCTTGGGGCGTGCTGAGCTCAGCGCGCCCCAAGCTTCTAGGTGCGCGCAAGCAGTCCGCTGCCGCCCCAAGCGTGCGCGCGAGCAGTCCGCTGTCGCCCCAAGCCTCGCGCACCCGGTGGGACCTCCTGCCGGGTGCGCAAGGCTTGCAGACACTCGCCCGAAGCAGGGGGAGCCCTCCCGAGGGCTCCCCGTGCTTCGGGCGACAGGCTGCCGCCCCAAGCCTCGCGCACCCGGTGGGACCTCCTGCCGGGCGCGCGAGGCTTGCAGGCATTCGCCCCATAAGACGCACCCCGATTTCCCCTTCATTTTTGGAGGGGAAAAAGTGCGTCTTATGGGGCGAAAAATACGGTACACAGTACCCTTGGGTGCCATTTTCTGGTTTACCTCAGGCAGTAAAGTGTCTTGGGCCAGCCCAGCTTGTTCTTCCCTGCCACATTCAGAAAAGCCACTGCACAGATGAAGGAAATGTCTGCTTTTTATTTTATCTTAAAAAAGGATAAAAATCAAACAGCTTTAAAAAATAAATAAAGTTAAGATACAGAAAAGACACCAATATGGTGCCTGGGGCTGATGGGTTGGGGATCTCTGATATAGAAGAACAAGTCTTGCTGAAGCAGAGCCAGCATGGCTTCTGAAAGGGTAAATCCTTTCTTACTCGTTTTAGTGTCAACAGGCATATAGATAGAAGTAATCCAGTTGATGTTGTGTATTAAGGGTTTTTAAAAGCTTTTGATAAATTCCCTCATCAAAGGCTCCTGAATAAGCTTCATAGGCCAGGGAATGAAGAGAAGTCCTCTTATGGTTTAGTAATTAAGTATCAGGAAACAGAGAGTAGGAAGACATGGACAGTTCTCTTAGCTGAGAGATGTAGAAGGTGGAGTCCCCAAAGGACTGGTATTGGGAACTGTGCTTCTAAACTTGTTAATAAATAATCAGGATTTAGGAGTGAACAGTAAGCTAGCCAAGTTTACTGATGACAACAAATTTCTCAAAGTGGTTAAAACGAAAAGGAAATGAGAAGAACTCTAAAGTAATATCTCCAAACTGAGCAAAAGGGGTAGTAAAATGCCAAATGCAATTCAGTATTAAAAAAGTGTGATGTAATGCACACCGGGCAATAAATAAATAAAAAAGTGTACATATATGCTCATGGGGTCTGCACTGGCAGTGACTGACTAGCAATGAGATCTAGGTCAATGAAAAGGTAGACCCAGTGAGTGACAACAACATGACGATGACAACAGCTGCTTCTTCTTCTTCTTCTTCTTCTTCTTCTTCTTCTTCTTCTTCTATACCCCACCCATCTGGATAAATGAATTCATACTGTAATATCTTATAAATATATATTGTAAAATAATTGAATACATTTCTGCACTGTTTTTGGTATTTTACTGTAGAGTTAGTAATATCTCATGTACTGCTTATTCTAAATTGGAATATTTTACAGAACCTTTATAAACATATAATCTGGGAAAGAAAATAATATCTTAAATTTCTTCATAAAATCAATTCTTCCCAGTGTAATTTCATATTTTGTTCTTTTGCATTGTTTTCAGGGGGAGGTTATTAATAGCATTTTGTATTTACAGACCCATGCTTTCATACTGTCTCTTCATGAATGACAGTTCTATTCATTTTAAATGAATACACCAACTGCAAACAAACATGAATGAATGTTCCTAATTAGCTGGTAACAAGAGCATTGAGTTCCTGCTTTAGAACAATGATTTGTTAAATAAATAGTCTTTGCAGCTAGGACTCTGGATCCATTCAGTTATTAAACATTAAGCAATCCTCTTCATATGAAAGTTAATGCCTCATTGCTCAGTGGATCACACAAACATGAAATACAGAGTTAGCGTTACATTTCTGTTCTGATAAAATAAATTTTACCAAAAGAAAATATGGTCTGTTTAAAACTTCAGATTTTATGATTTAAAATCAATCTAATGAATTATTAAGTGGGTGCAATTAGATTACCAAACAGAACATTAACAAGTACATTTTTGGAAGATAATTAAATTGCATTACTTAACTATCTTATAACACCCCTCTCCCGCCCCAGTGCTTCTCAAATTTATGTACTCAAGTTTCACAGACTACATTCAGGAATGAATCACTTATTGTTTGAAGAATTTTGAAACAAAAATGTATTTAGATACACAACTTGCGCTGATTGTTAACCATCTCAGTATTGCATTGTTAGAAACAACCTTGGGGTACATATTAAGAAGGGCAATATATAAATGTATCTAAAGAAAATTTTCTGCTGAATGATCTTCTAGACATCAAATTATTTGGTACTCTGTTCCATGTCAGTCCCCCAGTCAGTCACCACAGAGAAGGCTGGCCAAGTGAGTCATATAGTCACACATACCACCATCTCAGCAGCCCCAGTATTTGCTCTTGACCTCCCCCATAGCAGACACCAACTGACTGTCATTAACTTAAAACAACAACAACACCTCATCTAATATGTTATTCAAGAGTTCTCTCCACCCCCACTGTTATAACTTGGATGAATCTGTATTCTCATTTCCATTTGAGTGGCTGTAGATTTTTATTTATTAAATTTCTATACTGCCCTTCATCTGAAGATCACAGAGTGGTTTACAATATGAGCTTATAGATTTCTAACTTAAAGCTGCCTTAAGTCCCATCAGGAAAAGAAGCAGAGAATAAAATAAAATAACAGATTTGTTTTCTGGCACCTGATGGTCCTGGTTTTCTAACATGTTAATGGCCTTCCAGCAATTCCCAGCTGTTTGTTTCCTCAAGAACTGGAAATCTTTAATGAGTGAGTTCATTATGTACAGGGATACTTCTAGGAGCAGATAGATGAAATAATAATTAAGGAATGGCATGTACTCTTAGAAAATGGAGCATATTGCCTACTGGTATGGAGGGAAAGATTAGATTGTCAGCTAGTAATGAAGATAATTGCTATTCCTGCATGGCAGACAAAAAAGACAAACCAACCAACAACAAAAACTGTTGACAAAGGTAACATGCACCTCTGATGTCTTTTGAATGCCACTATTTCAATTTTGTTCCTTTACCAAGTTTAACTGCTTGTTACTTGGTATAGAGTTATTACAGCAGTCTAAAATGAATGGTCATTGAACCATTTAACTCAGTTCATTCATCATTCAAAGTTGTTTTCAGGCATCTAACTGAATTTATCTAAATTATGGATAAGATTAAAAAACCCCCACCTGTGGAGCTATATGTATTTAAAAGTGGGTTAGAAGTATCTAGTAAAATAAATATCAGGCTTAGGCTTCTTCGGATTTCTGGTGGAAGATGGTTTATGAGCTTGGTATAAGCCATATAAAATGCTTTTCAGCACGCCCCATCTTCTAGGTAGCCTCCAGAGACTCTTCTTGACTCCTAGTGGGACCCTGCAATGGAATATAAGTATGGATGCATTTACTAAGGTGTGAAAGACTCAAATTGCCTCATTTAAATAAGAAGTTACACCTTGAAATGTGCCTCAGAATGCTACAGCTAACCTGTGAAGATGCTGCAACAACTCACCAAGTCAGGAAGTTTTTTGTCCTACTGAAAGTTTCTGAGCAGTCTTCATGGGCTATCAGTCTCATGCAGACCACGTTGTAGTATTAAAAGGCTAAAGGACATGAAGGCATTCATAATGAATACCAGAACTGATATAAAAGATCTGTCTTAGGTGGTTGTAGCTGGTGAGAAAAAATCCTAAACATCCATACTAGTTGGAGCTAGTGAGGAATCTGTCTAGAAACACCGAAAACATTGAAGTACCGGAAACAAGCTAACAAGCACACAACTTTTTAAAACTTATGCAGATTTTGGCGGTGTAATGTTCCCTGCAATTGCTGTTGCCATCCACCTGGAGATGCTCTGAAACAAAGGAACAGAGATATTGATGACAGAAGTTAACCTACTTTCTGTTTTGTGTATGTGTGTAGAGAAAATTCAGAGGAGTGACAAATAAGGAATGACTCCAACAGGGCCATTGGAGCGGGGGAGAATAGATGTAAGTTGTAGTAATGTAGATTTAGGCAGAATATCAGAGAACAGTCAGGTCTCACAATATAGAGATATAATAAGTAAGGTTCACCAAGGATCAGAGTTTTTGTTCTGGGTTTTTCAGCTGGTTCCTAAATGACCTGGTGGGATGCGGGTTAAACCACAGAGCCTAGGACTTGCCGATCAGAAGATCGGCGGTTTGAATCCCCGCAACGGGGTGAGCTCCTGTTGCTCAGTCCCTTCTCCTGCCAACCTAGCAGTTCGAAAGCACGTCAAAGTGCAAGTAGATAAATAGGTACCACTCCAGCGGGAAGGTAAACGGCGTTTCCGTGTGCTGCTCTGGTTCACCAGAAGTGGCTTAGTCATGCTGGCCACATGACCCAGAAACTGTACCCCAGCTCCCTCGGCCAATAAAGCGAGATGAGTGCCGCAACCCCAGAGTCGGTCACGACTGGACCTAATGGTCAGGGGTCCCTTTACCTTTCTTAAATGACCTGGTATTAGGCTGAGCAGTGAGGTGGCCAAGTTCACTAGTTACACCAAATTGTTCGTCACACAATATATAGTTAAACTATGGAATTTGCTTCAACAAGATTTGGTGGTGGTCACCGACTTTCAAAGGGAATTAGACAATCATGGAGAATAAAGCTATCTTTGGCTACGTATCAACTCCATAATCAGGAGGTTTACCTCTGAATAACAGTTGGAGAGAAACAGTTGGTTTCCTATAAGGCATATGATTGGCTACTACATACAGGATGTTGGATTAGGTAGACCTTTGGTCTGACCCAGCAGTTCTTTTCTTTTGTTTGTGTGTGTGTGTGTGCGCGCACGCACGCACACACACACACACATGCGCAGCCACACGCACACATGCGCCAATCGGAATAGTAATACTGGGCTAGGTGGCAGCTTCAATAGTCACAAGAGAAATGAAAATGTTTCCTTGTTATGTTTACAAATGTACATTATCAGCATGCTATTGAACTCTTCCCATTATTTCAAAGACGACTTTAGTTTTGTTTTGCATCAGCACTAAGCCCTTTGCTCTGTGAAATGCTTCTTTATTTTTCTGCACGCATATGCACTCTACTCCACTGCATCATTCAGAAACACAATCAATGAACTTCCTGCTTCTGTCCACAATAAGAACATCCTGTCAGCATCTAATTAACAGGGACCATTTTCTGAACTGAGACAGGGGCTCAGCTGACTGACTGACTGACCAGGTGACTCACACAAAGCAAAGCATAGTGTGTGTGTTTTTTTTATTAAAAAAAAACAACACGAAATAAAAACATAGGGTCAAAACACATGATATGTGAAATATGTTATTTTAGTTCACATATATTTAAAATAACAGGAAAGAAAGAGGCAGAGGGGCCTGATTAGGTTTAAGACTGGTGAATGAGGTTTAATATTTTACCAACATTGGTTCTGACAAAAATTGGTCCCTCAAAAGCTACTATTTGCCCTGAGAGGGAAGCTATTGTCAGGACTTTGGTGCAAAGGGATAGATGTTTAAAGCCCCTCTACCAACACGCTGCAGTCTTGACCTGTTTAGGGAAGTTTCTAATGTTTGATGGTTTATCGTGTTTTTAATATTGGGTTGGGAGCCACCCAGAGTGACTGGGGAAACCCCGCCAGATGGGTTTTTACCCAGATGGGTTCAAACAACAACAACAATTATTATTATTAACCCTTATCCCTCCATAATTCTTGTTTTTTAAAAAATATATCTGTGAAACGCAGTTACACTTTTCACATGTTGTATCGATTTGCCTATAGGCATAGGGGTTCTTTACTGCCGAACCACAGAATATCCAATTCACGTTTGTTCCAATTTAGTAGAAAACAGCAGGTTTTCTTGGGGAAAACAGTGGGACAAGAAAAGCAAGCGAACAAACCAACCTCCCAGATCTGTGATTTGAACTCATGGGACAAATGGAAGCGTGAATGGGCCCTTAAATGTTGTTCTCCAGTAGCTCCTGCAAAGGCTTTGGCAAACCCTTTCCCTTACTTTGCATGCCTTTTCCTTTGGAATTTTTGTCACTAATTCATTCAGTGCTGATGCTTTGGTATGTTCAGCTGATATTGTTGCCCAGCCTACTAGTCTTTTTGCAACATTGTTGAGTGTAAATTGTCATAAGTTTGAGCTTTGAGAAGCTGTGTTCATCACTTCCCACTGACACAGGAAGTGTGAGAAGTATGCTTAGAGCAAGAGAAACATTAGGCACATTATCCAGGTGTTTTTGTTGTAGTATGAAGAGTACTCCTTGTGGTGGCATAGACTTCGAAAATCTTCAGGCTATTACTGTAAGTTCATAAGTCATAAAAGTAGCTGCAGTCTCCTTTAATGGAACAAATCCAAATTTTCCACTCCTTAGTTATTTAAAGAGGAGTGGGAAATTTTCATTGAGTATGTAGAAAATAATTGTGCACAGATGAAAATGCTGGCAATATTAAGGAAAATTCAACAGCATAACATATTTAAAAGTGATGCAAGATAGGAGAACTGAAGCAGATGGATATATTAAAATATGCAGGAATGGTAGATAAACTAAAAGAACCTTGGAAGGGGAAGGAGGGAAGTCATTGATTGTATGGTATAATCAATGAAAGATGTTTAATTTGAAATGTAAAATATGAAAATTTTATCATTTGGAACAAATCCCAATAAATGTTCTCTTACGATAACCTCAGGCTCAGACATCTCATTATCAAATTGTTTGATTACATGAACATAACGTACAATCATTGTCATCTGTTCAATATGACTAACACCAGGTATGAATAACTGAATAGTATTTGGCTGAGTTTGCATGCTACTTTATAGCACCTGCTCGAAGCTGAATAAGCTCATTTTGGATATCTTTCCCTAGGTAGTAAACCGTTGTTTCTTGCTCTTTAACTCTATGCAAAAGTAGATTCATGATAGGATCAAAAAGGGCTGGATATTCTATGGGGGGAAAAATCATTGCTAGCACTGTACAACTTTTCAGCTGCACCACAGAATGCCAATTTTTGCATGCCAAGAACTCTGACCAAAGCATTCAAGTGTCCCAAGATTTGTCACCAATATTATTAGTCTTGCCCAATTTTTGGCTGCTTAATATCATTAATTGTTTTTCCTTTAGATAAGCATAGTTCAATTTTTTTCAAGGTCTGATAGTTTGCTAAATGGTCAGAATTCCTCCCATGTGAAAACAGAATTGCTCCAATGTTCCTCCAGTCTTTTGAACCTGTTTCTTGTAGGGTTGATGTACCATTTCTTTTTGCTGAACAACTTACAGCAAAAACAAGAAAACCGTATCTTTTGAGACTGAATATAGTCTCCCTTTGTAGGGTATAGTATAAAATATTCTGTTTTTTAGTCTTTGGGGCAATCATGTGATACAACCTGCTATAGGTGCCAGCTCCCTAGGCCCCTGGGTGCCTGAACACCCACAAAAAATCCCATTAAGAGGCCGGGCACCCACAATTTTTGGTGCCAGGGCCATGCACACTGCATGGCACCCATGACCTGGGGCACCCACCATTGTGGGGCCTAGTTGGTACTCCTGCAACCTGCAGTGGTCCATGCTGTATGATAAACTATTGCAAATTATCACAGTAGTTTTGGCCATTTAACAGAGTCACCGTAATTCAAGTCAGGCACAATGCCATCTTTTTCAGACTTTGCAGTACTCTCACTTTTCTTGACATCCTCTTTTTCCTGAAATATTTCCAGAAATATCTCCAATTTGCAAAATTTCTGTCTTAGGGTTTATATTATTTGTAGTAGGAGACCATATCTATCTCCCTCAGTGCTAGTTTCAACAACAGTATACAGTGGTACCTCAGGTTACAAATGCTTCAGGTTACAAACACTTCGAGTTACAGACTCCGCTAACCCGGAAGTAGTAACTCAGGTTAAGAACTTTGCCCCAGGATGAGAACGGAAATCACGTACTGGTGGCATAGTGGCAGCGGGAGGCCCCATTAGCTAGAGTGGTACCTCAGGTTAAAAACGGACCTCCGGAACGAATTAAGTTCGTAACCAGAGGTACCAGTGTAGTCATATGCTTGTTCTTCAATTGCTTTCTGTGCACAAATATATTTCAGGAAGAACACCTCTTGCTTTACTTGCTCCTTAGTTTTTTCTTCCTTTTTTTTGAGGTACCGAGTTCCAGATGGTTGTTTTGTATCAGCCATAGCTCACTAGAAAAATGTATACACTTTCTAAATAAAATTAAGATATGACTGGAAGATTTAAAATTAAGTGCATTTTCACAATCAATCAATCAATCAATCAATCAATCACATAACCTCTAATCAGCTCTATGGTCTAACAGTTCTGATGTATGGATTACTTCAAAAATGATAAAATTCTTCAAAATATAAAAGAGAAGAAAAATATTATCAGAAGTTTATAAGATATAACAAAATCTAATCTGTTTAAAATTGTGCTACTCAAAGGTCAGTACTGTGCTCCTCTGAGGTCAGGACTCAGGACTTAGTCGGCTGCCTAGATTGCCTAATGATAGTACCAGCTCTGAGGTAGCTAGTGTATTGTTTTCCAAAAGTTGCTAGACTACAGCTTCTTATGTTCCAGCTAATCCAGTTGATAGTCATCAAGCCAGTGGAGTGTTCTGTGTTCTCACTATGATTATCCAGTCTTAACAACTGAAAAGATATGTAGGTAAGGAGGTAGTCTTTCAGATATTTGCAACTTAAAGGCTCAGAACCTTGAATTGATCCCATAAATGAACTGGCAACCAGTGAAGCTAAGTTAAAACAGGTTAAATGAGTTCTAAATGGAACCCCAGCCAGTAATTTGCCTGCTCCGTTTTGAGGGCAGCCTGTGTAGAATGAGTTGCAATAATGGATGCATTTTTTCCTCATTTCCATCTGAGGCAGGTGTCTCAGAATATTGGTTGTGACTAGTTCTAGAGGACTACCTGTTTGTGTTGTCACCGTGGGAGCTATGTGTGTAATAAAAGTTGTTTTGTGAGTTCTGCAGGTATAGCATAACTTCTCCCAGTCTGTAGATAGGTAGCCGTGTTGGTCTGCCATAGTCAAAAATAAAAAAATTCCTTCCAGTAGCACCTTAAAGACCAACTAAGTTAGTTCTTGGTATGAGCTTTCGTGTGCATGCACACTTCTTCAGATACTTCTTCAGATACTTCTTCAGATACTTCTTCAGGTATCTGAAGAAGTGTGCATGCACACGAAAGCTCATACCAAGAACTAACTTAGTTGGTCTTTAAGGTGCTACTGGAAGGAATTTTTTTATTTCTCCCAGTCTTTTACAGATGTGAACCATCCAGGCCAGTAGTACTGACTTTGGACTATTTGGGATAGCTTCTCTATTCCCAAATTTACTCCTGCTTTGCTGCAGTTTAGTGCTTCAAAGATATTCAGGACTGATCCCTGTGGAATCTATTAGTGTATGAAAAGTCATGCTTCTCAATACCCTTTGACACCTAACTAGTAGCCCTTGCTATGGCTATAAATCAGGCAAAGCCTCTTTGTACTGAAGCAAATTTGGGTTACATGGTGCCTCAACTTGGAACTCTTGTTCTCCCGCCTTTCAGTTTCTTAGGCATGGAATAATTGAATCCATGACTTGGGCTTCTTTTAAGGCAGTGGCTCCATCTCCTCCTCCATCATCATCATCATGAGATTCCTCCTTCACTTCCAGCAGTGGTTTCTCCTGATATCAGCATTATGATTAAAGTATCAGTATGTTTTCCCATGGCCCCAGAGTCCTTGTTAGCATCATCTAGAATTGACCATCTGGACAGAGCATGAGAATTTTTGTGTTGTTTTCTTGTGCAATGCTTAATCTGGTACTGGAACTGAGCCAGG
Source organism: Podarcis vaucheri (assembly GCF_965113315.1). Lineage (NCBI taxonomy): Eukaryota > Metazoa > Chordata > Lepidosauria > Squamata > Lacertidae > Podarcis > Podarcis vaucheri. The sequence goes on from NC_138766.1 coordinate 72,186,296, forward strand.
TGTTCAAGCCAATGTGCCAACTGTCCTTGTGGCTCATGGAAGTTATGAAGCCATTGAAGTGAATTGTGATCTTCCCTTAGCAGGATTCCCCCCACCCCTGAGGATATGTTGAAAATCTTAAGTAAATGTCACTATAGCCAGAAGTTTTTTCTCTGTAGTGGAGTGGTCTCAACTTTACTGAGGATTCTGCTAGCATATGCAGCAATTCTCTCCTTATTGCACCATCTTGTTATACTAGGGCCACAACCATACCAGTCACTGACATTTGTACCCTGAATAAATGTTAGGTGGAAGGCCTGGGTAACCCAGAAACAGCCTTTTCTTTAACTTTAATAACACTTCTTATTAAGTTCTACTGGTACATTTGCTCTTTCTCTGATAATTTGTGTAATTGCTGGACAATTGTGGCAGTTAGCAATAAATAGTGTATAATAAAAACTTAGATAACAATACTCCATACCTTAATGATTGACTGCGGTGTTGGCTGAGATCAAATGGCTTCTACTTTGCCAGGATCTATTGTATCCCATCTTTGGAGATTATATGATGTAGGTATCTTACTGCATTTCAAACAAGTAGCAGTTTGCTTCTCAAGTACAGGCTTAATTTTCAGCAGGTGTTCTTCAAAAGATCTCCCAATGACAATTATGTCATCAATATATACTAGGAAAGATATGTCCTGTAGGTTTACCAAGACAACAACCACCAATCTTTGAAATATCCAAAGAGTGCCAGAATCCAAAAGGCATAAAATTATAAAAATCCCTGCTTGTTAGTAGCTTCAGTCAGTCATCAGGGCTCCCTTCTACTTACCAGTAGCCACTGGCCATATCCAGGATAGAGAATCAATATACACTTGCAAGTAGGCCTAGGGCAGAGGTGTCAAACTCAAACTCACAGCCTGTGAGCTGTATCTGCCCCTCCCCCCAACAATTTAGCATGTTTTTTAAAAATATAATTTTCTGTAAAAAAAAACTTCCCAGCAGGTGGCACTGTTGAGTTCCATCGTTGCAACAATGAAAGGAGAGATTTCAGTGTGCAGTGGGTGTTTATGTCAATTTTTTTCTTTGCAAAATCTTCCCCTTTCCCTCTAGTATGCATGGGTGTAGCGGGGTGTGTGTGTCAGCCACCCCTCTAAATAAAGTAAATAAATAAAAATACTTGGCTGGCTGATCTATTGTGTCACTGATAACTCGGTTCTGTCCCCACAATAAATCCTGGCTATGCCCATGCTAGTATGGTGCCAATATTTGGCTATGTTGCTAGTACTTTGGCAGCAACATCTTCATAACCACCACATCTGAAGGGAATGCTCCCAGATTTGTCCCCCAATGCACAACTTGAGATTCTGTTGTCACACTAGACATTAGTGCTGGGATATAGTCTTTCTGAATCCTGCCTATGGTTTGGGCGGCAAGAAATTCATGTTGGCCTAATGATATGCCTCCCTCTTACTCCCACCCTCTTCCAAGTATATTTCACTTTTCGAGGATACTGTTTGTTCCACTGTAACTCTTTATCTCTACTTTACCTGATAGGAGTACCAGATTGGCTATGACGGGGCACCCATAGAGCCCTAATCTTCCTGATGTCCTGCCTGGGTAGCAGGCAACAGTGCCAGTGTTGGGAAGTTGGCTCAATAGTACTGCTCCACCTACTGGCTGCTCCTATATCCTACACAGTACAAAGGTCCTTAAAACTCAGGTCAACATCATACTGATTAGGGAAATTCAGTTCCCACTATGCTTCTTTGAAAGATGTGACCAAACATTCACAAGATAGACAACATGTCTAGGATGTTGGTAGTTTGCCATATTCACATGACTCTGAACATAGTCTGGTATGCAAAGACTTCAGGTTCTCCAGTCATCTTTAGTGGTGCTTTCTAGAATTGTGCATATACAAGGAAAATGCCCCAGAATCAATCAAAATATAAGATGGAGGTCCATAACATTTATTTTGACTCTATCTCATTGGTTTGCAGGATATATTAAGTGAGGCATGCCAGTTTCCAGGTGGAAAGTCATCTCATAACTCTCACCTGGTGAAGTTTCTTGGCATCTTTAAATTACATTACTGTGGTGCTCATGTTTAAAATGATATTTCCTGCTACATTTTCAGTAAAAGTCTTCTAATTCTTTTCTCCCAGGAATCTGTTTGTGGTGGTGTGCTTTGTCCCATTGGCCTGCCCTCACGTTTTCTGCCTCTTTGGGTCTGCATGGTTTTCTTGCTGCTTTCAGTTTGCTGATAACATGCTACACACTACATTGCTTTCATGTATTTATCAACTTTGGGAATTTTGACTTTCCTATAGCTGCAGCAGTTTCTGCTTTCATCTCATGCACTTTTGCAGTTGAAGTGGTGCTGTTATCAAGTGTTTTTGGGGCATGTTTAACGTTGAGACTATCTCAGTGACTTCCTTCATATAGAGAGCTTTTTCGGTTTCCCTCAGCTACATGGGCCATAAAGTGACTTTTAGCGAGGAAGTTCTCATTATAGTCTGGGGAAATTGGCAGACTAGAGTCTCAGGGAATATCCAAAATTTTGGAGAGGTTCCTTTTCTGCTTGCCTCTCATTACTGAAAGGTGCTTGATTCTAATAAGGAAGCATCTGCTCAAATACAGCGGCAACATGTGGCTAATGAATGTAATAAATGTATTATTATTGGTAGCAGAATGTCACCCAAAATTTACAAATAATATCCAAATAATATATATGTCAGTCCATAACCAAAGAGCAGTCAACGTAAAGAGTTACTGGTGAGGAACACCATGATGCAGGCAGGATGCCTTTCAATGTCCAATAAGTATTGTAGTGTAGTGTAGTGTAGAATTCAATAGCAAACAGCAAACAAGCAGAACAGTATATCCGGATTGGATCAACTGTTTTGAAGATGAATCTTCATCAGCTGATGATGAAATTAAATACATTACATACAATGGATGATAACAAAAATAAAACTGAGCAACCAGCAAAATGAATAATAAATAAATAAGGAATATATACCAAGTAATTTTTAGAATATTCATACAGGTAAATATAATACTTGTGGATCAGAGCTCACTAACCAATGATGCTAATAAAACCCATGTAAGAACTTAAAGTTATTCACAGGTGTGTCAAATAACAAACAATTAAGAACAAAGTAAGAAAATTTAAAGGTACAGTATATCAAATCTGGCATCACAACGCAAGCTGGAACCATAAAGTTATTGCAACACAGGGGTTTGTTTGTCACTCTAATCAGGAAGCAGGCAGAGATAAAGACAAAACAAAAACATAAATAAAAATAAAATAAAGCAGACAGGTGTGCACACACACAGACTTAGAGGCAGACAGACACATACAGGCAGTGAATTTAAGAGTGAAAAACAGCATGCCCCCCCCTCTTCTGCGGAAATGCTGCCTTTTACTCTTAAAGATCAGGCAACATTTTTATTATGTTTGATCTTAGCGTTTTTGGACCACAGCGCTAAGGTAGGAGAGAAACATTTGCCTGCTGCCTTTTACTGTCAAAGAACAGGAAGAGGCTTATCTATGATGTTAGCACTGAGTGCTTAGATTGGAGAAAGTAGATCATGTGACTGACTAGTGATCATGGTTTGTCCAAAATGGCTTCAGAGGCCAAATTCAGAAGCCCGGTGGGTCTAATTAAGCCTATGAACTGGAGGTCCCCCCCCCCACTTGCTGCGATACATTCTGAACTGAGGTGTAGGTTTACAGATCCCTTTGTGTTAGGCCTCTGAATCTCTTATGGGCTTTGCCTTGCAGTAGAAAATCAAGGAAATGAAGCTTGATGGCCTTATTCCAGTTATTTGTGTGTGTAACTCATTCAGCGTGATTTTTCCAGCTGACCCAGCATTGACTATTTCCATATCCCTCTAGCATGAAAATAAGCTGCTGTAGTAATTGTCTCCATTGCCCTGTGCAATTTCACCAAAAAAACCTCAGGAGTATATTGAGTAGCAGATGGTATGGTGGGGTAACAGTGCTCATTTGACCTTCCAAGAGCTGAGTGGCTGCTGCTTACCAAGAAGGAGACGGAGCGGCAAGATGGCAGAGAGGCTGGTGTGGTGCAAATACACCAGCAGGAGTGCCATATAGCCTCCACCAATGGATTTGCACTGCATCAGCCTCCCTGCTGCCTCTCCCTCAGATCAGTAGCCAAAGGCACTTCATCAGGTTCAAAAATCACACTAACTCGTATTCTGAGAATTAACAGTTGATTTGGTGGGGTGGGTAAACAGGAAGACTTGGTGTCACTTTAGGGGATGGTATGATAAAAGTACTGGTTTAAAAGTGAGACCGTCTAGACTTTCCTCTTCATTAGTTCAGCTTCAGCACTAAGTGAGGCTCCACATCTTCAGGGCATTTCCCAGAGAGTCACTTTAACTAGCGACAAACCCAAGGCTACCTTTCTGTCTAAACTGCTAGCATGGTTTTTCTTTTCACATTTTGAGTCCCCACTGGTGCTTCACTAGCCTTCCTATGCCTGCTCCCAAGCTACGGTGTTTATTTATTTGTTTGTTTGTTTGCTTGCTTGCTTAAATTGATTTCCCACCTGTCACCCTAAGATCCCAGGTGACATTAATTTAAAACCAATATAAAGCATCTTGCAATAACAAAAATAGGATGGATCCTAAACACATACATCTTATGTGTCAAAGGCTACAGTAAAGACTTCTTGTCTGTTTTCTGTCTTTCTCCCTGCTTTCCCTCCCTTTTCCAGCAATACAACGCTGTTCCCTAGGTCAGATGTGCAGCTCACAGCAGAGACTGTTAAGAAACCTAATTCGACAGTCTCATGCATTACATTACACCTGGGCACTGATCATGCTGGCTGGGAATGGAAGCATTGCCCTCATGATCCCTTCTAACTCTACAATTCTATAATTCTAAGTTCAACAAAATCTGAAGGGCAGCATGTTGGCAATACTTGCCATGCTAGCTCATAGCATCATGTACAAGCAACAATTGGAATTTTACATCCACTTAAGGAGTTCAATTTCCCACATTTCTGAGGCAGCAGCATGGGACACATTTGGCACTTTTTGTACAGGAAGAGTGACTGGATTTCAGTACTGTAAATGAAGACTAGCATGACCTAGCATAGCCTTCCCTGAACTGGTGCTCTCAGATTGGGGAAGGCTGACCTAGCATATGGTATTGCTCTAAACACATAGTGTTTAAAATATTCTGCTTGCAACATTGTTAATGAAACATTGAATTTTTAAAACATTTCATATGAAAAGTGTAACAAAATATAAATGGAAGTTGTCTGTTAGATTTTAGAATGCTTTGTTAAACTAGGGAATGTGTTAACTAGTCTTGTTCACACTTGTTTGATTAGATTTCATGTGGAGGATGAAATTTAGCTTTTATCTACTTGCTCTTAGGATTTGTACACTGTTGTGTGCTTCTGATGATTATTGCAACAAGGATCATCACAGGTAGAAAGCAGTTTGAGCCAAGCATTTCATTACAAACTTAATGTATTTACTTTACAGAGAAACAGAGTGATTAACTCTTCTACAAATATGTGAAGAGATGCAAAATACTTGCAATTTGTTCTGTTTCATTAAATTTTTAAAAATATTTTTATTTGTAGCCCTTTTTATTGTTTATAGTGACTAGGTCACATAGCTAATTAAAATAATTAATTTTCATTATGAAATGTCACAACAGTAATTAAGAATTTTAGGTGTTTTTTATTTTATTTTATTTTATTTATTAAATTTGTATACCACCCTTCATCTGAAGATGATTGTGATATTGTAATAATATCATTAGCCTAGTGGAAAACTTGTCTGGATACAAGTTTTGGCAAGTGAACAGGGAAATGACAGCATTCTTTCTGTTGTCTGTCGAGTGAGAGGGTGAGGACTGCAGATAGGATTTGTGTTCTAGTACACTGCACTCAGCTGCACAAACTTATTTTTTTAGGGTGAAAGAAGAACAAAAACCACAAGCGACACAGTAAGTAAAAAAATCTTAAAAGTGTAGTGGGCTTGACTTCTCTACCTTTGCCATATTCTGCTTTCTGCACCTTTTGATGGTATTAGGTTTCACTAATATCTGATAGGCTGCTGGTAGTCATCTGCTTTCTGATTGGCTTGTAAGAGCTGCTTGCGGCTTCTTACTTCATCCACATATTAGCTGGATGTAGTTTCTTGCTACCTGCTTCTGGACTATTTAAATGTAAAACTTTATTTCCCCTTACATCCTATTAGTGGCTGACTTAATTGCAGTGAACATTCCCATTGGCTTTAGCTTTTCTGCCTTTATATGACTATTATTATTGGGTAAGAAAGCATTTATGCTAGTGTGATTTTATTTGGTTATTCAGTCACATTATTTGCTTATTTAAACAGGTGGTTTCCCTTTAGTGGGATCACTGAGCTGGTAAATAACGTTCTTCAGCCACAGCAAAAACAACAAAATGAAAAGGAGCCCCAGACGTAAGTAAGCCGCTATCTGTAGACTAAGTACTGCTATAGCATTAAAACATACCACAGAGTATGTTTAAATAATATATAACATCCTTATAAGAACATCTTTCAAATTGAGGCTGCAATCCTGTGCATGCTTGCTGGGTAGTAAATCTTGCTGAACTCATTGTGACTTACTGCTCAGTTAGCATCTATAGGATTAGCTATATAACTGATGCTGCTTTTCAATCTTTAATTGGCAAAAGGAAATTGAACCTGGCTTCAGGTTTGGTTGGTTAGGAATGCTTCCTGCTCTGTAGGGGACCAGCTTCTTTCATGAACTTCATGCGCAGAACTCCTTCAAAATTAAGATGACTGATATGCATGAAGAGCTTGAGTTTTCAGATCAGTTGTGTGAATGCCCCTGATATTTATGTACACATATTTACCTACATCATCACTGTGTCATTCCTTTACAATATCTGTCAAGTTGCAAGGCAGATATTGTCTTCTGTGTTTACCATCATGCATAAATGGATTTCCCTTAATGAGACCATATGAAAAAATGGCTCATTTTTTAATTTAAAGATGTGATGGTTGTGACAGAAATGGCAAAGTTCGGAGACTCAGACTTAAGCTTAATCTAGTGTTAGAGAATTATACATCAAGGATATTAAAAACTGAACATATAAGGGTATATTGAGTATTACTTTTAAGTTTATTTAAATGGCTCTCTCTCTCCCTTATGTCAACCAAATAACTATTCTGAAGCATCAATATTATTTATTTATCTGCTAGTAATACAAAGGCTAAAGAGAAATGGAACAAAATGTTTTCCCCATCACACCTCTACTGGTGTGTGAGAGTTTTCCTTGGATCTTCCTGAACATGGTTGATTGTATGGTATTATTACTTGGGCTTTGCAACTTGATTATTGTATTTAAATATTTTTTTATAGTTAAAAATCCAGGCTGTGAATCAGAGTCCTACATGCAGGTAGTGTACTTATTGTTTGACTGAGACAGATAAAAATTCTGTTAGTTTTCTTGCTATGCAGTGGAGAAGCCTCAATTTAATGTTATTTATTTAATGCAAAGTTATTCTTTTGAAAGCCTATGAATATCTTTTAGTGATTTTTTTTCATACTGAATTTATTTGTTTTCTATAAATTTATTATAACTTTATCACTGAACTACCCTTCTAACTTTTGCCATTCCTTAAGGTCTGTTCTTTTTTTTTAATTGATTCTTAATTTCAAATAACAAAACATACCCATGCAAGGAAAACAGAGCTTAGTAACTGCACAGAAAAGAAAGAAAAATAGTGGTTATGGCTGTAGTTTTAGATGTTTCAAGAACGGCAATCAAATGAAAATGTCTCTCCATAAGTTTCCATGAGTTGATGAAGGATGAAAAGCATGTTCGATTGTCTTAACAAAGTCAATAAAAGGATACCATGTCGTATAGAAGGTGTGATTCTTCCACTTGATCAATATTCGTTTTGTGAAATGGTTAATTTGTTCAAAGCAAGATATCTCATACCTAGGAAATCCAGGCCTCAAAAAGATTTGCATTTAAAGTTTTCCCATTTTTTTGCAATCACTAATGTAGCTGCAGTTAATAAATGGGGGATGAAGTCATTATTGGTTATGTTATTAATCTGAGGGGTAAAATAAGATAATAGGGCTTATTTTGGGTCTGGTTGTAGCGATTGCCCAATCATTTAAATTAATTGGTTGAAAAATTTTCTCCCAAAAGGGAATAATTTTGAGGTTGAACCACCACATGTGTGTACTAGAGAGCCTAGGAAATTGCATTCCCACTAGCAAAGGTTGAATGTGTTGTGATTAATTCCATATAGTCTGTCTGGGCACATGTACAGCAATGTGCTATCTTTAAAACATTTTTATGACTTTATTTCAAATTTGCTGACCCTGTACCTTTGGAAGTACCTCATGAAGTGTACCAATCTCCACCTCTGCATTGGAAGAGGGATTTTGTATCAGTATTGTGTTTCTCTTTTTTATTTATTTAATGTGTATCTTGTAAAAAAAAAAAAAAAGGTCTGGGTTAACTCACTTTAAAGCAGACCATATCCCTCTTCTTTTATTTGGTGTACTCAGGTCATTTACGTTGCAAGTTATTTCAGCTAAGTGTGGCACTATAAGATTAATTTAAAATTACACAGCATATACCAGGCAATAGATCTATTATGCATCATCGTAATTTCAGTGTTATTATCATATTCCATCAGCACAAAATAAAGATGCCATTAATTCCAACAGGGATTAACTTTAACATTCAAACTCTCCCCCCCCCCCGCCCTAATCCCCCAACCTTCCCAACAGAATAATCCCTACACCTCTTGTTCGGAGCAGAATAGTCCATCTCTTCCTTCATGTGCCAAGTGCTCATGAATTAAGATGAAATTGGGGGTATACCAACAGCTTCCATCAGAGCTGTGAAACAAAACATACATTACGACGATAGTTCAGGTATATTAAACCAGAGCTGTAAGCAAATGTATCTGCAGAGGCAGATTTGGGGCAGTGCAACCGGTTCTGCCACACTGGACACCAAGCCTAGGAGGCGCCACAGGATGTCGCAACTATGATGTCGTGAATTTAACAGAACTGAAGGTGAAATGTGGCCTTACACAGGGTCTCACTAAAATTTGAAAGACCTAAGTTTGCCCTGATGTATGTTGCTTCAGATTGCTAAAACTGTAGAATTAAAATATTCAGAAATATGAGACTAACTATGGGTTGCTATTAACTACTCAACAATCACAGGGTGTTAATTCTTTCTTTAGAAAAGCATTTTAGCGTGTCTGGTATTTCCAGTTTGTTTTATAAAACCACATTCCTAAGCAACTTGGAAGTTCCCTTGAAATTAGTTGTTCTTAATGCCATATGGATTAATTGTGGAGTTAGATAAACACGTAATCTTATTTGTTTCTCTGTTAAGAATTCTAAATGACTAAAATCTGAATCTTGTATGAGCTGATGTGATATAAACAGGTTTATGTAGTGGTTACTAGTGCCTCTTGAAACTGGTAGCATGTAAGGCAACCAACCAACAGTAGGTGGAGCCAGAACCAATGACAAGCAGAGTTAACCCATTTTAGCTTTGTCCTCTGAATATTATGCTATGTACGAGGGCAGGGCCAAGACATTTTGGCACCTGAGGCGAACCATAAACTCCCACCTCCCTCCCCACGAGGGAAGAAGGGGAGAGTGAAGATCTACATCAGTAACAAGGTGGGGCACAGTAAACATCTGTGTTGGGATCTGCTGTCCCTGTGAATACTGCCATCTGAGGCGGTTGCCTCACCTTGTTTCCTGGGTGGGCTGGCTCAGCTATGTGCAGTTGCTCTTATTTTTATGTATAAATAAAATGGATTGTCACACCTATCTGCATTTTTGGATTCTTCATGGGGCCATGGCTGTTGGGATTCTCATGATGAGCCCATGTACTTCCAAAAGAACCACTAGACCATGATCTGCTAAGGTGATAATCACACATATGGAGAGGAGTGCAGTATTGTGCCTCCTGTCCTGTCCCTGATCTCTGTATGTTTAAGCTGGAAGTCCGAACAGAGTCTGTGTATATCCAGTTATACATGTTTAAGTTCTGCATGCAGGATCTGAGATGTATTTTTGTAAGGTTTATAATGTCATAGAAAGAGACTACACATGTTCAACTTGTACATGCATGTGTTCTATTCATTTCTTGGATGTGTGGAGGCCAGGCATGAGTATTCTGCTTCTGTTCCATGTATTCAGTGAACATTGTTTGAAAAGGGCTAAGGTCAACGAACAACATGAATAATTATACTAAATAGAGAAGAATATATAGCTACCAGCAACTGGTTTGTGGATTATGTTTTTATTATTTGGAATTCTCAAGGAAACCTTCTTGCCTCTGATCTTTAACCACATGGGCATCCTCTTGGGCTAATCGTACCTTTCCTATTTTGTGGTATACATTCTAGCCAAGGTTCTGTTATTGTGGTGTTGCATGTATGTTCCAAACTAAAGGAATAATATATACCACCTTATTGTTAATATTCAAAGCTTTAAGGCCCTGTTATGGTTGTTCTTGTAGTTCCCCGGCTGATTTTCTCATCAGAGTTTTTGTTAATGCAAAGTAGCTGCAGGTGACTTGAAGTGGGGATTTTGAGTGGTGAACCATTTTTCTCTTCAATATGCCGCTTCAGCTGCTTTTTGTCCTGAATGGGAAAATATATGGAGATCCCATATTTCCCCCCATGGGTGGTGGTTGGGGGGGGGAGCTTTCTTTCTTCAAAGAAAGGATCTGGGAAAGAAAGTAGAGTAGAAAACTTTATAAATTTGGAATATCATGTTGTGTGTTTAAGTGTGAACTTAAAAAGCTTGAAGTAGTCCCACATATGTGCATAACAATATTATGATATTAGACTTATGCAGACCAGACTCCCAAAGCTATTGTGAAAGCAGAGAGTTGGAGCCATATGTCTGTGGGTCAGTAACCAAATAATAATAATAATAATAATAATAAATTTTATTTATATCCCGCCCTCCCCAGCCGAAGCCGGGCTCAGGGCGGCTAACAACAATAAACAGTACAAAAGTACAACATAAACAACATTCTAAAATCATTCATTATAAAAATTAATTAATTCAAGCCACTAGCAACCATTGGGCCAGAGCTCTGCGAAGATTGCCGAGGGAGGGAGTCAGGCTGTGCCCTGGCCAAAGGCCTGGTGGAACAGCTCTGTCTTGCAGGCCCTGCGGAAGGATGTCAAGTCCCGCAGGGCCTTGGTCTCTTGTGACAGAGTGTTCCACCAGATCGGAGCCACAGCCGAAAAAGCCCTGGCTCTAGTTGAGGCCAGCCTAACTTCTCTGTGGCCTGGGACCTTCAAGATGTTTTTATTTGAAGACCGTAGGTTTCTCTGTGGGGCATACCAGGAGAGGCGGTCCCGTAGGTACGAGGGTCCTAGGCCATATAGGGCTTTAAAGGTTAAAACCAGCACCTTAAACCTGATCCTGTACTCCACTGGGAGCCAGTGCAGCTGGTATAGCACCGGGTGAATGTGATCTCGCAGCGAAGACCTCGTAAGGAGTCTCGCTGCAGCATTCTGCACCCGCTGGAGTTTCTGGGTCAGTCTCAAGGGCAGCCCCACGTAGAGCGACTTACAATAATCCAGTTTGGAGGTGACCGTCGCGTGGCTCACAGTGGCTAGGTCAGGGCGAGAGAGGTAAGGAGCCAACTGCTTAGCTTGGCGGAGATGGAAAAATGCCGCCTTTGTTATAGCTGCAATCTGCGCCTCCATGGAAAGGGAGGTGTCGAAGATTACACCCAAGCTCTTAACGGACGGTGCTGGCACTAATTGCGCCCCCGCAAGAGATGGGAGTTGCCCCCCCAATCCCATATCGCCCCGTCCCAGCCACAGGACCTCTGTCTTCGAAGGATTTAGCTTCAACCGGCTCCCACGTAACCATCCAGCCACAGCTTCCAAACATCTGGTCAGTGTGTCTGAGGCCGAGTCAGGATGGCCATCCATCAACAGATAGAGTTGGGTGTCATCGGCATACTGATGACAACCCAGCCCAAAACTCCGAACAAGCTGGGCGAGGGGGTGCATAAATATGTTGAAAAGCATCGGGGAGAGTATCGCACCCTGAGGTACTCCACACACCAAGGAGTGGCGCGATGACAATTCCCCCCCAAGCGCCACCCTCTGTCCCCGACCAGAGAGAAACGAGCGCAGCCATTGAAGGACTGTGCCCTGGATCCCCACGTCGGCAAGGCGGTGGTCCAGAAGTTCGTGATCGACCATGTCGAAAGCTGCTGATAGATCTAGAAGAATCAGCAGCCCCGACCCGCCTCGATCCAGCTGTCTACGAAGGTCATCTGTTAGGGCGACCAGAGCCGTCTCGGTCCCATGACCAGCGCGGAAGCTGGACTGGAATGGATCCAGAGCCGATGTTTCATCCAGAAACCCACCAAGCTGTTCAGCAACCGCTCTCTCAATCACCTTACCCAGGAATGGAAGATTCGAAACCGGGCGGTAATTGGATAGATCTAAAGGATCTAATGATGTTTTCTTTAAGAGCGGGCGCACCACTGCCTCCTTCAGTTCCCCTGGGAATGTCCCCGTGCCAAGGGACAAATTGATGATATCCCCCAGGAGGGCCCGCACCTCGTCTGGACACGCTCTAATCAGCCAAGACGGGCACGGGTCGAGAGGACAGGTGGTGGGCTTTCCAGCTCAGAGGAGTCTGTCCACATCGGCTGGGGATATCTGGTCAAAGTGGTCCAATACTGGACCCGAGGACAGTCGAGGGGCCTCCAGTTCCTTTATTGTATCCAAATTGGCAGGGAGGTCATGGCGGAGCGACAAGACCTTCTCCGCAAAAAAGCTCGCAAATGCCTCACAGCCGTGTGTCAATTTGTTATTTAAATTTGGCTGTCCCTCAAGGGACGTTAAAGACCTGATTATGCTAAATAATTGCGCTGGGCGAGAGCTAGCGGATGCAATGGAGGCCGAGAAGTATGACTTCTTAGCAGCCTTCACCGCCATCTCGTAGGTTTTCATAAAAGCCCTATAAGATGTTCTTGAGGCTCCGTCACGGGCACCCCGCCATACTCGCTCTAGCCGTCTGAGGTCCCGCTTCATTTTCCGGAGCTCCTCGGTAACCCAGGGAGCCCGGTTTCTGCGGGGTCGCAGAGGGCGCTTAGGTGCGATCTCATCGATGGCTGCCAGGAGCTGGGCATTCCAGCCCTCAACAAGCTCAGTCAATGAGTCGCCAGGGGGAGCAAGGTCCCGCAAGGCTTGACGGAATCTCTCAGGGTCCATCAGCCTCTGCGGGCGAGCCCAAATTGGCTCGCCACCTAAGCAGGGTGGGGGTGGAAAGTCAATCCTGGCTTTCAGAGCGTAGTGATCAGACCATGGCACCTTCGTCGAAGGAGACATGATCACATCTATACCGACGCCAAAGATCAAATCCAGCGTGTGGCCTGCTTGATGTGTGGGGCCCGAAACAAACTGGGAGAGCCCTAGTGTCGCCATGGAAGACACCAGGTCCAGAGCCTGTGAGGAGGGAGTGGCATCAGCATGGATGTTGAAGTCCCCCAATACCAATAGGTTAGGGAACTCCAAGGCCCAGCCGGCCACCGCCTCCAATAGGCCTGACAGGGTGGCTGCTGGTGCGCTAGGTGGCCGGTACACCAGCCAGACAGCCAAGCTCTCCTCGGAGCCCCACACTAGGCCAACACATTCGATGCCGGGGATCGATGGCGATGGTAGAGCCCTGAAAGGACAATCTTCCCGGATTAATAATGCCACCCCTCCCCCCCGGCCCACAGTCCGCGACTGGTGGAGGACAGAGAAACCCGGGGGCGCCATCTCTCGTAAGGTAACTGTTGCCCCTTCGCGCACCCAGGTCTCCGTCACACAAGCCAGGTCGACCCCCTGCGAGATGGCATTGTTGTGTTCTGATTAGTCAAGACAATTCTATTCAGTGTAATATAATGAGATTCCTCCTGGCTTTCTTTTCTTGGCTCACAATGGTGCCTATCACTTTGCCAAAAAAATGTATATGTTTTCTATTCTGGCTTCTAGGCCTAACCTATACATTTAGAGTCTCAGCTCTGAGACATCATTGCTGATGGTACTTCTATGGGATTTCCTCAATAAAAAGCCAGAGTGGGGACTAGTAGTATTATCCAGTGTTGTCAGTATTAGCTGTGGAAATACATGTGTTGCTAACAGTGAAAGGAAGATACTATATGTGTTTAATTATATCTTTCAGCTGTGCCAGTAGCTTACCCATATTATCTTGGGCCATGTTCATTGACCATGCCTAATATGCGTTGGTGTTATGTCATCATACGCCCTCCCACAGTTCATTTATGAAAACAAGAACACTCTTGTGTATTTATTTTCACAACCAGGCTATTAGTGTGAGCCACCCGCATTACACATTACTGTAAGCTCTTCTCTACCAGCTGCACACTGTATTCATTTATGTGATTTATTCTGCTTCAGTTTAGTACTTTTTAGGTGGCAATCCCATGCACACTTACTTCGGGGTAAACTCCCCATTGAACTTTGCAGGACTCACTTCTGAGTAAATCTGCACAGGGTTGGGCTTCTGAATCTTGTGATTTAATATCAAATACATTTATTATTTTGGTTGGAAACAGATATTTTCCTGTAATATCTTATCAAAAGTTCTAACTGAACTTCACAAGCTGTAGTGTATTATATGTAGTACCTGGAACATATGGAACTTTCTCTGGTTTGTAGAGAGGAGAGGGGCAAGCCTGTATTCAGTCACTTGAACACTCTTACCAGCTTAGTAAATATTAGAACCCTGTATGTCTGCGTGTTTCTGGATCATCAGTTTATTGAAATTTGTGCTGCTTTGTTTGTGGGGAGATTAAGAGCAGAATGGCTATTTAATGAGCATTCATTCTTATTTGGTTGCAGGGAGGTTAGATGCCATTGTGTCAAAGCAATGTTATCCTACACATTACAGTGCATTTCCCCATCACTTTTTGTATCTCAGAAAGTCTTTCCCTGCCATAGAAAATGGCACTGAGTTTATCACCCTTAACATCCACACTAATAAATGGGTTTACAGAGAATCAACTGTATTCTACTATAAACTTACAAATCTGGTTCCAACAAAAGATGCTGCATGTGGTCAACTGCCTGAAAGTTTGACCATAAGACGAACATAGTGGATATGGATTTTTAAAACAGTATCAAAAACAATAAGCACTAATCTAAATGAAAGTTTTTAAAAACCCACCAATCAGTGGTATCTTACACCCCATAAATTAAGATAAACTTATTTTGTTGGAGATGTAGGAGATTAAGGGCTGGCTATCTTCATATTTTCTGGAGTTGTGTAAAAAACAACAACAAACCAAATCTGGAATTTGGTTCTCAACACAGTTCAGGAAATTAGAGGATTTAATATGTCAAGAAGCTCTAAGAATACCCTTTTGTGTATATTAAAAACAGAAGTGAAAAATACCGACTTAAAATTGGTTGCTAGTTTATTACCAGGAACAAGATTATGCATTGGTCAGCTTTGGAAAGAAAAAAAACGGCTCCAACATTAAAAGAGTGGTTACAGAATATATGGACATATCTGAGAAGAATTCCAAATAATCAACAAGACAAATTCATAGAAAGATGAACATTTTAAATTAACTATTATAATAAAAAGTCAATCCTTGCAACTCTTTCCCATCCATATGATTTTGTATTCTTTCTTTTAACATATTCACAGTCCCAATCTATTACTCATTACGTATCCAAACAAAGCAAAAAAGGGGTGGTACTGTGAGGCTGTAATGAAACACTTAATGCTATCTGAAGCCACTCATGTGGAAAATTAGAAACTATTCTAAAGTTTTGGTGTGTTTTTTTCAAAGTCCAATCTTTTGGGGGAGCAGGTTTGTGGCACAAGAATTCCAAATCAGCTTTAATTGAGCAACCTTAATTTACCAGCATTTGATTGAATCCCTCCTGAAAATAGTGACGGTCGGGAAGTGCCCCCTTGGTTGGGTTTCTGTATCTGTGTAGATTCCTTCATTCTATGGGTACATTTATATGTGTATTCCTGGAGATGTCATGTACCTCATTCTCAATGGTAATACTTTCAACTCATACTAACAAAAGTTTTGAAAAGGCTCCTGCAGAATCTAATGAAAAGGGAAAATAGACCTCCATGACATGGTTGATGGAAGGGTATGTATTGGTCTTCTTGCTTGTTCACATCTCCTGCCACTGGACAATATTGGACTTCATATAAGCACTATAGTAGACTTCAATAAAGAACTTCTGTGAACTACTCATGGACTGTTAACACTGTGTGGGGTGGGCCATTGGGAGGATTATTTTTTCTTCCCATTTTTTCTCTTTCTTGTGTGTTGCATACCTAAATAAATTCATTAAAAAGGATGGGAATAGAGACAGTGTGTACCAGGGACTGGGACCACAAATCTACTAGGGATGGGAACCACCAGGGATGGAGACTCTGTTAAACAGGCTGTAGGGCAAGAGCACCTTTGTGCTTTAATTTAAGCAAGTTTAAAGTGATACATATTCTGGAACTGTAGTGGCTGGTGCCCATTAGAACTGGTAGGGTAGAAGGCAGAAGGGTTAACAGAATCAATTACGTGCCAACTAAATCTTGTTTTGCTCCAATTTTCTGGTGCCACCCCCAGAACTGGCTGTAATTAAAAAGTCAGGCAGGAACATAGGAAGCTACATTAAACTGACTTAGGGCCACTGGCTCATCTGGCTCAGCATTTATGCTGATGGGCAATGACTTTCCATGGTTGCAGACAGGAAACATCCCCAGCCCTACCTGGAGATGCTGGGGATCAAATCTAGGACTTTCTGCAAGCAAAGCAGATGCTATTCTACCTGGGTAACAAGTTTGCATTCTTTTAATAAATGAAATTAATAGTTTATCCTCATTTTGGGTGTGTTCCCCCAATACCCTTAATAGCAGTGTCTTATACTGTAATGTGTTATGGGAGCTGGTGGTGCTGTGATCTAAACCACTTGCTTATCAGAAGGTCAGCGGTCTGAATCTGCGCGATGGGGTGAGCTCCCATTGCTCTGTCTCAGCTGCTGCCAACCTAGCAGTTCAAAAGCACAGCAATGCAAGTAGATAAATAGGTATTGCCGTGGCAGGAAGGTAAACGGTGTTTCTGTGCGCTCTGGTTTCCATCATGGTGTTCCGTTGTGTCAGAAGTGGTTTCGTCATGCTGGCCACATGACCTGGAAAGCTGTCTGTGGACAAATGCCGGCTCCCTCGGCCTGAAAGCGAGATGAGCGCCGCAATCCTATAGTCGACTTTGACTGGACTTAACTGTCCATGGGTCCTTCATCTTTTACCTATAATGTGTGAGGCTTGTGCTTGGTAGCTGCTAGAGTAGGAGTAGGGAACCTGTGGTCTTCAGATGTTATTTGACTACAACTTCTACCATCCCTGACCATGATTGTTGAAGATCATGTGAATTGTCCATCTGCACAGTTGGGTCTCTGTATAGAGTGTCTGGTTCATACATGGTACTGTCTATGTGTGAGAGCCAGTGTGGTGTAGTGGTTAAGAGCGGTAGTCTCGTAATCTGGGGAACCGGGTTCGCATCTCCGCTCCTTCACATGCAGCTGCTGGGTGACCTTGGGCCAGTCACACTTCTTTGAAGTCTCTCAGCCCCACTCACCTCACAGAGTGTTTGTTGTGGGGGAGGAAGGGAAAGGAAAAAGTTAGCCGCTTTGAGACTCCTGAAGGGGAGTGAAAGGCGGGATATCAAATCCAAACTCTTCTTATGTGGTGGAGGTGATGAGATGCATCTTTCCCCACACAATGTAAAGACTTTCAGTGGCTTGGTAAATGCTTGAATTGTACTTGTGGTATAATTGTATCTGTGATTGGGAGTTGCTGTTTCAATATGTAGCAAGGGAAGACATTTATCCCTGATCTAAGTTTATTTTCCTATCTCCCTCACTATATGAGAGCTTGGCTTTATCATGTTTTGCCCCCTGTTGTCAAATAATTCTCTCTGTGTATTATTGTTTGCTGCCAGTGCCTCTGCCCTATATTTTAAACTTTGTTTTAATTATAGAAACAATTTTAATCTGCTGTACTAAAATCATTGCATCACCAACTGTACAAGTGCAGGGCATAATTGGCTAAAGCAACATGTATTACTCCAGGCCTCCCCCCGCCCCACCCCCCTGGTCACACATACACAGCTCTGAACAGCGTAAGATTAGATGATGGAGTGGTAAACACTCCTGATCCCTGACTATGCTAGCACACCCAGCATTGTCCATGCTTATCTCCTATTCATTAAAAAGGAAAGCCATCAAGTAAGAACAATACTGTTGCAGCAGTAAAAGGATACAAGTTATTTAATAATTGAACATTCTCATGAATGTTGTAAATGATGTGGAATGAACTCATTCTAATCCTGATACTGTAATGTCCAGGGGTGTTATATTTCTGAGTTAAGGTAGACTGATCTATTATTTGGCACTTGTTTATTTTTGTCACGTGAGATGAAGTCTTACAGACAGTTAATTCTGCATTTACTAGTGTGGGTAATATCTTCTCAGTAGTAACAGATTTTTTGGCTTCAAACAGATGGCTCTTATTTGCTGTACATAATATATTAGCTGAAATGACAGACTTTTCATAAATGCACTAATGCTTAATTTTGTTATTTTTGCACCATCAGTTTTTAAATATTGTGACCCTTTTACAGTGGGTTAACCACTTTATGAATACTCTAAAAGTATAGCTTACTGAAAGCATGTTGTGGGGGGAAGGTACAAAGTTGTGCATATGAAGTAAAATTTGTGCATGCTGAATTTTTTTAAGCGTACCTTCTTAATTGATTTTAAAAGAAATTGCTGATTAATGCTTTTTTGGATTCTATGGACAAGTAAAGTTTCAAGTCAAATATAAGTCAAGATGTGATGAAATTCATTAAGTCAACTGGTTAAGATTTATAGCATGGCTAAGTTTGTAAATATCAATGAGAGATAGATACTAATTATAAAGGTAAACAGCATTAGATATGTAATGCAGGTAAGTATTATCAGCCGGACAAGATAAATTCTGTTTTGAAATAGGTAAAGAATTCTCATGGTGTCTCTAGCTGAAAAAGTAAGCAATGAAACGACTTTAATGAAGAGATCAAAACAGATGTATGCATTCTGATGAAGCTTACAGTAATAAGTGCAAATCATAGTTACACCATAAATATATAAAGAATAATATGTAACTTAGCATTGGTCTCACAATTTTAATTGACCATATGGTTCTCTTCTACACATTTGCTTTTGAGTCCCACACTAAACATTGTACTTACAAAGCACTTGCTGGATGGCATATTGGCAGGGAGCCAGATTTGCAAGATTAGTAAACAAAGACGAACTTTATTCAGTACTGAACATTGTGAACAAAAAGGGCAAGCAGGCAGGTCTGCCAAAACAATTCATTTTCTTCTTCCAGTTCCTCTTCCAGTTATTTGGTCTGATTTCATAATATGCAGTTGCCTTCAGAAGGCTGTTATTAGTTTAAAAATTGTTTATAATTTTCACATTAGTGAAATATTATTGTTTCAATGGATTTTATGCCTTTTTCCTTTATGTACATTATGTACCTAATATAGTTTTAAAAGCTCAAAATACCAAATCCACTATTCCTTGTGCTTGTCTGTTGTGGGTTAGTAGTGAAGCAACAGGCACTGGCATATACTTGCAAACTCCATTCCCTTGCTCTTTTTAATGCTCAGGTTGCCACCTCCCAATTCAGAAATTATTCCTGTTATTTTTAAGGGTTACAGGATGGGCAGAAGTTCAGCAAACTGGAACCAATGCTTCAGCAGTCTGACTGTTCTGTTTTGCCACCCAGAGCAGATGAGAGTGGGACCCTCAACAGTGTACCTACCTATGGGCAAGGGCTGTAGCTCAGTGGTAGTCTATGCTTTGTGCTGTGTCATGAAAAGGAGTTACCATTAGTCTTCTTCCTAAACTGCATGCTGAATTCTTATATCTAAGTCTCATAGAGTTGCACAGGTATATTTGGCTCAGAATGTTTTATCTAGTTCAATTAGACTACTATGAGGAAATACTATCCAACTAATCCTAATATGTTGATGCAGTGTGTGCTATAATAATGTGATTAGTTGGTTAATAAAATATTTAAATATTTAAAATGTAATCACT
Organism: Podarcis vaucheri; assembly: GCF_965113315.1. Classification (NCBI taxonomy): domain Eukaryota; kingdom Metazoa; phylum Chordata; class Lepidosauria; order Squamata; family Lacertidae; genus Podarcis; species Podarcis vaucheri. The sequence goes on from NC_138766.1 coordinate 72,206,470, forward strand.
GACAGACCTATTTTCTTTATTGCTGACTTTGTATTATAAATCTTCTACTGTTTGCTTCTGCAGGAAATTGCATCAACAGTTTGAAATGTATAAAGAACAGGTGAAAAAGATGGGTGAAGAATCACAGCAACACCAGGAGCAGAAGGGTGATGCTCCAACCTGTGGTATCTGCCACAAAACGAAATTTGCCGATGGCTGTGGCCATAATTGTTCATATTGCCAAACTAAATTCTGTGCACGTTGTGGAGGAAGAGTGTCGTTACGCTCAAACAAGGTAAGAAAATATATTACAATGAGTATTCCTGATATTTTATTCTGGTATTGTTTATTGCTATTACTTTGAGAATATATGTTATTCCAGATCTGTGAGGGCCACATCATATTGTTTTGTCTTAATTTTTAAGTGATAACGTGGAAGAATTAGTGTCTGTAAAGACCCTTTCTGCATCATAATTGCAGCCTTTGTTCAGAAACCATGGATTAAGCCAAGAATCTTATACCAACTTACAAAGGACTAAGTCCATTTGAACTTAACATGGTTGGCTTCTAGGTAGAAATGCATATCAGATATTTTTTAAATAACCTGATAGTTGCAGACCAGCTGTTTCGCTCATGGCTTTTAAGGGTAGGAGATTAAATTAAAGAACTGTCTTTCCTCTCACATGAGTTGGTAAGTACACAAATAAGTTTTTGTGAGAGGCCTTTGGCTTTTGTGAACTTATTTAGAAGGTTGGATTAAGTATCTGAAAAGCTAGTGTACTAAGTCCATTTCTTCTCTTGGCCAGAGGTACAAGGTTAGGCATCTGGATCATGGCATTACATGGCAGGAGGGAGGATTAACCATTTCTTCACCAGCTGTTTTCTTACTGAAAAGGATAAATGACCACCCAGCCTCTTCTTAAAAACCTCCAATGAAGGAGAGTCCACCACCTTCCGAGGGAGTCCATTCCACTGTCAAACAGTTCTTACCCCCTACAATGCAGTAAACAGTGTTTCCGTGCGCTGCTCTGGTTCGCCAGAAGCGGCTTAGTCATGCTGGCCACATGACCCAGAAGCTGTATGCCAGCTCCCTCGGCCAGTAAAGCGAGATGAGCGCCACAACCCCAGAGTCGTCCGCGACTGGACCTAATGGTCAGGGGTCCCTTTACCTTTACCTATCATATTGGTCTTCTCTTTACCAGGCTAAACATACACAGTTCCCTCAACCATTCCTCATAAGGCTTGGATTCCAGGCTCTATCATCTTGGTCACCCTCCTTCGCCTTGCTCTGCTTCTCCAACCCTGAACATTTGTTTTTAGTCAGAACCCCTGAACTGCTAAGGCCAATGTTTGGACAGAATACCCACTCCATTATCCCTTCTGCCTGGTTTTCTGTTTCACCACAACAATCAATCAGTATTTTGGACCTTCTGAATGCTTAGTCCCCATTGTCTTGGTTTTGCCCTCCTTAAGGATTTTTGCTAAATATTTCTGTACTTTTGCAGACCTTGAGATCTTCCTGCTATCCATAGATGGTACCATTTTGGCTATACCACTTGGGAAATTGAGTTAAATCTTAGCATTAGCACTTTTGCAAAGTCAAAAATATTTATCAGTCAGTCAACAGCCATTGATTCTACAAAAAATAAATCACTCAGAGCATGATAAAAACAAAACAGCACATTTGACCTTCTATACAGCAGTGCTAATAAACAATAGCACATTGTAAAAAAAGGTGAAATGCTACATATATTTATAATATTTTTCATTTATAACTCAATAGTTTAACCCAAAGTTAGCAGCCACCTATTACTTGTTCCCCTCCCTAACTTTTATTGTTCTGAATCATGCTGGCAGTCAACCATATTTGATTCAGCCCATTCCTTTTTAATAGACAAAGCTGCAACAGGAAAGCTGGCTAGATCAAATATGCATCTGGCTTGCCAGCTGAAAGAGCAGAAAGTCCAATTCTTGAACTTTTTGCATCTCCCACCCTCCTTTGTAATTTGAAGGTCGATGGGTGCAAATCAAAGTGGCCTGTGGAAAAGGGTGGGTAGGGTGAAGAACTTTGCCACACATTCAAGGAGATGGGTGCACGTCTGCTTACCATACCACAGCTTTTGAAAAATATCCTGCCATACTTGCAGACTGCGGTGTGAGACTCTTCTCACCAAAGTTCATAAGTCAACAGCACTTTCTATACTGATCATGTGACCACATGATGTGTCTCTGTTTCAATAATGCTGTGTTTCTAAAATTCACAACAAATTTCACACTTCTGACTGATTTTCATTGTATAGGTCATACTCCCAATAGAGGTCATACTCCCAATAGAAATGGCAAAAGGATTTATGAATTTTCAACTGATGTGTACTGATTGACCTCAGGCTAGTGACGTAGTGGCATGTAGGAAGTGGGCAGCAAAGTGAAAGCACACAAGTTTAACATCCCAGTACATTTTCCACATTGTGGGTGGTATAAAATATTTAATCATTTTAGAAAATGTTTCTTTAATGTACTTTTCCCAGGAGGAAATGAAGGCTGAGGCCCATACACATAACTGAGTAAGTATAGAGTTCTAGGAACTAAGGCCCATTTTCCAAAGGCTGGAAGGCAAGTGAACCCTATGAGGCCTGAATCATATTGACAAAAAGGAGTAGGGACAAGCATCTGCCCTATAGTAGGAAGCTGCAGCTGCAAACTGGATTTCCCAATCTTAACCTTGTGCTCTTTTAATAGTGAAAAACTCAGGATAGAGGAAAAAATTGACCACTCTGCACCCTCCTACAGATTAATAGCAAAGAAGCATAGCCATAGGAGTTGTTTAAGGTATTCATAGGAGTTGTTTAAGGTATACAATGTGTTTGAGCAAGGTACTTCTGCCTAGTAATGAAGGGTTAGCACTTCAAATGGGAGAATTCCACAAAATCAAGACAGGCAGATAGAATCCACAAAACACTTCCAGGTATGCCCTAGCTAGGAAAAAGTTGTGACAAACAGCATATCAGGAAAAGGAATAGAATATACGTGCAAATACTGGCCTAGAATAGGCTTTACCAGTTCTGGGTTTCTTATGAAATGGAAGTTGACCAGACTGTAGCCTTCTTCAGCTATAATGCCATGAATGGACTTTGGGCTTGCATACTTCCCACACTGTATTTTGCAACAGAGGCCAAAATAGGCAAAATATGATGGGTGGAAAGCAAATTTCAAACCATGGTTTTCAGATATGGTTTTATGGAAAATCATAGTTTGCCTGAATTAAACTCCGCATAAACTAAAATTTGCTCGAACTAGCAAAGAAGGGAGAGATGTAGACAGTGGGAGCATTGAATCATAGAATTGTAGAGCTGGAGTATAGGACTGCCGTCTAAAATTGTATTCCATATTCTTCAATATACCTAAATTCTTCATTCGATATAAATTGTGAGAATCAAGCAACTTTGTATAATTTATAACACTTGTTTTGTTAGGCTAGTGGATGGGCAAGAAGCCTGTAGGTTACCAAAGACCCTCTCCTAAACTTTGGAAAAATTATTTAGACATGCACCCTCATTTATGAGATTTCAGCAGGTATTGACTGCAGACTTTCACCGTATCTTCATAACTGTAATGTCTGGAATCTTTCTATGTTTTGTTTTTTTATATGAAAGGTAACTTTCGTAGAAAGTTTGATTCTATGACCAGTACTGCATCCTAGAATTATGCCTAGATGGTTTTGACTCCTTGTAGTCTGCAATTTCTGTGTAGTGTAGAATCTTCAGTGATACTGATGTTTCTGGAGGACTGAGATATTAGATGTTACTGCTGGGAGCTATTGTACTCATTTCTATTAAGACACACACAGCTCTTGGCAATATATATTTCATACAGCTTTTATAATGATAGTTTCTTTGCAGTCTATATACTAACAGATATTACTGGTGGGGGGAGGTTTCAGAATAGAAGTAACTTTCTTTTTCTCTTTTCTCTTTTCTTGTTCTTTCTTACTTGCTTTCATGGATATGCTCTCCAGGAGGATAAAGTGGTTAGAACCCTTTTTTTGTTTCAGATAATTTATGTTTTGGTATTATATGTTCAACTGGGTTGCATTGCTGAGGTGCATTATGAGTGCAAGTCAGTTTGGCAGTACTGCTGGAACATGGGCGTTTTCCTATTGTTGCTTTTGTAAACTATATAAAGTCTAAAGAGGAGATGCACATGATGAGATACTGGGGACATGCTGAAGATTTTCACCATGGAGCCGCAATTGGCTGCGGTTACATGATGCACATCCACCACATGTTTGATGATGCAACTTCTCCACTTCATACTTTATATGTTTATAGTGGTGAGGAAGATACACAGATACTATGTAATGTGACCTGGTTTTCACTAAAGTCAGTAGTAGTTGATCCTTTTCAATTAAAGGCAAACAATGGAAATTGAATTTCTAACAAAAATTAATCAAAAAGAAACCAACCTTGTGGACACCTATGTGATACATGAAAATTCTCTCTTAAGCCAAGTATTAACATTAACTATATATTTGTTTTGCATTTTGCACATGATGTATGTTGAAAATTAATAATATCTTCCTCACTAATTGCTTTTTTCTTTAATATTGCAATATGGGATCATATTAGGAGGAAGAGTCTGTTGTATAATAGCTATATTATTTGTAGCCTCTTTTACCCCATGTTCTAACTGGGCCTCAGCAAGTTCACCAGCATATTAATAGCTGTATCCAGAGAGCTCACAGTATAATCTTAATGGGTAAAAATGCAACCTTAAATTTATTAGTGAGCAAGCCCCATGAACACTAATACTTTGGGTTGTATTCAGTGCTGCTGTTCTGCTTATGCAACATGTTCTTACATGCTCAATTGAACTTCCCTGACCTCTCTTCCCATTCTGGGGTAGATTTTTGGGGTGCACAGGGGGAGAAGAGGAGCTTTGCTTTTGGAGTGTTGGATAAAACCCATACTTTCAAGTTAGCATGCAAAAGCTTGCAAGACACATGCCATTACATAACAAAACCCTAATAGAAGCTGGTTAGATAATGTAAAGCTATAGACCTTATTGACCTTTAATCTGTAAACATTGATTAATATTGTCAGGGTTACTTCCAGATCCTAGCTCACAGAGGATCACGCTAGCCAGCGGTTGTTGATTAAAAGTCTTTATTGAGTTACAGTCTCCATTCTTGAGCTGCTGCGTGCAACCCTACGCCTTATGCTTAGGTCGGCGAAGCTCCTTCTGAGTCTCCGCCCCTTGCGCACCAACTTAATATCCTAGCCCTGCTCCACCTTTTCCGCCTGACAGTTCTCCTCTGGGTCCCTCTGCCCCCCTGGGTCTCTCCCTTCCGGGATTCTTCTGACGCTGACCCCCCTGACTCCCCTGTCTCCTTGCGCCGGGCTTTAGGACCTGGCTCTCTTTCCGGGCTGCCTACTGCGCCACCTTCCTGTGCATTTGAACTTGGCGCGCGCGCCCAACCTTCCACTTTCCGTCTAACCGTCACTTCGCTCCCCGATGAAGGTGTGGCCACTCCTGACTCGTGCCCTCCCTCCTGTTGTGAGCTGCCAGCGCTAGTTCCCAGGCGCTCTTCCTCTTCCCTACTCTCTGGCGGTGACGTAGGTCCCGATCTCCAACTGCTCCCCTCTGAGTCCCCTCTGGCTCTTTCTTCCTGGGGTGTCCCCCTAGTCTCCCCCCTTGCCCTTGCCACTGGTGCTCCTCTTTGTGAATCTTCTGATTCACTGGACAGACTCGGAGATCTCGGGTCGTCGTCGTCACTCATCCTTTCTTCTGCCTCCTCCCCCTCGCTCTCTGTTTCCTCCCTTGCCCTCGCCTCTGCTCCTGAACCCCTGACATCCATCCCCCCCTCAAAGCCCCCCCTTCCCCCCTCCCCTCCCTCCGGTGCGGGAACTGGGTGCTGCAGTGTCAAAGGGACGAATGTCGGGTACAGTTCGCTTCCCGTGGCCGGCCTCCATCCGCAGACTCCCGGTTCTTCCTCCCTGCTCTCGTCAACGACGGTCACCTCTGCTTCCATCTCCGTGCCGCCGTGCTCGAGACCCTGGTTGTCCCCGAAAAAGTCCATGTCGGTCTCTCCCTCGCTTCCTTCTGTAGGCGTAGCTCGTCCTGGACCCTCCAGCCACTTCCTGCGCCACTGCTCCTCTGGTCGATCATCCCACCAATACGAGGGTTCTGAGGCAGATCCCGAGGGTGACCCCTCCGGGGAACGGGCGTCTCGTGTCGGTTCCTCATCCGAGTCGAACCCCCGGAACGTGCTGGCTGAAAGCGTGGGCGTGAAAAGCCAGTCGTCGAAAAAGTCCGCCGGCATTGGCCTATGGGGAAAGAGGGCATGAAACTCTTCCTTGAGCAGAGGTTCATCTAGAGCGTAGCCCGGCACCCAGCTGTTGGCATTGGCCGGGGTGCCCTCCTTAGCGAGAAGGTATTCTACCCCCTCTTCCCCCCATCTGGAGTCCAAAATCTCCGTGACTTCGTTGAGGCGCACCTCCTGTGCCACTCCCCGTTGCCTGGTTCCCTCTCGGAGCGGACTCGGCGCCGTGCCGGGTTCCTGAAACCTGTGCGGTGCCTTGTAGGGAGTGAGCACCGATCTGTGGAACACCGGATGCATTCTGGAACCCTCCGGAAGCACCAGCCTGAAAGCCACCGGGTTGACCTGCTCTTCGACTTGGTAGGGCCCCAGTTGCTTATGCCCTAGTTTCTTCTTGGCCAACGACCTGGCCGGCACTGCGTGGGCTGCTAACCAGACCCAGTCTCCCACCTGGATCTCTTCGCCAACCCTTCTGTGTTTGTCTGCCTGCACCTTGTATGCGTGTTTGGCCAGCTCCAGGTGCCGCCGCAGCTGATCGTGAACCTCTTGCAACTCCGACGCGAACGCATCTGCTGTCTGCGGCTCCCCCTCCACCAGTCTTTCCAGTCCCGGGAAGGTTCTGGGGTGCCTCCCGTTGTTGGCGAAGAACGGCGTGACCCCCGTGGACACGTGCTTCGTGTTGTTGTAGGCGAACTCGGCGAGCGGCAGGTAATCCACCCACGTCGCAGGCTGTTGATTCGCATAGCATCTCAGGTACTGCTGCATGATGGCATTGACCCGCTCCGCTTGCCCGTTGGTCTGCGGGTGTCTCGCCGACGCCAGGTTGATCTTGACGTTTAGGAAGCCCATCAGTTTCTGCCAGAAGTTCGAGATGAACTGCCGCCCGCGGTCGGACAGAATAGACCGTGGCAGACCGTGAACCTTGAACACGTGGTCTATGAACAGTTTGGCGGTTTGTTCCGCCGTGGCCACCTTCGCACACGGGATGAAATGCGCCATCTTGGAGAACAAGTCCACCACCACCAGCACGGCCGTCTTGCCCCTCGAGCTGGGCAGATCCGTGACAAAGTCCAGGGCGACTCTCTCCCATGGCTCGACCGGAGTTTGCAGCGGTTCCAACAGTCCAGCCGGCGGTCTGTGCACTGGTTTGGCCCTCTGGCAGGTGTCGCACCTCGCCACGTAGTCCGCGACCTCCCCTCTCATTCCGGGCCACCAGAAATCCCTGGCGACTAATTCCACCGTCTTCTCCTTGCCAAAGTGCCCGGCAGTGGGCGCGTCGTGCAGCTGATGCAGTACCTTGGCGCGAAGTTCGTCTCCCGGCACGTAGATGGCCCCTTTGCGGATGAGCAATCCATCTCTCAGCTGGAACCCGTTGGTCGCTGCCGTGCCCCTTCGCATCTCAGCCATCTTTGCTTGCGCGAAAGAGTCATTCTGCAACGCTTGTCGCACCGCCTCCAGGTCCACTGTCGCCGCAGCGCACGCCCACACTGTTGGCGCGAAGATGTGCATGGCGGCCGCTGGCGTGGCGTCCTCCAGATACTGTGGCTTACGGGATAGCGCGTCCGCCATGATGTTGGTGTCCCCCGGGACATACTCTATTCGGAAGTCGAAATTCGCAAAGAACTCAGCCCAACGTATCTGCCTCTGGTTCAGGAACTGTGCCGTGCGCCAGTGCTCCAGATTCTTGTGGTCCGTGCAGACCTGCACCGTGTGCTTGGCTCCAATCAGGAAGTGCCTCCATGCTTTGAACGCTGCATGAATAGCCAGCAACTCCCTGTCCCAGATGGTGTAATTCTGTTCGGACTTGCTGAGCTTCCTGGAGTAAAACGCTCCGGGCCTCCAAACCCCCTGCGGGTCCTTCTGCAGCAGGACTGCTCCGACGGCCCTGTCCGAGGCGTCTGTTTCAACTCTCATCGGCCTGCTAGGATCGACATGAAGCAGCTGTTCCTCCGAGGCGAAAAGACGCTTGAGTGCCTGAAAGGACTGCTCCGCCTGCGCTGTCCAGATGAACTTCTTTTTCTTGGAACTGAGCGTGTCTGTAATGGCTGCAGTCTGCATAGCGAAGCCTTTGATGAACTTGCGATAGAAGTTCGCGAAGCCGACAAATCGTTGGACCTCCTTCCGGTTGCGTGGGCTTTTCCAATCCAACACCGCTCGAACCTTGGCGCTGTCCATGGCGAGCCCCTTGTCAGACAACCTGTATCCCAGGAAATCCACCTCCGTCACGTCGAATTGGCACTTCTCCAGCTTGGCGTAAAGCCTATGTTGCTGGAGCCTGCTCAGCACTTCCCTGACGTGTCTGTCATGCTCCTGCTGCGATTCCGAAAAGATCAGGATGTCATCCAAGAAACAGACGCACGTCTTGTAGAGGAGCCCCGCCAACACGTGATGCATGAAAGCTTGAAAAACGTGGGAGCCATTTTGCAATCCAAAAGGCATAACTCTATATTCGTAGGTGCCCAGGGGTGTGAACATGGCTGTCTTCCACTCATCTCCTTCCCGCATGCGAATCAGGTTGTACGCCCCTCGCAGGTCCAACTTGGTGAACACGCTGCCCTTGCGTACTTTCGCGAGGAGGTCGTCGATTCGGGGCATGGGGAAGTCCGACGGCTTGGTGACACTGTTCAAAATGCGGTAGTCCACCACGAGCCTTTTCTGGGGCGTGTCTCGCTTCTTCACAAAGAATACAGGACTGCCCCCCGCTGCCTGGGACTCTCGGATGAAACCGCGTTTCAAATTATGATCAATGAACTCCTTGAGTTCCTGCAGTTCGTCTTCAGACATGGAATACAGCTTCCCTTTGGGCAGCGCCGCCCCCGGCAGCAGGTCAATCTTGCAGTCATATGGTCTGTGGGGGGGTAGCTTGTCTGCCTCCTTCTCGCAGAAAACCTCCAAAAATTCTGCGTACTTGTGGGGAATCGCTTGCAGCGTGCCGAGCAGCAGCTGTGACTCCTCTTGCTCCCCTTCTTGCTGGGGCATGATGCAGTGTTCAGCACAAAAGGAAGAACCGAAGGTCAGCTGCCTCTGGTACCAAGCCAGCGTCGGGCTGTGCCTGTCCAGCCAACTCATGCCCAATACGATAGGCGTGTCTGAGAGTTGAGTGACGTTGAAGCTGATAATCTCCTTGTGATTTCCAAGCCGCAGCACCATAGGTGGCGTCTGCTTCACCACTTGCCCCCCTAACAGCTCCCTGCCATCCACCGTGACAACCTGCAGTGGCAGCGCGGCAGGCAGCAACTGTATAGCGTGCCGGTCGACAAAGTCCTGCCCTATGAAGTCTGCATTGCTTCCCGAGTCGACGGTGATTGGCACGTCCATGGTGATTCCATTGGGTAGCTGGAGCGATGCGGTGAGCCTCACTACTGGCTTGGGCGGGAGGGGGTCCATGGGCGGTAAAATCTCTGGGGACTGCTTCACTGACACGTCTGGCTGGGCCCCAGTGCCTCCTCTTCCAGCCAGACATCGTCGTTTCCCTGCTGTGGTTCTCCTTGCTGCGTTGCTGCAGTCACCATTGCTGAGGCTGCAGTGTGCTTGTGGAGCCTCCGGGGACACTCTTTCGCCAAATGGCCTGGATCCTCGCAGATGTAACACTTCCTGTTCCCTCTAGGAGGCTTCGCTTTCACTGCTGCCGGTGCTAGGGCTCTGGCTGCTGACTGAGCCCTTGCACTCCCAACCTCCATCGGTTCCACCCCTCCCCCTGTTGGGGGCGTGGATTGCGCACGCGCTGCTTCTCTGGGAAGGAAGGAGGAGCCCCTGGCTGGTTCGCGCCCGCTGCGCCCTTCGTCCCTGCTCCACGGACGTTCTTCCAGCCGCACTGCCAGCGCCCTCTGAACGATCTCCTGCGTGGTCCGGGGTCTCTCCCCCCTCGCAATCTCATCTTTCACCGAGCTGTTCAAGCCCTCCCAAAAAAGGTCTCTGACGGGAGCCGAATCTCTGTCCCATTCCAGGGCACTGACCAAAGCGAAAAAGCGGGCATGATATTGCCGTACGCTGGCCCTCCCTTGTCTTAGTCCGTGCACCTCCCTTCGGGCAAGATCCACGTCAATGCTTGATAAAAAACAGCCATCCATCGCTTTAATAAAGGCGTCCGCATTTTGGAGCGCAGGATCCTTATCCCTCCACAAATTGCGCAGCCATGCTTTAGCGTCTCCATGCAAATGGGACATGATGAACCCCACTTTCTCTTGTTCATCTCTAAAGTCTTTGTGCAGTAGTTGTAGTGCACACATTACGTCTGCTCTAAAATTGGGGTACTGTTGCAAATTCCCATCGAAGTGCGAGACCAGACTGCCTGTGCGTCTCCCCAACCCAATCCCCTCTGATTTGGGTGTCTGTTGCCCCTGCTTCGTAAGCACGTCCAACCTGACCTGGAGATCCCTGTAGGCGGCCGCTGCGTCCTCCTCTCTCTTCCTGGACGCCACCGCCTCGGCAGTCAGTCGTGAAACCGCGTCTCTGAGTTCCGTTATTTGCTGTTCGGCCGTCATATTGTCTACCGTTCGTGAGCTTTCTTGTAGGCACCCGCTTTCCCTCCTCTCCGCGAGGTCGTGGATGTCCACAATTTGAAGAGAAGGAGCTTACTGTCAGGGTTACTTCCAGATCCTAGCTCACAGAGGATCACGCTAGCCAGCGGTTGTTGATTAAAAGTCTTTATTGAGTTACAGTCTCCATTCTTGAGCTGCTGCGTGCAACCCTACGCCTTATGCTTAGGTCGGCGAAGCTCCTTCTGAGTCTCCGCCCCTTGCGCACCAACTTAATATCCTAGCCCTGCTCCACCTTTTCCGCCTGACAGTTCTCCTCTGGGTCCCTCTGCCCCCCTGGGTCTCTCCCTTCCGGGATTCTTCTGACGCTGACCCCCCTGACTCCCCTGTCTCCTTGCGCCGGGCTTTAGGACCTGGCTCTCTTTCCGGGCTGCCTACTGCGCCACCTTCCTGTGCATTTGAACTTGGCGCGCGCGCCCAACCTTCCACTTTCCGTCTAACCGTCACTTCGCTCCCCGATGAAGGTGTGGCCACTCCTGACTCGTGCCCTCCCTCCTGTTGTGAGCTGCCAGCGCTAGTTCCCAGGCGCTCTTCCTCTTCCCTACTCTCTGGCGGTGACGTAGGTCCCGATCTCCAACTGCTCCCCTCTGAGTCCCCTCTGGCTCTTTCTTCCTGGGGTGTCCCCCTAGTCTCCCCCCTTGCCCTTGCCACTGGTGCTCCTCTTTGTGAATCTTCTGATTCACTGGACAGACTCGGAGATCTCGGGTCGTCGTCGTCACTCATCCTTTCTTCTGCCTCCTCCCCCTCGCTCTCTGTTTCCTCCCTTGCCCTCGCCTCTGCTCCTGAACCCCTGACAAATATCATTATGTCCCACTGCACATATAATATGGTTTTTATTAATACAAAAGGAATGTTATAAATGTAAGCCTAAATTTTCTTTAAATGCTTATTTCATTTTAGTTGCTCGCTGTATTCATATTGCATGAGTTATATACTAATATACACAGGGCAGTGTCTGAGTAAGTTATACTCAGGGTAGACCCATTGAAATCATAACTTAGTTTTGACTGACTTAAGTCCTTTGATTTCAGTGGATCTACTCTGTGACTTAGTTTGCACTACTCAAAAGTAAATGGTGTTTTAAGAGCACTCTCCCAATCTTGTGTTCCCAGCTTAATAGCTAATAGAAAATAATAAAAAGTACATAAGGTCAGAATAATATAATGTGTTGAATACAGGCTTATCCATGCTTAGAGTAGATCCACTGAGATCAGTGGGACAAGTTAAATGATGGCCAGCCAATCTCATTGATTTTCAGTGGGTCTCCTCTAAGCATGGCTAAATTTGTATCCAAGCCAATGTTCTGGGAATGTTGCTGCAGTTTATTTTGATGAAAAGAAAGAATGCTGCTTTTACAAATATTACAATTATAAAATACTGGAAACACTTGCTGCTGTCTATCATCTTTTGTGTAACTTTTTGAAATGAAAATAATTTGCATAAGAGCACAGTAAAAGCCATTTGGGGGTTGTGCCTAAAGTCACTTATGCAGTTATTTAAAAGTCACTGGGGTAGTTAGAATGTAAATTTGAGGACTGAAACTCAGTGTGCTTAAGATCAAGCTCGAAAGCATTGTTTAATTTTTAAAGTTGTATTAATTCATTCTTCTAGCTGTTTTTAATCAACTAAGCAGCCCGGAGCACAGGGCTTATATTGGAAGAGAGGGGTATAAATTCCCTCAAAAAATAATTAATTTATAATAAACCTTCCAGGGCTTAACAGGGTCGTTCTTAGTTTTCCCTTTGTACTGCAAACTATTGTGCTCCATTGGATACTGTTCTGTACTTCTATAAGGGGGAATATTGCTGCTTCTTTGGAAAACAGTGGTGTCCTTATTCATCTATAGCTTTGGCTTCCAAGTGGAATTTAAAATGATGTACCACTTGCTTGACACACTGTTTGTATAAAGTTGCCCTTATTGTGTTACTGGTTTGTCTTGGCCAGTGCTGTGACTGGCAGTAGGTCTTCAAGATCTTTGGAAGAGAGAGATCTTTTTCAGCCTTGCTGCCTGAAATTCTTTGAGTTACTGACCACCTCCCATCATTGCAGCAAGAAATGAGACATCTTCCTTTGACGCTGGGAGTCTAGGATTGCCCTCAAAATTAGCATTAATATAAATTATTCTGCTTCTGAGGTTTGGATTAGACTGTAATTTGTATGGCATCACTTGTTCTTAATACATTTGCTTTGATGATTAGAGAAATTTTGTCTAGTCCCCCCCAACCAGTTTCAAATTATATTTCTAATGTTTGTGGAAAGCTAAGATATAAATTCTAAAAATAAATATAATATAAATTCAAATTAGTTCTCCAAGGGATTCTCTATTCAGCTTTTGAAAACTTAAGAAAGAACTGTAAAATCCCCCTGAATGGCTGATAATGGCTCTAACATGATTTCAGTCAGATTTTTCAGTTCCATGGGGTACATTTTTGGAGCTCCCTTAAATAAGTGAATTTACACCAGGGAAATAATTACTAACTAGTCCTTATTATGGTCATTTCCCCAATTCTTCTGAATTTTTGGGAATGCATTCCTTTGAGATCCCAAAGTTTGCTGTTGAGCATGTGTGCAGAGTCCATGTGTGAGCAGTGGAAAGTAGTGCTAAAATAACCAGGTGGGAGAGGTACTACCCCCATGGCAGACAATCCATACCACTGAAGAAAGGCCTCTGTCGTCCCCACCAAATGCCTCTAAACACATTGAGCAAGTCTTGCACATGTGCATGTCAGGGCCAGCCCATGTCCAGAACCAGAACTGGGTGAAACCTTCTCAGAAAAGGAGATTCCAGTCTGGCACCAGCAATTTCTGGGAAGTCATATTCCCAAAAGGAAACCACAACACCTAACTAAGAATACACCCCAGCTCCAAACCCTCCATCCACCAAATCCTGAAGGCTCTAGATCATTTGCCTTTGGCAATCTTAGCAACTCCACAAGTAAAAGTACAGTGGTACCTCGGGTTACATACGCTTCAGGTTACAGACTCCGCTAACCCAGAAATAGTGCTTCAGGTTAAGAACTTTGCTTCAGGATAAGAACAGAAATCTGGCTCCGGCGGCGTACTTTGCTTATACTGATGCTAGTCTTCACTTGTTAGGGCCTAAAAGTGATTATGAAGGAAGGAATAACATTGATCCAAAGATGCATCGCCATTCCTCCTCATCTCACATTCTGCTTTTGTTGAAAGGGGTATTGCTCTTTATCGCCCAAAGGATCTTGAGAAGAAAGTGAATTGTGCAGGGAGCATATTTTTTTCTAGGAGTCCAATTCAGCCTCAGCTATCTTGGCACCAAAGGGTGCTTCAGCTCAATCCCCTTTGCCAAAAAAGGATTAAAAGGGGAGATGTCACTCATGCATTCATTTTCATGAGGTTGGAATGCAAGAGGATTGAATAGAGTTGCCCTCTCCCCAGCAGAATGGCATGACAGCTAGGACAGTGTTTCCCAACCGGTGTTCCGCGGCACACTAGTGTGCCGTGAGACACCGGCTGGTGTGCCGTGGGAGGGAGGCGGGCGAGTCGGGCGGCGAGAGGCGGCGGCGGCGAGGATCCGCGTCGAGCCGGGGGCGGCTCCGCGGTGGTGGTGCCGAGCGGCGGGGCAGCGCGCGCGACAGCGGAGGAGGAGGAGGCCGGCATGTCCGGGCAGCAGCAGCAACAGCAGCAGCAGCAACTCCCGGCGACGGCTCCTCCTCCGCCCGCTATCGCCGCCACCACCACAACAGCCGCCGCCGCCTCAGCTGCCGCCGTCCCTCAGTCCCTCGCTCTGCTGCCTCCTCCCACCCCGGCAAGGGGAAGGGAAAAAACGTTCACTTTTGTGCGTCCCTCCCGGCGTGACGCTGCGCGCTGACGTCACGGGACGGGGCTTTAATGGTGGTGTGCCGCGAGATTTTTTTCCGGTAAACAGGTGTGCCGTTGCCCAAAAACGTTTGGGAAACACTGTCCTAGAGAGCTACAGAATATCAGGGTTGGCACTACTAGGCTACAGGGACTATTAATCTAATTCCGCAGATGGCATTTCCTTCATGTTCATTACTTATCACTATATCAAAATGTGTTTAAAGGATGGTTGATACATTTGTAGATTGGTATTTTAAGAAAAACTTTAACAACCTAATCAAGAGTTATTTCAATGACACAACACCACTCAGTATTAGGTTGTAGGATTTCAGCACTGCTATATATTCCTAGCTCAGTGTTTCCCAAACGTTTTTGGGCAACGGCACACCTGTTTACCGGAAAAAAATCTCGCGGCACACCACCATTAAAGCCCCGCCCCGTGACGTCAGCGCGCAGCGTCACGCCGGGAGGGACGCACAAAAGTGAACGTTTTTTCCCTTCCCCTTGCCGGGGTGGGAGGAGGCAGCAGAGCGAGGGACTGAGGGACGGCGGCAGCTGAGGCGGCGGCGGCTGTTGTGGTGGTGGCGGCGATAGCGGGCGGAGGAGGAGCCGTCGCCGGGAGTTGCTGCTGCTGCTGTTGCTGCTGCTGCCCGGACATGCCGGCCTCCTCCTCCTCCGCTGTCGCGCGCGCTGCCCCGCCGCTCGGCACCACCACCGCGGAGCCGCCCCCGGCTCGACGCGGATCCTCGCCGCCGCCGCCTCTCGCCGCCCGACTCGCCCGCCTCCCTCCCACGGCACACCAGCCGGTGTCTCACGGCACACTAGTGTGCCGCGGAACACCGGTTGGGAAACACTGCTCTAGGATTCATGGTGTGATCTTTTCAGTCCTGTTACATAAGTTCCTTAACTGGATGCCAGGGATTGAACATGGGACCTTATACATGCAAAGCACATGTTCCAGAGCAGAGGTTAAACCCCTCTATCACGACATCAGCTGAGGTGAACTCTAAAAGCTTTTCAGCGGCAGAGCCAGAATGTTAAATTGTGTTTGAGTGTTATGTTATATTGACCAGCTGGTGAGGCATTCAGAAACCATATCAAGTGCTGTTAAGTTTCAGACATAGGCCTTTTATCAAACTTAGCTAAGCAAATCCCTTCTTTTAGCCACAAGTGTGTAACAGCACACCTAGGATTCTTTTGAGTACAGTTGGACATTATGGCACAGGAGGAGACAATGAATATTTAACCAGATAGATTTGGCTTCAGCTGCTGGAAACCAGTGCCGATATATATAAATAATGAAGACATTGCTATTAAGAGAGTAAAGTAGAAAGTATAACCAGACTTTCTTTTGTTCTTGGCTGCTTGCTCAGGGCTCTGTGTGGATTGTATCTATAACAAATAGATGATTGAAAACTTCAGGAGTTACATGAAATTGTCCTTGCTTACAGTGGGATTACACCCTCTTTTAAAACAGTAATTTAGTGCTTTATTTTCTTTTGAATGGTAATTTCTGGCAAATGTATCTTTTACCATTATGTACACTGGATGTGCCACAGCATAGGTTTATGAGAAGCAACTCTGCGCTCAGATATAGATAAGATTTTGGATACAATAAGTTTGCAGCACAGCATTATTTTTCCCTTTGGATGCATATCTTGTTTTAACAAGCTACAAAATATCAGGAATGGATCATTACAAATCCACTATTTTTAAAATTAAAAAGATGTCTACAGTTGTGATCCAGGAGATCAGCGGAGAAGAATGGATTTCAGGTAGTTAAATTCAGTTACTTAATCTGTGTGGGTTAATATTTGTGGTTTTTGTAGAAGATTGTTAGTATGATAATTTAGTTTGAGATAATTTGCTCAGTACAAGTTGTTTAAAGGACTTTCTAAATATTAAAGCTTTGGAGATAAGGGTGATGACCAGAAAAACAATAAAATTAGGTACTGTATCCGAAATTGTTTGTGACAATATATCTTTAATAGCTGCATTTACTTACTGTATACTTACAATTGCATTTCCCCAATGTTGTTAAACATATATTAGTGTAATTTTATCTTTCACAATTTTGTCTCCATTTAACTTGAGCTGGAATAATAATAAACTAATTAAGGATTTGCTGGTGCTAATTTGCTGAATCATTTGATTAACAAAGATCTAGTTAGGTGTCTGATCAGCTTTTGGTTTCTTCTACATATTCTGCATAGATGTAGTGTTTTCTATAATGTTGCAAAAATAATACTATATACTAGCATTTTGTAGATAAGTAGTGTAAGTACTCCTTTTCCATAAAGATTATATTTCGTTTCTCTCTGCCGCAAAGGGATAAAATAGTTTCAATCAATTCCTTTTCTTATACGATTCAGTTGTCAGAGACTTAGAATTTGCTGTGGGGTGTAAATCATGTAGTTGTTACATGTTTTGTATGAATACCTATGGTACAAGAACCAGAAATATTTTTAAAAATAAAAAATAAAAAATTGTCCAGTAGCACCTTCAGATATATCTGAAGAAATGTGCATGTGCGCGCGCACACACACATATATATCTACTGCGTCAGACCAACGCAGCTACCTACCAGAATCCAGAAATATATTTGTTTGTGAAATAAAAAAGTAAACTGTCAGGTTAATTCATCTACAACATAGTTATTACTGAATAACCATGTATATCTGTTTTGTCCTTTTACTGGTTTTCAAAGATGTTATACCTGTATAGTGGACTACTACATCATTTAAAAAATGATAAAACAGATTATGTCAGCAAATAGCAGCAATGCGCAAGTATAGCAAAAGATTAAACATTAGGAAAGCTTGAAGAGATGCAATCTAATAATCCAGGTCAGAATGCCCATTCACTATCCCATTACAGAATGATAGTGTAGATTTCTCAATTCTTGCATTAAATAAGTTGGAGTTCTTGTTATTAAATATACCAAGAAAAAAGCACACCAAGAACTCAGGCCAATGTAAGTTTCAATAGTGGGAGTGGTCCCTACTCACAAGTCAGTAGTCAGTAGTAATAAAAACTAATTCATTCAAAAATATGTATCCTGACAAGAATTACAAACTCAAATAGAGATTACAAGCTCTAACAGAGAAGTCAGAAGTCAGTTATGGATTAGAAACCATAAAGGGCCGTGTAAGTTTGAAGACTTTGGGTTAATTATACAGAAAAGCTCAAAATACGCATTAATCTACCCACACGTAGTTGGTATCCCTGAGAAACGTAGAAAATAACAGGATATATTTATCCAAAAGTCTTCAAACATGACCCCTTAAAAATTAGCTGATGAAGGTGAATACATCGAAACAGGGCCCTGTCCTGGTTTCTGATACATAACTGACTTCTGACTTCTGCTCTATGATTGAAACTGAGTCTCCACCTGCAAGCTGATAAATTATAAGGACCAACATTATTGTCGAGTGAAAATGAGAAAATCTTTGTAACAAATTATTGTGTTATACATATCTTTGAGTTTGAGTTTGTAATCTCTGTTAGAGTTTGTAATCTCTATTTGAGTAGGGACCACTCCCACTATTGAAACTTACATTGGCCTGAGTTCTTGGTGTGCTTTTTTTCTTGGTATGTTTCTCAATTCTGGCATATCTGTAATTTGAAAAGAACCATTTTGTACTTGCTGAAACAGTTGAGCACTGGAGGATTATAATTGCCCCTTTAGTTCTACTTAGCTGTGTTAGTTAATCCCCAAGCCCATCTCTTTGCTGGGACCACTGCTCTGGCCTAAACTTTTGCTGGGAAATTAACAACACTGATTTGTTTACATGTTCGGGGGCAAATTATAGGCTGAATATAATGAAAAGGAGAACCAACCATTCCTGGAAGAATCAGGGTATCTGCATTCATCTGGGGATAACGAATAATAGTCAATACTATCTCTGGTGGCCGTAGTTCAGGGATGGTTGGTTCTCCTTTTCATTATAGTGCCTTGGGCCAAAGGCCTGCATTCCCTCATCAGCAGCCTTCCAGGAACCACATGCCAGTAGTGGGTGGGCCAGAGACAAAAGTGGGTGGAGCAGTGAATGTCTCTCTTTACAGTGGTACTTCTGGATGCGAACAGGATCCGTTCCAGAGCCCCATTCGCATCCTGAAGAGAACGCAACCTACGCGAGTGCAGGTCGCAATTTGCTGCTTCTGCGCATGCGTGTGACGTCATTTTGAGCGTCTGTGCATGCATGAGCAGCGAAACCTGGAAGTAACGCGTTCCGTTACTTTCGGGTCGCTGCGGAGCACAACCAGAAAACGCTCAACCTGAAGCAACTTTAACCCGAGGTATGATGTACTTTGGTGCAGTCAGCTTTATTCCAGCATGCAAAAGCTGGATATTACTACATACTGTACATGCATACAAATACGGTTTTCTATCCAGGCATAGAATAGACATCATCACAGTTCAAGGACACAGCTTGGGGATAGGTTAAGCAAGGGTGGGTTTTTTGGGTGTTATTTGGATAGGAACTTAATTGGTTTGCCTTACATTTTGTGATATGAATGAATTCTAGCAATAATTTCTTGTAATCAGTTTTTGTCAGTTTTCTTGTTTAAATGTAATGGGTTTTATTGCTTTATTTAATTATTTATATCATGACTTGTGCACCATTTTGTGTGGCAATTGCCATAAAAAGCAGTATAGAAGCCTTCAAAAATAATTTCTAAATTTGCATCTCTGCAAATAAATTGGCATATGCAGATTTGTGACCTATGGGTCCATGTCCCAGATCTTCTAAATAACATTCAATGCCTCTGGCTGCATGTGTTAGAAATAAAAAATAACCTTTTAAGATTCTCAATCCATTGGCTCAATCAAATGTCCTGCATTTGGAGCTGAATTTAACTTGTGAAATTAAATGGTACAAAACAGTATACAGTGGTACCTCTGGATGTGAACAGGATCCGTTCTGGAGCCCCGTTCACATCCAGAAGCGAACGCAACCCGCATCCATGCGTCTGTGCATGCGCGGGTCGTGATTCGCCACTTCTGCGCATGCACATGACGTCTTTTTGACCGTCTGTGCATGCGCGAGCGGTGAAACCCGGAAGTAAAGGGCTCCGTTACTTCCGGGTCGCCGCAGCGAGCAACCCAAAAATACTTATCCTGAAGCTACTTCAACCTGAGGTATGACTGTAATGCTGTTGCAGTTCATATAACTCAATTCCATGAGCCCACTACTCATGGAAGTCTGAGAATTAGTATAAAAGTAGCTCTCACCTCATGTTTCAATACTAGGAATCCCTTCAAGGGAAGTGTGGAGGTGCCCAGTAGCATTCCCTCTTGTGGAATTCTGTTATTTATCATAGTTACTTCAGTTCAATTGTGTTATCCATTGCTTGCCTCTGCCCTACTTGCTACACTGAGGCTGCCATTTTTAGGAGGAAGAGTTTAAATCTCACTGTGTGACACTGTAACTAAAGGTTTGTCTCTTCCATGAATAATACCTAATACCTAGGTTTGTCTCTTCTATGAATAATACTTAAAATCAACCAATAAAAGTGTGTGGCACAACTGTACCTTTGTATTTTTAAAAATACAGATACCCAAAAGCCCAAGCTCTTTGTAACATGACTGTAGGTTGATGCAGGTCTGACATGGGAGTTCAAGACATCCATGGCAGCCATGGGCCTGTCTCAAAGGGTCAACAGCTCAACACACAGAAACAAGACATACCATTGGTTTAGTCTTCACACCATGTGGGAAAGAGGGTGGTCTGGAAATAGGGTGGTGATGGATATCACTCCATTGTCATGGTCAGGACATGGTGAGATCTGGACTTGCAGAAATGATTCTCCCCTGCAAGGATGCGGGATCAGTTAGGATGGTTCACCCCAAGAGATGATAGATTTCTGAGTGCTCTAGTTTCCCCCCAGTAGGTAGTGCTTCTAGTTCCATTGTGGTATAGTGATGCTTATGAGCCATTGACATGTAGGCCCTCTCCAGTGCTGTGCAGTCCATTTTGTTCCTTGGTATACTAAGTAGCTGATGAAACAGACCAGGAGAGGGCTGGAGGGTAAGTGGTGTAAATCTTACCCAGGAGCTGACCAAGCTCATGTTCAGGCTCATAACACATTCTACCACATGGCAGGGAGAGTAGCAAAGAGATCCCACTTCAATGCCCCCGTTGCATCCTCTAGGAACTGTCCAGAAGAGTTGTTCTGTGTGCTCTGGAAGTTGGTTACTTATGACCAAGAGGGCAGACCTCTGGAGCACTTGGTGACTAAGTGTAACCAGATGTCTAAAGACATCAAGAATAAAGCTGCTTGGCTCTGTAGTGACTTAGATGCTGCTATGTGACAGTGCTGGCTGAAAAGCCCAACACAATGTCAAGCACAGTGTAATGGGATTGTGTCCAGTTAATGTGGTCCTATGTTGGGTATAGAATACTTGCAACGACGTGCCTGACCACCTGCTCATTAGTTCCTTGTATATCCTGGCTTATTTAAGATTGGTGGGGTGGGGTGACTGAGTAGGTCAGAGGTGTGGTAAACACATATTTGTGTGATGGTGGTACCTACTGCCCTTAAAAAGGCAGTGGTGTGTCCACATCTCAAATAGCCTGGTCTAGACCCAATGGAGTGTAATAACTATGCACCCCTTTATTGGCAAATGTGGTGGTGTATACTTGGTTGTGGAGAAATTGCAAGTATTCCTGGATGAGACTGATTATCTAGATCAGGGTGGTCTGTCACCTGGCCCGATGAATGCACGTGGCTCTCAAGTTTGTGGCCCTTGGCAACATTTGACCCCCGCCCCAGGCCTTGTGCTGCCTTTCCAATTCTGGCCTTTTGGGAAGGAGGTGTGAGGGCTCTGACAGGGTCCTAGATTCCTCTGGCCTCCTTCCCAAAGCCTAGTTAGCACTTTCACAGCTTTGCAAAGAAGGTTTTTATTGCATGGTTTTATGCACTATTGTTGTAAACCACTCTGATAGTCTTATGAATGCAGTATATAAATGTTTTTTTTTTAAAAAACCCACAAGAACAACAAACAAATAAAATAACTTATAAGTAGTACCTAATTTCAGATTAACCCACCACGTTGCTTTACTGCAAGGCTGGGGAACTTGCAGCCCAAGGACTGCATGTAGACCTCAGCCTGATTTCATGTGAGTTGCAAAGCGGGAGAGCAATCTGGAGAAAGGGGTAGCAGAGGTTTTTCTTTTTAGTCTGGTCCAACCGATTTCTGGTTCTAGCCTCTCTCACAACCATTATGCAGTCCCTAAAAGATTCTCCCCGTCACAAGGTAATGCAATCATTTCCAGAAAAGAGGCTGCTCAACCCTAATTAAGCTCTGGCTATTTTATCAGTTTAAGAATTCAAGAAAGTAATTTTGTCTCAGTACATGTGCTTGAGGCTCAAGGTAACACAGAACAAACTTTTAACAGAATCTTGGTGTTAGCTGTAGCATAGGGGTGGCTTGTCCGTTAGGCGAAGGGAAGTCATTTGCTTCAGGATCCAACTCCCTCTGTTGTGCCGCTACCAGCCTTGCAGGGGATTAGCTTGCACCACCAACACAGTCCCATTGTCCTCACCGCCACTGCTGTGTTGTGGTGGTAGTGCTGGAAAGCTGCAGGTGAGGGTACAGTTGTGATGCTGGTGCTGGCAGCAGTGGGGGCAGGGAGGGGGTGAGGTGAGGACCCAGATTGGCTAGTTCCTAGAGGTTTGGTGGGATTGTCTGACTGGCTCTTGAGGAAAGGTATGTGAGAGGTAGTGAGTCATATAGCTTCCATCAGAATAATCTCACTAAACCTCTAGGGATTATCTAATACACTTTCCTACTCTAGGTTCACAATGTCCCTCTATATTTCTTGCTATCTAGGCTCCCCTACTCCATGGCTCACTGCTAGGTGGCTGTCTTTATACTTTCCTTATACTTCCACTGCCCTCCCAGGTCTCCTCCTCCTTTCTGTGACAGTTCTGCCCCCCCTCACTTTCTACCTCTCTTCATGTTCTATAGTCTTTTATGGTCTATTATTGTCATCTCTTTCTTCCTTTTCACTTCCTCTTCCTCCCAGGTGCTCCAGCCCCAATGATTAAGAGTGGGCCAGCCACATCTGGTGAGCTGAAGAATGCTACAGACAACAAGCAATCCGTAGGCTGCCAGTTCCCCACCCCAGCTATATAGACAGAGCAGAGTTGCAATACATCTGGGATTTCCCAGACATATCTGGAATACTGCAGTCGACAGCGGTGTCCGGGCAGAAATCGGTGAAAATGCCTGGGAAAATACGGATATATGGCAGTCCATGTTGGCAGTGCCGTTTTTGCCGATTTCCCGTAAAAATAGTTTTAAAAAAGGCATATTTTTGTGATTTTGTCAAAAAAGCTAATCAACTTTGCCCAAAAATGCTGTCAACCCTAAGACAGAGGGGGGAAATGTTCTAAACTCTAAAAGAAAGACAGAAAGTGTGATAGTAGTTCCAACAGAGATGTTAGGGTGTCAGTTGAAAGCAAAACAAAACATACATAGACTGCTTATATAGGCTTGCCATACGTCAGGAAAATTCCTGAGAAGTCCTGGTTTTTGGGTGTAAAAATGACATCTAGGGGGAATTTTGCTGAATCAGCAAAATGTCAGGGAGAACCCAGATGTATGGCTATGCGATGGAAAAAGCCATGACAACAACTCCAAAAGCTTACAATCACTACTTTTGGGTCTTCCTAAAAAAAGGAAATATGGCAACCCTAGCTTATAGTAAGTATTTTGCAGGGGTGTGTGTGCGCATGCCATAAGGTTAAAAAACTGCTTCTTGCTCTATAAAGGGATGTTTCCTTCCTTCCTTCCTTCCTTCCTTCCTTCCTTCCTTCCTTCCTTCCTTCCTTCCTTCCTTCCTCTATCTATCCATCTATCCTACTTGATCGTAAATAGAACCTCTAAGCTATAAAACAAATGCTATATAGCTATTACTGTACTTTTCTGTGTATAAGACTAGGTTTTTTTATTTTTAAATAAGGCTAAAAATCTTGGGGCGTCTTATACACAGATAGTGCATATGCCCATTTTCTAAATTTGATGTCCCCAAAAGTAGGGGCGTCTTATACATGGGGGCATCTTATACATGGAAAAATACAGTAAATGCCCAGGCTTGGGACTGGCAGGCCTCTAGCAATATATAACACATCAGGGGAAGGCGTCAGTTAGGTGGGAAAGATGAAATATTCTGTTTCCCATTCCAGTGAGTCCTGAGCTACAAGGATTCTAGGCTGGCTGAATCCTCAACAAAAACACTTCCCCACTGGGTGATACGCTGCAAAAAGTTGTTGTAAGGCTCACTTGTTTGTAAGCATTTTGAAAGGGTCAGAAGGGCTTTAAGAAACAGCAGCATGATGACCTCATATTAAGTTCTATTGATATGATTCAGCGATGGTGACAGTGTACCCACCTCACATTGTTGTAGTAGTTGGTGGTAGAACCCTTTTTTTTGTAGCATTCCCTGTGCTTCACCTTGTAGCATGATCCTTCCTTCCATGTGACTACAGATGAGGCTGATAAGACTGATCTATAATTAAAAGAACTAACTATGACATAGTTCAAGAGCCTTAGGTTCAGTGTGAAAACAATTTTGAGCTTCTCGGCTTTTTGAATTTTATTTTAAGGTTTCCCCTTGTTTGTGGGGCACAGAGGAATTGCTGAATGCGTTAGTATGGATGTATGACAAATAATGAGCATAAAAGAACTGGCATTTGTCCAGCTTAGTATCCTCACTGCTATATGAAAGAAAGTACTACAGCACAGACTAGTGGCTTAGGGAAAGAATAGAAGAGGAGAAATTTTCCTGTAGATTTGTGTGTAACATAAAAAATAAATGAATAAAGGCTTTTTTATGTTATCTCCATAGAGTAAATATAATAAGAAAGTGGTTGTGTTGTGGTCTGAGTAATAATAATATTTATTATGGATTACCATTGTGGCAAAATGGTTTTCTTTGCAATAGTGTGTTGTGTGAGGAACATAGAATCATGAAATAACAGAGTAGGAATTGAAAGGAACTTTGGAGGCCATCTGGTTCAACTCCCTGATCCATACAGGATCTGCAGTGCTGGATTTAATGGCATCAGTCCTGATAAGTGGCTGTCCAGTCCCTGTTTAAATAACCCATCAAGTTGGGTTTTAAATGTTAATGGTTGTTTCCAGCAAAGTTCTGCTTACAGTAGAGCCATTGAAATTAATGAAGCTAAGTTAGTCATGTCCACTGATTTCAATGGGTCTATTCTGAAAAATGACTAACATTGTAAACAACCCTTACTATTTTGCCAGTATAGCATTTGATATCAATTATAACTGTAGCCTATTGCTTCTTTAAGAGTGTCACACTTTCTGGAATTCCAGACTGGTAAAGTGTTAGTCTGATTTACACATACCTCATTCACATATGTCATGGGTCAGCAAACTAAGGTCTGCAGGCTGGATCAGGCCCAAATGCCCTCTGGATCTGGCCCGTGGACAGTCCTGGAATCGCTGCTTGGATCGGTGTGATTGCTCGGGCTGCGCCAATTTTTTTGCAATTTTCTTCGGGTGCCATTCCCCCCCACACACCGCAGCAGCACCTCCTCCCTCCCTCCTCCTGGCTTTTCCCTTCCCTGCGGAGGGAGGGAGCTGGGCTTTGATTGGTGCCAGCCAATCCAAAGCCTTGCCACCCGCGTGCTGAGGTGCGACCCAGACTCGCCACCCACCAGCCAGCCTCTCCGTTCATGGCCGTGCTGTGGGCATCGTGGCGAGCGTGTCGCGGGACTTCGGCTGGAGCTTGGTGCGCCTGCGGGCCCCGCACTTGGCGCCTGGGAAAGCTGGCCTGGAAAGGAGAGGCGGCGCCGCCACCGCTGGTTCCCAACCGTAGGCAGAGCAGCGGAGGAGGTAGGAAAGCAGGGGGAGGGGAGGGGCTGGGGGAGAGGGAGAGAGAGAGAATCCCCCCCTCCGCTGCTTGCGTGTGCACACAATCCAGCCTACCACAAAGTCTGAGGGGCGGTGAACCGACCCCCTCCTAACAAAATTGGCTGACCCCTGACATATGTGAAGTACAACCAGAGGTGGAGCTAGCTGCTCCAGCATCCGGAGCGGCGCACATGCTGTGCACCCAGGGGCAGGACAGTGAGCGTCCCACAGGGGTGGGGCGGCAAGTGTCTCATGGGGGAGCGGAGCCTGTGGCAAGTGTCCCAGGGGGTGGGGCGGCGATGTCACCCCTCTCAGGGATGACACCCAGGGCAGACTGTACCCCCCGCAACCCTGTTCCTCTGCCAGTGAGTACAACCACTTGGAAATGTCTCACTTGGCAAACCATTGTATGAAATGGTACATTTTAAAAGGAGGTTCTAAAGCACCATGCCTCTATGGCCTTGCACACACCTTTTGGACACAACAAACTAAACAAGAAAGAGTTAATGCAAGGCCAATGTTGACTGATTTCTGAATTATCTTATTGCTTGAAAGCATCTGGGAGGGGCTTTGAATTTGTTAGAGTGATGGCACTAGAGTAGAGGTATTACTGTTAACTATTCCCCACATCCAGTGCCATTTTCTCAATCTAAATCCCCTCCATAAGCTACTGATTGTCATATGTGGGAAAATATAAATACCCATGGGAGGAAAATAAGGGTACCATATTTAACCCATATCAGAGCAAACAGAAATGGGGGGAGTGGCACAATTTAGATCAAGAAACAGTATGAATAGAAAGCATTTAACTGCCCCCTGATCTTATTCTGATCAAATCTGGATTCCTTCCATGACTTCTTTTAAACAACAACAACAAAATCAGGAAATCCACTCATAGATCTTGCAAAGTAATATGAAGTTTCACCATTAAGATGCTAATATCAGGAACCACCAGGTCCATGTGCTGAAATCTCCTCTTCTACATTAAGGATGCAGGAGTCCTGTCCTCTGTTTCAGCTAGTCACCTGGACTTTCCTCTCCTCAACAGCCAAATGCCATCTATACAGTAGGAGAGAGCTTTCCTTGTATTACGGCTTCTTAGAAAATTGCCCAGGAAATAGGAACCACTTCTGCATTATAAATTGCTTAGTGAAAAAGGAGCCTCCAGACACATGGCTGAGCCCCTTGGAGAAGCACCGCTGTGAGTTTTCCTCAGCTGCCCAAATTTCCTTTGTATAGGAGAAGGTCTCAAGCCTTTCAGGTTCCAATCCTATTATATAATACTAATTTAAGACTAAGTCCTACTAAACTCAAATAAAAAAAATTCCTTCCAGTAGCACCTTAAAGACCAACTAAGTTAGTTCTTGGTATGAGCTTTCGTGTGCATGCACACTTCTTCAGATACCTGAAGAAGTATCTGAAGAAGTATCTGAAGAAGTATCTGAAGAAGTGTGCATGCACACGAAAGCTCATACCAAGAACTAACTTAGTTGGTCTTTAAGGTGCTACTGGAAGGAATTTTTTTTATTTTGACTATGGCAGACCAACACGGCTACCTATCTACTACTAAACTCAAATAACTTACTTCTCAGTAGACACCTGTAGGATCGCACTGTTTTAAGCAGTCTTTATTCCTCCTACTTTGCTTTCCTCCTATCTTCACACAGAGTTACAACCTAAGATTTTTCTGTAAGCCTTCATTATATGAGGTATGTTTCAAATCCTGAATGTCTAGTCTTCAACCTCAGGAAGTGCTTTAATATTTATCCGCACAGAAATTGTCTATCACTTGCATAGGTGAGATGCCCCATTATACCTAGCTGGAATACTGAATTTTGCATGTAATTCCTTTAACTTGGTGCCAAAGTATGATTTTCCTTTTTCTTGTCATTTATGACTCTTCACTGTGTGAGTAACACAGACCTGGACTGTGAAAGCACCATGTCAGAACAATTTTATTTTATTTTCTTTTTTAAAGAATTGTTTGTGATATAGGGTGTAATCCCAAGTACCTCCTCCTCCTCCAGTGGGACTTTGTGGAGTGACAGGGTCACTGCTTCATCTACAACTCTGCTGTAGGTGGCAGCCACAGCTGAAGATGGGGGAGGGTGGGATGATTGAGTCTGGTTGTGACCCAACTGCTGCACTAGCTCCACTGCACTAGTTGGTTAAGTCATTGGTGTCACACCAGCCCTAATGATGTCATGTGACAGCAAGCCTGGTTGACATCCAGCAGATCTCGTGCCAGCTCAAACCTGCAACTCTGTTTTGATAACATCAGCAGGCCTACTGCCTGTCTGCATGTTCAGCTGATGGAAGGAGGAGGTTGGCAGGAGACTGGAAGAGGTGGGATAAAGACACCTTCACCTAATCCACCCCAGCCCAGTATAACAACAACTTCTTCTTCTTCTTCTTCTTCTTCTTCTTCTTCTTCTTCTTCTTCTTCTTCTGGCAGCTAAGTGTTGATAGCAATTTTTATTAGGGATTGCAATAGATAGAAAAAATGTACAGTTAATTCACCTGCTGTACAGTTAATATTAGGGACGCGGGTGGCGCTGTGGGCTAAAGCCTCAGCGCCTAGGGCTTGCCGATCGAAAGGTCGGCGGTTCGAATCCCCGCGGTGGGGTGCGCTCCCGCTGCTCGGTCCCAGCGCCTGCCAACCTAGCAGTTCGAAAGCACCCCCGGGGGCAAGTAGATAAATAGGTACCGCTTACCAGCGGGAAGGTAAACGGCGTTCCGTGTGCGGCTCTGGCTCGCCAGAGCAGCGTTGTCACGCTGGCCACGTGACCCGGAAGTGTCTCCGGACAGCGCTGGCCCCCGGCCAATAGATGTGAGATGGGCGCACAAACCCCAGAGTCTGTCAAGACTGGCCCGTTCGGGCAGGGGTACCTTTACCTTTACCTTTACAGTTAATATTATTGTGACCATTTTAAAAACTAAAAACTGCCTTTTATTATTAGGAGGAAATTCCATCTCAATTTTTTTAAACATATTTATTTGAAATATTTGATGCTTTTCTGCTTATAAAACCATCAAGAATAAAATCCAAATCTAATAGATCAAACCTAAAATCCAATTTAAGATATGAACAGCAATAGGAGCAGTAAATCAGTCCAATTTAAGGTATGAACAACATTAGGAGCCGTAAATCAACCAGCCATTAAATACTTGGGAGAAGAGAACAGCCTTAATTTGGTGCCTCAAAGATGACATATTTGGCACCAAACTTGTTTCTGTTTGTGGGGGTGCAGCCACAGAAAAAACTCTGTATAGTGGGCATAAACAGTATCTCAGGGACACTTGGAACAGACTTTCAGAAGATGGTGTTAAATAACTGAAAGGTTCAGATGAAAGAAGTTATTTCTTTACATACCTCCTTGCCTCCAGACCACATAGAGCAAGGCAGCCATCACAAAAAGCATGACAGATTTGGGATTACACTTGATGGACATATTATTTCTATAGGTTTTATATACCTAATACTGATCTTTTTTTCAGGATATGGACTCTAACGCTTGCTCTGTGAACAAATGTACTTATTTTACATGCCTGGATATAGTTTTTTTGTTTTTGTTTTTGTTTTTGTTTTTGTTTACTGTTTTATGTTTGCATTACTTGGTTCTGATTGTTTTCTTGTTTTGTACTTACTGAAAATTGAAACAAAAATATTTACTAAACTATATATATTGTGCACCACCCTCACCATGGCATCAGGGGAATTAGGTTCAAGTGAGTGAGGTGAGCCTGGGACTACTTCTGAACCTGGAGTTAGAGAGAGATGAACCTTTCCCTGCCCCAGAGTTCTACTGAAGCCTGGCATTTGTTTGGGCCCTGCACCTCCTGGGTGAAATTGCAGAGCCATAAAAAGCTGTCTCTTGCCATCTCCAGCTCAAAGCTAGAGGGAGAGCAGAGGCGTGTGAGCTTGCATCTGTGCCCAACTGATCATCTACAGGGGCAGATCAAGCCCACATACCCCTGCTTCTCCTTTCCAACTCTGATCTGGATAAGAAAGGTAAAGGCACATATGCTTAATCTGCTTCTGTGTCCTGTTGGGTGCAGATGCAGAATAAGCCTTTGCCTCCTTCCAAGTCTGAACTTTTGAGAGAGGGAGGTGCTTATTTTCTGCCCCCTTAGAGCCAACTTTAGATCTGGAGAGAGGGGCAGGAGAGATGCCAACAATGCCTGCCATTATTTTTTTAATTAAAAAAGCCACCCATTTATCAATTTTAATATACAATTTTCCATAAATACATTTGTTAAATTTTCTTTTCAGTGGATGCAAGATTGAAGCAAAGCTCCATCACTACTTTAAATTCACTTGGAGGATCTCAGTAAAGATGCAGGCAAGACTGAAGTTCATGCTGTGTTTTAGACACAGCATGTGGTCCAGGACAGTATACAACCTGTTGGAGAAGTCCGCTCACTCTTCCCGGTGGGTGCCATTGTGGGCCATCATTTCCTCCGCCCACGGAGATCCAACAGGGAAGCCCCAGGGATGGGACGGTTTCCTAAGCAGCAAAGGAAGCTTCTGGGCTGAGCTTGCTGCCTGGGAAATGGATCCCACCCACTTGCTCAATTAGAAAATTTCCAAATGATCAACAAGGGCAGTCCCACATTCAATGTATTACAGTAATCCAACCTGGATGCTTTATTTCTTAGAGGCTATCTGGGTCCAAAGTCAAATCTAATAGTATCTTAATATGCACATTTGATCCCTAAAGGGGAGTGTAGCCCCTCCATTACTTCACTGGATAGTTGAATCATTTAATATTTGAATAATCTGATTAAAACTTGCAACCTTTGGTTAATTGCTTTATTCATGGAAAGGTGAACAGAGAATTTTAAAGATCACATGACGTTTCTTTGCATCCTGTTATCATTTGCAAAGGTCATTATTCTATTTGGGAACATTGCTGCCTCACATATAGTGTAGCCACCCCCATAATCCCTCCCTTTGTTCTTTGGAATAAAATAGTAATAGAGCATAAACTGTAGTTATCACTGGACACTCTTCATAATATCCTAAAAATTGCCTTCCTGAATGAGATCAAAGATCCATTAAATTCAGCATTCTAAGTACATTCAGACAACCATCCATGGCTGCATAAGCCATCTCTCCTCCCATGTGCACTAGTTTATCAGTAAAGATCCTTATTTGTGTTAAGGATTGTTTCTACAGATAATTTTTTAAAAATCATGTATAGTCATAGCCAATTTTAGACCTCATCACCAATATGCAGTATAGGGTGTAATTCAATGTCACACTCTTCCATTTTTTTCATTTCAGAATGTCAGACAGAACAATCCCCCTTCTTCCCCAGCACACTGTTCTGTGGGTTCTCCTGGCTACCCCAGAGCTATTTTGGGGGGCTGCAGGAGGCACAGCAGGGAGAGAAATGGGAAAGTCTTGTATAAGCAGAAATCCTTCCTCAGAGCTTCTGCTGACAGTGCTCATTAGGTTAATCCTGCCCATAATCTCCAACATATAATATTTGAATACAGTATACTGTACATCTATACTGTACAAACTACTTGTTCCTTGATTTTAACTTCAGTCTTGCCTGCATCTTTACTGAGATCCTCCAAGTGAATTTAAAGTAGTGATGGAGCTTTGCTTCAATCTTGCATCCACTGAAAAGAAAATTTAACAAATGTATTTATGGAAAATTGTATATTAAAATTGATAAATGGGTGGCTTTTTTAATTAAAAAAATAATGGCAGGCATTGTTGGCATCTGTCTGTCTTGGGAGATAATGGAGGAGTGCGCTTTTGGGGGTAAGGTCAAGCTGTTGGAAGGTTGCAGCGTCTGCTGTGACTGTAGAGACCGATGTGGGAGAGGCATGTTTGACTGCAGCTGGGGCAGATGAAGGCATCCAGTTGTGCTGTTGTAGATGCACCTTGGCATTTATTCTCTCTGCGCTCCTCCCAGTGGTCATTTCTCCTCTGGTCACTGCTATGGATACACGACTGGACAGCCTGTCTCCAGGCATTGTGGTCATCTGCAAGGGATTCCCATGTGGCAAGGTTAATGTTGCCAGCCTTCATATTTGCAGACATCTTTGTAACACAGAGTTGGTCTACCAATTAGCCTGGTGCCAGAAGCCATAGAGCACATCCTTGGGGATCCTGCCATCTTATATGTCGACTTGACCAAGCCAGTGTAGACGTCACTGAGACAGGAGTGCAAACATGTTGGAATGTGGGCTTGGGCGAACACATCTTTGGAATTCTGTCCTGCCATGTGATACCCAAAATCCTCCTGATGCAGTGCATGTGGTGTCGCTTCCTTGGGTTGTAATTTACAACTCACTTCCATAAAGCAGCATGCTCAACATGCAAGCGTGGTAGACCTTCATATTGGTATTGGTTGTTGTCCTAGGTGCCTTGACAATATGCACCTTGTATCCAAGATTTAGAACCTCAAAGCCAAAGTGAGAGCATTTGGGTCAAAATTAAGGGAGAGAAGAATAACAGAGACCTCATTGTGGGAGTTTACTATAGATCCCCAAGCCAAACGGAGGACATAGATGATGCCTTCCTGGAACAGATGGCCAAGCATGCAAAAGGAAGGGAGATAGTAGTAATAGGGGACTTCAATTACCTGGATATTTGTTGGATGTCAAACTCAGCCAAGAGCATAAGGTCAAACAGATTCCTCACTGGCCTTGCAGACAACTTCATTGTCCAGAAAGTGGGAGAAGCAATAAGAGGAACAGCCATTTTAGATCTGGTCCTAACCAATGTTGATGACCTAGTTAGTGGGGTAGAAGTGGAAGGATCATTAGGCGCGAGTGATCATGCTCTTCTGAAGTTTACTATACAGCGGAAAGGAGCAGCCAAGCATACTAGGACTCAATTTCTTGACTTTAAGAAAGCCGACTTCATAAAACTTAGGGAAGTGCTGGGTGAGATCCCATGGACAGTAATACTAAAAGTAAAGGGAGTTCATGATGGCTGGGAGTTTGTTAAGAGGGAGATAGTAAAAGCACAACTTCAGGCAATACCAATGAGACGGAAACATGGAAGGTGCCTAAAGAAGCCAGGGTGGCTATCTAAAGAACTTTTAACTGAGTTAAGATTAAAAAAGGATGTGTACAAAAATGGAAAAGGGGGGAAACCACCAAAGAGGAATTCTAACAAATAGCCAGCACATGTAGACACAAAGTCAGAAAAGCTAAAGCACAGAATGAATTCAGGCTTGCTAGAGAGGTTAAAAGCAACAAAAAAGGCTTTTATGGGTATGTCCGTAGCAAAAGGAAGAACAAAGAAACAGTGGGGTCACTCAGAGGAGAAGATGGTGAAATGCAAACAGGGGACACAGAAAGGGCTGAACTCAATGCCTTCTTTGCCTCAGTCTTCTCCGATAAAGAAAACAATGCCCGACCTGAAGAATTTGGAGCAAATGATTCAGCAGAGGAAACACAGCCCAGAATAACTAAGGAGATAGTACAAGAATACTTGGCTAGTTTAGATGTATTCAAGTCTCCAGGGCCAGATGAACTGCATCCAAGAGTATTAAAAGAACTGGCAGATGTGATCTCAGAACCACTGGCAGTCATCTTTGAGAATTCCTGGAGAACAGGCGAAGTCCCGGCAGACTGGAGGAGGGCAAATGTTGTCCTTATTTTCAAAAAGGGAAAAAGAGAGGACCCAAATAATTATCGCCCAGTCAGTCTGACATCAATACCAGGGAAGATTCTGGAGCAGATCATTAAGCAAACAGTCTGTGAGCACCTAGAAAGGAATGCTGTGATCACCAATAGTCAGCATGGATTTCTGAAAAATAAGTCATGTCAGACTAACCCGATCTCGTTTTTTGACAGAATTACAAGCCTGGTAGATGAAGGGAACGCAGTGGATGTAGCCTACCTTGATTTCAGCAAGGCATTTGACAAGGTGCCCCATGATATTCTTGTAAAGAAGCTGGTAAAATGCGGTCTTGACTATGCTACCACTCAGTGGATTTGTAACTGGCTGACTGACCAAACCCAAAGGGTGCTCATCAATGGTTCCTCTTCATCCTGGAGAAGAGTGACTAGTGGGGTGCCACAGGGTTCTGTCTTGGGCCCGGTCTTATTCAACATCTTTATCAACGACTTGGATGATGGACTCAAGGGCATCCTGATCAAATTTGCAGATGACACCAAACTGGGGGTGGGGGTGGCTAACACCCCAGAGGACAGGATCACACTTCAAAACGACCTTGACAGATTAGAGAACTGGGCCAAAACAAACAAGATGAACTTTAACAGGGAGAAATGTAAAGTATTGCACTTGGGCAAAAAAAATGAGAGGCACAAATACAAGATGGGTGACACCTGGCTTGAGAGCAGTACATGTGAAAAGGATCTAGGAGTCTTGGTTGACCACAAACTTGACATGAGCCAACAGTGTGACGCGGCAGCTAAAAAAGCCAATGCAATTCTGGGCTGCATCAATAGGAGTATAGCATCTAGATCAAGGGAAGTAATAGTGCCACTATATTCTGCTCTGGTCAGACCTCACCTGGAGTACTGTGTCCAGTTCTGGGCACCACAGTTCAAGAAGGACACTGACAAACTGGAACGTGTCCAGAGGAGGGCAACCAAAATGGTCAAAGGCCTGGAAACGATGCCTTATGAGGAACGGCTAAGGGAGCTGGGCATGTTTAGCCTGGAGAAGAGGAGGTTAAGGGGTGATATGATAGCCATGTTCAAATATATAAAAGGATGTCACATAGAGGAGGGAGAAAGGTTGTTTTCTGCTGCTCCAGAGAAGTGGACACGGAGCAATGGATCCAAACTACAAGAAAGAAGATTCCACCTAAACATTAGGAAGAACTTCCTGACAGTAAGAGCTGTTTGACAGTGGAATTTGCTGCCAAGGAGTGTGGTGGAGTCTCCTACTTTGGAGGTCTTTAAGCAGAGGCTTGACAGCCATATGTCAGGAGTGCTCTGATGGTGTTTCCTGCTTGGCAGGGGGTTGGACTCGATGGCCCTTGTGGTCTATTCCAACTCTATGATTCTATGATTCTATGATTCTATGCTTACCCAGCTCAGTGTTGATGGAGAAATTGCTGGTTATGGTGGAACCCAGGTAGACAAAATTGTCTACCACCTCAAGTGTGTGGAGTATTTGCACCATCCTGACCCAAGATGTTGGTCTTTGTCATTGGTCTTTGGTCATACTGATAGTAAGGCCAAACTCCCTGCAAGCTTGGGCAAAATGGTCAGTGAGTCTCTGTAGACTCACTGCACTTTCTTGGAGTGCACTGTCAAGGCTGTGTCATCTGCAAACATCTCTTGGATAAGGACCCATTGGACTTTTGTCTTGGCACAGAGATGTACCAGGCTGAACAGACTCCTGTCGCTCCTTGTATGGATGTCCATGCATTTTTCAGTTGAGCTGAAAGCATATGAGAGCATCAGGGGGAAAAACATGCCAAAGAGGGTTGGAGCAAGAACACAGCCCCTTTCCACACCGCTCTTTATAGGAAAGATGTCTGAGGATTAGCCATCATGTTAGATGGTGTTGCACATGTTCTTGTGGAAGGACACAATCACCTTGTGAAGCTTAGCTTCTTGAGCATTGTAAATAATACTTTTCAGCTGATGAGGTCAAAGGCCTTCATCAGGTCAATGAAGGCAACGAACAAGGTGTGTCTCTCTTCTCAACATTTTTCCTGCAGCTGGTGCAGTGAGAATATCATGTTGACTGTTGACCTCTGAGCTCTAGAGCTGCATTGTGACTCAAGATAGACCCTGTCAGCAAGTGGCTATAATCTGTTGAAAACTACACTGGCAAAGGCTTTCCCCACAGTACTCAGCAGGGAGATCCCACTGTTGTTGTTGCAGTCTTGGTGGTCACCTTTGTTCTTGTAGAAGGTCACAATGCTGGAGTCACACATGTCTTGTGCCATGGATCCTTGTTCCCAACACTGCAAGAGAAGGCTGTGGAAGTGTGTCATGAAGGAAGAATTGAAACCGGCTTTCAGCATTCTCCAGGAACAAAGCAATACCAGTACTGGGCACAAGGTGGTGCTCCAGCCTGTGCCATGAATAGCTTCCTTTCTTTACTATAACATTTTAATGCTTCAAAATGTATGCATGCACGAGGTGTTTGCTTTTTAAAACAGACCACATTATAGGTTCTTTAAAATTTATATATGCACTATAATTTAATCAGGTTTTTTTTGCTTTAATACAAAAAGTTATAACACAATTAAATTTAAGGCAGCAAATGTATAACATGAACAACAATAGTTTTCTTTCCATACAATTTTATGTGTTTTACCCATTCATTTATTTCTTTATATTATATATAGACTTCCTTTCACAAAAAAATCTTCACAAGTTAATTTATCGCCGGACAAGGTGGTGGAGGCAGCCTGGGTTTAAATATCCCAGCAGTGGACCAGAGTGAAGCCACCAGTGGGAAAACACCTTGCCTCCATGTCCCATGCTGGCTTGTGGTGCATGGGGTGTGCCATCCCACATAGGTGTCTGACTCTGAAAGTAAGCATCATTCTCAGGCACCTTCTCTATAAAGAGCACTTTGAAACAGGGCTGTGTTCTCACCCCAACTCTCTTTGGCATATTCTTCTCCCTGTTGCTCTCATATGCCTCCAGTTTGACTGAAGACAGTATGTACTTTCATTCGAGGACTGACCGGTCTGTTCTACCTGCTACAAAAGTGCTGCAGGTCCTTATCCAAGAAATGTTGTTAGCAGATGACACAGCCTTGACAATGCACTCGGAGGAAGCTCTACAGAGACTTATTGACTCATTTTACCCAAACCTGCAGGGAGTCTGGCCTTACCACCAGCCTAATGAAGACCAACATCCTGGGTCAGGATGTCATCAGCACTCCACACATCAGCAGTGGTGACCACAAGCTTGAGATGGTGGACAGTTTTGTCTACCCGGGTTCCACCATAACCAGCAACCTTTCTGTTGACGCTAAGTTAGACAAGCATATTGGTAAGGCAGCTACGGCAATGGCTCACCTCTCCCAAAAGGTATGGGAGAATGTGATGCTAACTATCAATACCAAGATGAAGGTCTACCAGGCTTGCATGTTGAGCATGCTGCTTCATGGAAGTGAGTCGTGGGCAACTTACACCCACCAGAACCAACGCCTCAATGCTTTCCACATGCGCTGCATCAGGAATATTTGGGGCATCACATGGCAGGACAGAATTCAAAAACAAAGGTGTGCTCTCCCAAGCCCACATCCCCAGCATGTTTGCACAAAATGGAAAATGGTAGGATCCCCAAGGATTGGCAGACCAACTATGTTTTATAAAGACGTCTGCTAACATGACATGAAGGTTGGCAACGTTAACCCTGCTGTATGGGAATCCCTTGCAGGTGACCACAGTGCCTGGAGACACAGTCAGATTGTGGGTCCACAGCAGTGACCAGAAAAGAAATGACCACTGAGAGAAGTGCAGGGAGAGGAAAAGCCATGGTGCATTTGTAACAGCAAAACTGGATACCTTCATCTGCCCCGGTATCTATTCCAGGTCTCTACAATCTCAGTAGGCACTGCAACTCTCCAGCGGTTTGCTTTTATCCCCAATGGCACACGCTTCCATTGTCTCTCTCTCTTGAGATGGATGCCAACTAAACAGTTGAACTTGAAGTCAAGTTGAAGCTAGGTTGAAATGGATCTATAATCTTCTTCTTCTTTGGCGATCACTCATGGCCAAGTAAGATTGTCCTCCATGAATCACCAGGTGTTCTTTAGTTCCCTGGTTCTTCTTTGTATGCTGTGTAGTTCCAGCATGCAATTGCTTATCTACCTTATTTAAAACAACTTCATATTTAAAAAACAGATGAACAACAGTGGGACTTAACTTTCCTTTTAAAAATTGTTCTCTATTTCACACATTTTGTTTGTTTCATTTGACATCTCTTTCATTTTTTCACTCTCACAATACTGTTGAAGAGTCCTGTTGGTTTTGTTACCCTGCATTTGATAGAAGTGAAATTGAAAAGCATATTCACAGGTGTAAGTGATGCTGTTCAGTCAAGACATAAAATTTGTGTGTCCAACTTTTTCCAGCTCTTAAGAGTTTGCATTTATTCTCCCTCCACTAAAAAAAAGCAAAAAAGGGCAAAAAATAAAAGCAAGCTGCACAACTATACATCCGTTCCAATATTCACCTATATTATGTAGAGCTCACCATTCTTCCACTAGTGCTGGATGGATTTGTGGGAAGGTTATACAAAGTAAAAATGTGGCTATAGTGTGCTTTGCAGCTTCATGTGGGTATGTGAGATAAACTTTAATGCCCCACAGAGGGAATAAAGAGAAACTGGGCCTATGCCCATGCTTGACAAAGTGTATGAACAAATTGCATAGTGGGACTGTAGAAGTATGCTCTAGTTGCCTGTAGTGCTTCCAAACATTTAATGAACATTTAATGTACAGCATACATTCACAAATTCCTATGTTACTGTT
Organism: Podarcis vaucheri; assembly: GCF_965113315.1. Lineage (NCBI taxonomy): Eukaryota > Metazoa > Chordata > Lepidosauria > Squamata > Lacertidae > Podarcis > Podarcis vaucheri. The sequence goes on from NC_138766.1 coordinate 72,244,470, forward strand.
GTTTTAAAAATCCAATAGAACACATAGGATTATCCAATGAAGCACATTATCCATTACGCTTTAATATCAGGAGGCAAGACTGCATGAATGTACATAATGAATTTCCAGAGGCATTAGCTGTGTTAATCTGCTGCAGAAAAAAACAGCAGAGAATCTTGTTGAAAAAAATTGTCCAGTAGCACCTTAGAGATCAACTAAGTTTGTTCTGGGTATAAGCTTTTATGTGCATGCACTTTTCTTCAGATACACTGAGACAGAAGTCACCAGACCCTTATATATAGTGGGAGGGTGGGTTGGAGTTTTCCTCAGAAGGGTAGTAGGAGATGGGTGATTGACTCAATGGGTGTGGTAAACCTGTTGACGACTGTTGTTGTTGTTTAGTCATGTCCGACTCTTCGTGACCCCATTCCTGTCTTCCACTGCCTCCCACAGCTTGGTCAAACTCATAACAACTGTTATCAAATCCAAATCCAAACTCTTCTTATGACGACTGTTAACAACTGCAATTAGTCCTACAGGAAAAGACAAGTGATAGTATGCAGATGACCAAAAATAGCTTTAGCATGTAATGAGACAAGAACCCATTATCTCTGTTCAGACCAGGTCTCTCCATAGTTTTCAGTTTTAGTAATAAGTTGTAATTCAGCAACTTCTCTTTCAAGTCTGTTTCTGAAATTCTTTTTGTAATGAGACAGCTGCTTTGAGATCCTGTATTGAATGTCCTGGGAGAGTGAAGTGTTCTCCTACTGGCTTCCGTGTCCACACAATGTTTTTGGCATCAAAATGCCAGGCCTCGTTGTCAATGACCCATTTGTGATATGCCATTCCAACCTGGAAACACCCTAACAACTTTATTATAGTATAAACATTCATAGACTACAGTCTATCAGTTGCATCAGAAGTATTGCTTTGAGTTACAGGTGTGTAACTCAAACACACACAGACACAGTCGAGGGTGGAATTACAAACTGTCAGAAGGAAATGAAACGCAGAAAGTACAGACTGTGATGATTAGGTTATTAAGAGTGACCATAAATACTTCCTGCGTTTCATTTCCTTCTGACTTTGCTGGTTAGAATTCCCCCTCCCAACTGTGTGTGTCTTGAATAATAGAATTATAGAGTTGGAAGGGACCCTCAGGGTCGTCAAGTCTAACCCCCTGCTATGCTGGAATCTCAGCTAGCTCATACATGACTAGCTCATACATGACAGAAGGCCACCCATCCTCTGCTTAAAAATATCCAAGGAAGGAGAGTCCACCATCTCTCAGTGAAGTTTCTTTTTGTGTGTGTGTGTGTGTGAGAGAGAGAGAGAGAGAGAGGGAGAGAGAGAGAGCGAGAGCGCGTGCGTACACATTCACTTCACACTCTATACTTCCCAGCCCTTCCACCCCTGCTGGTTAACTCTTCCTCAGCTGGCTAAAGCTTCTCTCCCCTGTGATTCCCATGATGATTGGCTCCATGCTGCTATTAAGTTTTCCCCAAAGCTTAATAGTGGCCTACATTTCCCCTTGTGCTGTTCAGCTAATTGGGAAACAGCTGAGAGTGATGAAAAGGGCACTGGAGCCCCGCCTACCCCAGGCCTGCTGCTTGTCTGATCAGTGGGATACTATGTTGTGAGCCATTAAGGTTAGGCAGAGTGCCAGTTCTGAGAAAGAAATAGAAAATAGCATGTTTCTACTTAGTGAGCATGCATGGGATTGCACTGTTGTAAAAACACTTATTTTTTGATGGACTAAGAAGCACCTGTGTGTGATCTAAAATATGATTAAACACACTGCAAAACTTCTGGGTTACATTATTTTCCTATATTGTAATGACTATTATGAGGAAGTGGTGTTTAAGAGGCTGTTTCTGGATAACTAGGCCTATATTTGGCACATATTTGGTGTGAAATAGCCTTTGTTTTCCACCTTCTGGGAAACTAATACACATTTCCTCTCTTACTTTATATATAGGTAATGTGGGTATGTAACTCGTGCCGAAAACAACAAGAAATCCTCACAAAATCCGGAGCCTGGTTTTATAATAGTGGAACAAATACACCACAGAAGCCTGATCAAGAAGTTTTTAGAGGGCTGCGTAACGAAGAAGCACCTCAGGAGAAAAAAGCAAAGCTGCATGAGCAATCCATATCAGGGTTGGAACGAGGTAGATCTCAAGGGCTCACAAGGCAAGACTCCATAAACGGCTCAGGAGGGAAGGGAGCAGGTGACACGGCAGACAGGTAAGGAATTGGCTCATTATACAGTACAGTATTTCAAAAAAGGAGTCGTCACATGTTTATGAGTCATATTATCTTTGCATTTCTTTTTCATGTTTAATAAGTTGTGTCATCTAAGCAGAATATAAAGAAGCATTTATTTTCAGAAGTATGCAAGGTCTGCATTATTATTTCCTTACCATTTATATTGGGATGATTCTGTAAGTGAGCATACACTTTTCTGTAAATTAGGAAGGGCTCCATTTTGCCTTTGTGGAATGAAAAAAGCCCAAAGTTAGGCCATTAATTCTGCAGCATAAATTAGATAAAAGATGCATAAAAATTGGAATTTTCACTAGTTCAAAATGTCAGAGATTTATCTCTCTTTCTACATCTGTGTATGTGCTGAGAGAATGGATTTTATACATCTGAGGCCTAAATCAGAAATACATTAACTGCTCAAAGGGGACTGCTAATTTGCATATTTTAGCTGGGTACAATTTAAATTATTTTTTCTCAAACTGTAGTTTATGAATATTCTGCACTTATTTTTTAGTGGTCTTCTTCTTACATTAATATATTTCACACTGGTGGAAAATACCTCTAAGCCCTATTAAAATATTGGTATATGTGTCTAGGAATCATACAAGTTGAAAAGCCTAGTGAATTTTCTCATTGTTTCTTGAACTTTACTACTGTTTCCAGCTCATTTACAAATTTACCTATGCTGATATGATGACTTGCAGCAGAATCCTATGCATGTTTACTCAGAAATGAGTCCCATTGTGGTCAGTGCTATTCATTCGCTATTAAGTTGATGGCACAATAGTGTTGAAATTCTGTATCCACTTCCTTGAGAGTATGCCCCATTGAACACAGTGGGACTTTTGACTAGACATGTAAAGAATTTAACCTTAAGAATGGTCATTTGAATTCTCTGGACTTCAAATAGGCATCTGTAGGCTATATGAACTATCTCATGCTCTACATCTAGTTTATAAATAATGCTGTACTTTTAGCTTTGATTAAATTAGATACTTTATCTTTAAAATAACAAACTCTTTCTAGCCTTTCAAATCTGGATTGGCTATTAACGCAATTCTAACTATGTTTACTTTGACTTAAGTCCTATTGAATTCACTGGAATAAATGGGGTTTGGATTGTGGACTTAGATAATTTTTTTGTTCCTTTTTAACTGTGATGGTCATGAAATAGAATTCTTGAAAAATGTAAGCAAATCAAGCTTTCTTACTAGAACCTACCAGATTGAATTGCTTCTTTGCTCATTGTCCTCTGCTCAATTTTAAATTGGCAGGTCAAATACTGATTGGCTACAAGTGCTCCTTAATTATATTTGTTGTCTTGAGAGACACAACATGGTGTCTGGCAGCTGAATTCATTGTTAAAGGGTGATAGCACAATACTATTCATAGCTAATATTTTTTTTAAATATGTACAGAAGATGGAATCTTGTGGACTCTTCATTTTTACAAGAGAGACTGCAGAGCTGTCAAGGGTATAATTCTAAGTGCTTTGGCTCAACTATTGTAGGGAGCCTGAGACCACAGAACTGTTGTGGGGAGAAACCAACAATGTTTGCTTAAGACCTTCCTAATACTCTTGGGTACAAATCTCAATATGCCTTTGTACAGACACAGTTGTTAACAATCACAGCTTGGTTCTACTTTGTTACAGAAGTCAGCAAGTGATCTCTCTGAGATTGACATGGGAAAATGGATTGAGATTATTTTAGACTGGAAGGTCAACATCAGTAAAACTTTAATTTATAAACCAGTACATTTAGATAATGGATTAACCAATTGTACAGGCAATGTGTATTCAAGTAATTATTATCTAATTATCCAGATTATTGAAGTCTGATTTTAAGCCACTTTTCTTAACTCCCTAGTGCTTTTAGTTGTCCCTTGTGTTTATTTATTTAAATATTGCATTCATATGCCACCTATTCTCCAAGGGGGTGTGGGTGGCTCAATCCCTCCTCATTCAACCCCCACAACAACCCTGTGAGGTGGGTTAGCTTGAGAGGCAGTCACTAGCCCAAGGTCACCCAAGGAGCTACATGGCATTTAGTGTCGCTAGTCTGCGAAACAATCTTCCAGCAGAGATTTGACAGGTGTCCTTGCTTCTGATTTTGGGGTGTCTCTGAAGACTTTTTTTTATGATGACAAGCCTATGCAGTTTAACATTTTGAATGATTGCTCCATACTGCTTTTAATGATTCTCTTATTATATTGCTACAGTGCTTTGATACTTTTTATGAGAGGGTGGTATATAAATATTATTATAAATATGAGAATGGAAAGCTATATCCTGATAACTTGAAACTGACCATGGCTTACAAATTGGCAGAAGAACAACCTGATCGGTGTGATGCAGGCAGGGGTAGCTAACCCTTGGCTCTGCAGATGTTATACTCTTCACATCTATATTCTCTAACAATTGGCTATACTGGCTGTGGGTGATGGAAGCTGTAGTCCAACACGATCTAGAGGATATCACATTGGATACTTATAGGGTAAAATCTGAATTACAATGATGGGGAAAAGTTCAGGATCCTTTGTAATGTAAAATTTGTTGTTATTTAGTCGTGTCCGACTCTTTGTGACCCCATGGACCAGAGCACACCAGGTACTCCTGTCTTCCACTGTCTCCCGCAGTTTGGTCAGACTCATGCTGGTAGCTTCGATAACACTATCCAACCATCTCGTCCTCTGTTGTCCCCTTCTCCTTGTGCCCTCAATCTTTCCCAACATCAGGGTCTTTTCCAGGGAGTCTTCTCTTCTCATGAGATGGCCAAATTATTGGAGCCTCAGCTTCAGGATCTGTCCTTCCAGTGAGCACTCAGGGCTGATTTCCTTCACAATGGATAGGTTTGATCTTCTTGCAGTCCATGGGACTCTCAAAAGTCTCCAACACCATAATTCAAAAGCATCAATTCTTTGGCGATCAGCCTTCTTTATGGTCCAGCTCCCATTTCCATACATCACTACTGGGAAAACCATAGCTTTAACTATACGAACCTTTGTCGGCAAGGTGATGTGTCTCCTTTTTAAGACGCTGTCTAGGTACCAATATTTCCCTATACAGTGGTACCTTGGTTCTCATACTTAATCTGTTGCAGAAGTCTGTTCCAAAACCAAGGCACACTTTCCCATATAAAGTAATGCAAAATGGATCAATCCATTCTACACTTTTAAAAACAACTACGAAAACAGCAATTTAACAATTTACCTCTACTGTAGTTCTGTTAATGGTTCTCTTGGCTTTCCAGCTTTTATCCATTTCAACAGTCACACAATCAATCAGCGTGGCACTCAGAATGGAAGTGTGGCACTCAAATCAGAAGCGTAACACTCAAAACGGTGCATGTTCAGCTTCCAAAAAAGTTCGCAAACCGGAACACTTACTTCCAGGTTTGCAGCATTCAGGTTCCAAGTTGTTCGAGAACTAAGCTGTTCAAAAACCAAGGTACCACTGGAATATTATCCCTGATATTTTTCTTTTTGAATGTTTATAGAGATGGTTTCACATACATGGACTTTTCATTATATGAAGCCAAGGCTTGGTTTGGATATAACAATAAGCCATAGTTCATTTATTATTATCAATTAAAATATTTATGTGCCACCTTTAAAAGTAAAAGTTTCCATGAAATAATAGTATACAATACAGTACCATCACAAATATTGATAAGTCAACAAGAATGAAGCAACCAAGCCTTCAGCCCAGAACCTAAAAACATAATAACAAAACAACCATCTAAAGAAATAAATTGTTTTAAAACATGGTTGACTGAATAAATTACGATCCCACTCACAGACATTCAAACAATATTTGTTAACTTTCTCGCCTTGTGGCTATCTAGCTGCTACATTTAAGGTTTTTGTGGTGCCTGAGGATTGGCACAGCACCACTGTTTCCTTACTATTATCACTATTAGTGGGCTACAGAAAAGCAGCAAGGAACAAATGCCTTCCTCTGTGGAAATTGTTGGGGATTCTTGGCACACACTGGAGCAAATAATAATATTAATGATTTTATTATTTATACCCCGCCCATCTGGCTGGGTTTCCCCAGCCACTCTGTGCAGCTTACAGCATATATAAAACATAATAAAATATCAAACATTAAAAACGTCCTGATACAGGGCTGCCTTCAGATGTCTCTAAACGTTATGTAGTTCTTTATCTCCTTAACATCTGAACCCCCCCCCCCCGCTGTATCCTGTTTCAAGGTACTTTCATTGAAACTGGCCATCTTCGTTAATCCTTTCCTTCCAACCCTTCCCATGACTGGGGCCACTCTTTCAGTAAAGGCACGTTTTTTATTTTCAGAACTAACATTTACAGAACACATGTTAACAATAACTTGGGTTCATATGGTATAAAGGGGTGGTGGGGTGGTACATTGTTACAGAAACAGGTTTTAAGAGGAAGTGTGTCAATGAATGGGTGGATATGAGAGGCTTGAAGGAGCAGAATGACACAACAAACTAAGATAAAACCAAAATATTGAGTATGGATGTTGTGAGTAGCTGAGATTCACAAACTAACTTTGATCTGTTATATGTGGGTCCCAAACAACCTATAATTAATGAGTCTGATCAAGTTTGGACATACAAACAAACCAGAGTTAAGCTAGGCAATTATAGTTTAGTTTTATGTCTGAACTAGGCAGAACTTGCACTCCTCACCTTCCAAGAGCCTTCTCCTTAACGGATGACGGTGGGGGATTGACTTGTGGATCCCACTATGGGACAGTTTGATTGCAGACTGCTCTTCCTGCCTGGGGGAAGGTGTTAATGAATGGAGTTTTTGGCATGTCCTGCAAAGAACCACACCCAAGCAAGAGTGTCACTTGGTTTCTTTGTCACTACCGTCTGCAGTTTCTTCCTGCTCCATTATTTTTAAGGCATTACAGTACAATATATCCATCATAGCAGGATCATTGATATTAAAAACTGTGTTGTACCACACTGTGCAAAGATTCACCCATATATTACCACACAACATGCAGTAATTTGAAAAAGAACGTGTGAAATCACTCTTTGAAAAATAACGTGTGATACTGGACAACATCAAAACTTGCTTTGTCATCTGGTAAGTGATGCTTCACACTTGCAGGTTATACACGTCACATATGCATATATGAATTTATCCTAAGTCTAGTTGTTTTAAATTAATGAGAAATAAAAATATCTGTTTCTGAGTACTGTCAGAACAACTTTTGTTGCTTTGAAAATTACGTTGGGAGAAATATATCTTACCCTAAATATCACTCTGGCAGTGCAATATACAAAGATGTATCATAATTGCATCATTTGCAGATTGACTACTGCCTAAACAGTTTGACTTACGAATCGAGGTCACAACTTCCCAATCATTAGAATATGAAATAACATGAATAGATATTATTGCACCCAGAATATGCTGCAAAGGAACCTTTCCTGGGCAAAGTTTTGGCAATTGACCCTTTTCATTCTCTATGGTGCTACAGCTGTCCTTCCTGAATTCAGTTACATGCTACAGTAGCCAAGCAGCAGGTACTGATTCCATACTCAGCATGTACAAAACAAACACTGCTTTGTTCTAGACACCAGAAAGACTTGAAAGTTGCAGAGTACTTCTGAATCTTAATTGTTTTAAGGGGAAATGCTGTTGTCAGATTCCACCTATGTGCTAATGTGATGATTATAGCTGGAAGCGAGTATGATTTGCAAGTAATTTTATCAATTCATCCTACATAGATAATAAATTGGCTTGGATTCGAAAGCTGCAATTGTATATACGCCTGGGAGTAAGCCTTGTAAATTCAGTGGGATTTAATTCTGAGTGGGCATGCATAGCATTGCACTAGAAGTTGCTCCTTCATTCACATGGGGGGGCACAGAGAGAGTTAACCAACTCTCCCTTTCATCTGAATCCCCTCACATTATATCCTATGCCTTTACAATGGACTCCCTAGCTTTTCAGTAAGCCTAGGAGACTGCAGAGGGAAGGGGTGGGTGAGAAAGTTCTGTTCCATGATCCCAAGATCATCACCTGAGGCCCTTTTTCATGTGCCTCCTCCATAAGAGGTCCAGTGGATGGCAACACAAGAGCCAGCCTAGAGAAACTACTGTGGCTACGAAGGGAGCTTACAGAGGAGATGAGATTTAAGCAGGGAATGTATAAGAAATGGAAGAAATGAGAAATTACAAAGGGAAGAGTATACACAAATAGCCAACATTTGCACAGAGAAGGTCAGGCAGGTCAAAGCTCAGAATGAACTCAGGCTTGCAAGAGAGGATAATAATAATAATAATAATAATAATAATAATAATAATAATAAATATAATAATAAATAAAAGGTTTCTTTGGATATGTTTGAAGCAAGAGGAAGAACAAGCAAGTAGTAGGTCCCTTGTGTCGAGAAAATGGAGAAATGCTATTAGGCGACAAGACAGAAGGCAGAACTGCTCAACGCCTACTTTGCCTCTGTCATGAGCCAAAAGGAAAGTAGTGCCCAACATGGTGATAACAGAATAAACAATGCAAGGAGGGAGCTGCAGCCCATTATAGGAACAGAGGTGGTCATGGAACATCGAACAATTTATAATGGATTCAGATCTCCAGGGCCTGATGACCTGCACCCAAGGATACTAAAGGAGATTGTGGATGTAATCTCAGAGCCTTGTGGAACAGATGTCAACCTGGAAAAAAGTGACAAGTGGGGTGCCACAGGCTTCTGTCCTAGACCTGTTGTTCAACATCTTTATAAATGATTTGGATGAAGATATTAAGGGGAAGCTCATCAGATTCTCAGATGACACCAAACTGGGAGGGGCAGCCAGTTGCTACTGAGAACAGAATTGTGATTGAAGATGACCTTAACAGATTGGAGAACTGAGCCAAACTAGCAAAATGAATTTCAATAGGGACAAATAACAAGCTGCACCAATGTAACATAGGGGACACCTGGACTGCTAGTAGTACTCGCAGGAAGACCACAAGGTTACAATGAGTCACAACAGTGTGATGCAGCAGCAAAAAAAGCCTATGCTATTTTTGGCTGCATTAACAGAAGTATAATGTCCTGGTCAAGGGAAGTAATAGTATCCTTCTATTTTGCCTTCCCCTTCATGGAAGGGGAAATGGAGGCAGTGAGAGATTTTACTTTCTTGGGCTTCATGATCAGTGCAGATGGTGACATCAGTCACAAAATTAGTGTTCTCAAAGCTACCAGCATGAGTCTGACCAAACTGTGGGAGACAGTGGAAGACAGGAGTGCCTGGCATGCTGTGGTCCTTGGGGTCATGAAGAGTTGGACATGACTAAACAACAACATTTTGCCTTGGGCAGACCCTACCTGGGGTACTGTGTCCAGTTCTGGGCACCACATTTAAAGAAGGATATTGACAAGCTGGAACATGTGCAGAAGAGGGTGTCAAAGGTAATCAAGGGTGTGGAAACCAAGCCTTATGAGGAATGGTTGAGGGAATTGGATATGTTTAGCCTGGTAAAGAAGAAGCTGAGACGAGATAATGAAAGCCATCTTCAAATATCTAAAGGGCTGTCACACATGGAGTAAAAATAAAAAAATTCCTTCCAGTAGCACCTTAAAGACCAACTAAGTTAGTTCTTGGTATGAACTTTCGTGTGCATGCACACTTCTTCAGATAGCAAGTGTGCATGCACACGAAAGCTCATACCAAGAACTAACTTAGTTGGTCTTTAAGGTGCTACTGGAAGGAATTTTTTTATTTTGACTATGGCAGACCAACACGGCTACCTATCTGTAACTGGACACATGGAGTAAGTTTGTTTTGTCCTCCTCTGGAGGCTAGATTCAAAGTACAACAAATGGGATTATGACTAAACACCAGGAAGAACTTTCTGACAGTAGCTGTTCAACAGTGGAACAGACTCCCACTAGATGCTGGACTCACCTTCCTTGGAAGTTTTTAAGCAGAGATTGGATATCATGAATGTTTTAGCTGTGATTACTGCATTGCAGAGGGTGGGATTAGATGACTCTTGAGATCCCTTCCAACTCTACAATTCTATTTCTCTTCTTGTCATTATGAGGGACTTTAATTTGGTATAGTATACAATGTAAACTTGGAACTTAGTACTGCCTGTGATCAGTAGATTGAAAGTTAGATTGTTGTATTCATTTGTTCTAAACTTCTAGATTCTATAAGATTTAAAGAAGCACTAATTCACACAGGGAATGCAGATTATAGAAAAATAAGAAAGAGATGCTCAGAATCTGGAAGGCAAAAGAATCAAAAGAAAAGCAGGAATGAGCAAAAGGTTTGAGGAGCCCCAAAATAAACTTAAATGAAATGGATGTAAATAATGGTTTTGGCTTCAATCATTCCTTGTATCATTTTGTGCACCTATCTGTGGATGATGAACTGTTAACCGATAATTTATTGTGTTAAAAATAACCTCTTGAGTGATATAGAACTAAATATAGATATTTCTTTTCCTAAATGAGGATTTTGGACTCTTGGTTCCTGATAGTCACAACATGCTTTGTCAGTCTGTTCTTGTCTCAGAGCCAAATAGCTTACCTATCATTCTGGCTCATTTTAAATATACACATCACATGCAGACTCACTATCTCTATAGTTGAACAAATAACGAAAAAGCAGCTAATGTAAATAATAAATGGAGACAGAACACAAATAATATTTTATTACTACTTGCATGGAGCATTATGGAGCACCTTCAAATAACAGAGAGAGAGAGAGAGCAGGGCTTTAGTTTCTCTTATATACAAGATTAAGAGATGGTGGTCTCTTTTGGATGTAATGCTAAAACATGGTTTAGTGTTACGAAAGTGAGCTGCAGCTAGTCTTTATCTTGCATACTCCCTCCCTCCCTTCCTTCCTTCCTTCCATGTGTCCACAAGGTGGAGTCTAGCAAATTTTGCTTTGATTTCAGATTAACCACAACCTGTCCTGACATCTGAATGTAGACAAACTGTGATCAGTTTTAACTATGACAAGTTGAAAGAAACCAGTGTCGTGGTTTATAAAGCTAGGTTATTTCATTTAGTTGTAGTTAAGATCATTCATAGTTAAAAATGGCTAAATCATGGCTAATCTAAAACAAGAATGAAAGCTTATGTGTTTCTTACAGCTGTGCTAGCAAAGGAGAAGGTGTGTATGTGTGTGTTTGTGCACATGAGCCAGAGGCTCACTGCAACTCATTCTTACAATGATAAACCAGGGTTTACCTATGAATGCATCTAGTGACTCATCCAATGCCCTCTGGAAAGCTACATAACTTACTAGGAATACAAAGAATGCAAGATAGATAGCTAGATATAACATATATGCTGGTCCCACTCTATGAATGCTTGCTGTGAGACTTATCTGAACACAGGGAATCCAAACATTGCTATATGCACTGCAGATTCCGTGTTTGGGAACGCATTATAAATTTTCCCATAGGATTCAATGGAAATTGTTGACTTGTTATGAGAACAGAAATCATTGACTCATTATGTGAATTTTCGCCTAACAAGTGATCCAAGGAACACATTGTATTCATAAAGTGGGAACTGCATACATGCCAGATTACCATGCATGGCCATGTGAGAACTGCTAATCTTTCCAGGGTCAAACAACAATTTGTTGAAAAACAAATCAAGCTTGGGAGGAAACACAAAAAAATGGCAAGCTTTACATTTATGATGGAAGTGAGTCAGGAAATATAAAGGTGAAAGGAAGACTCATAATTTATCATGAATTAAATTAAGCTTGAGAGAGGGGGGGAAATCTGGTGAGAATAGATTGCCTTAATTGGAATTTGACAGATGGTGAATGAGATATCAGTTTGGTATCCTAAACCTGGAGGATGCCTCAGTCATATGTTTTTCACATCAATTTTTAAAGTAGAACTTGGAGTGGAACTTCCATTTTTCACTTAGTCTCCAAAAGGTTTAATTAACTTGAAGTGTTCAGAATTAAAATATTTTCTTTGCCTTCCTGTTGTATTGCTACTATTTAATATATATTAAATACTAGCAGTGAGTCGTGTGCTTTACAGAAAAGAGAAGTTGTAGTCTTATATTAGACAAGATGAGAACACTTGAGTAGTGCAGATGGGTGAGGGGAGAGGGAGTTCAGAATGGAGGCAGAAATAAGTTTATTTTCTAAAGAGATATCATGCCACATAGCTCCATAGAGCCCTCAGGGCAGAATGGAATATTAAAAAGCCTAGCAAACAACTACCGGTAGTTCTTTCCTAAACAGTTACAAACAGGAGACCAGTTAATATGTGTTTCAGAAGCAAAATTTCCCTAAAATTGTTTTGATGAAACTGTGCAGTCAAGTTGATAAATACTGTATTTTAAGTGCTTGCAAGATTAAATAGAGGATAATATGTGTTTCTAGCTATTCAGTCTTGGCAAAGAAAAAAGGATAGCATTTCCAGTATTGCAAAGGCTGCTCATGACAAGCCATTATTGCCTACCATTTATAACTTCAGCAAGACCTTGCTAATCCTGAAGCAGGCAAACATCCATCCTAACAGATGGACATGACTCTGGGGTGCCCATTGGCACTCTATGCATAGGAAATGTGTGGTTGTGATAATCATGTACAAATGATGAAATAGCTATTTATTCTCAGATAAAAGAGGAAAATGACACATGTTATTATAAGCCAAATTTTGAGAGATGCCGATTCCTCCTCACCTTTCTGAATAAAATCTCAAAGTACCTTAAAAAAAAGAAGAGTTAGCAAGATAGAAAGAGTTATTTTGTGGGCCACATCATATGCACAATGCACAGTAACAGAAATATATGTCTCATGTGTCCCACACCAGTGGTTCCCAATCCTGCCCCACAGACCACTTGAAAATTGCTGAGGGTCTTGGCAGAGCACTTGGTGATTTTTCTGCCTGTTGTAGCAATTGTTGTGCTAGATCCTTAGTCCACAACATGTCTGTAAAAATACAGCTATCTGAATGAAGTTCATCTGCAGACCACTGTTTGGGAACCTCTGCCCTACGTAAACTCCGTCTTGTCTGATGAATTCATATGTGCAGATCAGATCACATATCTGTAGGAAACTACAGTTTTTATGTAGTGTGCTTATCTAGCAAAATAGATTTGTATGCATTTGCCATACATGTTGGAGGGTGCACATAGCTTTCCATGTGAAAATTATTTTTATTCAAAAATTTCATAATGTTTGAAGCAGCACAGTATAGCTCAAACTTTAAATTGTTAACCAGTGGGAAGTGCTTTTAGATGACCTGAAATACATTTCTCCAGCTACAGCTAGAATCAGTAATCGGGAAAATGTGTTTCTTATACCCAAGGCTATGAAGAGCTATCTTATACTGAGCTAGACCAATGATCCATGCAACTCAGTATTGTCAACCCAGATTGGCAATATCTTTCAGATCCAGCTCTGGAGTCCCTTAATTAGATATGTTGAATAAAGCCTTATGCATAGAAGTATGTTCTATTTCATTTAGCTATATATGTAATATGTTTGAATATCTTTCAGTGTGAAAACTTGGCATAGAACTAGAAGATAAACAATTTCAGCTGAAAATTGTCTGTTTCTCATTTTTGAAACAATAATGATTTACAGTTGAATCTGTTCTATGTATCATCTTCCTCCCTTGCCATATATAACGTTTATAAAATAACACACAGTTTCTCTCTTTGAATAAAGAAAAAAACATAATATAATTTACTAGTTGGAAATGTCTCCTTCTTTGGGAAAAGCTACTAATCTGGGGAAGGACGCTTACAAAGATGGAGAAGGATGGAGTTCCATGACAAACATTCCTGTTTGTGCCGTGTAAGTACTTTCCCACTGCTAGCTGAACAAGGAATCTACTCCTTCAGATGGTATAGACAAAACTGTCAGAATGTTTTTGCAAAGCTTCCAAACAATCAACAGGTAGTCATTAATTAGAGATTAGTTCTGTACACTTATAGACATCTGCTGACAACGTATCATTGGAGGTGAAATTTGTTTATAGGAAAAACATTTTTTCCCCCAAAAATAAAAGCAATGTCAGAACTTAATCAAGTTCATGTTTGCATTTGCAATCTAGGAAGAGTGCTCACATTGTTAAATAAACTGAATACAGTGGTGCCCCGCAAGACGAATGCCTCGCAAGACGGAAAACCCGCTAGATGAAAGGGTTTTCCGTTTTTTGAGCTGCTTCGCAAGACGATTTTCCCTATGGGCTTGCTTTGCAAGACGAAAACGTCTTGCAAGTGTTCCGATTTTTTTTCGCTTCCCCCCTTTTTCTAAGCCGCTAAGCTGCTAATAGCCTTTTAGCCACTAATCCGCTAATCCTTTAATAGCCGCTAAGCCTTTAATAGCCGCTAAACCGCTAATAGCGCTAATCCGCTAATAGGGTTGCTTCGCAAGACGAAAAAACCACTAGACGAAGAGACTCACGGAATGGATTAATTTCGTCTTGCGAGGCACCACTGTACTGTAGACAAATGATTCTGAAATCTTAATTTCAAAATGTTACCCTAGTTGTCAGTGATGGTTGCTTGGTGTACATTAAAATTATAAGTGACATTTGAGGCAAAATAGTGCCAAAAACAGCCCCCCATACTTCATACCTTATTTGAATTTGAATATAATGTAATGAGTAGAAGTAGAAGTAGAAGCATTTTGGTTTCTTTATGGATACAAATGATTACAGAAATAACATCATGCAAGAATGAATCAAAATAATGAGCTATGTGGTTTTTTTGTTTTTTTTTTAGTATTTACAGTTTAGGGACCCCTAATGATTTTATAAGCAAACTGGTACCAGTAAACCCTCTGCTGTGAGTTGATGTATTCATTTTTGTCTGTCAAGTAGCTTGTACAGATGCTGTTGTCCATGGTAATAAATAGAAAATCAATGAGAAAAAGAGCAACTTGCAGCGCTAATATAACTATCTAGGTGATTTTATAAGTAACTTTATAAATCAATATTATGCTGAGTTCTCTCTGTTGATCACCAAAGAATTCCTATTGACTCTAGTAAATTCCAGGGCAAAGAGTTCAAATTAAACACCTTAACTAACCCTTAACTTACCACCAAACAAATTGAATGGCTTTTTTCAAACTTTTGTTGTTGTTGTTTAGTCGTTTAGTCATGTCCGACTCTTCGTGACCGTATGGACCAGAGCACACCAGGCACTTCTGTCTTCCGCTGCCTCCTGCAGTTTGGTCAAACTCATGTTGGTAGCTTCAAGAACACTGTCCAACCATCTCATCCTCTGCCTTCTCCTTGTGCCCTCCATCTTTCCCAACATCAGGGTCTTTTCCAGGGAGTCTTCTCTTCTCATGAGGTGGCCAAAGTATTGGAGCCTCAGGTTCACGATCTGTCCTTCCAGTGAGCACTCAGGGCTGATTTCCTTCAGAATGGATAGGTTTGATCTTCTTGCAGTCCATGGGACTCTCAAGAGTCTCCTCCAACACCATAATTCAAAAGCATCAATTCTTCAGCAATTAGCCTTCTTTATGGTCCAGCTCCCACTTCCATACATCACTACTGGGAAAACCATAGCTTTAACTATACGGACCTTTGTTGGCAAGGTGATGTCTCTGCTTTTTAAGATGCTGTCTAGGTTTGTCATTGCTTTTCTCCCAAGAAGCAGGCATCTTTTAATTTCGTGACTGCTGTCCCCATCTTTGGCTTCAGAGAATATAATCAATCTGATTTTGATGCTGCCCATCTGGTGATGTCCATGTGTAGAGTCGTCTCTTGTATTGTTGGAAAAGAGTGTTTGTGATGACCAGCTTGTTCTCTTGACAGAACTCTATTAGCCTTTGCCCTGCTTCGTTTTGAACTCCAAGGCCAGACTTGCCAGTTGTTCCTTTTATCTCTTGACTCCCTACTTTAGCATTCCAATCCCCTATAATGAGAAGAACATCCTTCTTTGATGTCATTTCTAGAAGGCATTGTAAGTCTTCATAGAATTGGTCAATTTCAGTTTCTTCAGCACCGGTAGTTGGTGCCTAAACTTGGATTACTGTGATGTTAAAAGGTCTGCCTTGGATTTGTATTGAGATCATGCTATCATTTTTGAGATTGCATCCCAGTACTGCTTTCACAACTCTTTTGTTGACTATGAGGGCGACTCCATTTCTTTTACGGGATTCTTTCCCACAGTAGTAGCTATGATGGTCATCTGAACTGAATTCGCCCATTCCCGTCCATTTTAGTTCACTGATGCCCAGGATGTCCATATTTATTCTTGCCATCTCATTTTTGACCACATCCAACTTACCAAGATTCATGGTTCTTACATTCCAGGTTCCTATGCAATATTTTTCTTTACAGCATTGGACTTTGCTTTCGCTTCCAGGCATATCCGCAACTGAGCGACCTCTCGGCTTTGGCCCATCCGCTTCATCAGCTCTGAATCTACTTGTACTTGTCCTCCGCTCTTCCTCAGTAGCATGTTGGACGCCTTCTGACCTGAGGGGCTCATCTTCCAGCATCATAACTTTTATATGCCTGTTGTCTTTGTCCATTGAGTTTTCTTGGCAGGGATGCTGGAGTGGCTTGCTGGTTCCTGCTCCAGGTGGATCACGTTTAGTCAAAACTCTCCACTATGACCTGTCCATCTTGGGTGGCCCTGCATGGCATAGCTCATAGCTTCTCTGAGTTATTCAAGCCCCTTCGCCATGACAAGGCAGTGATCCATGAAGGAGTTTTTTTCAAACTGTTTGCCAAAATGTATTACATCATGTTTGAAATGGAGTTTGAAACAGAATTCACATATTTTACTTTCCTCAAAATATAATATAGTGGAACTTCTGCTGCCAAACGTAATCTGTTCTGGAAGACTGTTCGGCTTCCGAAATGTTCAACAACTGAGGCACAAAGGGCTGTTGGCAATTTCCATTGAGAACATTGAAAAACACGCTGTGGAAGCCATTCAACTTCCAAGGCTCATGCAAAAACGGTAGCAATTACATCCAGGTTTTGGGTGTTTGATTCCGAAATGTTCAGCTTCTGAGATGCTCGAAAACCAAGGTTCCACTGTACTCTTCTTTCTAAGTGAGGTTAACTCTGAGAGTAGATAAATAGGTACCGCTGCGGTGGAAAGGTAAACAGTGTTTCCGTGTGCTCTGGCTTCCATCACGGTGTTCCGTTGCACCAGAAGCGGTTTAGTCATGCTGGCCACATGACCTAGAAAGCTGTTTGTGGACAAACGCCGGCTCCCTTGGCCTGAAGTGAGATGAGCGTCGCAACCCCATAGTCACCTTTGACTGAACTTAACTGTCCAGGGGTCCTTTACCTTTTACCTTACTACATTATTTTCATTCTATTTCCAGCCTAACAATTGGTTTTGTATCCAAAATAAAATAATTTTCAATAAAAAGTAAAGTGAATGACTTTGAAATATAGAACAGCAGCTTTCAAATGGCAAATAACAATCACTACACTTTTTTATGAAATGTATTTTTTTTTTAGCTCAAAGACCAAGGAGTGACCAAAGGAGTTAAAACTAAAGAGAGATTATTCTACATGTAATCATAATGTATAACTATAGAAGCTATTTCCAGTTAAAATATTTAGACAAAACAGCAATAAATCAAAACACCACCAAAATCAATACCAGCCAGGAAATTCCATATATTAAATTACAGTCTTTTGCTGAACATAAATACAATTGCTGAACAGAAATAGTAAAAAACAAAACAAAAACACTTCTGCAGAATAATCCTATGCATATTTATGTGGAAGTAAAGCCCACTGTGTGGAATGGAGCTTACTTCTAGCTAAGTGTACATAGGATTAAATAGGTTTTTGCCCTCACTATATCAATATTTAATAGAGATTTTTCTTGTGTGGTACGGGTGGGAAATGGAGAAAAAGAAAAAGAAATGCAATGCAATGTAATGAGATAACCACCTTACTTCAGAGAGTCTTCAGTGAGTAATACATTCTTTTAACATAAGTTTCCAGTTTGTGTTCTGTATCTAAGGAACACATTCTGTTTTTGCCTACTGGTTTCTGCACTGGGAAAGCTGGGTAGCTGGCCTGGTCTTCAGTGTTATCACCAGGATCCTTAGTCTGGGTCATCTTACAAGTCAGCTTGTTTCTGGCTGGCAGATCATGTAATTTAATCTCAACAGTATTAAATTAGAGACTGCCACAAGCCTTCTCCAGCCTGGTATTCAGAAGCTTAAGGGAACAAGATCGGAAGAGCCTAATAGTGTCCTTTGCACTCCATCCCCCTGCCTGAATATATACACCTATTTCAGCTAGTAGGCGATCCCTGACCAGCAGTGTCTCCCTTTTGGAATCACATTTTCAAGCTCACAAGAGCATTGATCACCTTGTTGGTAGTAAGTTATACAAAATGGATTGGGGCAGAGATAACTGCAGCAAGGCACCATTACTTTTTCGGGGAAGCTGTTGCTGCCATGTATTCAACTACTGGACCATTTGCCACTTTTTCAGAGTCTGAGGCTCTTACCCATCTCTGTGGCTCCTCTTGAAAACATCTACTCTTCTCATTGCAACATGGTACAAATAAGTAATGCATTTTCTTGAATAGCCCTTCAAATATCACTGAATTGGCCTGACCCACTTTTACTTCCAGCTCAGTCTTCATGGCAACCTGAGAGGAAATGATAGGTTTGTATATGGTTGATGGAGTGCTTCAGAGGCAGCTACTCTGTTCAGAGCTTCCAGAAATTATCTCCCCCGGGCAATCTGGCAAGCCCCCTCTCTTGCTGTCTTTAGATGTGTTGTGAAGACCTGTAAGTTTTTTATGAGTCAATCTTAAGGTCTTTATGCTAACTCTGAATTGAAACACTGATTTAAAGCTTATTCTATGATCTTCCATTCAATGCAACTTAAAACAGCTTTAAAAGACAGCACAAAACAGTCCATCACCTGAAGTGGGTAGCAGTTGCTTCCTGTCATTCCCTTCCCCCCTCTTCCACACCTCACTGCATTTTCCTTTGTTCTTCTCCTCTTCCTGCCTGCCACCACCTTGCAGTTGTTGCTCTTCCTGCTCCTCCTGTCCATACTGCCACCTCCAGTTCGGGGCCATTCATACCTCTCAGTGCTGTGTTCTGCAGGAATGAGGCTGTTCCTCATAATGAGGCATTGTGGCTGAGGTAGGCACAGAGAGTGTCTGCTGCTTTGCCACTATAGCAGCAAAAATAATTCAAACTTTAACCAAGTTAAACTAAGATGGCCACGTGTTTGCCACTTTAGTGGCAAAGTGGCAGCCGTGATGCAGGCACTCTCCATAGTCACCTTAACCACAATACCGCACTCTGAGGAAGGGCCCCTATTTCACAGTAAGGAGTGGTGGGCGGCCTTTGGTCTGATCCAGAAGGGCTCTTCTTATTTTTAGTATTGCTTTTTTAACTCATATTGTAGGCCACCTTGCAAAGACTTTATCTTAAGTGAAATATAAAAAAACCTTCATCTTATTTATGCCAATCATACTCTGTGTGCTTTCTATCTTCTGGAGTGGAATTCCACCTTGTTCTGTGAGCCTCTCTGCACCCAAAAAATACATCAGCCAAGTCCCTAAAAAAGGAAAAAAAGGAGGAAGCTGTTTGCTTTAAGCATACAGGCTACTAGATAGTTGCTGTACTAGACAGTTGCTGGATAATAGTTAAATTATTAGCAGTAATGTTGCTTTTTAGTTAAATTGCTGCTGAAAGAAAAGTCAAAATATTTATGGAGTCCATTATGTACTTTTATATTGTGTGCTCTCTAATGGGAACATAGCTATTAAAGATATAGCTACTAGGCTGACCTGCATGATATTCTCAAAGTACTTTTTGGTGATATTAGTACATGCATAACAAATGAAGAAGAATGTTGCATGATGAGATATTTGAGTGTTTTAGGCATGAATTTCTCATTTTTAAAGACTACTCTTAAATAAGTGGCTTCAGGGCTGGAAGTCATAGCTAGTCTTAGAGAATTACCTTTTATCAAAGTAAAAGTAAATAAAAGTTTTGTTATATGTTACACTTTGCCTGAGATATAAATTAGTACCATTTCCAATCAGGAGCTCAGCAGAACAACTGAGTGTTCTAATAAAGAGTTTTTCCACTTAAGGTTTAAGAAATATGTACAAAACTCTCCTAAAGCCTGCAAAGGGCCTTCCATTCTTTATTTAATTACACTGTACATTGACTTGATTTAATTAAACAAAGAAATGCAAAATTTATGTTGTTCCTGTGCTCCAAGGAAGGAGGGAGTAGAGCACTTCTAGCAGAGCAGTTAAGAAGAGACTTCCTTTTGTGTTGCACTTCCCAGGCACAGGTCCACACTTTAAAACTCCGTATCTGAGCGTTTTTCTGTTTCTTTTGGTCCCTCTGCTTCCCCTGGGAAAACATGCATTTGACTGCTGAATCTGAGCAAACCCAATTGCCATTTGCTCCGATTCAGCAGTAAGACATGGGTTTCCCGGGGGAAAGGGCTGGGACCAGTGGTGTAGCAAGCTCAGGTAGTACCCGGTGGTATCACTCTCCCCATTGATTTTTGCCTGCAAAAATGGTTTGACTTTTTTGGGGGAGCCAGAGTTGTGACGCCTCTGGCTGCGACAAAAAAACCCACCACCACTTGGACATGGAGCTTTCATGCCTGAACCTGTGCCTAAGTGTGGCACAAAAGGAAGTCTGGATTTGCCCTTGCTGGCTGCCTGGACTTTCTCCTTCCTGTTGCTGCTATGCTGCCCTAGCAGTTGAGAAAATGGAGCAGGAAAAAATTAGCTTCAAGAAATGGCAAAGATGCTACAGCTCCTTTCTTTCCAGAAGTGGATGGACAGTGAAGGGTGAGGCAGCATTTGAAATTCTCTTCAGCCCTTTCTTTGTGTAGGGGCAGCTTGTAGCAATCACTTTCAGCATTCCATGCAAGCAGAGTTCATTGCTTGGTGTGCGAGCAATGCAATGCCTAAAATAATTTTACAGATTAGTGAAGTTTGAGAAATTATGCATTGAAAAGTAGAGATAAGTTACATTAGTAAATTTAGAGCCATTCAGTGCTCATCATGTCAAGCTGTATAACAACCTATATTCCAATTTTTCCTCTTCTGCTTACAAGAACATTTACAGTGTTAGTTTTTTCTTGCCCCAACCTGTCTTGTGTGCTTTCTTTCATGCTTCACAGTCTTTTGAAAACAATACAGTACAAAGTTAGTGGTGACTCTTGATGATTTCAGTAGGTTTGAAATGAATTTAACTGTGTGTGGCTTTGTGTCATTTTCCCTGCTGCGACCTTTGTCATGATCATCAACATTCTTTCATGCCTGGTAGGTAATTTTTCTTTCTGTCTTGCCAGACGCTATCCTAGCTGAAAAACATTTTGACAGGCTTGCTGTCTCTGGATGCTTACTCCCAGAAGTCTATTAATGTCTCTGCTTGCCATTTTTCTCTGCTTTGAAGAATTTAGGTGCCCCATTGTTTAATATTGTGACCTGCTGTACATTCCATCTACCTGACTTGCAACGAATCTGAAGACCAGACCCACCTTATCTCCTCACCCCATCCTAGCACTTTTAAGGGTAATCAGACATGGGGGTCTAGCTGGTGGAGCAATCTGGAAGGTTAGCAAAACTGAGATGGAGATTTTTCTACAGTTGTTGGGAATGGTTGTAAAGTGTAGCTGCAGAGCATGGAAAGAAAGAGTGGTGGCAAGCAGAAGGAAAGACTCATGGCTGCGGTGCCAAACAGCTTCAGGGCCAAGGTGAGGGACAGGGCTGCTTATCTACAGAGTCTGCCTAAAGGGTTGTAACTTGAATAAACCAGTCAAAGAGCCAAGCTAAAGGTGAGTTAGGACCAAAGAGACATTTCACATTAGGAACTTAAAAATTGGGGGAGGGGGTGTACTAGGGTGACAATATCATAGATGCTATTTTGTTGAAGCATATGACTTAGATGTAACATTACCATAGACTCAGTGATAGGATGTCAACTTGGAAGAGAATAGAGGACAGACAGACAGGATGGAGCCCGTGGTCCAGTCACCTTGCCAATATTTTTTCATGAGAAATCAGAAAATTTTTAAAAGAAAAAGATTTTTTTTAAAAGAAAAATCACCTTAGTGTGATTTAATATTTGAGTGTGTTGCATAGAATTAGGCCTGAGCTATACTTTCTCCTCAATTATAGCTTTGTGTGATTCTTTTCTGCAGGCAAAAGCCCAACCTAAGGACATGAATTCATGATGGTAGGGAAGCATTCCGAATTGTTTCTGGGAAGGGGTGCTTACTTTGTTTTTCATTTCATTTCTAACAGTTTAAAAATCGCTGCCTCTTTCTGCAGTGGTGTTTACTTTTGTTTCCTCCCCCCGCCAAATGTTTTAGCTGTAGGAAAAGTACCATATTCTCCCCCTTCCCATTGTGGCAACATTTGTTGCAGGTGATCACAGCATTTTCAACACTGTCTTCTCACTTTGAATTTTGTTCATTTAGTATAAGGATCTGAGAAAATAAAAACAAAGATAAAATTACAACTCCCATTTAAGTTGTTACAATGCTCCTAAGTGAAATATAATTGATGTGTAGGTCATTTGAATGGTAACACCCACAACCTCTACTCACAGCTAAGTGAACTGTGGGGAGAGGCATGAGCGTGCATGTCACCAGAGGTGTGATGAACTACCAACTAACTTCCACAAGTCACCAACAAGGGATAGCCTGGCAGCAGTGATTCATGCACTGGTAAACCTTGATGCTTTCTTACTGTAATGTGCTCTATGTGGGACTACGCTTGCACCTGGTGTGGAAGCTCCGCTTGGTGCAAAATGCTGAGACTAGACTATTGATGGGGGCAGACTAGCACGTAAGTATGATTCTTAATAGGTTGCACTGTTTCCACATATGTTATTTGGGCCAGGATCAAGGTTCTTGTGTAGATTTACAAGGCCCTGAACAACATGGGTCCACGATCAGTGATATCCTGATCACTGTCAACTTTGGGGGAGTCTCTGTTGCTGGTTTGCCGTTGCTCAGATGTATGGCTCATGACCACTAGAAGTGGTGACAGATGACATGATAGCCATCTTCAAATAGCTAAATGACGTGGAAGATTCTTCTTTTCTGC
The DNA here is from genome assembly GCF_965113315.1 of Podarcis vaucheri. NCBI lineage: Eukaryota > Metazoa > Chordata > Lepidosauria > Squamata > Lacertidae > Podarcis > Podarcis vaucheri. Next base: position 72,267,748 of record NC_138766.1, read on the forward strand.
TGCTCCAGAGGGTAGGACTCAAACTAATTATAAGAAATGAGATTTTGACTAAACATCAGGAAGAACTTTTTGATAATAAGACCTCTCAACAGTGGAAAAATACTACCTCAGAAGGTGATGGACTCTTCTTCACTGGAAGGAGAGGGTTTGGAAGGCCATCTGTCAGGGATTCTTTAGCTGTGATTCTTGAATTGCAGGGGGTTGGACTAGATGACCGTTGGGGCACTTCCATCTCTATGACTGTGATTCTAAGCCTTGCATTGAGTGGAACTCTCTCCTGAGATTAGACAGGCACCTTCCTTACTGAACTTCAGGTGCATGACAAAGACTATGGGCTTGTTCCAGCAGACATTTTAAGCTAACATTCAGTTTTATGATATAGTTTTATTGTCCTACTTCCTGGGGATAATTTTTATGTACACTGTTTAGAAATGCTAATAATCCAGCAGTTTATAAATTTATTAATTAGATAAAATACTATTTTAATATAAATGAAATGGTATTCCTTTCCAGACTGAAATCATTGGGTAAAATGTAACTCATGGTTAAGTTATCACATCTAAAAATTAACCCAGAAACTTTAGTTGTCAGGTCTTGGCATCATATTTCATGGAAGGGCAAAAGTGCAGGATGTAATAAAGCTCAGCTGGCTGTCTCACTTCAATAAGAAAAAAAAATTGATCCAGAGTAGCCCTCTGAGATTTCTCTGAAATCTACATTAATTGATTTTTAGGGAAATCCATAACCAAGGCTAACCTTCTATACAATAGGCTAAAACCTGACTGTTGCTACTGAGAGCCCATAGTTATTAGCTAAGCTGCTTTGATGTTGTGGAATGTCTGCAAATACTCTTAACTGCTTGGTGTGAATGTGAAAATAATAAGTTAATTTGGCTATAGGGAAACTTCCAGTGTGGCAAAGGAGAAAAGAAGTCATTTGGGTGACATTCCTCAAAAGCAAATCAGCTTGTTTACGGTAGGTGAACAGAGTAGATGGCAGATATTCTTCTTAGTAAGCACAAACCTATTCTCATAAGGAAGATAGCTTGCCCAAAGATGACAGACAGGAAGGTGAAGATCTCCCTCATCAGAATCTTATTGCTTCATCCATAGTTCTTCTTAAGGCCTCTCAACTAGTTAGATGGTCTTAAGGAGGAAGACTAGGGCCATATCAGGCCACAGTTCACAGTTAATAAGCTGTCTTTGGCAGCTTGCCTACATGACAGATGCCTCTCTGTCAGGGCCATGGTGCCAACATTGCTAAAAGATTCCAATTATGACTCAGATCATGAGAGGTGAGTGACCTATCAAAGATCTCACTAGTATAGATGTTGAATACAAAGGTTCTGTTTCTTGATGACCACATGAACAAATTGTTGCAGAGCCCATGTCCCTTCCCCACTTTTTCTCTAGTGGTTTGCATATCCTGGTTTCAAATTCTGAAGAACAGTTTTTTGGTTCAGATGTTATGAAAAACACTGTTTCTTGTGACAGTCTGTTGAGAGACTACTGGACACTGGGACCATGGAAGAGTCACCCTCTTCCCCCCCCCAAAAAAAAAAAATGGAAAGGAGTCGTACTCAAACATTTGCAAGCATGCAAATTATAAGGATGATTTGAAACCTTATATGGAAAATTGCCTTAGACTTTTGATCCCATTAGTTCACTATTCTCTAATATTCTCTAATATTCTCTTAGGGCAACCAAAATGGTCAAAGGCCTGGAAACGATGCCTTATGAGGAGTGGCTAAGGGAGCTGGGCATGTTTAGCCTGGAGAAGAGGAGGTTAAGGGGTGATATGATAGCCATGTTCAAATATATAAAAGGATGTCACATAGAGGAGGGAGAAAAGTTGTTTTCTGCTGCTCCAGAGAAGCGGACACGGAGCAATGGATCCAAACTACAAGAAAGAAGATTCCACCTAAACATTAGGAAGAACTTCCTGACAGTAAGAGCTGTTCGACAGTGGAATTTGCTGCCTGTTGGAATTCTGCCTGGGTCAGAGGAATGTGCCACAGCGTAGGCACCGGCAGATATTCCTGTCGACCTCCCCGCGTCTCCACTCTGCTGATAAGCAGGCGAGGTCCCGGCGATTCATCTCAGATGTGTGAGAGGAACACACCGTTCATCCTCTCTCCCCTTTGGTGTCCCCCAGGGAGGGGAAAGAAGCAGACAGAAAACTATTTACATCTTTTATTTCTGTCTGTCATATCAGTACAGAGAAACATGTCTGCACTCGACAACAGCAAGAAGAAACTCCACCCATGTACTTCCAGTACAGGTCATATGACACACACACTGAGCTAACATCCGGTGCTCAGTACAGAATGGACTGCCCCTTTGTTTCCATGGCAACAGCCACAAACATCCTGTCTGGCTTTCCAGCCACAAGCAGCTGACTGAGCTGCTGGAGCCTTTGCTTGCTGCAGCATTGGTGCTTTATGGTAACATACTCCCCCTAAAGTATCAATGCGTGCTGCGAGCAAAGCGTCATCCAGAGAAGAAAACAAACAGTTGTTATACTTATAACATTCCCCTGTTGTTTCAGTTCCACCCTTGGAACTACCCGCCACTGGTTTTACCAATGTACCTCTCTGGTTGTGTGACTTCGCATTTCCTTGGTTAACGACTCTCTGTTGTGCCTTTGTCTCTGACTCAGACACAGCTTCAATCTGTCCTTTCACTTCCAGTGCAGCAAGTCTGTCGTGTTCGTTCAGGACGACGGCAGACACCCTTTCCGCGGTTAGATCCTGAGCAGGTAGCGAACCAAGCTGACTGGCAACAACCTTGTAGGTGCGGTTCAGGCTGTTTATCATCATGAAGCAAAACATTTCCTCCTGTAGACGGAAATTGCGTTCCACCATCTGTTGACGCAGAAACTTCATCTCTGTCAGGTGCGCTTGAACATCTCCATCAGGCGCTAATCTCAGATTGGTCAACTTCTCAAAATACAGCAACGCTGAAGAACCAGCATCTCTCTGATGCGTTGTACGCAGCGCGTTCCAAACCTCTTGCGCAAAGTCCAAATGCTGTATATGCACAAGCTGCTCATCTGAGACTCACAGAATTATAGCAGTTCTAGCCTTCACATTCTGTGACTCCCAAGCACGCGTTGGTGCTGCTGGGATGGGATTCTCAATCACCCCAAACAGTCTCTGATTCTGCAGCAGGGCCTTCATCTTTACAGACCAAGATGAATAATTGTCATTGGTCAGGAGGGGTGGAGAAGGCAAGCCTCCCCCCTTTTTAACATCCATTTTGAGTCCTTGCATTGACTCTAAAACACAAGCCTCTAAAATCCAATAGTTGGCTTGTTTACTCTCTGGACACCTGGCAACTCTGACACTGGCTGCGTTGGAAAGTCCCTTCCAGCAGTTCGTGAGGACCTAGTCATAACAAACTTTGTTTACGCCTCTCTGAAGCATAGTCTGACTGTCCAGCCCTCTCGAGTAACTTTCCATTCCTCCTCTCTGAGGCACAGCCTTCTGAAGGACGTTGCCTAGCAACAGCGCATTCCTTTCCTCGGACAGGAAACCACAAAAATGCCTGGTATGCAGGCCTCTTCTAAGTTGGAGCTGCTTTCCCACACTCGCTTTCCGTGAAGCAGAGAATGAATCATTCTGCATTCACACTTTTAAGCCCTTAAAAGTCTCATACCTTGAGTATCGGCTTGGCTGTCAGCTTCTTCTGGTCAGCTTCTGGCTGCAGAGAATCAGCCTCACACTTCAGGCTTCCATGGAGCAGAGGAGGACAATTCACCAGCCTCTCCTCCAGATGTCCGATGGACAGCAACCATCTGAAGGCTGCCACTGTTGGAATTCTGCCTGGGTCAGAGGAATGTGCCACAGCGTAGGCACCGGCAGATATTCCTGTCGACCTCCCCGCGTCTCCACTCTGCTGATAAGCAGGCGAGGTCCCGGCGATTCATCTCAGATGTGTGAGAGGAACACACTGTTCATCCTCTCTCCCCTTTGGTGTCCCCCAGGGAGGGGAAAGAAGCAGACAGAAAACTATTTACATCTTTTATTTCTGTCTGTCATATCAGTACAGAGAAACATGTCTGCACTCGACAACAGCAAGAAGAAACTCCACCCATGTACTTCCAGTACAGGTCATATGACACACACACTGAGCTAACATCCGGTGCTCAGTACAGAATGGACTGCCCCTTTGTTTCCATGGCAACAGCCACAAACATCCTGTCTGGCTTTCCAGCCACAAGCAGCTGACTGAGCTGCTGGAGCCTTTGCTTGCTGCAGCATTGGTGCTTTATGGTAACACTGCCAAGGAGTGTGGTGGAGTCTCCTTCTTTGGAGGTCTTTAAGCAGAGGCTTGACAACCATATGTCAGGAGTGCTCTGATGGTGTTTCCTGCTTGGCAGGGGGTTGGACTCGATGGCCCTTGTGGTCTCTTCCAACTCTATGATTCTATTCTGCAGCAATGTTCACCACTGTTGATCCCCAGATGTTGGACTGCAACTCCCATCATCCCCAGCCACCTTAGTGGTTGCCAGGGTCAATGGAAGTCATAGTGCAACAATATCTGGGGATCCAATATTGAAAAACATTACACTAACTCCCAGTGGCTCTCCATGGCTTCAGGTAGAGCTGTTAGCCATTCCTTCCAGAGACTGGATCCGAGGACACTGTGTATGCAAAATGTGTGCTTTACTTCTAAGATATAGCCATTTCCCCCAAACACAATAATTCAGGACTGAGCTTTGTCTCTGAGGTCGTGCCCATTGCACCAGCAGTCATTTGTATATCACCTTAGAGGCATGTACTTGCACATTCTAGCATGTCCATCCTGTTGCATAGGTACTTTTGATGGTATCATCAGCATATGGAACTGCTGTTTGATCTTTGTATGTTGCCCAGAACTTCCATAAAGATTTTTAGTGTCACTAGTTCCTTAGGTGCAAAGGTTCATAGGAAATAGAGTGCCTCTTCATCAGACCTTTCCAGTGAGAAAGCAGTGTAAGCCAAAGCTCTGTCTCTGTAGTTGGAGGTGCTAAAGGAGCAAGACTTACTAGTAAACTGGAAAAGAAGACTCTAGAGTTAGCCCCGACCATTCAGTATTTGTCAATAGTAGCCCAATTACACAAAATCTAATATGTAGGAAGCAAAAGTGTGTTAACTGTTGGCAAGCATTCCACCCTTCTCTGCCCCAGAGCCTTCTGCTTTGATTTCTTCCACTGAAGCCGTGCATTAGGTAGACACCCTTCTGTGCTATGCCTTTCCATTTTGGAACAGATGTTTTAACAGTGGTGGTTAATAGAGAGGTTACCAGATCCACAAGTCAGAACCAAAGTAATTCAATTCTGGATATGGGCAGAGAAAAATTAATGTTCTTCCTGGTTATCCACATCATGTCACCAGGCTGATAACTGTAATGAGCCAGATCTAGCAGAATGACTAAAAAACAACAAAACAAAACACACACACAACTCTTGAAATAAATAAAAAATTAAAAAATTGTCCAGTAGCACCTTAGAGACCAACTAAGTTTGTTCTGGGTATAAGCTTTCGTGTGCATGCACACTTCTTCAGATACCTTCTACTGGACAATTTTTTAATTTTTTATTTATTTTGACTGCATTATACCAACATAGCCACCTACCTGAATCTAGAAACAACTCTTGAGTGACTGATGAGGATTTCAGCCATCTGATGGAGGAACTTTGATCAGATGCAAAGTAATCTGCTCCATACCTGGTCAAAATATTTGTCCACCTAGCCCAATATCATCTAATCTCAATTGATTAGTTGTTCTTCATTGTCTGCACCAGAAGTCTTTCACATCACCTGCTACCTGATTTTTAAAAAATATCAGGTATTGAACGTAGAACTTTTGGCATGCAAATCATGGGCTCTGCCACTGAACTAAATGAATTGGTCTCACAAGTAATGAATATATGTACTAGACCAGTATATACTGATGCCCAGAAGTGGCCAAGTGAACTTTCATCCGTTTTCACTACTTGGATGACTTCTCAATAATTTTGTATATCAGTTTACAATACAGTGGTACCTCGGGTTACATACGCTTCAGACTCCGCTAACCCAGAAATAGTGCTTCTGGTTAAGAACTTTGCTTCAGGATGAGAACAGAAATCGTGCTCCAGCGGCGCGGCGGCAGCAGGAGGCCCCATTAGCTAAAGTGGTGCTTCAGGTTAAGAACAGTTTCAGGTTAAGAACGGACCTCCGGAACAAATTAAGTACTTAACCCGAGGTACCACTGTACATATATTTTAGACCCGAATTTTATAACAAATCACTAGACAAACCCCCTACTGGTTTCTTATTTAAAGTCTTCTTTCCTCAACTTTGTTCCTTAGAAAAACCTCCATGTAAATAGGACTGTGTGCCCTGAAATTCAACTAAATACACGTGTGTAATCTAAAATCTCATGCAATAGGGTTGGGATAATTTCAAACACAACAGTTAAGCTTTAAAATCATAAAGTGGCTTTTGGAAGTAGAATAGTTAAGTTGAACACTAATCTTACCAAATCAATTTCTAATTAACTCTGGGTAAACACAGCCATCTTTCTATTGTATTTTTGTAGGTTAGTGACAATTGTAACCTCAGAAAATGTAAAAGGAAGAATGCATTTTTAGGTAGCTTTTAAGAATTGTCTTTACTTTCTGGTAACAACTGATTGATATGACTGGCCAAATTTTATAGACCTGTACAAAAATTCTAATGAGAGTCTTCTTGCTGTTGCTCCTTTGTCCAAAAAGCATTTCACTTTTATGTTATTTTTCCATCCCACCCCAATAAGTCCATTGTGGTGTAGTGGTTAAGAGCAGTAGACTCGTAATCTGGTGAACCGGGTTCACATCTCCGCACCTCCACATGCAGCTACTGGGTGACCTTGGACTAGTCACACTTCTTTGAAGTCTCTCAGCCTCACCTCACAAAGTGTTTGTTGTGGGGGAGGAAGCGAAAGGAGAATGTTAGCTGCTTTAAGACACTTTCTGGTAGTTGTAAAGCGGGATATCAAATCCAAACTCCTCTTCCTCTTCCTCCTCCTCCTCCTCCTCTTCTTCTTCTTCTTCTTCTTCTTCTTCTTATTATTATTATTATTATTATTATTATTATTATTATTATTATCATCAGTTCTTCTTGCCCAACAGTACCATAGCTCCATTTTCTCTCTCTTCTAGCCAGAATATTCTTGCTTCTCTTCCCCAGAGTCCAGCTACTTTGCATCCTCCATATATTACTTTCATTCCTTCTTTGGTTTTACCTTATTCGCCAATATTTGAATGGGAGAGTAAGGAGGGCAAAAAGAGGACACTATGTTAGATTTGCTTTCTAAAATTGCCCTGGAATTGCATTGAATTATTTGTGAGTCACACTATATCTCTTGAGCCACACTTAAACCATCCCTGCGGTATGCAGATATTTGTTAATTGATCATAATTAAATCTGTTGTCTATTTGATATTTAAATTTATTCACATCTTACAATAAATATTAATACAATAATATTTCCGTGAGTCCCCAGTGTGAAACTTTGGATTGGAGCCAGACTAGTTGCACTTGGTTCCCATTGAAATCTATATGAAAAGTTAGTCATGACTAAAGTCCTATTGATTTAATGGGAACTTAAAACAATTAAAAATTGGACCTCAATCTATATTTATTTAAATTTCATAAAATTTGTTCACTGTGGGATTGTAAAAAACAACAACATACCACCAGAACAGTTTTTTTAAAAAAGAGGTAAAGCAATAAAATTATTGATAAAAGTAATTAACAATGATAAGTTAAAACATTAAAAAATTAAAATAGACAATAAACTACAATGCGCAATGATCTCTACTATCGACTTCATGTAGACATTAGATCACTATGACTTCTCTGTGGTCATAATATGCAGACAAAAATGTAAAAATGGAAAAGATCTTCGGTTTTCTATTTATTTATTTATTTAACTTGTTTGTCACTTGTCACCCAAGGGTCCCCAAGCAATTTATATTGAAAATTGTATATATTATACATTATACCATAGAAAGAGGGGATCCTATACTACATTAGAGGGGATCCTATACTACATTAATATCCTATACAACTTATTTGGGGGGGACTTTAGCAATACCCAAAAATAAACAAAGCAATATTACTGCTCACTAGCAGATAAACATCAAAACTCAGCACCAACACCCCACTCCCTAGCCCTAGTTCATCTCAAACTTGTGATCCCCCCCTTAACCACTCTACCCCACCCCGAAGTCAGGTGTCAAGACCAACTGCTTTAAATCAGGGGGCCTGGGTCCTCCAGAGATTGTCTGACATCTCCTCCTTTCAGGGAGAGCAGCAGCAAAACAGAGCAGAAAGATGGTCAAAGTCTAACATGCTCTGCAGTTGTCCCAGCTGCTACTCCTCTCCTGCTGCAGATAGGTATCTGATCAACTTATTATTGGAGAATTTTAAGAAAATATGTGGTTACTTTTTAATAAGGAATGTTTGAACACTATCAAAATGGAACTACATGCCATGTGTACGGAATGCTAATAACATTGGCAATGGTATTGAACATTTAAATTGCCTCGCTTCAGTATCATTATGACAAAATGCAAGCTTACCTAAAACATGGTGTTGATCCTCTACAAGGGCCAAATCAAACTATACTTCAGACCTGCTCACTTTTTATTTGACAAACCTTCATCTGGTAAATATGAGCATGACTCACTAAAACATGCTGCTAGAAAATCAAATCAATAACTTAGTTCTTTCAGTTAACTGATTAATGTTGACGTTATGTATTATTTAACATGTTTTAGTGTAAATACCTTATTTTTCATGGTCTGGGTATCCCTGTTTCTTCTGTGTTTCCCTCGTCTTTCCATATTCACTCTGAAACACTGAGCGTTGTGGCTGTCATTCATTTGGCTCTGCAGGGGTTCCCTTTTGAGCCTATCAGTGCACTTCCTTAATTAGCTGTAAACCTGCTTATTCCTTTTTCCTTAGGGGCTAAAATTGCTTTCCGTGCACAGGCTTTCATAATAGCCCCCACTGTATTTTATTTTATATAGGGAGTTTCCAAGTGGCTGATAGAATATCTGATTTTCAGCATGCAGTATTTAATATTATAAGGCAAATCTTATTAATTGGCACACTCTCCTATGATAGTGATAGCATATATAAGCTTCAGTTTGGTCCAGAAGAAGAGTGAATAGCAGTGGAATGATAATTTGTATTCATGGATGGTTGTATTTTAGATTTTCTCTGCTGTGCACACTACAAAACCTTTAACTGTGTTCCATTAGATGAATAGTCTTGCAGGCAAGTCACTGCCTTGCTGCACTGTACATGTATTGGAGTGATAGGTCTACAATCCTATAGTTTGCTAAGCAGATAGACTGGTACAGAGCACTTGATTGGTTTGAATGCTGTTAACATTAGTGAACAGAATGCAGCAAGCATCCAAAATGTGCTGCAGGTTTCTGCTTTTGGAGCTTTCGGAGCCCACAGTATATTTAAGTGGCAAATTATTTGGGGAGAATTTGAAAATCTGTGTGATAAATCATTGCTTCAATGCTTGGAGCACAGTATGTGCAGTAAGTAATAGAACAATAATGAAGAGTAGGCTGTGTGCTGTACTTTTAGCTGTCTACGGAGAATAAATTAAACTGGCAAAGGACAGAATTGCCTTTTATCTTATGCAAGATATGATGCAGCTTTTCAAAAAGTGAAGACAAAGAACCTATTGTTAAATTCTCATTGCTACATGTTATCATTTGAAGAATATGGTTGCTATTTTTAGAGGGGTCTTTCTGCCTTGTTCTGCTGGGAGGGGGAGACCTATGTACGCTGTCATTGGTGTTAGTCATTTTTACAGGAGAGGAAAGGAGGAGGAGAAGCTGCAGAAATCCCCCCCTTTCCTCCTCCTCTCAGGCAGTAGTAACTGTGTGAAGATGCCTTGTCCTCGTTTTTATTACTTCTGAGATTTTATTGCTGGCAGCCAGATGTGCAGAAACTCCTGACGACAGCATCTATTCACTGCGTGTTTTTAAGAGGCTTAGAGAAATATGAGTAGAGTACATGAAAGCAGCTCAGCTTCACACTTCAGTTGGGAATGCCCAGAAAGCTCACTGCTGTTTGGAATTCTTGCTACCGTGAAGAGAAAGCAGTACGGGTGCTAAATCTTCCACGACTGAATTAAAAGAATAATGACTGTACAATTAACTTTCAACCCTTGTTCATTTAGTCACATTTTTTATCGAAATCAGGAGAAATATGGAACTTGATTGGCATGTCTGCATTTGATGGTGACTGCAAAACAGATGAGTTTTTGCACAGGTGGTAAGGAGGAATAGAAGGGAAGAGAGAAAAATGCAATTTGAGACATTGCGCCAGGTCTGCAATTCTGTATTATCGCATTTTCATGGGGTTTTCTCATCTCCTCCAAATATTTTACAAAATGATATTTTTGCACAAACGTTGGATAATGCTAGGTAAGTAAGAATGTAGCATTTCCCCCTTCAGCACTGGAACGTTCATGACAGCAGTATGTGCATGTGCTTGCTTTTCAGTTAGTAATTGCACATAATCAGACCTTGAAATATTAAGATGTGTATAGCAGAAATTAGTCTTTCATTAGTTATCTGTTGCTTTGCATAATATATTTAAATGAAACTTGTTATGCAGGAATTAAATGACTGCATTACTGCAATAAAAATGTGCAAGCTGCAATGTGGGTACATTCTGAAGCACTTTAACTAGCATGATCAGATAGGTAGCAGTAAGTATAGATCCCATGCACTTATGAAATATTCATGGAATATTTGTGAGGCAAAATCATTGCTGTTTGAAAATGGCAATGCACAAGGTTGTGACCACTTGACCGTAAATAATTTGCTATAGGGTGTAAATTAGCAGTCCTGCATACATTTTGCAAAAATATGCAGAAGGAATATCCTTGGGAGGGAAAAAGGTTGTTTCTGAGCTTAGCACATTTCCATAACTATCTTAAGTATATCCATTATGAATGATTAGATTATGTTTTGCAGCAGGTCAGCCAGTCTTGAACACTATTTCATTATGGGTTCTCATTGTTATTTTAGTGAAGTGATTGGAAGAAAGGTTTGTTGATTAAAGTGAGTGGTGGTTGTTTCGGGTTCTTACATGTATTTAATGCTATCCTGCATTTTCTAGTAATTGGTATGTTTTGTGACATTTAATCAGTAGGCATTCCCTGCATAAATGGCATTTAGAACTTTAAAAAACATTTAGGTATTTAATGAGGCAAGTAAAAAATATTTAGCTGAAAGGATGTGTGAAGGTGAACAAGGGAGAAAGCAAGCAATAGTTTTAGGTTAGCAATGCATTGTCATAAGTGTTCTAGAATAGGGAGCAAGTAATACTCTGAAGCTTCATCTTTTTTATTTGAAAGAATTTTGGGAAATGTTCCACTTCCCCCTAAACAGCACAAACTGCTGTTAATTACAAGGCTATTATGGTATTATTGATTATTGTCCTTAGCACTTTCCTCTTCTGTGTACCCACCATCATTTTGGTTCTTTTTCAAAACAAGTTTTGCATCACTTTTTATTGCCAATAATTAAACTGACAAGCTTTCACAATGATGCAGCCAGGTTTTAGTAAATGGTGTTGCAAGATAGTTCAGTTTAGAAGATCACAAGTTGTAGAGTTTTCCCCCCTGGGCTTTTTTTTTTGGTCATTTCTTCAAAACTTGACAAATTGAAATAAAAATGGTTGAACTACAGATTATTAGTCTAAAACACTGCATACCCCTAAAGTGCATATCACAAGGCCTGCAGGCTAGCTGACTGTTCTCAGGCACCCACAAACCTATTCTGTTCTGCTCATGTGTGTTGTTGCAGTTCCCACTCAGCAGGCTGCATGCTTGCTTTTGGAAAAACACAAATTCCTTTTCTCTCTATGCTTTTTGTGTCTGTAAATCTTTGTACTGTGTTTAAAATAGCTTTAGATGTATCAGTAAGCACATTTCATGAGAATGATTAATAAGAGAAGAACTGTGGCCTTAAACTTAGTTTTATATTTTAGTCTGAGGCTTATTTTACTTCTTCAAAGAATCCTGAGCTAGTTGTCCATGTCAACTTGTGCTTTAGGGAAGAAGCTCTTTTTATGTCTCTCCCCCCCCCCCCCAAATGGTATATATGTAGTATTAGGAACAAGCTGAGCCATGCCTGCCTGCTATGGTGATTGCATTTTTATAGTGTTACTACAGTAGTTGAAAACTTTTAAAGACTTACATATGTAAGTAACTCTTATCCTGTCACTTAAGGAACTATAAATTATTTCAGTTGTCTTATTATCAATAATAAACTGAAGAACATATCGATTTGTTGGTAAATTATTTTGAATTAAAGTAACAATTATGAACAACTTACATGTATCTTATTTGTTACTCTTTTCTGCTTACTATTGCAATAAATTCATTTTTTATTTCTGATTGTGCAGCCCTTCTCCTTTAAATATATTTAGACTGCAATCCCATGCACATGATCCTAGTAGTAAGCCCGACTGGACACTGTGGGACTTAACTTTAAGTAAATATGCTTAGGATTGTGCTGTTAGTTGTTACTTTGTTCATAACTAATTAATGAGTAGCTTGCATTTTTTTTTAAAGAACATTTAACAGGGGGACATGCAAATGCTTTTAACAAATCATTTATATTCAAATTGTAGAAGAAAGTAGGTTTTAATTTTTTTAGTGGTTAAATAGGAAGGGTTGCTTGGCAGTTTTGATTTTATTTGTAGCTAGTATTTTATACTATTTGCTTTCGTTATTTTATACTATATATATATATATATAGAGAGAGAGAGAGAGAGCGCACTGCTGACTGGTAGGCACCGAATAAAAAATGTTAATACAAAATTTGTGCAGCCAGCATGTTCTTGCTTTGTACTGCTAATGTAGCATTAAATTTTATTTTCCTGGAGTGTGCCAGACACACACGCTTGTCTTTTGTGGAATCCAGAATATGTGTTGCCTTCTCACACGTACTTTATGCTAGCAGTAGTATTTATTAAAGTGCCTCCTCCTCCACAGTTAGGAAGCTTACTGAGTGGCTCTTCTTTTATTAGCTGTATATTTAACTGGGGGCTTTCTTTTATAGCTAATCCTTTTGCTTCTATTAACTACACTGCAATGCTGCTGCATATACTGCTATTCTGGCCTGCATGCATGTGATGTTGTGGTATGCCGTGCACTCCCAAACATGTGTCACTTTCCTAACATTCCTAACTCCATCTTGCTGAAGCAGCACAATTTTGCTCACAGGCCCATGGCAATTGCACACACATGCTAATAATGTGCACTAGTCTGGATATATTCTTTATTTTAGTCATTGTATTTTATTACAAAACCCCCTTGTTGGAAGAATGATGTCTTTGCTTTAGCTGGTGCATAGAATGAACTTGTTTTTGTGTCTCCCATGTTGCAATGGAAATGAAAGGTGGTAAAGGGGAAAAAATAGAATAATTATCTTACTCTCTTCTAAAAATGAATTGCAACAAGGTCCTAATTCAGTGCCTGCATTTGCCTCAATATAGTTTTATAGGGAGATTCTCTGGTAAGACGCTAATGTCCTGTGGGCTTTGGTTTATTTAATCTTTAATTTTAATTAAAGTGGTTTTCAGAAAACCCTTCATTTTTTGTTATATTTATTGGCCTTTCTGAATGCTAGTCTTTCATCAAAGAATGAAAACCCAGCTAACATTGGGTTGTCAGAAGCTCTATTTGCAGCAGTATTCTTTGCACTGCAATGGAGTTCAGAAGTGCTTTGGGCATATTCAGATGAACGTATCATTGCATAAGAATGGGTATCTTTGGTGATGAAAATTGCTACAAACTGTACAGAACCTAACTCTAATTATGCATTTTGCATTTGACCTCATTTGTTGTCCTTTGAGGATGAAAACATAGTGCCTTTAATGCCCAGCTTTCTTTCTCATCTCTCTTTTTTTATTCCTGCTGCTAACAGTGAGAAGGTGCATGTTTGGCCACAGAGGGGCATAAGACAACTAATGGTTCCTGAGAAAAGTCAAATGATTATTCTTAGGCACTGTGCATGACAGAGAAGCAGCAGAGAGCTTTGTTTTGATGTTTTCTTATTTACAAAGTCTTTCTATTGAAAAGAAAGACATGTTTCTTAAAAAATACCACAGGGTTGGCCTTGTACTATGAATTTTCATGCTTCTTTTTCAGTTGTTTAGTGATTTGACTCAGCCTTGGGGAGAAAATAATACTGGATTACCCTTGTAGGATTATTATGTCAATAATAATATTACTTAATTTGGGAGAAGAAAAGGCTAATCCGGAGTGGGTCCCTAAGACGGTTGGATGACGCCTTGTACGCCTCCTTCTGGCAACTCTTGCAGCCAAGCTAGTTCCAAACATATTGTTTTGCTTTCCTTTGGACTACATCAGCGAGGCCAAGAGGGGGGATTGTCATCTGGGCAGCTCAAGATCGCCATACACACTGCCCAGGCTTGCGCCCCGGCGGGTCACTTTGGTGCCACTAACACAGCAATTTTACTTCACCCCCAGAGGCGCACTCCCGTGTCTCTCGAGACAGAAGGACACCAACAAGAATGACAAAACATTGTACTCTAAACGTCACTGCTTTTTTGACTCATAACAATGTTACAATGTGATATCCAGTACAGTATTGTCATTGTGCTATATTTCCGTAGCAATTTTCTGTTTCTGTAGAAAATATGTTTTTCTATATACAAACAAAAATCCAAAATGAACTGCTCCTTACACACATCTTATATGTTTACAATGTAAATGCACCATGAACCAACAGTAGTGGTTATGGAAACTACTGTATAAGAATAGTCCACTTTCCACAAATCCAACAATGAACTGTATCTAAACTGTGAAAAAGAAATTAAGTAAAGTGTCTGATCCTTCTAAAAATGTTGTGGCTGAAATCATTCTATTTTACTAACTTTATTTCTTGTGTCACTCTGATTCCTGAAAGTGTATTGCCACTATTTTCATTTGATAAGAGACCTGCAGTATTGCACTGACTATTTGATTCTTTTCTTTAAGTTGTATAGTGGTACCTCGGGTTACATACGCTTCAGGTTACAGACTCTGCTAACCCAGAAATAGTACCTCGGGTTAAGAAGTTTGCTTTAGGATGAGAACAGAAATCGTGCTCCGGTGGCGCAGCGGCAGCAGGAGGTCCCATTAGCTAAAGTGGTGCTTCAGGTTAAGAACGGACCTCCAGAACGAATTAAGTACTTAACCTGAGGTACCACTGTATCTTCAAAACTATTGCATAAAACTGGAACACTCTTAACATGGCCTCATTTTCAGTGCACTGTTTTCATATTATTTCACCATAATATAATATTTTTATACTTTTTCTTGAAATACATGGTGCTAATAGTGCTATACCATGGTGCTATACCATATTCTAGAAAGGCACTACTGGAACTCCTCACTAGGTGGTGAGAAATGAGGGGGGGAAAACTTGGGGTGTTTTACAGCTTTCACCTGGCCCTTCCTATTGCCCACAACTCACCTGCCTTGATTTGTTGTAAAACCTCAGAGGAGGTGAAGAAGACTGGAAACAGACGGCCTTTTTCAGACTGATTTGCCCATAGCCTTATAAAAGGCGCCACCACAAAGGAGCAGTAGGCTGCTACTGGTATGTCACCCTTGTAGAGGTAACACCATGCGGGGTGGTTCTGAAAGCAGTGATACTTGGGGAGCAATGAGAGTATGGGGACCACCCTCTGATATTCTGGAGAGGATGAGCTGCTGCTGAGTGAGAGACAGGAGTGAAAGAGTGTGTAAAGTGTGAGTGGGGGATACTGAAGGAAACAAATTTGACAAGAGTTTAGATGATGAGTTCTTGGTTACAATATTGGATCATTTGGTTATTCTGGATAACTAGCTAGCTAGCTAGCTACCTAGTTAATTGTGTATGTTGCCTTTGGTGTGCTGGCTTTGTGGTTATTGTGTCAAATATTGTACTCTGATTGTGGAGAAGCCTATGATGTCTGATGCAGAACAGGCAGTGTGATATGTGAGGGTGGTGGTTATGGGCATCCTGCGACAAGTTATTTCCAAGAGAGTATGATATGGCATGGTGATCCGAGAAACAGAGGAACAATGGCTTCAGGCCATCCTTTCTACTGATCCTCCCTTGCATGCAACTAGTGACTTGGCTATTGAGGTCCCTAGCTGTTATTCAATGCCAGGTAATTAGACTACCCTCATCCATTATTTAATTATTGATGAAGGAGCTGACCTGGCTTATACAACCGAGACTGAGGTTGGCAAGCTGCGTAGAGTGGATTTGACTCGGCTCTGCCTGCTGGGGTTCTTGGTCCAGCACCATCCACAGTGGGAGAGTGGAGTCACTGTGGTCTATAGAACATCTATTCTGTTTAGCAGAAAACTCTTTCACTTCTAGTGAGCCTTGAGAGCATGTACCTGTTGTTAGGACAATGAAACAGATTGGTGTATTGCCTACCCTGCTGCACCACAGCCTCTCTGGCCAAGCTGGAATCAAGTGTGGTGTTGGAGAATCCCAGATGACTGTTCAGGGTGACTTTAATTTTCATACTGAGGCTTCCTTGCCTGGACTAGTTCACATCTTCATGGCCACCAGCACAACTATAGGACTGTCCCACAAAGGGAGGGGCACATCTTCTATTTGGTCTTCACTTCAGGGCACATGGGGGATAGTCTGGATATTGGAAAGTGGTCATAGTCAGACCAGTATCTGGTAAAGTTTGGGCTTATGGCCTTAGTCCCCTCTCCACCACAGTGGCCTGCCCCTGGATACTTATGGAATCTAATAGATTCCTGAATGCTCAGGGGGATTTTCCATTAGCCAAAATTGCTGATTCTATTGAGGACCTTACCTAATTTTTTAACACTGAGCTGAGGAGAGCTATTCACATGGTCATACTAGGTTGCATGCTGTGACACTGGAGCTTATTGTAGTCTTTGGTATTCCTCAGAGCTAGGAGAGATAGGAGAGATAAAGCAGTCTAGGGCTATAGCTAGAGCAGAAGTGATGCATAATCCATTGTGAAACAGGTGGAGCATTGTTCAAGTAGCTGCCCAGCAGAGCTCTTTCTTGAGGTCAAAAAGTTGTTACTGCCTGCCCCACTTAATAGGACATTGGAAGAAGCAAAGACCTGCTCAGATACGTTTGCTAGGCACTTAGGGGACAAATTTGCTCATCTTTATGTTGATCTTGATGCCACAGTTAGTATCTGGTGAGTCGTCTAGAATGATGTATTCAGTTCTGTGGGATCAGTTCCAGTTACTGAGAACATGGGCAAAGTGCTTGTGGCTAAGCCTTCTTGAACATTGCTCATCTTGGCTTGCTTATGCAAATGGGGAGCTGACCTTGCATGCTAGGGTGTTCCCCACCAGCTTGGAGGAGAAGGTGGTGGTGTGTCTGCCAATAACCCCTTATTTAGGTAAGGTAATTGAGAGGGTAGTGATGGTTCATCTGCAGACACTTTTGGAGGGAACTGATTAGCTGAACCCATTCCAATCTGGGTTCAGGTCTGATTTGGGCATGGAATCAGCCTTGGTTGTCCTGATGAATGGCTTTAGCTGTGGAAGACACAGGGGAAGCATGATTCCATTACTTCTGCTGGGTCTCTCCTGGATTGTCTCTGAGTTGGAGGCACAGTATTATGGTATAAGATGAAGAAGAAGGAGGAGAAGAAGAAGGAGTAGTTGTAGTTGTTGTAGTTGTTGTTTTTGGAACTATCAGAGCTCCTAGAGGTAGTGCAATGCAGGGGTGAACTCACCATACCTTGTGTGTGAAGTTGCAGAGTATAAATACCCATTAGAGAGAGTACCTGGACTAGGGATTTTATTTAAATGCCCTAACTCAAAAGTATGATTCTCTATAAAACTATTACGTTGAAGCAAATGTGTCGGGGGAAGAGGAGTTGGTTTTGATAGTTGTAAACAAACACCTAACTGTTGATCTTTATGTCCCCACACCTGTGAATTTTTTAGATATTTTATTTCCTCCATATCTTATTTTCATTTATAAATGGTATTGCCAGTAGACTCAAATTTTATCACAACAGACAAATGCAACATAATACTAAGGCAGTAACAGCACTCTGAAGGGATGGAGCTTCTGCTGCTGTTTCACTTTGCTGCATCATGGCAAAAAGATATAATAGAAAAGGAAGTGCATTCTTAAAACATTTTTGTAATAAAAAGACGGTTTACTGCAAATGGTAGTTGTGGGCCTTAAGAATCCAGGCTAGCTTAAACAAATGGAAATTTTTCTTCCACACAGATCTCTTTTGTATCTCTGCTCTTTTGGTTTTAAATCAGCATTGAGCTATGTTGGTGTGTATTCTTTGCTGGCTCTACTGACTGACTTTTCTTTTATTCTTTCAAAACCTTGCCTGATGGAACACAGTGAGACAAGCTGTCAGGGCCATAGAAAGCCTCCTTTAGGAGCAGTGGTAATTGAACTCCAGCTACCACCTGGCACAGGAGTAGGGCTCAGAGCCAATGAGTCAGGGGTTACTGAAATATGTAGCAGCAGTCACAAGCCAGGACAAGAGTCAAGCAGGGTCAGAATCAGGAAGTCAGAGATAATCCAGAGACAGAGTCAATAGCTGTGCTGGGTGAGAGCCAAGTAGTGAAACTGAGGCAGAAATAGAGCTAAGTTGTAGGGAGGAATATGATGGGTCTCAGAATTTCTGGTAGTGATACAGACTTAATTAGTGTCTAGCATGGAACTGCCCAGTTTCAAGAAGTTGAATTCATCTAATTAAGAGCTAATGGCATTGACATATCATAAACAAGCAGAAATTATCTAGATACAGACCAGATATCAAGGTTTCTGCACTTGTTTTGGGAAGATATTAAAGATCTGGCCATAGTCACTTCTGAAGGCAGTTACAAAGCAAAGGAATCTGTTTTGCACATAGTAGATAAATATAGTGGTACCTCGGGTTAAGTACGTACTTAATGTTATGTACTGAAGTTCTCATCCTGGGCCAGCTTGGGGATACTGTAGATAGTTATGCAAATGAGGGATCGAAAGTGACGTTCAGTGATTGGATAGTTTTAGAAAGTTGTTACAGTAACGTTGTACTGGAGCTCTAAATAAGCAGGCTAATTGAACTCTTCAGTTCAGTTCTGTTCTGGCCTGTGAATAAACAAGAGCTATTTGAAGAATTGTTGTGTCGTCTGATATGTTCACCCACAACTTAACACTTAATTTGTTCCGGAGGTCCGTTCTTAACCTGAAACTGTTCTTAACCTGAAGCACCACTTTAGCTAATGGGGCCTCCGCCAGTGTGGTGTAGTGGTTAAGAGCGATAGACTCGTAATCTGGTGAACCGGGTTCGTGTCCTCCGCTCCTCCACATGCCGCTGCTGGGTGACCTTGGGCCAGTCACACTTCTTTGAAGTCTCTCAGCCCCACTCACCTCACAGAGTGTTTGTTGTGGGGGAGGAAGGGAAAGGAGAATGTTAGCCGCTTTGAGACTCCTTCGGGTAGTGATAAAGCGGGATATCAAATCCAAACTCTTCTTCTTCTTCTTCTCCTGCTGCCGTGCCACCGGAGCACGATTTCTGTTCTCATCCTGAAGCAAAGTTCTTAACCCGTGGTACTATTTCTGGGTTAGTGGAGTCTGTAACCTGAAGCGTATGTAACCTGAGGTACCACTGTAATATGGTGCTTGTGAATCAGGCGTTGAGAATTGGGGAGGTGTTAAACCTTGTTGCTGCTTCTCTGGCAAGGCTGAAATTGGGATGGAACCACACATTGCCTTCTATTGTTCCTAACCCCATGTCTGTCTTGCAGTGCTAATGCAGATCGTTTCCAGAGAAATGTCAACTGATAGATGTGGGTTGCTTAGCCATTGATTGCCTCCTATAAATTTATTTGAATACTAATGTTATTTTTAATCTACCCTTCATCAAATGAGATCCTAGGTTGGTTTACAAATATTTATAAACAAACCATTTTTAAAGCCCTTCCCAGTAATGTTTAACCTGTTTTCCTTCAGCCGGCCTCCAGGTAACCTACTGAAAGGAAAAGGCGGGGGGAGGAGAATGATTAAGTGCCTCCCATGCCCACCAATTTCCCCATACAAATGCCTCTACCCAGTACAGTACTACATTTGCATTACCCTGGCAAACGTGTCAAGTTTTGCTGCAAAAGATAAGATGTAAACAGAGCCCTGTATTCAGCTCTGTCTCTTTGCACCTCCCCCTTTTTTGCATTTTTCCTTTTACAGTCTCACAAACATTTTTAATTTCATTTCCCTTACATGGTATCCTGTGTTTCACTTGCTGTATTGTGGGGTTGGTGTAATCAGCACTACAGCAAACAGTTCTCACTCCTCTTTATTTAAACTTCATGGGAACCTACCATATATCTCCTGCCATGCAACTCCTTCCTCTTCCTGCTGTGTTTTCAAACCTGAAGTATGTGGCAAAGCAGAGGAATTTTAGATATTCTTTGTCCTGCTGCACAAGATATTTCCTGTATAAAGTTGTGGGGTATGATTATGGATGGATGAAGTACTTCTTTATAATACTGTATTAATTACAGAACTCTGTATTGGAACACACAGGTGTGCTAGAGGACAGCTATTGTGCTACAAGAAATACGTTAATTAAATAAGTAAGGCTGATGTGAGCTCAGCTGCAAAAGAGACTTTCCAATACATCTGTGCATAATTCATTGTTCTGCCCTTGGCTCCTTACAATCAGCTTCCATTGTTGATGTGTAATTCTGTCCTATTCCTGCACTGGGTGTGATTGGATCATGCAATAATTTCCAGCACAGAGAAGCTGCACTCTTGCCTGCCTTTGAACTAGGCTGCCTGTTGTGTCTGACTAATTGCTCTTGGTTTTAGGGCAAGTAATATGTACTCTCAGTTTCGTTCAAAGTAAAGTTTTTTTTGGGAAGTATAAAAGTGAAGTGTGCCTAATTTTACTTCAGAGGAAAAGTGTTGCAGTTATCAGACATATAGCAAACACTGCCTCCATTCAGTATTCTTCCTGGAAGAGAAAGGGGTCTTTTTTAATCCTCAGTGAAATATGGATCAGTGAGAAAGACTGCACATACAGAAGAAAGATGGTTCTATTGAAATAAGTATCAGATCTTGATAAACTTGGTGTGTGTATTCTCTGTAGTTTTGTTAGGGTGCAATCATTTTGAACTATGATCTATAGTGAATATGACTTGTCTCTATAAAAAACATACTTAGTCTGCAACGAACTCCCCTCCTCTTTCTGGGTGTTCCTCCGTGGGAACTAGCTGGAAGTTTAGTCTTGTCTGTGCAGTAAGTCTTACCTGCTATGTCAAGTTGTTAATCAGTTGTTCTCCATTGAATACAAGTTCCCCCAACTTCTGCTGCTTCTTAGTTTTAGGGCAGACCCATTGCAAGGTTTCCTCACACAGTGAGTTCCCTTCCCAAACCCTCCGGATTAGTAAGAGGAATTATTGTCTTCACTTGGAAGGAAGTAGGAAGGAATGGAAATATTTGAAAATGTGTGAAAAACTGGATATTCTCCTACTTCTAAAACCATTAATCCATAGTTTAATCCAGGAAGTCCAAATTGGAACTCAAATGGGACAGGACTCATTTGCCTATTTAGGGGGAAGAATTTCTGAAGGTGAATGCTGCACATATTCAAATTCCCACCCTGCTCTGGGTGGCCAGGTGAGGCATGCAGGCTACTCTGCTGTTCCTCAGCAGAGGAGTTCAAGGGTCAGTGGAGGTGCTGATACAGCTCCTTTTTTAACTATTTCAAATCAAGCCTGCTAATACTCCCCTCTTATGTTGGATGTACCATTTGGCTATGTATGGACAGACTCTTGGAGAAGTGAGATCACTAGCCATGTATGTGATGATGCAGAGGTGTCAAAAATTGTTTGCAATACTGCAGGGATAGGGAATCAGTTATATAACTAAAATAATATTGTAGAGTCATTACTATGCTTGATAAAGTGTACATTTATTTATGGCAAAGGAAACATTTTTGCATGTAAAAACATGGTTTATAGAGGTATGACAATGTTCATTTGATTTCTCTCTTTTAGTAAGCTTATTTTCATAGAGAAAAAAATATTCACCTGACAATCTTCACTGTGAAGGGTGAAAAGCTCAAGCAAATTGCATGATGATCTTTACTTAACACATATTTTGAATGCTTGGATGGTTGAATAGAATTTTCAATCAACAGCAACAATGTGCAAAATTAAAATTCATATATGGTATTCAGTTCAGCTCTGCTGGGGAACAAAGTGCTTTTTATAATTACTGATCAAGAAAGGCATTATTCAGGTTTCATTGTGCTTTAAGTGTGTTATTAGTTATTTATAAGCTATTGAAGCATTGCTGATTTCAAAAACTGTTATGCAGATTTAATACAAATGCCATCTGAAACTAAAGATGACATTTTGCAATGGAAAAGCTACCCTTAAAATATGAGTTAATAGTGTGGTCACACAGCAAAGTGCTGTTCAATCAATGGGAATGAGAATGCCATATATTTCAGTGTGTAGCTACTCCAAAGAGAATTGTTTGGCAGGTGAAATAACCACATAGCTGATTTCTCCCACTAATGCAGAAGTTTAGCATTAGATGGGTACAAAATATTTTACTTCTTACAATTCCATATTTTAAGTGGAAGTTGTATGAATATGAAAGTTTGCAAATCACCAGGAGATTCTCTCTCTTCATGGTCCAGGTGGTACAGGTCACTGAGACTGTTCAAGTATAAATTTGCATAGTTGCAACTTTATGTAAAAGATCTATCAAATTTTGTTGCATAGGCTAGACAGATCTCATCACCAACAACATTATTTTCACAAGCATTATGTATTGCATTGTATCAAACATAGCATAACCTTTTGTCCAACTTTATCTTTCCAGAAATTTGGGATTTATGTGAAAAGCTGTTCTTTCATTATTTTCCCAGCGATATCTCCTAATCCATCTTCTGGGAAGCAACAATTCTTTAGAAATATGTTTGAAGATTATCCCAAGCCGTTGGGTTTTAAACATAAAAATGCAACCATACATTCTGATTGGCCCATGTAGAACCTTAGCATAAATGTAAATTTACTGGTAACCAGAAGTGATTCTCTGCCCCCAAACTCCTGAACAAAATACGATCTTCCCCATTGACTGATGTACCTTGAAGTGCAGCCATGTTACACCTGATACTGATGAACCAGCCATATAAATGGCTATTTCACAGCCTTGCTCCTTTTTTCTATGCACCCATTCCCCCTTTTTAATACTCCTTTGTCTTTGGTCTATTGGCACTCTCCTTGTTAAGCCTCAAAATTCATCATCTGTTGCCTGTCTCCTTTACCATTTACTTACTTACTTACTTACTTACTTACTGCCCTATACCCACAGGTCTCAGGGCAGTTTACAGGATAAAATCACAATATAAAATCAATAAAATACATAATCAAAATAAAATCAAAATGGCCCCTTCTAATGAAATTCCCTGCCTCACAATAATATGCTTGCTTTTCCAGTTGCCGTGTTTAAACATCAGCAGTAGGACCAAACTACATGTGACATGTGAGATCTTTGATTAGATCTCATGCCATTTTTATTTTAGTTTCAAAGCTGCCATGTGGAGCCCTGAATTTTATTGGAGCAGCTGTGTTCTGTGGGAGGAGTTAAATTCTATCCTCTGCACTGTTTCCCCCATCTAAACTTTCCCCCTGAAATGCCATTAACCCCAGCAACAGAAAACTAATTAGAGGTTACTGTTATCCACTTCCTCAAGATGGATCCCTCCAACTCTATTCTGACAAAGTCAGCTCTGATTAAACTGCAATAGTAAACTGGTTATAGAACATGAACATGGGGAGGGGAGGGGCGCAATCCTCACAAGACAGGGGAACGGGACTGGGATGAGAAAATATGATATCCGAATTGAACAACTCTTCTGACATTGTAAGCTAAGTCAGTATTGATGTTTTATGATTAATTTTGAGGATACTCGTATTTCTCCCAGAGCAGGAGACATGAGAGTATCTATAGAAATAACTGTCTTTCACTGTTACAAAATGGCATTTGACATATGCCTGTGCATTTGAGCTGGTTGAGTCATCAGTAGGCCTGGTCTTTAACACAGAGGCCAAGCTTAAAGCATTAAAAGCAGCTAGCAAAAGCTATATTCTAAAGTGAAAACATTTTCCTTTAACCACTTTGGCATATGTAACAGCAGAGGAAAAAAGAAAACACATGCAGGTTCCTTTTTCCAATTGCATGTCCATTTTCTCTTTCTACATCTTAATGTTGAACTCTTATTATGGATAGATATTTTAAGTGAGCTTTTCTTGCATCCTTTCAAACTCTATCCAAAATATTTGAATGTTGTTGTTGTTGTTCTTATATTATCCTTCCTTTACCCTAAGGCCCCAGGGTGGGTTACAACGATTTAAAATACAGCATTAAATGACTTTAAAACAAATTACAATCACAAAAATAGGTAGGTCTTAAAAATATTTATCTCAAATGTCAAGCTTCAGGGTAAACAGAGAATGCATTCTTTTTGTACATATATTCTGTCCAAGTAAGTAAGTAAGCTCTGGAGCCAAGTGACGCTTCACAGGTAAGATTCACCTTCCGTTGTGTGGGCAGGGCGGTTCCTCCCCCTACCTGGCCGACCCCCTGGCAATGCCTCCCCAGGTAGGATTGGGCGATTGGCTGAGGTAGGCGGAGACCTCCAGGTATCCAGCCTGGGGAGCGCAAAGCCAGCCTGTACTACCAGGAGCCGCACTGGGATCCAGGGGGCTGCGTGCAACCACACAAAAGGCGCCCCCCATTTGATGTGGGGAGCGGTCATTGTACATATATTCAGTCCAAGTAATTAGTTATTAATATAAAAGTTATCAGCACAATAGTTAATTCTGCATTTAGTAATTTAATCATTGTAGGCATACTTATGTAAGAATATGTCCACAACCTGTAGATATTAATGATAAAGATAACTTTATTTGAGTTTTTAAAATAACATATTTGAAACAATCTACTTTAATGAAAAGCAACACAAGATTATGCCTCTTGTAATTTGTAATTTACTACAAATATTAACTGACCTTAGTAGTTAGCCAAACACCTGATTTATCGGACCCCACACACTTAATGGGATCGTGTTCTTGGCCATGAGGATAACCTCATCTTCTGTTCCAATCTTGGATCTTGGACAAGGGGTGAGAGATTGTTTCTCAGTTACATTGCACTGCCAAGGTAGTTGGAACACTGGAGGATCACATTGGCAGGAAAAACCTCAGCTTGAAGCCAGAAAGGAGGACAGGATTGCCTTCCATAGGCACTCTCCAAAGGAACTTGGTAGCCCAGCTTAATTGCAGGGATGGTATTTTTGCTCTCTGCACCTTTGCAGAGGAAGGTAGGAACTTGCTCACTTGTCCTCTCCCAGGGTGCTCCTGCCCTGGCAAAGATGAGTGCATGGGAGCCTGGAGGAAGCAGGTGAGACAGTGGTATGGAGTAGGGAACTGACATCTGGGTTATTACCACACAAAGGTCAAAAGGCAGGATTGCAACAAGCAGGCCCATGCAGAGCTTGTCTGAGGCCCAGGGCCAGAGTCTTGTCCCCAGTTGCTGGACTTTAGTTCAGTGACAGTGCCCAGATCTCATACTGCTCTACTCACTCTGCCAGCTGCTTTCCCTCCAAGTAAGTGTTTGAGTTATTTCTGGTTATTTGTGTGTTCTGACACCTGACAGCTGGACTCCGGCGTCAATTGACAGAAGTAGGAAACCGCCTTAATATAAAGACTTGCAATCAGCAACTGGCTCTTCTGTAGATTCCAGTGCCTGTTCATCTCTAGATCCTGCCTCCACCCCGCACAATCTAATGGCTGCTTTTAAGGCTCCATGGAGACCTAGTGAGAAAAGACTCAGAGGGAGAAGATGTGGATTTTACTTCTCAACTGGGTTGCTTAGCAGCAGCACATGCTCAAAATTCATATCTTCTTATCCTTTGCTTTAGCGGGAGATCAATGATGCCACTATACTGGTGCTGTTCATAGATGCAGTGTCATGCCTTTCATCTAGTGTTAGATACTAAAGAACTAGCAGCACATCTCAATGTTCGTTTTGTGGATTGTAACCTTGAATCTATTAGTTTAAAGTGTTTTATGTTTCGAAATATTTTGAAAAATATTTAAGAAACTTCAAATTGGCTGTAGTATTTATATGATAAAGAAGCATGTTTCATCACCTCCTCCATCTTCTTTTCCATTCAGTCTCACAGACCTCCTACTACCAATCTCAAAGCTGACATGACTTCCTTGTTTAGCAAGACTGCCAGAGGCTCTTTTATGTGAAGCCAAGAAGTGAATACTTAGGTATTCTTTTTCAACTAGTTAACAAATATTTGATCAGCAGGCCCACTTTGAGTGTCCATATCTTTTATAATTAGTTTTCATTTTGTAGTCAAGCCTCATCTAACCCTGATCTCCTGGGTTCTGAAAATTCAAAGGAGAAAGAAAGTCACCAGCACCATCCTTATACTACTGCTGTCATCATTAAAATACAAGAAAGTCAAAATGCATAATTCAGCTTTTGTTTTCATTTCATTCATATCCCCCAAAATGTTCCATAAGCAAAAATTTTACATTCTGTAAATTTTAATCTAAGCATCACTTGCTTAATTTGACGGTTGAGGGGATAATTAATTAGAACTTCAATTTTATGCACACTTGTTTTGGATTAAATGTATTGAACTGAATGGGACTAACTTTTGAGGAGGTTGCACAGAATTGGGATTCAAGAAATTCCACTCAATAGAAGTAACTAGATAATTTCAATATGAAGTCAGAACAGAGGCAGTATAAGATCACATTTCAAAGTGGGTAGGGTGTTTGTTAGCCATCATAAAATTTAATCATTTACTGGCAATGAAATTGAATTTAGGATTAAGCCTAGCAGGACTTTTTTACACACCCATGCCCACACCCTGTTACATTGAATTTAGGCCAAGGGATCATGTAGTCCAGTTTCATTTATGCATTTAACAATGTCTGGCCCATGTCCCCCAAAAGTACACAAACAGCATGAATGCACAAGTCCTCTCACATGGTATAGCAATGGATTTCCCAGTGTTGGTTGTTTTGGGTGATTGTAGTGACCATTTTGGCATATGTGATATATAAATTAATAAAATAAAGAACAATAATCAAGGCCCCTTTGATTAAAATTGCTCAAAATTTCACAGCCAACATGTTTGCAATGGGTCTGTTTCAATTTGTTGTTGTTGTTAATTAAATTTATATACTACCCTTCATCCAAAGATCACAAGGGCATTTAGAGTATAAAGTTGTTGGATGCCTGACTTCTATCAGCCCCAGCCAGGATGGCCAGCAGTCTAGAAGCATCTGGAAAAACTGATTTCCATCCCATCAATGCTGCAAGGTGTATTTCTGACTTTCTATCTCTTTTGGCCTGGATGGTGGTAATCCGTGAGTGAAGGAATTTAATGTAATTCTTTCATCAAAGAAACATAGACCTGATAGGATTCATATTCTCTAGGACTCCCAGTGGGTTGGGGGCTATTCATATGATTGGATCTTGGCGATCTGGATGGATTACTGAGAGCCTTTGGGATGGGTGAGTTTTCTATTACAGGGAGTGGCAATTCTGCCAAAATCCTGGTTGACTTCAATACAGTAATGTGGAAATGAGTCAGTTAGCTAATACAGTTGCATCTAAAGGTGATCTCCTGCCTGTTGACTTCATGGTTTTCTATGAAGCTTGGTAAGGTAAAGGTAAAGGGACCCCTGACCATTAGGTCCAGTAGTGACCGACTCTGGGGTTGCGGTGCTCATCTCGCTTTATTGGCCAAGGGAGCCGGCGTACAGCTTCGGGTCATGTGGCCAGCATGACTAAGCCGCTTCTGGCGAACCAGAGCAGCGCCCGGAAATGCTGTTTACCTTCCCGCTGGAGCGGTACCTATTTATCTACTTGCACTTGACATGCTTTCGAACTGCTAGGTTGGCAGGAGCAGGGACCGAGCAACGGGAGCTCACCCCGTCGCGGGGATTCAAACCACCGACCTTCTGATCGGCAAGTCCTAGGCTCTGTGGTTTAACTCACAGCGCCACCCGTGTCCCTTATGAAGCTTGGTACAATGTTGAAAAACAGGGACAATGGCTAAAGTAATCATGAAGCATTTCAGTCTGTGGATGACCAGGAAGTGCCTGTTATGTCATGAATTTGTTCAGCCTGAGGAAGTGGAGAAGGTCCTTGGCAGTCAGAAGCCAATGCTCTGTACTTTTGCCATCTTGGCTGATTAAAGATTCTGGAGGAGGAATGTCTAAAATGATGGATGTTATATGGATTTTCTTATGGGACAGGGAGAGGGGCCATATATGTTAAAGGAGCTCTCGCCAAACTCCTCCATTCTTTCTTTTTTTTAAAAAAAATAAAAACATTCTTTATTCATTCTGAATAATATTTTTGGTTGAGATGCTGAAGCATCTGGTGGCAGCACATCTATAATTGGGTATTATCATATGCTAGTAGTGATCTCAGTTTATTGAGTAGTGTTTCTTATGTAGCTACAATGGCATTCAAGAGAAAGATATCAGAATGATCAAGCAAATCTCAAGATTTTCAGAAGCATATTTATTTTAAGGAAAAACTCCTTAAAGGGGGAAACCCCCCCACCTGCCTGTTACACTTCACAGTGGTGTGGTCTCCTCTCTATCCACATTGAGGTTCTTCAGAGTGCTGGGCCACTCTTTGTGCAGAGTAGACCTGGAGACCTCTTTGTTCTCAGAGTTCATATGGGCAGCTCTACCCAACTGTGCTTAGATTCCAGCCCCCCTTCTCCTAGTCTGGCTTCTGTACAGAATTAACACAGGCTGTGGTATTTCTTCTTTCATCATCTTTGTATCCTTCCCTTTGGCTTCCTAGAGAATGAGGTTGCCAATCTTCTACTTAGCCTGTCAGCATTGGGTTGTCTGCTGCATCCTTGCCTGTATGTGGACAAAACACAGCAGGGCTTTTCCTGCAGCCATATCTTCAACTGTCCTCTTCTTTTCTCCCCACTTCAAGCCCCCACCTCTGTCTCAGCGTTTCTTTTTCATCTCTGCACATTGTGAGAGAAGGTTTGCCCTCTATCCTGACCTTGACTGCTGGGGAAGTTTCCTGCAGATATTCACAACAGTGTGTGTCAGTGACAGGTCCTACGTCACACTGCCCAATGAGGACCAAGCAGTGGACATGGAATGCTGACTGTTGGGATGGGGCCATGCCAAGACCTAGAGAAGGAATGTAGTGGTTGGACTCTGAACAGAAAATACTCCTATGGCACTGGCAACATTTTGCTACTGGTCCCATTTGTGTATTAGTGAAACATTTGTGTCCTGTTTCCAGATTCCAGCCTAGTTTTGGGACTGAGACTGTCTAGATCATCTTGGTTGATGACCTATGCTTGCCTGTGTATATCTATTAGTTCTGCTGAGCCTCTCAGCAGCTTTCACTGTCATCAGACATTTGTACTGCATTGGAGCTGCTGTCTTAAAACCAGCATCATGGCAGTTCATCTGTACTGGGGTGGGGCAGCCCTGACCTTGCCACCACCCTGCGCCACACCAGCTCATCCAGGTAAGTTTCAGCAACACCTGTATCAGGATGATGTCTCTACCCCACACCATGGGCTGCTAGTGACGCTAGTTTTAGTCCTGCCTAGAAAAGCAACTAGGGCTGATCCTAATATTGAAGAGAACTCTTAAGTTATTGTTAGGAGCACCTTCAGCACTTGATTGTTTGGCTTATTCCTGTCTCTCTTGTTGGTAGTGCCACACAGACAGAAGCCTGCTCACACTCTGATTTTGTCCACACACTATTTTTAGAAACTTCTATCACATGGCCGCTTTTCTCTAGTGTATCCATAGGCGTATTACTAAATATCAGTGTAGTATTTTGAATATGGTTCCTTCTATATGGTGGTTACCACCACACATATGGAAATAGGAAATAAATAGGATCAGTTCCCCTAAAGCAAACGTTTCATGTGAGAATTGCTTTGGGGTCATCATAAAAGCATAAGTAAAGTGTAGTGTTTTCCTTTATTCCACTTTGTCTTTGCACTAGATCCTCCTTAATTTTTAAAACAAGTGTGGGAAGGCTGGATATTTGAGGTTGAGAAAGTGTGGATATATATATATATATTTAGGCCCAGAGCATAGGCTATACATTCATTTGCTTTGCTTTACCTTATATGAAGGTTTACTGCCTTTCATGCTCATCTCCATAAAAATCCCCCTAAATTCTATTTACCCATATCTTCTAACTTGGAAAAATAAGTTCAGTGTGCCATAGATTATTCAGAAAAGAAGCTTTTAAAAATGTTTTTCAGCTCTTTCACCAGTAGGGATTTTAAACCTGTTTCAGTGCAAGAGTGTAAACATATTAAAATATTTTGATATAACATTAGAATTAGACCATTTTGAACAGTTTAAAAATGCCTAGTGATGTTCTTTTTGCAGGCAATACTATTGTAGCAAGGCACTAATCAGCTAAGTACCATAATCCTCCTTATAGGGTAAATTCTTACTTGACCTCCAGCTATATACAGCACATAGTAACAGCATTAAACTGTAACCCTTCTCTCCTGCTCTCCACAGCTTCTCTACTGGGTCAGCATTTAGGCCCAAATAATTTTTAGTTTTATTTTATATAGTTTACCTTTCCTCTCCCGGATGCATTATATTTTGTATTTGGAGGTGAGGAAAGGTTTATGAAGAAATTGTTTGGAAATCTGGGCTCCTAAATTGAAGTGACATTTCACATGGTTTCCTCAAAGCTACAAGGATTAAATGAAGCAGTAGGCTGCACAGAAATTGATGCATTCTCGGGAACTTGATGCTCCTGACTTTCCAGATGTGCAGTGGCTGGTCAGAAGGTAAAGAATGAAATAATACATGGACTTTTAAATTTTTACATTATTGGTTTTATGGGGAGTATTAAGAAACTTTTAAAAAGTAAATTGAGCTTTAAATTATTTATGACAAACAACTAGGTTTATTTTTTTAAAAAAGGGACTAAAATATCTGATTTTCAATATCCGGGCTTTTAAGCAGAGTATCACCATCCACAGATTTATAAACTTTAGAATGTGATTGTGATTCTTAAAAGTGTAAATTTGAGTCACTTAGCTAGTATTAGTTGCAGTGCAGTTTGATATATTGATATCTTGATTTTTTTATTTGCTTGATTAATGAGACAAAAATAGTAATTCTGCATATCATCCAGTTATTTTATGTGGATCACCCCTTTTTTCTGTCTGAAATGGCAAGTGTGTTGCATTTTAACTACTTTGCTATTTAAAGTATTTAATACTTTAGGAAAGCATTTTGTATTATAGTTGGTGTTTAGTAACTTAACTAATGGTAATAATATATCCAGAGGGATAACAGCAAAAGAAGCCAAGTCTTGTGGGGCCCTAAAAAACTCAAGCCCAGTTATCAGTTGTAAAAACATCTGAAGTCAAAGTGAAATAAAACATGTTATTTGCACTAGATGTTACAATTTCATCGTTAGTAAATATCTAGCCCAAAGCTATGGCAATTATAATATTAAAACCACTATGTCATTTTGATGCATGTTAAGTTTAAGGTTCAGTCAGTTTAAAACACTAAATTGCAGAACTTTTAATACTTAGTTTTAAAACACTGAACCAAACAAAGGATCCAGTTCTACTCATGAGGTGGTGGATTTCTGAACCACTAAAGAATTTCATTTCAGAGTAATAAAGAGATGTGCATATATTTAGGCATGGATGTGAAAAATGTTCATCTTGTCCTATTCTCCTCACCAAATGGGGCTTTGAACTTGTGTTTCCTCAAGTAGTAGATTCTTTAGCCACATGTTAAACTTCTTTTGAAACTAAGGGGCATTTCAAAAGGAAGTTGTAAAATGGCATGGGACTTCCTTGTTGCTTAAGTTGGGGAAGTCAATTAATTCTCCGCTGTGTTTGGGCATCCACAAAGAAGCTCTTTAGATCCTGGCCATTGAGTAAACGTCTTCAGAAGAGTCCCAGTGAAAGCTGTAGTTCTATATAATATGTTTTAAAAGAAATGACTTTGGTATGCTAAATAATCATTTTATTTGTTGTTTGTTGAAAGATTGTATGTAAAGAACCTATGGCAGTAAACACCTCCCCAGATATCCTTCCCTCCAAAGCTATGATGAAAACTTAGCAAATATAGGGAGGGGGAGGGAAGGGGAACTAGAAGAGACACCAATAAATGTGGGTGAGGAAATCAGGACTCAAAGAGTTCTTAGAACTCAGACCAGATAGCATTGCATTTAGTCCTAGCATCACATCTACGAAATATTATTTGTTTTTTGGTTTCCAGGTCCAGAAGTTCATCCACCCAGGTTTTGAAGTGCAATGGGGTCAATGCCTTCAGGTATTGGAGAGTGAGATGCTTATGAGATGATAAGCTATCAATGGAGCTAGCAAGATCCAAAACAATCTTTTTTATTTTTTATTGCAGAAAATTTTTTCTTGCACATCTTAAGTACTACTTCTTGAAGTTTTCACCAATGCATGGATTTATTTACACTGTTACACTGTTTATTTGATTTCTTGTTGAAATGCGATAAGTTTCACAAAGTAATATTGTATCTTTGGGGGAGGGGGAAACGAGAAGTTGAAAACTCAGTTGAGTTTTCCCACCTCAGTAATACAGCATCTGTAACATGATTTATTTAGTTAGGTGGTTTGCATAAGCAATTTGTATCATTTTTGTTATTGTCCTAATTTGTGCTCTGGGAATTCTTAGATGGAATCAAGTAGATAATCACAAAAACACTTTTGTCAAATATTGCTTACAAAGGGATCTTGAAATAGATTAATGAGATGAGAATACAGTGAATGAAAACAGTCCTGTGGATTTCAGTGGAATTTTAGTGAGATTTCCAAGGCAATAGATAGGTTTACTGGACTGAAGACTTCTGTCCCAATCTGGCTAAGCAGACACTTCTAAGCAGGCTTCTACATGCATATCATTTGGTGGAAAATACATTAGTAATTGTAATATTGTACTTATGTTGATGATTCTGGAATACCGCTTGCATGTACTGTATGCCTTGTAATAGTGGGCACATTGTGACGAATACATTCGTTGTACTTTGCTTGCCATATATTGTGTTTTGGTATGCTGAGATTCAAATGGCATGCTAAGGCAAACTTTGGTTCATCTTAGCATGACACAGCAGTAAAAAGGACCTGGAAAAACAAAGTAGCTGCAAACTATTTTCTGGGGGCACACACATTCTCACACCTGAGGTAAGCCGTAACTTGGCTTACTGCTGTTATTTCTAAAGCAAAGTCACCTGGCTGAAATTTAGAACAAAGAAACTAGAAGGAGATGCATGCTTAGGTGATGGAATGTTGTTACATATTTTAGGATGTAATTCATAGTTTGCCCTAGACTGCATTCTGGCTCTCAGCTTGCTATTCTCTAATCACGATACTTCCATAACCTGGGATATATTCAGAATTTTACACAAGATACACAGTTCTTCAATATTTAGTTTCATCACTTGTGAATGATATGATTTATGAAAGTAAACAAGCTAATGAAATTTTTTTTTAGATTATAACTTTCAGAAGTAGTATTATTTTTATTATTTATTATATATTAAATTTCTATACCATCCTTCATACGAAGATCACAGGGTAGTACAAGGCAGGAAAAAAGAAAATGTATATATTTTATTTCTTTAATTAAATATTTATACACCACAACTTCATATAAAATACAAGGTTGTATACAGGATAAAAACACAATATTACAATAAAACAATAAAAATGGGAAACGAACCAGTAAGAGCTGATGATGTAGCTTATCTGATAATTGTTTGTGCTTTGATTTTGATTTTTCCTTCTGTTCTGAACTTAGCTCATTTTATTTTAAAGTTTTTAGCTACGGTGGGACATATTGTAAGGCAGATACGTAATGGCTGAAAATAATAAAATATATAGTAGGTAGTTGTTCTACAAGAAATTATGTGAATATTTGTGCTGTCAGAAGATGCATATTGTTTGTTATTAATTTTATTTTACTTAAGTGGCTACTTGATATAAACAATACAAATAAGAATCCTGCCCTGAATTATTGAATAAGTGTGTATCTGAAGAAGTGTGCATGCACACGAAAGCTCATACCAAGAACTAACTTAGTTGGTCTTTAAGGTGCTACTGGAAGGATTTTTTTTATTTTGACTATGGCAGACCAACACGGCTACCTATCTGTAACTGAATAAGTTCTGTAAGGATAATTCTTTCATAATTTCTTTTTGTATTTTTCCCTTTTAATTAATTATGGCTTGGAGCCCAATTTTAATTAAGTTACAGTGCAATCCTGTACATAGTGAAACATGAAACTTATTCCAGAGGGCTGGTGTACAGAGGAGGGAATTGCCAAAAGTAGACAGTGGACTTCTCAATTTGGGGCACTCCCCCCGCCCCATGCTACTGATATCCCATGTAGTTTAGGAGGGCCATCAACCCTCTGGAAAGGTTTCTGCCAGGGCTGCAGGAAGGAGGAAGGTGTGGAAACTTACTTAAGTTAACCCTCTTAGGAACCAAGTCCATCGGTTTATCTGTGAGTGATGCAGACATCATGCTGTCAATATGAAACAGATACAAATACGTTTTAATACATGTTGCTAGGTTGATTTTTGAATTTTTCATTGCATATTGTATTTTGTATTTTTGCTGTCCTGCTTCAGACCCCCTTTTGGATGTGTGAAGCAATTATATAAATATAATAAAATAAATTTAAACTAACAAATGTGGTATGAAAAAATAGGAGAATTACAACTTAATTGATTAAACAAAGGTATTTTTGTTTAATTAACTCATGGTATTATTTAATATTTATAGAACACTTTTGAATGTTCAGATATTTCAGATACATTATCCCCTTGTAACCATTAAAACAATGCTGCAAGTATCATTATCAACATCTTGCAGATGGTGGCCACGGGAGGGGGAGGCTGAGCTTGATACTGGATTTACTAAGGCCACCTAAGTGAGTTTCCTGGAAGAGATGAAATTTGAACTGGGGATTTCTTGATTCATAATGCATTCTCTTAGCCACTATGCTACATATATCAGCTCTGGAAAACAAATTCAACTTAAAACAATGTGCTTCCATTTGAGTGAGTGATTATCAGGTTATTAGAAAGCCAGTGCAGTTATTATAGCTCAGTCAACTAGAATAATTAGTTTGGAATTAGTTTGTAACAAATAAATTGTAAGCATTGAAAATATTGATAATGTTTACTTCTTGTTTTTCTTGATTACTTAGAAAAAGAAGCCCATCAATATCCAGAGATCAGAACAGGAGATTCAATCAACAGGAGGAGAGAGACGACTATTCACAGTATGCAACATCAGACAGTGCAATGCCAAGATCACCATCAGATTATACGGACAGACGATCACAACATGGATCTCAGTTATATGAAGAAGCTGAACTTGATGACTACAGGGATTCGAACAGGAGAAGTCGCAGGCGTTCGAGGGAATATCCTTTAGAGGAAGATGATGTGCAGAATAGAGAGGAATATGAGAGGCAACGGCGGGAAGAGGAGTACCAAGCACGATACCGAAGTGATCCTAATTTGGCTCGTTATCCCGTCAAACCACAGCCATATGAGGAACAAATGCGTATTCATGCTGAAGTGTCCCGCGCGCGTCATGAACGAAGGCACAGTGATGTGTCTTTGGCAAATACTGAACTGGAAGATTCCCGGTTATCTATGATGAGAATGGAACGGCCATCACGGCAAAGGTCTGCATCTGAACACAGAGCTGCCATGGACCAATGTTCATATTCAATGGAAAGAACTCAGGGACCAAGTCCCAATCGGCAAAGAAACACAAATCACAGCCCTCCAACACCTAGGAGGAGTCCCATTCCTTTTGATAGGCCAGATATGAGGCGAACTGATTCATTAAGGAAACAGCATCATTTGGATCCTAGCTCAGCTGTACGGAAAACAAAACGTGAAAAAATGGAAACCATGTTAAGAAATGATTCACTAAGTTCAGATCAATCTGAATCAGTTAGGCCTCCACCACCAAAGCCTCATAAAACAAAAAAAGGGGGTAAAATGCGTCAGGTTTCACTGAGCAGCTCTGAGGAAGAGTTGGCCTCTACTCCAGAGTATACCAGCTGTGACGATGTAGAGATTGAAAGTGAAAGTGTTAGTGAGAAAGGTAAGAATTTTGCTTTTACTGTATAGATGGAGTTTGTGTACATTCTAATTCTGTAAAAGAGAAGCATCTCTGCTGCAGACCTCAAGTGTTTGGTGGGGGGTATTTTGCTTTTACACTTATGGGTCACATATAGTCCCTTTGATCAGCATGGGTAGATGAAGCTACAAATTAGTCTAAAGTCTAAGAACTGAGAAGGGATGCGGGTGGAGCTGTGGGTAAAACCTCAGTGCCTAGGACTTGCCGATCACATGGTCGGCGGTTCGAATCCCCGCGGCGGGGTGAGCTCCCGTCTTTCGGTCCCAGCTCCTGCCCACCTAGCAGTTCGAAAGCACCCCTAAGTGCAAGTAGATAAATAGGTACCGCTTTATAGCGGGAAGATAAACGGCGTTTCCATGTGCTGCACTGGTGCCGACTCGCCAGAGCAGCTTCGTCATACTGGCCACGTGACCCGGAAGTGTCTGTGGACAGCGCTGGCTCCCGGCCTCTTAAGTGAGATGAGCGCACAACCCTAGAGTTGGACACGACTGGCCCGTATGGGCAGGGGTACCTTTACCTTTACTTTACCTAAGAACTGAAGTATGCACTAAATATACATGTTTCTAACTATATACTTATAAAAAAATATAACCATAGTGGTGGGAGTGATATAATTAGATCAAAAAATTGTACTAAGGTATTTTCTGTTTGAAAACCCTCACTTGCTCCTTTTCATACTATTTTACTGTTTTAAATTTCTTCCCCCAACACACACACACACACACACACACACACACACACACACACACACACACACACTACAAGAAGGTACTATTAGCTTTTCTGGGGAGGAAAACAAATACAAATGTAGTTCTCTACAGTAGGATTAATACTAGTTTCAGGGAAGGTGATTTCAATCTGCAAAATGATGTGGACAAAAGTTTTTGGTTTTTTTAATCCTCTGCCCTAACATCAAACTCATGTTCCAATTTAGCCCACTCCCTGTGGCTGCTTTTAAGTGAAAATGAAAAAATCTGGAGACCCAACCACATATCTCCCACATCAAAGTGTAGTGTGATCTTCCATGATGATTAAAACAAGAACACAATTATAACACGGTAGAAGAACACTTAATAGAAACATTTGCTCTGTTCTTGTTCATTGATAAAACGCAGGTTGTGGTTAGTGTTGGTTAAGTACATGAAAGGAGGAAAATTAGTGGGTCATATGGTTCATATGGGTCTGCACATGAGCGTGCGCACACATACATGCACACATGACAAGTTAGCAAAAATGTCTATATTGTAACCAGCAGTGGGACCTTATAGCACATTCTTTGGACTGTCAGTCTTATAATTGTATTTTATGTTTAAACTGAATTCTAAGCATTGTGTTCTTGGAAATAGGAATGAAAGCTTGGTTCGTTTTTAGTGATAAATAATGACCAGTTTACACAGATGAAAAAGAATCAGTGATTAACACCGACTAAATGAACAAATAACTGTTAACTAAACAAGTGTGCTTAGCACTGCAATCTTTTTCTTACAGTTATATTTCTTCTACCTTGCTCTCTAGATCAAGAACATACACAGAGTATAAAAGAATTTTGTAAGATCTGAAGTCAGTCTTAAACAAAGAAATGATGGTTGTCCTCTTTGTGATATGGAAGTGGTTCATTTTTTATTCTGTAATATAGTGCTGTGGACTTCATTTGTTCTTTAATGTGGCCCAAACTGCCATCTTTCAAATGGTTTGCCCCTAGAATATACATGCACATTCTCTTGTGGACAGACTGGTCACATTCATCTGAGCCAATGCTGTGGTTTCTCTCTCTCCAAACAAACCACTACTCAAAGCCAATATTTTTTTAATTGGCTTCCCAACTGTGATTTGTTTTGGAGAAACAAACCACAAGTGCTGGTTCAGATGTAATGCTAAACCAGCTGCTCTGTGGTTTGCTTCCCTGCTTGAGTAAGGGAAATGTGAAGCAGGAACACTCTAAGCTGTATGATCAAAAAGCATCTCATGCACAGTATGGCTAAATAAACCATACTTTATGAATTAGTGTTGCACCTGAACATGGTCATTCACAGGTATGTTTGTATCCTCATAGACTTTGGTGACTGTTCTCTCTCTCTTTTACATTCCCTCTTTCTGTTATCAGCATTGCTTGGTTCATGCATTAGCTGTGGTTTGAGGGCTAGGAAGGAAGCAAGGAGAATGTGTGGAAGAAACTGATTGTATACACTACATGCTTTTCACCCCGTTTCTGAAATTATGGCAGATTGCTATAAGGCATGGTACCAACTTATATTTTTCCATCTCCAAAGACCCTCAACTCTTGCATATGTGTTTTGTGTATTCTGATATCCACCACTGACTGGTGTCCATTGCCTTTTAGTGAGATATATTGAGAGGCTATACAGTATTGTTTGAGTGTTTTATAGTGGACCATCTCTGAGCAAAATCTATGGAATCTGAATGTATTTTCTTCTGCTAAGCTCAAGGAATAGTTACCTACATGGCAGTGGAAGTATCAATGAAAAATGTGGGGATGAATCCACACATCAGAAAAATAAGGAAAGATTAAGTGTTTAAGGATGCAGTAGTTAATCTAGTGTGTAAAATTGGTGTCATAGCTAGAGCTGTATTTTCACCTGTGTGCATTTATACAGTGGTATATCTGTGTATTAACAACTGATGCCACACAGCAGTTCTGTAGTGCTTCATTTACAAGCTATTGTTCAACCACACTAATAAGATCATATGTTTTTAAAGTTAAAAATAGTTTACTTACAAACTCTCCAAAGGTCAGATGCATGTGCTTTTCCTTACAGCATTCAGAAAAAGTTGCACAGGCAGTAAAACTTGGTTTAGTTACAGTGGTGAAAGTCCCTAAATTATTATTATTCTTTGGCGATCACTCGTAGCCGAGTAAGATTGTCTTCCATAAACACAGTTTTAACAATGAGTCCATAAGTGACTGTGGAGGCCAATTATAGATCCACACGTCCTTCCACAGTGGGGACATTGGTTTCTGGGCGGGAGTTGATCATGGTGTGGATTTGCCAAGTGTGCCTTCCTCTTAGCACGTTTCTTCCTTGTGTGCTGAGTTCAAGTGTCTTCAAAGCCCATGACACCTTTGATAAAGGTTGTTCTCCAACTGGAGCGCTCGCAGGCCAGTGTTTCCCAGTTGTCAGTGTTTATACTACATTTTTTAAGATTTGCCTTGAGACAGTCTTTTGTTGACCACCAGCATTACGCTTTCCATTTTTAAGTTTGGAATAGAGTAGTTGCTTTGGAAGACGATCATCAGGCATCTGCACAACGTGACCAGTCCAACGAAGTTGATGTTGAAGAATCATTGCTTCAACATTGGTGATCTTTTCTTCTTCCAGTACACTGATATTAGTTCGCCTGTCTTCCCAGGTGATGTGTAAAATTGTAAAAGCCAGGCTGCTGGAGCTGCAGCAACCAGCTCAGATCTCCTCACCTGCTGAGATTCTCTGGTAGACTGAGGGAAACAAAAGGCTTGATTACCTTCCTCCCAAGGCGAGGAGGAGTGACCTAGCTAAGCCTGGCAGGGCAGTTTACTCTGTGGCATTAACCCTTCATGGATTAATTAGGTTTAAGCATGTTGGTTAAATGAGGCTGGTTATCCCACATAATGATCCTCAAAAATCACTGCAGATGCCTATTCTGTTTTAGAGCATAAGATTAACTGATGGTCCCACACAGAAGTGTGGTTCCCATACTGTCTCGTCCATGTTCATAAACTGGTGATTCTCTACATATTTTTCATCATAATTCTTGTTTATTTTACTTGATTTTCATAATCTCATTCATTTGAAACTTGGTATTTGATTTTACATTTTAACATAAGATAATTATTATGTTGTAATAACAACAACAACAGAATAGGATTTTATTATTCCTTTAGGCCTGTTGACAAAAGTCATTTTACAGTCGTACCTTGGAAGTCGAACGGAATCCGTTCTGGAAATCCATTCGACTTCCAAAACATTCGGAAACCAAAGCACGGCTTCTGATTGGCTGTAGGAAGTTCCTGCTGCCAATCGGAAGCCGCAGAAGCCCCGTCAGACATTTGGCTTCCAAAAATAGTTCACACACTGGAACAGTCACTTCCAGGTTTGTGGCGTTCGGGAACCAAAATGTTAAAGTACTAAGCTGTTTGAAAACCAAGGTATTAAAAACAATTAAAGAAATTATCTTGTAAACTTCCAGACAGTTATCTTGTAAAATTCCACAGACAAATCTGTTTTGACACAGAATAGATACCAGCTACATCAAAAGAGACATTTCCCTGACTGTGGAATTTTAAATATAACACATCCCATCATTTCTTTTAAACTAATGTGTCATGCAATGGTTAAGAACAAGGTAGTTGTTAGTCTACTAAGAAAATAGAACACAGGACTAAGCTAAAGATGTATGAAATACATATGCTTATACATTTAGAAAATTTAGAACCTGCTTTTCAGTGTAAAAAATGTGAGGAACAACAGAACATAAAAATATAATTTAAAACAATAAACAACAGTAAAAAAAATATTCATAATAAAATAAGCAGCTAACAGGAGAGTTTAAAATATAGTGCCACTAGTACCTCTATCTAAAAAAAGTTTCATTTTTGTGGTTAAATGGACCACGTTCTTGGAACTGGCAAATCTCAGATGGCAGGAGTTTATATAAATGCAGTGCTACTATTGAAAAAGCTTTATTCAAGGATGAAATCAGAATTGCTTTTGATTGAATCCCATTGTGCAGCTGGAAGTAGGTATGAAAGCAAATATTCCTCCAGATATCATAGACCCAGCAGTGGCAGACCTTGGCATACCAAATTTTAGTGGTGCCCTGTGCAACGCCAAAGTCCGGCATCTCCTCGCCTCTCACCTTCTGTTGGATGTCAAAGTTGCGGTGCCTGCTGTGGCCCCCCAGAAGCTCTGCACCAGGGTGACCACACCGGTCAGGTTCATCTAGGTCTGCCTATGGACCCTGGCTATATGGAGTTTTAAAAGTAAAAACCTGTATCCTGAATTTGGTCTTGAAAGTAATTGTTAACCAGTGTAGGTCTTGCACTACTACTTCTTAGGATTCATTTTTTTTTATTTCCCCCAATATTTGAACTTCCTTGCAGTGTGCATTTGCTGTTCAGAGAACTATGCCACTTGCCATTCATTCTTCTCTAGCTAATTGAAGCACATTTTTTTGGCTCCATAGCACAAAGTACAAAAATTTATAGTACAGATAGAAATGTATTTACTAATTTTAATCTGTGTTTGCATTTACCCGGTCTGTCATAGGACAGTCAAAGTCACATCCTTGTTTTGTAAGCAGTACTTAAATGAGAGTTTTCCAGTTTAGACATAACAAAAAAAACTATAGTTTAACCAATCACAATATCTTCCTTAAAGTCAGGTGCTGAAGGGGTAGTGGCGAGGAGAGAGCACATGAGCAAAAAGGCTTACTCTCAGTCCAATTAACAATTTAAAAAAATTGAAATAGTCAACGAGAAGGGATGCTTGAGGAAACTGATATCCATGAATTCCAATATCAACTGATATGATCCACAAGTTGGAAGGTATTAGCTGAAATCTGCAATTAGCTCAAAAAATAAACTATGTGTAAGATAAACTGCATTTCTAAATGTGTACATCTATGGCTAGGAGTGCCTTTTGCCAGCTTTGCCTGGTATGCCAGGTGTTGCCAAATGTGGATCAGATAATCTGGCCATTGCAGTCTATGTAGTGGTAATCTATGGACAGAATTACAGTGGTACCTCGGGTTACATACGCTTCAGGTTACATACACTTCAGGTTACAGACTCCGCTAACCCAGAAATAGTACCTTGGATTAAGAACTTTGCTTCAGGATGAGAACAGAAATTGTGCTCCGGCGGCGCGGCAGCAGCAGGAGGCCCCATTAGCTATAGAGGTGCTTCAAGTTAAGAACAGTTTCAGGTTAAGAATGGACCTCCGGAATGAATTAATTACTTAACCTGAGGTACCACTGTACTTCAGTGCAATCTATGTGGGGCTATCCTTGGGCCTGGTCTGGAAGCTACCGCTAGTACAGAATGAAGCAGCTCGACTGTTGGTGGAGGCAGTTGGCCAACACCATGTGACATCTCTGTTAAAACATGTACCCTGTTTGTCCATATGCTACAGGGTTCTTGTGTTGACATTCAGAGTCCTGAGCAGCTTGGGTCCAGGATATCTTAAGGACCATCTGAGTCCTTATATCCCAGCCTGATAAGTGAGAAGATGCCGAGGAATGCTTTTAGTTCTCCCTCAAGTTATAAAGCCTAACTGGCCTCAACCAGACATGAGGCACTTAATGACACTAGACCCATGTTGTGTCCAGCAGAAATTCAGCAGGCAACCTTGCTTGTGACTGTGTCTTGAAGACTTTTCATATGTTGACAGGTCTATGCACAATGCTTTTTTCTGGGAATACTCAAGGGTACACAGCACCAGCATCTTTTTTCAAGAAGAAAAACAGTGGTTAAAAGTATGGCACTTACTGTTAACAACTTCATGTTGAATACCACCACTTTTTTTCTAGAAGAAAGGGTCTGGATAGGGTTTAAGATTTTGTTGAGTTACCAGTCGTTTTAATGGTCATTCTGTACTGCTTTTAATGTTTTATTATGTTTTTTTACATTGTTGTATACCACCCTGATATTTTATGAGAGAGTGGTATATAAATACTTTTATAAATAAATAAAATACATATTTAAATATGTATTTTGTGGAAAATTACCATGCTTGTGTGGATTAAAAAAATATTGCAGAAGCAGGGCAGAATGCATTATATTATTATTATTATTATTATTATTATTATTATTATTAAAGATTTTCTTGATTTACAGAAGTATATGTAATGTCTCTTGTATTTTTTCAATGTAACATTTTTACAAATCAGTTTCATTTGTTGAAACATAAGGAAGAAAAGGGTTGGAGGGGGGGAATGGGTGGGGTCAGGTGGCAATGTTTCTATTTTGCTTAATGTATGTAGGTGTCAGGGGTTCAGGAGCAGAGGCGAGGGCAAGGGAGGAAACAGAGAGTGAAGGGGAGGAGTCCGAAGGAAAGATGAGCGATGACGACGACCCGAGATCTCCGAGTCTTTCCAGTGAATCGGAAGATTCACAGAAAGGAGCGCCAGTGACCAGAGCAAGGGGGGAGCTTAGGGGGACACCCCAGGAAGAAGGGAAAAAAGGGTGTTCAGAGAGCAGCAGTTGGAAATCGGGGCCAACATCCCCAACAGAGCGCAGTGGGGAAGAAGGGCGCCAGGCATCGGGATCAGGCGGCTTGCCGCAGGGGGGAGGACATGAGTCAGGAGTGGCCACACCTCCATCGGAGAGAGAAGAAACGGTCAAACGGAAAGTGGGAGGTTGGGCGCGCGCGCCAAGTTCAAATGCACAGGAAGGCGGCACAGTAAGCAGCCCGGAAAGGGAGCCAGGTCCTAAAGCCCGCCGCAAGGAGACAGAAGGGTCCGGGGGTCAGCGTCAGAAGAGTCCCGGAAGGAAGAGACCACGGGGGGCAGAGGGACCCAGAGAAGAACGGTCAGGAGGAAAAGGTGGAGTAAGGCTAGGGTATTAAGATGGTGTACAGGAGGCGGAGACTCAGACGGAGCTTCGCCGGTCTAGCTTATAAGACGTAGAGTTGCGCGCTACAGCTTGAAAATGGAAACTGTAAATCAATAAAGACTTTTATACAGTGAATGCTGGCTAGCGTGATCCTCTGTGAGCTCGGATCTGGAAGCAGCTCTGACAGTAGGGTTTGGTGTCAGCATTGCTCGTGCAGGTTTTCTGCTGTTCACTTGTGTTCCTTTGGTGGTGAGAGAGGTTGGGGTTGGCCTAGGGTGTGGTTGTTTGTTTGTGATTGGCTGTGGTGATCTTTGTTTTCATGTGTGAGTGGGGTGGGTGGGTGTTTTGGATCAGGTTAGCCATATTGATTTGTATGCTGTTAGTGGATTATTGTCATTGTCTTGTTGCGCTGTGTATGTGATAAAGGGGAGCTATACCGAGGTAAAGGCGTCTTCTTCTGTTTGTCCCCGTGTCAGTTTCAGTTTATTGGTTAATTTTTCTATTAGGGTTGTTTCCCATACTATTTGGTACCATTGGTCCATGCTTATTCCTGACAGGTCTCTCCAGTGTCTGGTTATGGTGTTTCTGGCTGCTGAAAGCAGGTGGGTTATGAGTTCTTTGCGGTGTAAATGGGCATTGTTGTCTTGGAAGATGTTTAGTAGGGCCAATTCTGGGGTGGTTTCTAATACTTGCTTAGTTATTTTACATATTTCTCGTATGGCTGTTGTCCAAAATAGTTGGATTTTGGGGCACTTCCACCACATGTGGAGGTATGTACCTGTGGAGGTGCACCCTCTCCAGCATTTTGGTGAGGTTCCTGGGCATATTAGCGCTAGTTTTCTTGGTGTTAGGTACCAGCTGTAGGTGAGTTTCAGAGTGAGTTCTTTTCTTTTTGTTGAT
Organism: Podarcis vaucheri; assembly: GCF_965113315.1. Classification (NCBI taxonomy): domain Eukaryota; kingdom Metazoa; phylum Chordata; class Lepidosauria; order Squamata; family Lacertidae; genus Podarcis; species Podarcis vaucheri. The sequence goes on from NC_138766.1 coordinate 72,312,494, forward strand.
ATGGATTTAAAGGGGAGTTTAGACCACATTCTGGTCCATTGAGTGGGGTTAATTTCATAGCTTATGTCACCCTCCTATTGTTTTTTGATTGCGTCTAGTGGGTTTGTGGGATTTTGTAGTGTTTTGTATATTTCAGATACCATCCCTTTACCGTTTCCCTTTGTTGTTAGGAGGAGGTTTTTGAAGGTTGTCAGGGGCCTAGTTGCTGCTGATTTTACTGTTGGGTTGTTTAAGAGGGCATGTAATTGGTGTTGTGTTAACCAGGGCATTTGGGTGTCTTCTAGTTTGTCTTGTATTTCTTGTGTTGACAAAGGTTTGTTATTTTTATAAAAGTCTATTAGGCGATATAAGCCTTTGGTTTGCCAGGTTTGTATCTGGAGGTTTTGTGCTGCATGGTGGAATAATGGGTGGTACTCCAGGGGAATTAGTGGGGATGGGGTTGGAGATAGTTTGCCTATTTCTGTTTTTCATGCTTTGAGCATGGTCTGTGTGTACCTGTTAAGTGTTGTGGGAATTTTCTTTAGTTTGTTTGGGAGGAGTGGGTACGCTGTGGTGCAGGTATTTTTCAATTGTGGCCCTCTCTAGATGTACCCATTGTTTTGTCTCATCTTCTAGTATATATGGGATTATATGGTGTATTTGGTTGGCAATGTAATATGCTTCTATTTTGGGGATTCCCTATCCTCCTTCTGAGGTGGGGAGGTGCAGGTATTTGGGGGTTATTCTTGGTTTTTTATGTGAGAAGATAAAAGAGTGTAGTTTTCTCTACCATCTGCAGAGTTGGGTTGGGGGAATCCAGATTGGGAGGGTTTGAAATAGGTAGGTTAGTTTTGGGCGGGTGATCATTTTGATCATGGCTATTTCGTCTGACACAGTGAAATTCATGTTGTTCCATATCTTTAGGTCTTGGTTAATTTGTTGTCACAGAGGCTTGTAGTTATGGAGGTACAATTTATTGAGGTTTTTGGTTATGTGTACCCCTAGGTATCTGAATTTGGTGTGGCAAAGTTTTATTTTGGTGACCTTAGTGAGTTCTTTTTGGGTGTGAGGAGGGGTGTTGAAGCACATAGCTTCTGACTTTGTAAAATTTACCTGTAGGCCCGACACCGTTGCAAATGTGTTGAGTTCTCTGATTAAGGAGGTTGCTGTGCTTATGGGGTCTGGTGTTGTGACCATTAGGTTATCTGCAAAGAGCCCTAATTTATAGGTTATGCCTTTTATTTCCACTCCACTCCACTTGATGTCTGTGGCTGATCGGATTCGGATTGCTAAGGGTTCCAGAGCCAGGATAAATAAGAAGGGGGAGGCAGAATGCATTATAAATGAACACATGTGAAATTCACATGGACTGGAAATTGACAGGTCCATTCATCCCTAGTTAATGTATGAATCAGGGCTTTTTTTTTGTTCCCTGCTGCAAAAACAGCTGTTTCATATTCATTCATTCTCAACAACAAATGGATTACAACACTGATCTCATGTTTGTCTAAACCTGTATAGATTACTCCTGAGGGTATAGATTGTTATCATTTATATAATGTTCTTAATTTCATTTCAATTGGAAACCTGACCTAACTAATGTACATTAATGTCAGGATTTCATTTTAGAAAAATTTGCGGTGATAAAAGATGGAGTAAGTGAATATATGAGGGTGAAAATTTAGCTATGATTTCATTGCCCTCTGCTTTGTCACATATTTGTAATATAAATATATTGTTAACAGACATTTAATTTAAAATATTTTGAGATTTACATTTGATGCCTTAGTGAACATTTAGATTATGATTCTCTTTGAGGGCTGTAGTTATATAATCTGTTTACTTGGAAATTGGAGAATATGTGGACATCAGTTATATAATATGAACTACAGTCATACTGCAGTTTTCATCACAATGCTCTATGGTCCTTTTTATATAAAAAAACTGTCAGTAACAAAAAAAAGGAAGAACTTTCATACAACATCTCATTAAAACAAAATCTATTTGCCATTTTGGCAGCTAAGTGCAATACAGTGCTAGATATAATTCTAGGATCAAAAAACCTTCAGTTTAAGACATACTTTACAAGCTTTAGAAATTCACACACATAACAAAAAGCAGTATGTCAATTAAGGCAACTTAATTTCTGTGCCACATAAATAGTAAACACATTATACAGTCTCACAGATTGTGCTTGCTTATAGCTTAAGTCTCCATTCATCCATATTTTCCAACAAAGGCCAGATTGTCGTTTTCTGCAGATTGGAGGCAACTCTCAGGCTCCAGGCATTAAAGAAGCACCAGCTATCTAGGTGTGTCCTGTCCTCTTGCTTACAGTATATGCTTTCATTTGGATTAAAAAGAATAGTATATGTTGTGTGCACGATCTTCTTTGCTGTATGTTTACTGCTTCTGGAACAAAAATTAAAATTTAAACAATGACATTAGAAGCTGCCTTATCCTGGTCAGACCGTTGATCCATCTAGCTCAATATTGGCTGAGCTGACTGGCAGTGGCTCTCCAGGGTTTCAGACAGGGGACATTTCTAGCCCTACCTAGAGATGTCAGAGATTGAACCAGGTGCCTTTCACGTATAAAGCAGGTGCTCTACCTCTGAGCCCTAATGATAACAATAGAGTCTTCTGGCACCTTAAAGATGTACTCATCTACTCAGTCATCACCTTTTGTGGACTGAAGCCCACTTCATCAGATTAATGGAGTGTTCTCTCATCTGACAGCTGTGTATACATAGTTACTGTGGATGGCAGATGTATATACACTGATATACAGTACAGGGGAATCATAAACATTGGAGCTGGAAGGACACAAAATACAAGAGGTATAAATTCTGTTCTTTACTTTAGAAGCCAGTGTGGTGTAGTGGTTAAGAGCGGTAGTCTCGTAATCTGGGGAAGCGGGTTTGCATCTCCGCTCCTCCACTTGCAGCTGCTGGGTGACCTTGGGCTAGTCACACTTCTTTGAAGTCTCTCAGCCCCACTTACCTCACAGAGTGTTTGTTGTGGGGGAGGAAGGGAAAGGAGAATGTTAGCCGCTTTGAGACTCCTTCGGGTAGTGATAAAGCAGAATATCAAATCCAAACTCTTCATATGTGGAGGGGGAACAGGAGCAGGATTCTGCCTGCTGCCTGTTCCACAGCTGTATATTCAACGAAATGGCCTCTTAGCACTACTTCAGATAAAAGCCATTGTGTGTAAGTAACTATCCCATCAGTGCAAGGATTTCCACTTCTGCAGTGGAGTTTGCCACCAGCACACATGCCTTAAACCCTCTCCATGTCTGCTCGAGGGTTGGGGAAACCCCCAAAACAGATTGTGGAGGCGGGGGGGGGGGGAGAATGAGAGACAGTCCCATTGAGCAAGTGGAAGTCGTTGCACTGATGGGATGGTTACTTAGCACTATATTGGATACAAGCAAAAACCCTGTATTTGTGGTATGATCACATTTCTCCATCATATGAACAGCCCATACTTGCCTGGGGTTGAATGTGTGGAGATCAGAGGTGTGGCCTGTGGGCATAAGTCCTGCTCCAACTCTGCATGTTCAGTCTCTCCTGATTTTGAAATGGAGAACAGGGTTACAGTATTACTTTTCAACATGAAGCTCAAATGTATATGTATAAGATAAGCAGCGGTCATTAACAACAGCAGTCATATTATTTATCTGTTTATTTAATTTATATCCTCCCTTCCTTACTGTGTCCAGACTGAATAACAGCATAAATCTGATAAGGCTATATCTTCAAACAATAATTAAAATGACACTTTTAAAATCTACAGTGCCTGAATCCCTTTCCAAAGGGCTAGACAAATAAAAAAATGCCTCTAAATTCCTTATGTCTCCACCTCAGCACACCAAATTTGACCAGTGGACAGCCCCACTTACCTGTCAGTTACTTGACATCAGGACTTCTTATATCCAGGCTGTCAGGGGTTCAGGAGCAGAGACGTAGAGAAGGGAGGAAGCAGAGAGCGAGGGGGAGGAATCCGAAGGGAAAATGAGTGATGATGACGACCCGAGATCTCCAAGCCTAAGCAGTGAGTCAGAGGACTCCCAAAAGGGAGCCCCAGTGAGCAGAGCAAGGGGGGGATCCGGGGGGACACCCCAGGAGGAAGGGAACAGAGGAGATTCAGAGAGTAGCAGCTGGAAGTCGGGACCCACGCTCATAACTGAGGGCGGCAGCAGCTGGAAGTCGGGACCCACGCTCAAGACTGAGAGCAGCAGGGAGGAAGGTAGCCAGGCATCGGGTTCCGGAGGCTGTCAGCAGGAGGGAGGGCACGAGTCAGGGGTGGTCACGCCCTCCTCAGAGAGCGAGGCAACGGTTAAGAGGAAAGTAGAGAGTTGGGCACGCGCGCCAAGTTCAAATGCAGCGGAAGCTGGAGCAGTAAGCAGCCCGGAGAGTGAGCCAGGTCCTAAAGCCCGCCGCAAGGAGGCAGAAGGATCAGGGGGGTCAGCGTCAGAGGAGAGTAGAAGGGAGGAGGCCCAGGGGGGCAGAAGGACCCAGAGACGTAGGGAGAGGCGAAGGAGGTGGAGCAAGGCTAGGGTATTAAGCTGGTGTGCAAGAGGCGGGGACTCAGACGGGTCTTCGCCGACCTAGGGCAGAAGGTGTAGAGCTGCACGCTGCAGTTCGGAAATGAAACCTGTAACTTAATAAAGACTCTTATAAAGTGAACGCTGGCGGACTTGGTCCTATGTGAGCTGGGACTGGGTGGCAGCTCTGACACAGGCGTTTAAAGGAGCAGTGTGGGGCTGTTTGAATCATATAATGTTATGGCTGTAAGGGACCAAAAGGGCCAGAGGCCTTTGCAAGTGCTTTGTGCTGCTCCTTTAAACATCTGCTTTTCATCTATGTATAAAGGAGCAGCGCCTGGAGGGAGATGTGATTTTCATTGTATAGAAACTGCTTTCACTTCCTTTAGCACACCTTGCTTCAGCAAAGGAGTAACCAGAGGTCATTTTAAGCTCCCAACTGTTCCATTGAAGTCCTACCTTTACCCACACCTGAGGCTATGTATGGTACCAGGCACAGGGTAAGTGGACATGGTTTCCCCAAATGAGAAGGCCTATCAGACTATGTTGGGCCAATGGGCTGGAGCTTTCCCCCCAACCCCAATATAGATGTTGACCAACATGGAAGATAAAAAGTCCTGGGGATCCAAGCAGTGATCCCTCAGTGCTATTATCTGGAAGCAACCCTGGAGGATAGGAGTGGAAACCCACAGATCATTCCAGGATGATTCAGTGGTCAATGGTCTCAAATGCTGCTGAGGGATCAAGGAGAATCAACAGCAAACCAGTCCTACCATCTCTCTCCCAATAATGATAATCAAGCAGGCATGCAAGCAAGCCAGAAGCCGCCACCTCTTCTTCTTCTTCTTCTTCTTCTTCTTCTTCTTCTTCTTCTTCTTCTTCTTCACTTATACCCCACCCCTTTGCTGAGTTGCCTGGTGCCTAAAGATATGTAATGAAAGTGTCAGACAAACCTCCCTGGGATGAGCATTCCACTGTAGAAAAGGCCCATTCACATGTTGCCATCCTCTGGATGTCTCGTGAAGGGGGCACATGAAGAAGGGACTCACAATCTATCTCATCCAAGTATGTCTACAGTTGATAGGCCAGTACACAGTCAATCAGCCTGCCCCCAAAATGAATAGTAGCAACTAGGTGGTAGTTTCCACCTAATGAGAGAGTCTTTTCAGAAGGGAGGTGCACTACTGCTTCCTTCAGTGCCGTGGACCTCTCCCACTTTTGTAATGAGGTCTTAATCACTGGGGGAGGATCAGGAGGGCACATGGTCAGCCTGTTTCCTGCAAGCGTCATGCCCATGTCATCATTAGTGCTAAACGAGAGGTGTGTTAGATATAAGAGAGACAGAAAGTTACATGGTGGGGGGTGGGACTTGTTGCCACAATCTCGGGGCATTCTCACCTTTGGACTTGCCATGAGTCCTGGCTTTACAACTTTCCCAATTTGCTCTTTGACATGGGGCGAATCAACACAACTAGCAATTGTACTTAGCAGTTGCACAGTGTGTTAAAGTGTTCAAAATAGTTCACAAAGTTATCCTTACAACAACCCTCTAGTAAAGGAGGTCAGTATTAGTAGTTCTCTCCTGAAAATAGAGGTTTGAGGATGAGAGAATAGGAGCTTGCTGAATCAGAGCACTTGAACTTGTGGAGTGGCTGTAAGCTTGGCTTAGGCATAGGAATTTAAAATGTCACTGAAGCAAGGCAGTTTACTGCCATTTTCAAGTAGCACTTTATTAAAGGTAACACAGACTGAGAAAAAGCAGTATTTAAATTTTGACCTAAAAAGGAAGATGAACTTTCCATAAGTTGTATGTTTGAGCAAATTTCAACTTAGCATAAATTTCAACTTTCAGCAACATCACTGGAGGTGGAATTAGAAGCACTAGCTTCTAGAATTAATGAAGCAAAATGGATGGCATGGATCAGTGAATGAAGCATCTAATCCTTAGTTCCACCCCCTGATTAACCTTGGGGAAAAAACTCTGTTTTATATGAAGAATGTGAAATCAGAGCAGGATCTAGCACAGTGTGTTACTGCAAAATACAGAGCAAGGAAGAATATTAACTGTTATTACACAGTTATTTATGGAAACTGGTGGCAAGGATGTCTGAGAATATAATCTTTAAAAGGAAGAAGGAAGAAATAATGCAGATTTGTGTTTAAATGCCATCCAGGTTGGAATATCTTTATTCTATGTCACTTTGAGTTAAAGATTGCCTAACTTTATGGGGATGTTTTGAAGTAATAGATTGATGATAATTTTTTATATTTAGAATTTAACCATTTTCTTATTGAAGGGGCAGGACAACTGGCAGAAAATAATAGGAGATTATTTTATGCACATACATTTTTCAATTATATGGTGGATTAATTGTTATTTAAATGAACATATGAATGATACTTCACTTTCAGCTTAGTCCCACTCATTTAAGTGGGATACTAGCTGACATTTGAAATAGAAAATATGTGTGTGTGGGGGTTAATATAGTAAGACAATATATGGTCTAATTTACTATGGGAGTACATCTTATGTAAATCATGATGAAAGAAATAGAAGTTGCTCAAGAGCAGCGTCGGCAGTATTGTAGTTCCTATTTTCAATTAGGCTTGTTCAGGGAAAGTTACAAGCAGATTGTGGGCTTGATTTTAACAAGCTTAATTTTCTGAAGTGACAAGCTGAATCTTTACATTTTATTTCATATGGTTTTATATTGCAGTTTCATATTGATAAAGTTAATGTGGAGGCAAAAATGGAAATGAAATAATTTTGCTTTAGGCAATAATTTTCTTGAAAAGAGAAGCACCACGTCTAAAGACAAACTCTCCATTCTTTGTAAAACTGTTATTGTTATTTGGAAACTCAGATGAAAAAACCATCACTAACATGGCCTGAACAAACTTAAGAGGTTGCAGTACTGTTTAATTTGGTTTTAAAGTGCTGACCACTATGGAGTATTCTCAATCAACAGGTTTTATGAGTGTGTTTAATTATCTGGATAAAACCAAAGCAGATGTTACTAAACTGGGCTTAATTCTTCTCTCTCATGATCTCTGTGGATTGTTTGTTTCTGCAAAACAATGGTGTTCTGCCATTGTCTTGATTTTTGAACGTTTCACATATTCTTACGGAATAAGAGGTTACTCTCCAAAGTGAGAGAACTGAATGAAATCTGTTCAATATTAAACACTATATAGTGGAAATAATATTCAGCCCAAGGAAAGCAATGAAGCTATTCCAATATACCCTCAACTCAGTGCAGTTTATTATCTAATTAAATGCAGATCAAGCTGTAGAGGTAGATGCCCTGTATCTGAATTAGTTCCTTCCCCTCAGATGCTCGTGGAATAATACTGCACCTTTGTTTTACTGCCTAAAATGTTTTCTCTTTCAAACTTTGTACCTGTATTGCTAAAAACCTATACTGTGAACACCCAAGCATTGTGGATAGTGGGAGAGTATGAAATTGTTTTCGTATGTAGACTGTGGGCCAGAATGTAATGAACTGCAATCTATCTGCAAACCTGGTAGGGAGCCTTAGGTATAAGTACTCCCTCTTTTCCACATCCATGGTGATTTCCACTTGCCTTTCTATGTGCACTCATGCTAACAATGGCTAATACAAACTAGGTTCCCTCATAATCATGCTTTGCAAACCCATTTCAGAACCATAGCCTCAATTTTTACGTGTTAACCATGCCTTGCATTGATTCACATGTAATACAGAAAAATGTTAAATGCTAGAATGGTAGCTCCTGTTTTCCAGAGAATTTATAATTTATAGCTACCTTGAGTGTCCATGTTCTACTCTTAACTTGTATATTTCTGACCCCAGACATAATCTCGGAGTTCATACATTTTCCGACTACTTCATGATAATAGGCCACCATCATTTTATTATTTTCCCCAGTGACGGCGCACTACATTAAATATTTAGGCATCTAGGTTTATAAACATGTACTGTCAGTGGTACAGATTTCTCTGGATCCATCTTCCCCCCTCATATTTGGTTAGACTGATATGAAAGCCAGTTCCTAAGTTTCCTACTGTAGGAGTAGGAACATTAACTGTTGAAATTAATGGTCCTGTTCACGCACAACACTAAACCAAACCAAATCATGGCAAGCTTACAGCTTGTGGTTTGTCAGGATCAAGACAAATCAGGAGCTGAGTTATGGGCATAATGCTAAGCCAAGCCATGGATCTGGAGTCAATCAGCTAGGCTCCCAGGGGATGTGGCTTCTGGAGTAGACCTGATAGAAGACGACTTTGGAAGTCAGTTCTACCCCAGGGGCATATAAGGGGCCAGCTTGCTGACACCTCCACCACAGTCTTCAAGCTTCTCACCCACCTTATAACGCTAATTACTGTAATCTTGGCATTTCCTTTTGTCACAACTTTCCTTCAGCAGAATAAGCATCAGGATGGATCCTTAGAAGAGGGGGCAGAGATTTTGGAGGATGGTGTTTTTTGGTTGTAAGCCTAACTCAGGGACTGATTATCTATGTTGCCCACTACCAGCAGTCAGGGGAGGGTACTCCATAAGTGGTTCACACCATTGGGAACCTCAGCAGTGGTGAACTCCAGCTAATGAGAGACAACTCATCAACCAGCAGACAGGCTGGTTGATCACATGGATGCATGCCCAATGCATGGCCTAATTTTATACAACCTAAAGTTGTGTGTGTACTTATTTATTTATTTATTTATTGCTTGCTCACACACCACATGGCTGCACTGTGCATAGGTCCATAACCATTTTTCTTGATTAACCTTGGGAAACATTGGGAATAATTTAATAGGTTTTTTTCCTACTCGTACAGGCTCATTAATACAAGGTTTCCAGTCCTGTGTATTGATAGATTAGATACAAATATTTAAAGTAATTTATAAATAAATGAATTCCTAGCTAGATGCTTAATATTATTATTTCAGTTGATGGACTTTAATTTTTTATGATAGAATTCTTGTCAATATTTAATGTGACTAATTTTGAAACCACAGGAGAAGAAAATAGAGCATAAGAGTTGCTACATGGAGGAAATTAAACTGATGGATAATGAGCATTTTGTTTAACAACGTGCTGTTAGTCGTATAATGCTTCCTATGGCTCCTGCTAGCTTAGAACACATTAATATAATTGCTGCCACTGGTAGAACATTAATTATGAAATCAGACACTTTTTTGAAAAATCTGAAGGTTTTCGAAAATTTGAAGGTTATTTTAGTGGCTTTCTAGACTTAAGTTGGTGGGTATGTTAAGCAACAGACAATTGTAATGAACACTGTAGTACTGAATACCCTCCAGCACCTTCCATCACAATTAATACTTCCCCTCTTTGGACTTGTTCAGCACAACCCAGTTTGTGACACATTAGTCTAGTTTGCATATCACAGTGAGCTCTCAAAGAGAAGCGTTGTCTTAGTGTGCCATTTGTAGCCGGGATTGTGATTACGTAGTCTCCAACTGCCCTGAAAATGCTGAGACAGTCACAAAACCCCTCAAGCCATCACAGTTTCTCACTGTGTCATGCAGAGTCCCAAATTCGGCAAGTGGGGAAAGGGAGTGGGGAGAAGGAGGAGGCAGCCTGGCCCCACACAGTGGCACAGCGGGACCTGAGGGGTGGGGAGGGGGCAAGGTGCCAGATTCCTGCTGCTGTGCTCCTCAGCTCTGCCAGCTGGTAGCACTAAATGCATCCGGCTACCGTGATGGATGGTGGCAGCAGGTACCTGGATCACACAGGCGCACGGGGTCCTTTGGAAGTCATAGCCACTGACCGTAGAGACTATATTGCTGGTGTGGTGCCTTGTAAACATCCGCTGTGGGTGCATCCTCTGACGCCCAAGGCAAACTGATGGAAGCCTCATGGTTTTACCATATATATTCTAAGGCTCCTGCATATAGCCAAGACATTGCCTGTATTGTATTACTACATACTCGTCTTGGTAATAGCCATTGAGGCAGCTCAGGCAGCCCTTCACTTTTCCCATATTCCATCAGCAGTGCACGTACATAGGGGGTGGGGTGATGACACTGTATTAGAACAGAATGTCCCTATTTTACTGGAGGAATATGCTAAAAATGACATCTTTGTGCGATGAACTACTACTCTTGTGTAGACATATATACATACCATCGCAGCTGTGTTGTCTCCTGGTCTGCAAGGCAAAATTTTAGAATTACATGTCACTTACTGTATTAGTTTGGAAATCAAAAACAGGAAAATCAGAATATAAATGCCCGTGCTTCACAGTAGTTGCCACTAAAAGTCAGAGTAGATCTAGAATTCCATACCATTTCCTCCTTGTGCTTTGTAACCAAAAGGTGCCTAAATTAAGCTTCCAGTTTGCCCAGAACAAACGCTAAGCAATAAGCTGCTTCTCAACTCTCCCCTCTCATCATTTTTTTCAGGTCAAAATAATTGTCCCAAGCCACTTTTTCTCCCATGGGGAAAAGATTCTGAATACCAATATCTATTCTACCATGTATTAAAGAACAACAGGAAAGGGTTAAGAAATAAACCATTACCCATGCGGCTTTTCTTTGCTCAGACTGACAACTGAGTGAGGCAGCTTTTCATTGGGGGGGGGGAGGGGGGCCACGGAGGAAAATCACACAGAACTGCATGTATGTTTGGCCATATAAATTGTATATTCTTCCCATTAAAGTCCTTGCAGCAAATGGCTGCTGTAATTTCCAATCTGAAATTGTTGAACTATTTATATTTAATATTTTGCTTAAAGCTGAATCTGCTTTAAAAATATATATTAAATGTTTATACTGATTTTTAGAAAGTATGTAATTGTTTGTTTCATCGATCAACTTTGAAGTTGTTTGATTTGTTGGCTGGTTACCTCATACTACAAGCCAAGTTCTGAGATCAATTATCCTCTGGTTTTGGTTGCAAAAATCACTAAGTGTGATTGGGAAAAGGACGAGAGTGGGAAACATGATTTAAATCAATAAACATCTTGATGATCTTCAGTTACAATGAACAGGCAGCCTATTAAGTTACAGATGAGAATTGATTCTAGAGATGATGCTCCTGTACTTGCAAACACTTCCATCTAAGCACTATCTCTTTTTATAAAACGTATCTCGGTGTATAACTTTTGGTTTTCTTTTCTGGTTATTTTTAAGATTTAATGTAGTATAACAAAAGTCTTAAGGACATATTATGGTTTAACATGGTTTGAGGTAATGTTTTGACAATAGATAGGCATTACAGATTGTAGATTTAGAAAACAATCCTTTTAAGCTCCTGTGAACATGTGTAATAGATAATCATCCCAAACTTCTTGGATCCCCATTCAAATAGTATCTTACTATCTTTCCACCTACCTCCTCCACCAACTATCCATCCAGTTGCTGGCCTGACCACAGTTGTAGTACAATTGTAGTACATCAATGCAGGAGATGGGAATAGCGCTGGAGCTTTCATCCCTGCAGGAATCAGGTTACACATGGTATCAGTCTGGCCCAGTAAAGTTTATTCTTGACTGTTTTCTCAGTCTGAACAGAACAAGTCATTGCTCTGGGGCAGTCCAGGCAGTCTTTCTGCTTTTCTGCTGCCTGCTATCTTCTTATGAACATCTTTGACCAGTAGAAATAGTGTTTGCTTCTGGGCCTCCACTCCTGACCAAAACATTTGTGAAGAAGCATGGCTGGCTGGTATTAGCATTTTTTCCAGGTGAGGGATTATCAGTGATAATTTATCACTCCCATTTTGGGAGTTTGGATGTGGATAAGGGAAGGATAAATGGGACCTTCCCCACTGCTATCCATGCTGGTTGCTTGACTTCAGCTTCTCCTACCTGAACAGGGAATTTTGCTGTCTTGCTAATTTGTAAGTCCTTTAAATGATGGGCAGATTGAAAGCATATGCTGACAACAGAATAAAGATGGAATTCCTTTTCTTTAGTAAATGTTTCAGAAGCAGAGAAACCGCAATGTCTTTGATAATGATAAAGTTAGCTACATGAATTAATTTTCAACTGCAGTAAATAATTCAGTTACCTTTATGTGAGTGGACTAATATTTTGTATAACTGCTGTAATTCTTATGCTATCCATTCTAGTCAGACTCATGGAAAAAGGTTAGTAAATTAGAAAGTCTATGTTATGAAATAAACACGATCCAGCCATATTAGACTGGTTTGCACACAATTCAGTGTGTGGTTACCAGCAGCAAGGCCTTCTTTGTGGTTGCGCTAGCATTATGGAACTCTGTCTCTACGGCGGTTAGATTAGATTAGTGCCTACTATTCTGTGTTTTAGATGTCTGATGAAATCCTTTGTTTTTACCCAGCTGAACTGTTCATAACTATGGCTTCAGATTGTGGTTTGTTGACAGTAAACAAACCATAATTAAGTTACTAGACAGGATTCGGATTAACAAAGCATGATTTAATAAGCCATGGTTTAGAGTTGTGTGCGAACCAGACCATTAACTCATATGTGTCAGTGACACTAGTATTATTGTTTGGTACCTATTATTCAGGCTTCCCTGCAGGAGATATATATATATATATATATATATATATATATATATATATATATATATATATATATGCTTTCGTAGATTTTCACGGGTACAGGAATGCAGGTTTTGGTGTCTTCGGGTGTCTTCCCGTGTAAGAGTCGGGGTGTCTGTGCGACGTTTCGACGAGGTCTCACTCGTCATCTTCGGGCTGGTGCTTTCGGCTTCTTGTTACTGGAACAGAGCAGAATCTGGTGTTTGAGTTCCTATAAATACTGTTGAGGGGTGTGGTGTATAGCCTCCAACGTTCTGGGCAGAGAGGAAGTTCCTAGATTAGTGTGCCTCTTCTTCTTTTGTTCCTTAATTACTTGAGGGATATCTTGAGTGATTTCATGAGTGATATTCTGAATACCACTGGGTGGGTCATTAAGTGTAGATTAGTTGCTAAGGCTTTTGTGTCTTGACCTCTTGAGCTTGTGAAGAGTTTTTCTGAGAAGATGGCTGTGCTGCATTTAGTTGTGCTCTGGCTTGGCTTCGTGTATAGGGGCGAGCTGTGGTTTTGTGCCTTGTGCCAGCCAGATCTGTGTAGGGATTGCAGGGGGGTGCAGCATCCGGAGGTGCCGCTATAGTTTGGCTACTGGATGGAGTCTGTAATATGTCTGTGGAGAGGGTCTGGGTTTGGGTCTGGTGTGGTTGATTGGTGACGGCGTTCTGTGTGCCTCTGGTTCTGGTGTCGGTTTTTGTGGGGAGGGCTAATTTCCAGATGTCTGGCAGGCGGGACGTGTCGTCACGCTTGTTCATGTTGTGAGGGTGTTTCTCTATCTCGATGGCTTCCATGATTATTCTCTTGTGGTGATGTTCCATGTTAAAGAGCAATTTGGAATCTGCAAAATTAATTTCGTGTCCTGTTTCTTTCATGTGTTGGAAAAGAGAGGAAGTTTTTTCTTCTTTTTTGACGGCATTCTTGTGTTCTGCGATACGTGCATTTATTCGTCTGTTTGTTTGTCCAATGTACGTGGCTGGGCAGACTTTGCAGGGTATTTCATAGACCCCTTGGTTTTCCAGCTGGATTTTGTCTTTTGGGTTTCTGAGGATATTGGCTATTTTTTGGTTGGTGCAGAAGGCTGTTTTGATATTGTGTTTATGGAGGATTTTGCTGATTTTGTCTGTAGTGCCCTTGATATAAGGAAGGAGGGCCATGCCATAAACTCCGTAGCCAAGACTCTCATCTCCAGAACCAAACGCCTGGCTGACAAAGACCACTTGACAACTGAGTTACAGAATCTCTCAAATGTGTTAATCGCCAATGGATACCAGAAAAACAGGGTTACGAAGCTAATCCAAAAAGAAACACCCCCCAAAAACCAAGACACAGAAGAAAACAATGGCATGGCCCTCCTTCCTTATATCAAGGGCACTACAGACAAAATCAGCAAAATCCTCCATAAACACAATATCAAAACAGCCTTCTGCACCAACCAAAAAATAGCCAATATCCTCAGAAACCCAAAAGACAAAATCCAGCTGGAAAACCAAGGGGTCTATGAAATACCCTGCAAAGTCTGCCCAGCCACGTACATTGGACAAACAAACAGACGAATAAATGCACGTATCGCAGAACACAAGAATGCCGTCAAAAAAGAAGAAAAAACTTCCTCTCTTTTCCAACACATGAAAGAAACAGGACACGAAATTAATTTTGCAGATTCCAAATTGCTCTTTAACATGGAACATCACCACAAGAGAATAATCATGGAAGCCATCGAGATAGAGAAACACCCTCACAACATGAACAAGCGTGACGACACGTCCCGCCTGCCAGACATCTGGAAATTAGCCCTCCCCACAAAAACCGACACCAGAACCAGAGGCACACAGAACGCCGTCACCAATCAACCACACCAGACCCAAACCCAGACCCTCTCCACAGACATATTACAGACTCCATCCAGTAGCCAAACTATAGCGGCACCTCCGGATGCTGCACCCCCCTGCAATCCCTACACAGATCTGGCTGGCACAAGGCACAAAACCACAGCTCGCCCTTATACACGAAGCCAAGCCAGAGCACAACTAAATGCAGCACAGCCATCTTCTCAGAAAAACTCTTCACAAGCTCAAGAGGTCAAGACACAAAAGCCTTAGCAACTAATCTACACTTAATGACCCACCCAGTGGTATTCAGAATATCACTCATGAAATCACTCAAGATATCCCTCAAGTAATTAAGGAACAAAAGAAGAAGAGGCACACTAATCTAGGAACTTCCTCTCTGCCCAGAACGTTGGAGGCTATACACCACACCCCTCAACAGTATTTATAGGAACTCAAACACCAGATTCTGCTCTGTTCCAGTAACAAGAAGCCGAAAGCACCAGCCCGAAGATGACGAGTGAGACCTCGTCGAAACGTCGCACAGACACCCCGACTCTTACACGGGAAGACACCCGAAGACACCAAAACCTGCATATATATATATATATATATATATATACCTTTAAGAAATTTGTAAATATTTGGGATTTACAACTAGTTTTATAGAAAGTATTAGGTTTTCTTTTTTCAGTTTTATTTAATCAATGAACTTCACATGGTAAACCAAATTGTGGCTTACTTGGGACCACATGAATGTGCAAGTTCCTGAAGAGGAACTCACTGCTGCTTTGTTTGTCCCTGGTCTTTTTTATTTGTCCACCACCCTGAGTTAAGCTAAGGTTTGGTTTAACATGTTGTCTGAACCCATATTTGTGGTTAAGCTCTTTTCTCACTAACCATGAGCCGTATCCACAAACGAACATTTCTTTCTTTCTTTCTACTGACCATCTTCATTGCCTTCCTCTCAACTCATTCCAATTTGTCTATGTCCTTGCTAAGGTGCAACAACTGAAAATGAATACAATATTTCAGATGAAGTTTCACTAGTGCTTGAATAAAGTGTAACTATTACAGTACTTCTTTGACTTGGAAAATATGGGTCTATTTAATGCAGTCTAAAATCACATTAGCCTGTTTTTGCAGCTGTATCACTTTGCTGACTCATGTTCAGCTTGTAAATCAACTACAATCCAGAGATCTGTGTACTTCTGCCTAGTCAGGTATTCCCCATTCAACCAATTATTTGTGTTCAGTAATCTTCAGATGATTGTCTTCTGTACTAGCTAAAAATAAGTTCCTGAATTAAACTGGACAGGACACCAAATCCATCATCTGCAAGGGTGTGTGTGTGTAAGGTGTGGGGGCTCTGATTCTTGTTAGGGCTGCAGAACATGGTTTTTAGTTACTGTTCTCGTGGAAATGGAGGAAAGTATTAAGGTCCTTTCCTCATGTGACAGGATCCTGATTAAATTGGGGGCTCTCAGGCTTTCTATTAGTGTAAAAAGAAAATGTAACTGCAAGTGATGCATTTAGTGTCACACCTAGTTTAGTCCTATGTATACAAATACAGGATTTTATTCACAATAAAGCAGTTTTCTTTAATAATAATAATTTTATTATTTATATTTATACCCTGCCTGTCTGGCTGGGTTTCAAGTTGTCTTTCCCCTTTTAGTTAGAACTTCACCCTTATTGCCTTGTATCTTTGAAGCCAAATTATTCTTCATTTTTCTTTGTTGCATATTTGAACTGCCAATTTTAAGGTCCTTGCTCTGAATCCTCTGTGTGTGAATTCTGCACAACTTTCAGTCCACATAACCACAATCCTGTGCACAATTAAGAATTGAAGACTATTGAGTTGTCATCAGTGTCTTCAAGCTTTCCCTGTAGCATTAAAGTTAGAGGAGAAAATTGTTTAGGGGTGAGGATAGAACTTACGGGGAAGTGAAAATCTTTCCTTTCTTACCTCTGACTACCATCACAGGATTTTTAGAACTGAATTAAATTCAGAAGGTTCAATGTCCCAGAAATCACACTTTAGAGTAGCATTCTGTATTTCTGAGAAGTGTAGGGCATGGTGGTGAAGTGTTTAGTACTTTCCTACATACTAAAAGCAAACTTATTCCCCAAGTGTGAATCCTTATGCAGCTGAAAGGGCACCACCCATGGAGAAGAGAAAGGTATCAGCAGGTTTGAGAGAGCCAGGAAGTTGATAGAAGTGAAAATATAGGGGTAGGGATCCAAAAGAGCCCAATGCAATGGAGCAGCAGTGTTGGCTAAGTGATGGGGTGGGTGGGAATGGTGGGTGGTGGAAAGGAGTATTACACAGACTGGAATTGCAAACAGGAGCACGGCTTACTACATTTTATTACAGGTCTCAAATGTACCTGAACAGCTAAATCTCCTAGAATGCCGGGTTATAGCCCTGTTGAACACTGCAGAAAATATGTTGGATCTTTTGCAGAGGGAAGTGACCTTTGACACATACAAGAACATTGGATGTTTTTGTTGTCAAAGTGCTAGGTCTAAAAATGTCTCCTGCTCCTTCCTATTTCCCCCCTCTTTGTTCCAGCTCCCTCCACATGTTTATCCCCATCCCTTACTTAGAGCTTGTTGCATCCATACAAAGAGGTGAAGGAGAAGAGGAACAAAACATGAAAGAATGCATTGAATTATGTCACTGTCTTAATAAAATAATATTTACATAGTTTTTTAAAAATATTGTTCTAGATTAAAAACAGTTTTATAATTTTTATAATTTAGCATATGAATGCTGATGTTCAGTTTAACAAAATTTAATTCTAGGATTATTTTGTACTCTTTCTTAACAGTCTATCATTTTTTGGCAGGTATGTCAACATTTTGAAAACATTTTGGCAGCATAGTGGGATGTAGCATAGCATTACATTATTTAGATGTATTGTTATAGTTAAGGGGTTTAGATATCTGTACTTTTAAAAAGTCCCTAAATTCCACTACTGCTAAACTAAAATGTGGCTTTTGGAAAGATTCATTGCACATTTTATGGCCTAATTTTTGTTGCATCACCTGAAAGATGTTTTTAACCAAAATTTGAAATATATGTCTTCTGAACTGAAGCAGGTAATTTTGCTGACATGGGGTGGGGTGTACAGTAGAATAAGACTTGTACAAAGTAAAGAGAGTCCCTTGCATGAGCTCACTTGCCCTACCACCATGGCACTATGATTATAATTTAAATAAATTTGCAAAAGCTGTCTACTTATTTTCGGGTTTGCTTTGGCAACCATGAAAGCTGTAAACTTGCCGTTTATTCTAATGTAACTGTTGATAAACTAAAGTTTCTGTGAATCTGTCAGATGTTAGAAGCCATATTTTGTACAGCACATTCTCAACCAAGCAGATTTCTAAACCCCTCATTGTAGTTGTTTATATTTAGTATTATATTATTGCTCTTATGGGGGAAAAGTTTGAACATGACTTTTAAAAAGTTTCTTCTAAGGCTATTTTCTAGTTCAGTGTTAACAAAGTTGATATACATCTCCGCTGAAGGGCAGACTAATACTAATCTATCCACACTGCTTCTGGGGGTTAGGGTTTGGTGGAGATATTCCTCTGCTGGCTCTGTAGGTGATGGGGCTTGGCCACAGCAAAGGCCCCTGATTCACCTGCTAAAATTGTGGCAGAACATTTTGAGGACAGAGTAGGCCTGGACCTTATCCGGGAGAGGAATCTGATATTCTGTGCCAGCCTGGTGCTGGTGCAACAAAATAGGTAAAGAAACTGCCCCACACCTTCTAGTGGGGCTGTGTATGTGGCAGAAAATCCAATGTTCCACCCTAACACAGCTGCATTGCTGTATTGGTTTGTCACTAATATACCGGTAAATAAAATAAATAAGCATTGTGCTAACCAATTGTGTCATGAACCTATATTGGCAGCAGCCTGTTTCATTCTACTGTCTACATCCCAGCAATTTCAGTGGAGCTTATTTCCAATTTAATGATCTAAGAGCACAGCCAAATATCCTGATCCTAAGCACATACACCTAGGTGTAAGCCCTTTTGAAATAAATGGAAAACTTACAATGTTCTATGATATCAGCCCTAAGTCGTCGTCCCCGTTCATAATGTTTCTAATATTCTCATACACGTTTGTGAAATTTGGGATGTAAAGTGATGTTAGAAACACCAAATCTTTCACGTTGACATGCCATGTATCTAGATAATGTGCAAGCACACTCTCGCTCACTGTCTTCCACACTTTATAAGCTTCATTCTTTTGGAATTTCTGCTTTTTTCTAGAAAATACAGTAGTGAGCCAAAACCTCTAAAGGCAGGATGATACACAAATGCAAAGTCTATTATATCTGTCTGTCCTTTCTTTCACTTTTCCGTTACTGCACTATCTTGTCTGTCTGATCCTCACAGGAGACATGGATTACAACTGGGACCATACGTCTTGGCATAGCAGTGAGGCATCCCCAATGTCTTTGGTGAGACATGTGGAGCCTTACCATTCAGTTTCCTTTACCATTTCATGTTTCCTTTGTTTTATTTACATCTCTGCATGTTTTCTTTTTTGTATCCTTTTTATCCCACGCCTGTAGGGGACAGTCAAAGGGGAAAAAGAAAAACTAGTGAGCAGGCAGTTTTGTCGGACTCTAACACCTTATCTGAGAGACAAAAGAAAATGGTGTATTTTGGTGGCCACTCTTTGGAAGAGGACTTGGAATGGTCTGAGCCTCAGATTAAAGACTCTGGGGTAGACACCTGTAGTAGCACGACTCTAAATGAGGAGCATAGCCATAGTGAAAAGGTACTGGCTTTGTGGTGCCTGCATTTTAATCTGCTCATTTGGTCTTTGTTTGCTCTCTGTCACTCATTAAACCAGATCAGTAATAATAAGGCAGGTCTAATCTAACATTTCTTCAGGTGCAGAAAAGAAAAACAAAACCACAAACACTGGATTGCTCTCTTGTTTCTACATCTTGAAGCATAAGGAGAAAACATTATTCAGGCACTAAAAATAAACATCACTTTTATGGTCACATAATAGTATTTGGTGATCATCACCTTAAACCAGAAAAGTGATTTTAAAAAATGAGATCTCCTCTGGATTGGCATGTTTGATTACTGCTAAATGCCCCTGGGGCTGAAATTAAATTAATAGTTTAATTCCCAGGTTGGAAAAAATGGGTGGGGACAAAATTACATAAGTTTACACAGAAAAGTTGTTTTTCTTTTTTCCCTTTCAATGTCATGTTTGTTCATTTGTTTTGTTGCCATGTCATTTTTGTGCATCATGGGGTAGTATTTGTCCTTGCCATCTGCTTTGTGTTTTTGGTTGTTGTTTTCACCTTTTATTTGAGGCTTTTTAGTGTTATTAAATTTAATGAGGGATAATTTTTGTGCATGCTGATCTCTGCATGTGTGAGGGCATGAAACTGATGCACAGCTGTGAAAAATTGCTATGATTACACAAACCAAAGGTGCTAAAATATATATTTAAGTTACCATACAATATAAAGCAAAGTGTGTGTGGTAAATGAAGTATTTAATAATGAAATTACTGTGCATTTCTTAAACTTAAATTGATACTAGACTGTGAACTTAGGTATCTGCAGTTGGAAGCAAGTTTTGCTAAAATTATGATGAGAATTATTTCAGGTAAGGATGCCTAGATTTAGGCTGTTATATACAGTATAACAAAAATATAAAATAAAAGAAATGTAATGAAACACTTTTGGACTATCTTAGTTGAATTAAATTTTAATTCAATCCCTCTAATTAAGATTTAATCCATAATCCATACTGTAGCTTAAATATAATATTTTGAATAGATACAAAAGAAATGTGACATCTAGAAAAGTAATAACATGATGATTAATCCATAATGTTTTGTCTTAATTGATAAATTGCTTTAGAGTAGAGCTTTGGTGTAGACACATTTGGAATTAAATCATGTAAAATGTTTAAGGAGTAACTGGATGACCTAATAGGTTGATATCAGTTCCAATTCTTTACATATAAATATAAAGCCAGTAGTGTAATCATAGCCATTTCACAATGCTTAAAGCTGGCAAATGGGAATGAAGTTGATACTGAGACTTTTTCAGAGACTGAATTCTATTGATTTCCCTCTCTGTTAACTATATTACGATAGCATCCTGTAACCTGGCAACCATCCAAAGATGGAGACCGTTTAATTGGTCGGATTTTGTTAAACAAGCGACTAAAAGATGGAAGTGTGCCTAGAGATTCTGGAGCAATGCTTGGATTGAAGGTTGGTAACTGAGCTTTTAAATATATTTATCAGTTGAATCCTAGTGGTTAAAGGTATAGTTCTGATGCAAGAAACCTACATTTTACAGACCTTTTCATACATTACCAAAATCTTGGGCAACATCAAATTCAATGAAATTGCATGACTATGGTATCTGGTATTATTAAAAATAGTTCAGTCAATAGCTCGCTGTGTGCGATATGCAAAGCAATTTGAGGGCAAAATCACTTGGATCTATATCAAACTTGATGCCAGAATTTATGCAGATCTATTGGAGGTCCATATCTTCTTATAGCTTGTGGGGTCAGATTGAGTTGTTGTTGCTGCTTGAGAACATGGACAGGACACTTGCAGCAACGAGGCTATGTGCCCTCTTGATCCCTACTCATCATGGCTGGCAGAATCAAGTAGGAGGGGATAGATATAACACCTCACTCTTTGTGTGAACAGGCGGAGGAACCCCCCCCCAACCCCAGGCAGTGGCGTAGCGTGGGAGGTGCAGGGGGGCCGGCCGCACCGGGCGCAACATCTGGGGGTTAGGGGGTGCAAATCCACTGGTTAGGGGGTGCAAATCCACGGGTTAGGGGGCGCAAATTACTTGCCTTGCCCCGGGTGCTGACAACCCACGCTACGCCACTGACCCCAGGTGACTCCCTAGTGGAATAATGACTCATGACAACGGGTTATGGGATTAAAACTGGCCACAACTTTATTAAAGATTCAGATGTAGGCTTAGGCATTGGGCGTTTATCCCTCCCAGTCCCCAGCCGGGGATCTGGGGAACAACAAGGTTATCCAAAATGTGTGGGGATTGGGCTGACTTTGGAAAACATATGTTTAAGCAGAAAGCCTGCTCCCCATTTTGCTGCAACGCAGGGGAAACCACTGACAGCCTATTGGTGTATGGCCAATGACTCCCCTCAAAACAACCCCTTTAACAGGGAACCCTGGGATCGCCGCCGCGGGGGGGGGATGGGCTACCGCTTCACCCCCTCCCCATTTAGAGAAGATAGACTAAAGGATTCCGCCCAAGGCCTGAAACCGCCACCTGAGACCACAAAATCGCAGTCTTGCCACCAAGACTACTTACACCTGAAAAGGCCCCTCATAGTCTGACAGCCATTCCAAAAGGCCATGCCAACCATTGCTCGTTACCCATAGTTGTGAGGTGCACTCCGTCGGGCCTGAAGAGTTCCCTCCTACTCTTTAAGGCAGTTATGCCCACTGTCTTTCAAGAGTCAGGGTGCAGCCTTTCCTGGGTTATCAAGAGTGTAGGAGCCAGGCAGCTGCGGGCAGGTGCCTGGTGGAAACAGGTCTGGTTTCAGACTCAGTTTTAGCACCAAAACAGCCTTTTGATTACCTTTATTAGGAGAAAGAAGGTGGGCTGTAACCTGTTGGTTCCCTTTAGTGACATTCTATACAATTGACCATAGTGTGTTTTTAGAAGAACTTAGAGGGTTGTGAGTTAGGGCACTTGGAGTTATTTCTTGAAATTCTTAGCAGTGAATATATTTGATTGTTTTAATGTTTTTTCAGATTTTTAAAATGCGTTAAATTTTTTATAAAAGTGTTTTGCTTTGCAGGGCTCATTTGAGAGGAAGGATGGGCTAGAAATTGAGTGAATGAATAATTGCTGTGTCCCCCACCCTCACTCTTTCTTCCAAACAGGTTGTAGGAGGAAAAATGACTGAATCAGGTCGGCTATGTGCATTTATCACCAAAGTAAAAAAAGGAAGTTTAGCTGATACAGTGGGACACCTTAGGCCAGGTATGAGAGGAACATTCAGCTGAATTATGTAACTGGACAGTGTCAATAATGATTGTTTTTTGGTGCATTCTGTGATTTAAATGCAGTGATTTACTTCTATGCTGTTGAGAACACTGTTAATCTCTTCATCTATTCTAATTCTTATATTTTACTTGAGGGTTAAAAGTTGTGGTTGTATTTTAAACATTTTTTTAAAAAAATCAAACCTTATATTCCTTTGGAAGAGCTGAGATTATCCATTCTTTGAGTTATTCTGCTTCTGTGGCATAGCTTACTTACATTTTTTATTATGTTAATTTATACCAATTTCTATTCTGTTGCTTTCTTTCCCCCAGGGATGTAATATTATTTATTTATTTAATTTCATAAAATTTACATACTGCTTGATTGTTTTAAAAAAACCCTCATAGTGGTTTACAAAAGATAAAGCAAGAAAATCAAGAAAACATTACAACTCTACTTTAACAACCCTTTTTTATTACAAAAGTCAAAATACTAAAACAGATTGAAAGTACCTCATATATAGACTATGTAAGTCATATGCCAAGGATTACCGCTCTTTTGTTAGGGGGACCCAATTAGAGTTTTTCCTTTGTTTGAAGATAGCATACATGCTGTTTCTAGTTCTCAGCCTAAAGTGGAGCTTGCTTAAACTATGCTCCCAACTTGATGGTCTCACCCACAGGTACAGGATTGTTACATCTCTGTTTAACATGCAGATGGCTTATTATCTCAGTGTGTTCATTTTTGAAAAATCTAGAAATGGATGCCTTCAAATTCAGTTGGATTATTCTGTATAATATAAGAGAAGGTGAACAATACGAAGGGAACCAATGGAGCAGCTGTTCTATTTTGAGGCTATTCTGTTAATTTACATCAATAGGAAAACTGTGTTTCTTCACAGACATTTTCCTGTAGAATAATATATTCTCTTAGAAGGAATTCATATTTGGGTTGAATTATATTTCTGTATTATTAGTTAATGTTAGGGCTGATACATAACTTTAAAAAACCTTTTCTAGATTAAAAAAGAGTCAAACGTGAGCAATTCAGCAAGAACACAACCTACAGTCAAGTTTTCCTTCTGAAACAAACTCTTATGGCTACCATTGCAGGTGATGAAGTGTTAGAATGGAATGGAAGGCTTTTACAAGGAGCCACATTTGAAGAAGTGTACAACATCATTCTAGAATCCAAACCAGAGCCACAAGTGGAACTTGTAGTTTCAAGGCCAATTGGGTAAGTACAGGTTCCCTTCATGAATTGTTTAGAATATACACAGGCATGACAAAATTAAAAAATAAATAAAATCAATTTCTCATCCCACTAGTTATTCCCACATGAGTTTAAACTCACAGATGAGTTTAATGATTTTCCTAAGAATAAGCTCTTGGAATTCAAACCCAAATTCCCCCTTTTGGTTTAAGTTTAAAAAGCAAATAGTCCCTCGTTTGATTCATTTGTAAGCCTAAAGCTATAGATTAGAGCTTGTGTTGCTTGCTGAGACTGCCTACCAGCAGCCACTTCCTGCCACCAAACCAGCCCATTGCCAACCACCTCCCTTTCTTTTATACCTTGCTCCTCATCTCCTCACAGCTCCCCCAACCCCCTGTCCTTCTACCATTGGTAGGAGGAGGGGAATAAAGGGAACAACAGGGAAGGACAAAAGTCTTTATCCTCTTCATTCCCATCCCCACAACAGTGGTAGCAACAACAACAATTACAATAGGGGGAGTGTAGGAAGGTTGGCCTGAACTGCCTGCCTGCCTGCTCCACCAGTCTGCTCGCTTGTGCCATCTGCCTGGGCCACCATCCCGCCTTCTTCCCCTTCCCCTGGTCTGGTGGCAGTGGCAACAACAGGGAGCATTCTGAAAGCCCCAAGCAGACTGGAAACCATGGTTTGATATCCTGCTTTGTTCACCAGAGGGGATTGGAAAGATGTAGGCAAGAATCTTTTATAAGCTTGTTCTCTTAATGAAACCATAGTTTCTTGTTATTACATGTAAACCAGACCCTTCAAATTGCAGAGCTAGGGAGTCACATTCAAAAGCTAAATAACTCTAGATGTAATTCTTTATGGAACTAAGTCAATAAATAAAATCTAAGCAGAGTTGCGTCTTATTGAAATGAATAGAATTTGTGCACATTGTGTGTGTGTGTGTGTGTGTGTGTGTGTGTGTGTGTGTCATTCCATATGGCTGTAGAGAGAGCTGAAGAGGTGAGGGGTGGTTTGGTTTACCGGAACAAAAAATGCTTCTCACTTCTGATCTGATTTGGATGCCATTGTTAGAAAATATCCAACTTGGATGGTTTGCTTGGATCACTTTCAGTGCGTTTTGTTGACATGTTGACATGTTTTGTTGACATGTTCATCAGTTGTACACTATTCTTGTGACTGTAATTCATTTTGACTGTTTTGAATTTTAAATTATTGTAATTTACCATGGCATCTGCTTGTGAAGGGTAGACAATAAATAAATAAATAACTTTCCAAGATACTCTTGTTAGTTTTTATGTTATACAACTATCTCTATCACACATACAACTACATCTGTACATCTATGGAAATATTTATATATTTATAGAAAAAACAACAGTATATTTTCTGTGATTTTGCAGTGTAATATTCTATCTTCAAGTTCCATATTGTTTTGTGCTAAGTAACCCTATAGGACATAGATAAAGTATAAACATGATTTGTTTTTCATAATTGCAGAGATATTCCCAGAATACCTGACAGTACGCATGCACAGTTGGAGTCCAGTAAGTTTCATTTTTCTGGATTGAACGCAAGCTGGAAATTGAAAAGATGTTTGTGTTCATTCTAAATTTTGCCTCTTTGTCTGTATCTGTATAGGTATCGCTCTTCTATGTGTCTTATCTATGTTTTCTATCATTCTTCAATAATAAACTATCAGAAGTCAGGAAATCTAATGCTAGGGTTGGCATTCTTTTATAAATTCACTCTTCTCTTTATTAAAAAGGGAAGAACAACCTAGTGGGTAAAAATAGGATTGACGTCAATCCTAACTTCAATTTCCTGCTTTTTTGTTAATGCTGTGTGCTGCAGCCTTATTAAATAAAATGCATTTCATTATGTTCAGTATTTAAAATCAGTATTTTTATATTTTAGAGAAAATACTACACCATACAAATATTTTAAAGTGATTGAATATTTGGCCTTTACGGATCTTATTAATGTTTTGGTATATGCCAGGTATCAAGAATAGAGCATGCCAACAGCAACGTCGGAGTGACAGCTCAAAACCTTAAGTTTTGGCAGATTCATCTGCACAGCTGTGTAAGATTGAGATGCTGTTTTCTTCTTCACTTTAGTGTTGGTTGGGGGAATCATCCCAAATAGGGCAGATTCTTCCACACCATTTGGATTGAATTCCCTCCCACTCCAGCCCCGGAAGATATAGCCCACAATGCTCGTTTCGTCCCCCTGACCATCTGGAGGCATGATCGGACTTCCAGTTGTACAACATTGGAGACAACCCATAATTAATTGTATCAGCCATTAATTTATTGTTGGATGTAAAAACCATAATGATTTTAAGACCCCTATGGCATCTTCTTACTGGAGAAATAAAGCTTGTAACCAAAAATATTTTTTTCAAGATGAAAAATGTTATTTCCTTGACTTACTCTAAAAATAATATAACAAGCAAACAATTTATTTGAGGAGACTTTATCCTGCCAAACCCAAATATTCAAAAACAAGTTCTTGTTTTGCAGTGTTTTTAATATAGGTGATAGCAATTGAGCTGCAGTCCTCAAGATACAGAGCATTTGACTTCGATCCAATCCCAATGATTCAAGCATATGTTTAAGTTTCCATTAATATAATGGATCTTTAAGTGCTTAGCTTTGGCTAAATTATACCCATTGTTTTGTTCATCATGTTCATATTTAGAGATTAAATCAAGTTTTAAGATTATCTGTTACCTTTTCAACACACTGTGTATTCGTGTATTTTTATTCAAATGATCCTTCTCTTAATGTTTATATAATCAGAATATGTTTAATAAAGTAAAATAAATTATACTTTCAGGTTCTAGTTCGTTTGAATCTCAAAAAATGGACCGGCCTTCTATTTCAGTCACTTCTCCCATGAGTCCAGGCATGTTGAGGGATGTTCCACAGTTCTTATCTGGACAACTTTCAGTATGTAAACATTTGTTCAGTTTGTTCTTATTTACTTTGTTGGTTGTAATAAAGTATTGCTAATGGAAAATGCCAGGTAACTATATACTGAAGTTGTTACTACCCTTAATTCTTTTATTCAGCTATTTCTCAACATGAATTACAGGCAACCCCCATTTACGCAGGGGTTATGTTCCAAGCCATTGTGTGCATTGGTGGCGCATGCGTAAGGCCACCCCACCCTGTTTTGTTCCTGGTCCTGTTCCACCCTCTTCTGGTGCTGAACATGGTGCACAGTTGTGCATGCATCAAATATATTCAAAATCGGAGTTGCCTGTAATTGCCTGAAATTACAATCTCCTCCTTTATTCAGGATATTTATATCTAATATTTTCAGTTTGCAGAATTATATTTTTCATTTCCATATGTAAATCATGAATGTGCACAGTTGGCTACAGCTATTCATAACAGATTCTATAAAACATACTCAAGGAAAATGTAGAGTCCCATGTATGGGACTGAAAAATTATTCATGTCTTAAATAATTTGAAAGAACTGAAGCACAAGCTTCCACAACCCCTTCCTGAGCTAGTCTGAGAATCTGTCCACTAGTTCTTGATCATATTCATTCTACTAATTATCACTGTGGCACAAGATTTCACACAGAGAACAAAGCATTTTGGCGACTGTGAACCTATTCTTTTTCCTTGGAAGCGCAAAAATGATTTTCAAAAGTGTGTACATTTGAAATCTACACCAGTGCTTCCAGTAAAACAATTCATAATATTAATGAGTGATATTAGTTTGAAAAGTGTGAGCATGATGATCAGCAATTTCGGAAGAGCTGATGTTTAAGTGGTAGTAGGTAGAGAATGAATACAGAATGTATTTATGTCAAGAGAATACACAAAATATAGGGAAATTGGAAGGCAATTTCTTTGGCAGCAGGATGTGCAGTCCACCGGGTACTTGTTCTGACAAATAACATTGGGATTTGCTGAAGAATGGGAAACTTTGGCAGGGACTGAGATTTTCTTGTTCAATAATAATAATAGTAATAATTTCCCATGTGTTTTCCCACACTGCTTATATTGAAACCACTAGAGTTTTACTGTGACAGAACGAGAACAAGGACTCTGATTTCTCTTGGAAGTAGCTTGTAGTAGCATAGCTTACTTTTCTCTTTGGTCTGACATGATGGATTGTAGTCCTCAATAGACATAGGAATCAGATTGTAAAAACATGAACAATACCTAATTCTCTGGAGGGAGAAGCTGCACTTACCCTACATTAGGAAACAGTAGACTATTGTTCACGTCCATTTTTATCCCCTGGGATAGACAAATCTGCAAATGTTTGTTTCTCTTGGTTTCTCATTTTTCAGTCTTAAATTCAAGTCTCTCTGCAGCAATTTGTTATCATTGATTTTTTAAAATCCTCATGAAAATTTGGCAGCATCTTAGTGTGATTTTCTCCTGTACACACATTTTTTATCCAGTTTTGGCTAATAAATAGATTTTTAAAGGAACTTCCCCCCAAATAATGCATTTTTGTTTAACTAATGTATGCATGTTCTGTACACCTTTACCTAACATATGCATTTTTGTACATGTTGGTTAGAGAAGTACAATACAAATTTTGGAAAAGTTCAGATTTTGAAGGATAGTTGTATTTCAACTGAGTTATGGATATTTGAGTGCACACACTCATGTGTTTTTTCGCAAGGAAAATAATGGATGGAGGGTGTGTAGAAGTCATGCTGTTTTGCATAGTTTCTCTCACGTGATCCTCCTTCTCTTGCTTATCAGTGTTGGGTGCCTTGTCTTTTCAGTACAGTTTGCAAAAGTAGGGCTGAGGTTCTTTGTTGGCGTTTATCTCTAAATTATTTCGATACGTTTAGTACCTGTTAACTATAAGTGTGCTTCATCTACAATATATGTTTTGTCTGGCTGCTGACTTCTTGTTAAAAGTGATCCCATTTTTGTACAATGTGTTCCATCACTAGGTTTCCCCTTCTGTGCTTATAATTTTCTAAACGTGGAAAATTTAATATAACACTAGTCCATGCTTCTTGATATGTGTACTGTGATCCCTAGCTGGGGGGTGATCAGCTGGTGTGCCATGAGTTGCTGCTGATTCACTTAAAATCCTATTTACCCATTGTGACTTTGAGGACAGTGGGAGAGGAGGTAGGAGAGTCATCTGGGCCTCCACACTGACTTTAGTGTGAGTGTTTTATATCACCTTTTGTGCAGGTATAACATCCTGTCATTGCTGGGGCTTGCACCAGACCTTCACCTGAGCATAGTATCTGGACTAAACTTTGCTTTTCCTCCATCATGCCCCCAATTCCGCTGAGATTCTCTCTCCCCCCCCCCAGCCACACCCATCTGCCCTGTTATGTCATCCTGTGTGACATCAGGTGGGAGTCAGGTAAAGTGGCCTGCACTTTGCCTGCACAGCATTTCTAAGCTGTTTCAGCAGCATTTTTGTCACCTGACGTGTTTATGATGTCAGGTAATGGACAGGTGGATGGCCATGCACTCCTGGCAAACTTGGCTTGTGGGGCTTGTGGGTTGAAAAAGTTCCCCACCCCTGTTGCAGGGGTTCCACTAGCTGTAGTACCACCTGTCACTACAGCCAGTGTTAATTTGCTATGTTGTCGTATCTTTTGGGCTGCCAGTGCAAGAGCATTTCATCGTGAAAGTATCCCACCCATTAGGCAGTGTAGTGATTTTCAGGTATCCCTAACACTTTTTCTTCAAACAGCCATTAATTTGGTCACTAAAGACCAAACTTGATGACTGTTTTTAAGTTTCTCTTAGCATGTGTCTCCCACAAATTGTCTTTAATTCATTATAATCCATCTGACAGAATATGTTTTTGGAAAGATAAAAAGTATATGTTCCAACCAGCTTTATTTAAACACTTCTAAGACCTATTTTTGGGACGCGGGTGGCGCTGTGGGCTAAAGCCTCAGCGCCTAGGGCTTGCCGATCGAAAGGTCGGCGGTTCGAATCCCCGCGGCGGGGTGCGCTCCCGCTGCTCGGTCCCAGCGCCTGCCCACCTAGCAGTTCGAAAGCACCCCCGGGGGCAAGTAGATAAATAGGTACCGCTTACCAGCGGGAAGGTAAACGGCGTTCCGTGTGCGGCTCTGGCTCGCCAGAGCAGCGTTGTCACGCTGGCCACGTGACCCGGAAGTGTCTCCGGACAGCGCTGGCCCCCGGCCAATAAATGTGAGATGGGCGCACAAACCCCAGAGTCTGGCAAGACTGGCCCGTTCGGGCAGGGGTACCTTTACCTTTACCTTTAAGACCTATTTATTTCATCAGGAGAAATTGAAACAAATGCATAATACTCCCAATACATAGTTTTAGCTGATCATGCCCTTTGTTTCACAAAGACTAGCTTTTTCAAGAAGAAAGTTAAAAATCAAGGAGCATTTCTTTCTGCAATATCTATTTGAAATGAGCTGAAGTGGTATAAAACCATTAACTTGACTGAGTTTTATATGGAATCTACAGCATTTCAGAGCAAGTCTAGATTCTGCATGGCATGGTCATGAAGCCAAATCAGAGTGAGTGCAGGAACAGAAGGCAGTGATTCCTACCCTCATTCTGATGTCTTATGACAGAAATGTTGAATAAAACAACACCCAACGGAGCAAAATATAACTTCTGCCAGGATCCAACAATGGGAAGAGTAACCTCTACTGTTAGGACCATATGAACAGGCAGCAGGGGTAGCAAAACTGCGAGCACAGTTTTGTAAAATCTTTCATTCCCCAAGTCCCTGTTCTATACCAAAGAATATTCTAAAGTGCCTTTGGCGCGCCTCTAGCTCACACTGAATAAAACTTATTGGAATCAGTTTTTATTCTGGGGAAGTGGCCTTACCGATACTGTTGGTTTGTCTTCTGCTGTAGGTTTGGGTGCACCGCAGACTGAAATTAGTTGTGGCCTTGGTCTAGGATTTTTGCCCTGATGTTGAAATATCAACATCTTGATGTCGAGACCTGCTAAGTGGTTTTCATTAAATGATTAGTTCGAGTCGGCCCTAGCAGAAATGCCTCAAAAGGTTGCAGTGGGTGGTTGCTCATCTCTTCAGAGGAATTTGCCGTATGAAGTACTGCAGGAGTCCATCTTGCTCATCCTACTGTTCAGCTGTGGAAATCTTGCATAATATTGAAGTGGAGTCAATATTTAGATGACTCACAACTCTGCATTCTTTTTCATCTGACCCATATGCTGTAGTTGTATTCAGGAACCACAAATGAACTGTGCACTGTTCCCTCGAGTACAACTGAGTCACTGGATTCCCTCTTCCTTCCTTGTGGTTCAGGCAAAAACTTGCTGTAGGCCATCATTAAGAACCTTGCAAGGGAGATGTATAAACAAAGTTTTAAATAACAGTAACAGTTAAATTACCAACACATGTGTAGAGCAATTCTGTTATGAAGGCTCAACCTGAAAACACAGATGGTGGATAGACAATCGTTTAGCACCAAGTGGTTCTTTGACACATATGCTGTTCATCTATAATGACTGACATAAAAAAGTGGTGAAAACAACTTTGTCACCCATTGGTAGCCATCAAAAATCTGAGGACTAAGGAGCGGGGCGGAGGTTCATGTAGATAAGCTTAATAGAAACTAAAGCCAGAAACACAGGAATGATAGAAATACTCATATTTTGATTTCTTATTATCTGGGCTTGTATTATTGCTTTGCATACTCCTGGATATCTCATGATAATTGAAACTACAATATTGGCAAAGGGTGCTTTTCACTAATTCAGTCTGATAAGGCAGCTTTCTGTAACCTTGGGGATTAGACTATTGTTCTACTTGGCACTGACTTTTAAAACTGTTCAGAAATTGTAGTGAACACAGTATGTGATGACTTCCTAACTGTGAAGTGCTTATCTGGAAGCACATTACTGTAGTCTCCTGGAAGAAATGTACACCTCTGGTTTTGTTTTTAAAAGCTGACATTGCTTCAACTATATACACACTTAATAGAGCAATTCTGCGCTCTGTTCTACTGTCATAGCCTCCTAAAACTGAGCCAATTGTGTACTATTGTATGAAATCCTGTCCATAATTGTGGAATTTCTTCATGACATTTTTCAAAAGGCAAACTTTCAGTGACCAGGATTAATCTCGAGATGCTGGTGTTGTGGTGATGATTATTGTGGTTTGAAGGGATTATATTGTTTAATTAGTTGATTAGATTCAAATACTTATTCTTACCTATTTATTTATTTATTGAATGCATTGGCTCATTTTGAATCTTTGCAGAAGTGTGAGGAAAAGCAATCAGTAAAGAAGAAAATATTCATAATGATTTAAAATTATATAATTGCTCTGTAATGTCAGAAGAGCTACTAGCAATATACTGATCTCCAAGAAACGGACAGAAATGTATTGTTGGTTTGCTAGCATAAGTAATACTTATGAAAAATATTTGCCTTATCATGAAGTCAAAAAGAATTCAGATGGGGCTCTGATTAGGACTAGAGCTAATCCTATTCAGGATACTTTTGTACAGTTTATTTACCAGCGTATGCATTTTATAACAAAATGTAAAATCCATTTGGTCATGTATTTTATTATTTACTTCACTACATTTATGCACTCTTGAGTGTAATGAAACTTTAAACCAGTTCAAAGCATGTTTGTTTCTCTGTTAGTACAACTAAATTACTTTGGGGTTTATCCATACACACAGGCTATGTAAATAGACTAACAGTCCTCAAATATACTCAATATAAGCTGATTCTTCTTTTTGATGTTGATATGGCACATTTTGAAGGACAACTAATTAGCAAGTGTAGCAAAACAACCTTTATTAGCGAGATCTGCAATGTATCTTGGGTGTTGTGAACTGCCCTGTGATCTTCAGATAAAGTGCGGTATACAAATTTAAATAGGAGTCATCATCATCTGCATCCAAGAAGGAAGCTTACGGTAAATTGAAACCAGTTTTTCTGGTCAGGCAGAGGGCAAAAGGAGATGAATTAGGAAGCATTTAATTGAGTTAGAAGTACAGTCCTGATATTATTTTGGGAATAAGGATGCTTCCCATGGGAGTGTTATCTTGCAGATGGGTTGTTCTTGTACATGATGAGCCCATGAGGGTAAACACACTGACTTCTGAACCATTATATTAATTGCTATTCTGACTGCAGTGCCTCCCCAAAGCCTCCCCTGCACCCCCACCAAAGAACCAGAGAGAGTCTCTCATATCCAGCCCCTGCCCCTCACCCACACCTGGGAGTGCTTGTGGGGGCAGCAACAGCATAACCACAATACAGGTTGCTGCAGGATCGAGCCCATTGTCAAGCCTACTCTGTAGCAGAGATAGCAGGAAAGTGGCCCCTGTTTGGGTCTTGTTAAGCAAATTGCTTTGAGGTGCCTGGTTGTTTCAAGTGTACCATCTAGTCTTTAGGTACAGATGAATGTCAGTTGCTGCGGCCCAAGGCTGTGGACAAGGAATGGTGCAGCCTCCACAAGTAGTGAGTGCCTCATTGTGGAAAGAGTCATGCCCACCAGCCATGAAGGAGGCAGCAAGTCACGGGCTGCTCCGAAAGAAGCGCTTCCTTGGAGTGCAAGGACCAGAACCACTATGAGCCAGTTGATAGGTGCACATTGACTTGGAAATGTGTGGAATTCCCTCCTTGCAGACAGATTATGTGCACACTCTTCAGGGGCCCAGTGAATGAGCATAATTGCTGATTCTGCACATTAACCACCCAGTTTATTCTATTCTATTCTATTCTATTCTATTCTATTCTATTCTATTCTATTCTATTCCGTTCTGTTCCGTTCCGTTCCGTTCCGTTCCCTTCCATTCCATTCCCCATAATATATGCACTCTGTATTGCCTTTTACACTTTTATTGTAGGGCATTCTAGGGATTTTGGAAAATCAAGAGCAAAATATAAATGCTTTAAGTAAAATAAAACATTTCCCAATTGTACTGACCACAACATTTTACTGGGAGATGCTAGGGTCATTTTGCCTGTGAAACATGCAACCATTGACCCACACTGCCCCCACTTGTGGTTGGGCAGCTAAATATTGGCTTGGCTGCCTCCCAACGCTGTGGATGGGAAGTGGGGGAACTGCAACGACAGCAGAGGGGTCCATACTTTTGACATAACACATAGAGGCTCACGTGTTCCTGATATCCTTTGGTCAACTGTAAACAAAATGGCCAGCTGTTGCTCAGGCAAGAAGCAAATGAAAGGAAGGATGTGGTGTTAGAGGTCACACACCAGAACATTGTCATAGGTGACAAACTGCCCATTAAAAATGGGCTAGCTATACCAGCAATGACTGGGGGTGTGTAACAGGTTATTTTTAGTCATTAGATTTTGTATCAAATGGGTAAATCTGGATTTAACCAATAAAAGTACAGACTGGCATTTTGAGCATGATAATGTTGTGTGGATGGTGCAAAAAAGTGTGCATGAGTAGCACTGATTCTGCTGTAAACTCGCCTGGAAGCACCCTAACAGTGCTTGCTTTTCTGTTTGTCCCCACAATGCTTACTCAACTTGTAAACTTTATTTTTTAAAAAAAATTAAATATTGTTATGCTCTCTCCTATGAATTGCAGCATATTTTCTAAGAGTATATATTCACAGCTATATTTACCACTATTGTATGATTTTCTTTTCAACCAGTTTGTGCCAGATATCTATATTGCCACTTTCCACTTTAGTATTGGTTTATTTTTAAGCTCAAGATGCAGGGAAACCCTGGTTTTAAAATCCATGCAATCTGTGGTTGCTCAGTGCTAGAGAAAATGCATTCTGTATAATCTCAGGAGTAGTTTTATGTTACTTCTTCAGACATTGAAGATCTTAACCTTAGCTGTGCTTTGCCCCTAATTATGATAAGCTTGGAGTAGTATAGCTTTATTTTAGAAATGCTAAGTGCTCACAACAAACACAGTTTCCCCCCTATTACCATTGATTGAAACCATAAAGAAAAAGTTTATGAGAAATTATGAAATATTTGGTCTTGGATCTGCTAATGAATTGCATCTATGTCTCTGTTACATCATTTTATACTGGTTATTATGGACGGATTCACTAACGAGCCCTGTGCAAGAGCTTCTGCTTGTGTAAGAGGGCTTCCCCTCATTCCATCCTCCTGCTGTTGCAAGGGATAAAGATCAGCCAGACGCAGCAATGGAGAATAAGAAGGTGAAGTTTATTGCCAGGCAATAAGGACCCAGTTGGAATCTCTTCCAAAGAACTGGGACCCCGATTGACAGAAATACAGGGGTCTTTATACCTGAGCAAATCACAGCAAATCATAGATCATAAGACAATCATGAAGGATTCATAACTTGGTCAGCAAAATATCAGCCAATCAGCAAGCAGTTGTCACGCTCCTAGCTACTGGTATAGCACTGGTCCTGCACAGGGTTCAAGTTCCGCTTTCCAATGCTCCAGTGACGTTCAGTCTAACCTTTCCCCTAGTTATGACAGGACAGGGAGCTTGGACATTTTGTGGTTTTGCTCTTCCTGTTCTGTGGATTAATTTAGCCTGTTCCTGATGGGGAATTTGTACCAGAATCCCTGACTCATGTCTTGTCCGGGGTGCACAGATGTTTCTAGGGGAAAGGTCGGTTCCTAACTTTGCTGTTTCAAGCAGTTTGCATTTTAGCTAAGGCACAGCTTCCCTTTTGATTCAAGTGGATTTATAAAATACTGTAATCCTTGATTCGTGTAAGCATATATTGAATATATTGATTATTGATAACTGGTTATATGAATAATGTAGGGGTAGCCCTTCCTTCCTTGCCTCATTCCCCCCTTTTCAAGCTCAGAGAGAAGATTCATCTGACTCCTGAGCTTGAACACCACTCAGGACATCAGTGTAACCCGTTGCTTCCTGCAATGGGGCTTGTTCCTGCACTGGGACCTGTTCCTGCACTGGGACCTGTTCCCCAGGCATTGGGACGTGTTCCCTACGCATTCGCTCGTAACCATCGTCTTCTTCTGGCTCATCTGGCACTGGGGGCAAAGCTCTGTATATTGCCATGATGTGAGGGTCAGTGAGATGCTTAACATTGCGGGCTATCATTCCCCTAAGCAAAGACAAACAACAAGGGATTACAGAAAGAAACAACAGAAAACCAATTCCTCCTATGGCTAAGGCGGTCAGAATGCCATGCACCCACCCCTCTCCTGGTATCCACGACCATACCTTTTCCCAGGGATTCTGGGTGGGTGTGTTGTCAGCTACCAGAGACTGCAGTTTTTGCAATTGGTCCTCAATTGTTTTGTTAAGGTCGTGGAATTTAACCTGGCACCGACCTTTTGGGACAATTTTACAAAACCCGCCTGCTCGTGCAAGGAGGTAGTCCAAAACCAATCTATGGGTCAATGTCAGCTGGTTCAAATCCTCAACCTCTGACTGCAAGGAGCGCAAGACATGGGTGGTGGCATTGATAGTTTTCTCCAGCCTGCATGTAAGAGCAAACAGTGCCTTTCTATTTTGCTCAGCAACTATTCCTGGGTAAATTCCCATTGAGAGGAATCCTATAAATCCACCCCCAACGCTCCCTACAGAATTTGTCAGATAAATTTCATCTTCACAGTGGTCGCCCAGGGCCACCCTTTTCCGTCTGCTTGCAAGGTGAGGTACCTTGTGATTGAACTGCACTGCAACCGGAAAGGTAAATGCCCCCACGCCAACACACTGGTAATTTCCTGGATGGAAATTTGTTGCCAATCCATCATATAAAAACCAGAGGTTAGGATCTTTAATCATCCAACCAGAACAAATGGACCCTTGTCCGGTAAAATTAACCGAATATTGAGGAAAATATGGGTACAGATCTGAAGAGGTAGTATTGCCCTGGTAGGAGGCATTGTGGGATCCCCAAAGCCAAAATTTATCCGAGCATTGGGTATAATTTCCCAGCCATCCTTTGTCCATGTGGTACTTAACTTGGGGCCAATACTTCCATTTAGAATTCCATACTCCGGTGGCATGACAGCAAAAACATAGACCTTTTGTGGTTCTGGTATATCTGAGATATCTGTAGGGGATGTCATTCATTTCAATAGGTGGGGCTGCAAAGAGACCACTCTGATTGTAAAGTAGGCCTGCCAACACGACATCAGGATCCTTGATTAATCCTGGTATAAGGGACATGTCTGCTACCTTCCTTGGGTGTTCATAATATAGGGTAGCATTTTCCCCATATATCTGGAACATGTGTTCAGCATGGTTTATAAAAACATTACCTACTACCATTGGGCCTCTCTGGAGCCACAAGCACATCAAACTCAACAGGAGCTTCATTTTCATTTTCATCTCCCCCACGTATACCTTCAAGGTTGAATCTTATGAGTTCTGGCTCTAGGTTGATGTTTATACGGTGATCCTTCTTATATACACAATATACAATGATTAGGACCAGAAGGAGTGAAATTGCAACAATTATATAAGGTAAGGTAAAGGTAAAGGTACCCCTGCCCGAACGGGCCAGTCTTGACAGACTGTGGGGTTTGTGCGCCCATCTCACATTTATTGGCCGGGGGCCAGCGCTGTCCGGGGACACTTCCGGGTCACGTGGCCAGCGTGACATCGCTGCTCTGGCGAGCCAGAGCCGCACACGGAACGCCGTTTACCTTCCCGCTGGTAAGCGGTACCTATTTATCTACTTGCACCCGGGGGTGCTTTCGAACTGCTAGGTGGGCAGGCGCTGGGACCGAACAGCGGGAGCGCACCCCGCCGCGGGGATTCGAACCGCCGACCTTTCGATCGGCAAGCCCTAGGCGTTGAGGCTTTAGCCCACAGCGCCACCCGCGTCCCATTATATAAGGTAGCAGGTACCAGAACATACCCTTCAGTGAGATATAGCCTCCCGCTCGGCTGCACCCAGTGGACTTATTGGTGGTCCCCAGGTTCTGGTCGAACTGGTGAGGTCAACTCACACCGTATACACTCTGCAACTGCTACCTTGAAGGGACCTGTGGGTGGTGGAGGAAAAACAACTACAGCGACCAGTATAGCACCGGGAAATGCTCCTTGGGGAGGTGGGTAGGAAAAGCAACGTATGGCCCTCCTAGGTTCCCCTGGCATGTACTTTCCCTTGTATGTGAACTATTGTTGTGGACCTGCTTGTGCCCAATCTGGTATGTAGAATTCCCAATGAAAGAAAGGAATGTAACAACCGTATGTAGTTACCCAATCCACCCACTTGTCAATAAGGACCCCCCTTTTGTTCACCCTTGTTATTGTTATTTTTACTAAGGGTTTATGAGCAAAGTCTGGCTGGAATCTGGGATTGACTGTAATTTCAACTGGTAGGGGTCCTCCCATACGCTGGTGCAGCTCCTCAATCTTCCGGTGTGCGTAGACTCACTGGCTTCCGGGGTGCAGTGAGAGCAGACCTGTAGTCCCGTCGCCCGTGCTCCTGC
This sequence comes from Podarcis vaucheri, assembly GCF_965113315.1. Taxonomy (NCBI): domain Eukaryota; kingdom Metazoa; phylum Chordata; class Lepidosauria; order Squamata; family Lacertidae; genus Podarcis; species Podarcis vaucheri. Next base: position 72,350,999 of record NC_138766.1, read on the forward strand.
CCGCTTCCGGTGGGGCTAGGTGCAGGGGTTCCTAGTGAGCTTCAGCTTCAGAGGGTTAGATGGGTTCAGCTCACAGTTCCAATGACCCTCAGACCGCTTCAGACGAGAATGATGAATCCACGGGGTTACTTCCGCAACTTTCACCGCAGTTGGTGTGGCCAGCAGAACCGTGTAGGGACCTTTCCACCGAGCCGTCAGCGGTTCGTCTTTCCAATCCCGAACCCAAACTCGGTCTCCTGGCCGAAAAGGATGTACTGGTTCGGATAGGCAGATGGGAATGCGTTGGAGACACCACCTGTTTAAATCAAGAAAAATACGAGAAAGAGCCTGGATTTGATCTGCAGTTATTTGCCCCCCCCCCCTTGAGTCAAGTCTGCTGTTTTCCCCCTTGCTATTGGAGGTGGTCTCCCATACAAAAGTTCAAACGGAGAAAGTTTCAGTCTCTTTGTTGGTGAACATCTGATCCTAAACAAAGCAATAGGCAACATGTCTACCCATTTACAATGAGTTTCCTGGCACAATTTTGCTAACTGCGCTTTAAGAGTCCGATTCATCCTTTCTGTTTTCCCTGAGCTTTGAGGTCTATAGGCTGCATGTAGTTTCCATTGTATTTGCAAGGCTTTGCATACACCATCTACTATTGATGCGATGAAAGCTGGACCATTGTCACTGCCTATACACCTTGGAAGACCAAACCTTGGAATGATTTCCGTTAAGAGGCGTTTTATAACCTCCTGGGCTTTTTCTGTTCTAGTAGGATATACCTCAGGCCAACCTGTAAGAGAACATGTGAAGACCAAAAGAGCCTTATACCCCTTTGCCTTTGGCATTTCTGTAAAATCCACTATTAAATTTTCCATTGGCATTAAGCCTGTTTGCTGTATTCCTGGTGGAGGAACTGGGCCTTGCTTGGGGTTGTTTTTTGCACACAGAAGGCATGCCCGTGATACTGCTTCTGCCAGCTGGGAAATCCTTGTTATGTAGAATTGCCTATTCAGGCTTTCCCGCAATGCTGTGGCCCCATAGTGAGTGGACTCATGATATTGTTTCACTATGTTCCTGCCTAAGGCTTCTGGAATAAATACTCGTTGGTCTGGGAGGATAAACCATCCATCCTGTGGTGGCATTCTGTATCCCCCTTCCTGCTGTGCCCATTCCTGTTCTGCCTCCGTGTAGATGGGCTTTATTTGGTCTAAATCAACTGCTGTAGGAAGAAGAGATGCTGTTATAGAGGCAGGTGGCGGTGGCAATAAAGCTGCCCGTTTTGCAGCCAGATCCGCCAATTGATTTCCCTTTGCTGCTTTTGTGGTTCCCTTGCTGTGGCCTCGGCAATGTATGACTGCAACCTTTCTCGGAGCCCACACAGCTTCCAAAAGCGTTTCCAATTCTGGGCCATATTTCAGTGCTTTCCCTTCTGCCCCTATGAGCCCCCTCTCTTTCCACAAAGCTCCGTGGGCATGTAGAGTTAAAAAAGCAAACTTTGAGTCTGTGTAGATATTTACGCTGCAGCCAGCTGCTAGCTGAAGGGCTCTGGTTAAAGCCACAAGTTCCGCTTTCTGCGCTGAGGACGAAATTGGCAGAGGCTGTGCTTCAATGACATCAGCTAGTGTAACCACAGCATATCCAGCCCTCCTTTGCCCCTCCTTTACAAAGCTGCTCCCGTCCGTAAAATATTCTACATCTGGGTTTTTTAATGGTTCATCCTGCAAATCTGGACGGCTAGAGTAAATTGAGTCCATTACTTGAATGCAATCATGAGGTTCATGATCCACTGACTCAGGAAGGGGTAACAAGGAAGCGGGGTTCAAGGTGTTTACAATTTGCAAATGTACTTGTGGGTTTCCACACAAAAGCCCTTGGTAATTTGCCATGCGCTCGTTGGAAAGCCAATAACTTCCTTTGTATTCCATTAATGTCAACACAGCATGAGGCACATTCACATAAATCTCCTGTCCAAAGGTGAATTTAAATGCCTTTTTGACCAATAGGGCCGTTGCAGCCACCGATCGCATACAAGGTGGCCATCCTTTTGCCACTGCATCCAGCTGTTCTGACAAATAAGCTACCGGTCTTTTCCAACTTCCCAACACTTGAGTCAAGACCCCTGCTGCAATTCCAGATTTCTCATGAACGAAAAGAAAAAAAGCTTTTTCTGGGTTTGGCAAAGCCAAGGCTGGAGCCTGCATCAGTTTAGATTTTAATGTATTGAAAGCTTTCCTTTGCTCTGCATGCCATTCAAAATGAGCATTTTCTCTGCCTTTTGTACTTTCATATAGAGGCTTTGCTAGGGTGCTAAAATCAGGGATCCAAATTCGGCAAAAACTTGCAGCCCCCAAAAACCCCCGCAATTGTCTGCGGCTTGTGGGTTCCTTAATGACACAAATGGCTTCCTTCCTTTCTGATCCCAATGCCCTTTGCTGGTGAGAAATGTGAAAACCCAAATATTTCACTGTCTCTTGGCAAATTTGTGCCTTTTTCCGAGACACCTTGTATCCTGCCTCCCAAAGGAGATAAAGCAAATCCTCTGTGGCCTTTTTACAAGTTTCATAAGTATCACAACTGATCAATAAGTCATCCAAAAATTGAAGAAGAATTGTTTTCCCAGGTACTGAAGGGAATTTAGACAAATCCTGGGCAAGGGCTGTTCCAAAAAGTGTTGGCGAATTCTTGTAGCCCTGGGGCAATCTTGTCCACGTTAATTGAGTTTTTGTCCCCTTGTAAGGATCCTCCCATTGAAATGCAAATATTGGCTGACTCTGGGAGGCAATCCGGCAACAGAAAAATGCATCTTTTAAGTCCAATACTGTAAACACCCTTGCTTCTGCTGGAATTAATCCCAGGAGATTGTAAGGATTGGGCAAACACGGATGCACCGTCTGAATTAAATTATTTATCCTTTTTAGATCCTGGACTGGGCGAAATTGATCTGAATTTGGCTTGCGCACAGGAAAAAGTGGAGAATTCCAACTGGACTGGCACTTTACCAAAAGCCCATATTGCAAAAACTTGTCTATATGCATCTGCATTCCCTCTGCTGCTTGTCTTGGAATAGGGCATTCTGACCGCCTGACATTTCTCAATTCTAAAAGAGCCAATTTGTGGCCGGGATTTGACCTGCTGGGGCCACATCAGTTGACAATATTTCTTTAAAACTTCTTTACTTGGTCTGACCTCTCCTGGTTCTTCTGGAAAAACTATTTTAAAATTTTCTAACATGCAGTCTAGGGGTGTACAGGCTTGAGTTGGTTTTGAGCATTTCCCCCCCATAGTTCTGCAAAAAACTTTCGCCAGACAAAACACTTTCAGCTAGGCAGTTTCAAAAAATAGATCAAGGAAAAAAAACCACAGCACACTTCCTTTTTCAACTGAGATCTTACACATCCACCCGGCGTCCCGGGACTTTCACACAGACACACACAGCCCTTTCTCCCCCCTTGCCTGCGGCAAACAACTTGGCAGAAAAGCACACACTTTCATACAGCGTTTTTCCCTTTTTTTTCACTCTCTCCCCCCCACAGCTGTTTTCCCCAATTTTCCTGCAGAACCTCTTCCTATCCTTGGTTGACTCAGCTTCTCCTCCCTCACCCTTTTGGTGATCCTTTCCCTTTAACGGGAGGTTACTGGTGGGTCACCCCGAGTGTTGATCAGCACTCATTTTTTTTTCCTCAACTCACCGTGAGTTCCTGTCGTGGCGCGCCTTTCCTTTTGGCTCCCCTTCAAATTCTCCTTTTTCGGTCCTTGCCTCCGTCTTGTCGGGAGTCCGCGCCGAAGGCGATTGCCCTCCTCCTTCGGAAATGATGTCCGATCGGCGCCTGGAACGAAGCCAATAATCTCCGGGACGTCCTCCCCCCAAGAACCAGAGGCCGGCTCTTTTTGGGTAAAAAAACCCCACTGGCCTGTGTGATCCGAGTCACGGCACCAAATGTTGCAAGGGATAAAGATCAGCCAGACGCAGCAATGGAGAATAAGAAGGTGAAGTTTATTGCCAGGCAATAAGGACCCAGTTGGAATCTCTTCCAAAGAACTGGGACCCCGATTGACAGAAATACAGGGGTCTTTATACCTGAGCAAATCACAGCAAATCATAGATCATAAGACAATCATGAAGGATTCATAACTTGGTCAGCAAAATATCAGCCAATCAGCAAGCAGTTGTCACGCTCCTAGCTACTGGTATAGCACTGGTCCTGCACAGGGTTCAAGTTCCGCTTTCCAATGCTCCAGTGACGTTCAGTCTAACCTTTCCCCTAGTTATGACAGGACAGGGAGCTTGGACATTTTGTGGTTTTGCTCTTCCTGTTCTGTGGATTAATTTAGCCTGTTCCTGATGGGGAATTTGTACCAGAATCCCTGACTCATGTCTTGTCCGGGGTGCACAGATGTTTCTAGGGGAAAGGTCGGTTCCTAACTTTGCTGTTTCAAGCAGTTTGCATTTTAGCTAAGGCACAGCTTCCCTTTTGATTCAAGTGGATTTATAAAATACTGTAATCCTTGATTCGTGTAAGCATATATTGAATATATTGATTATTGATAACTGGTTATATGAATAATGTAGGGGTAGCCCTTCCTTCCTTGCCTCACTGCGGCCCCTGAAATTGCCTTGGGGGGTTGAGAGAACCCCCAGAACAGCATCGGGGAAGAGGGGGAGTCATTATGTCTGGCAAGCAGATATGCTGGGGCAGGTGGAATGTTTGTAATTGTGGCATGTTAAATTCTACTCAGTGTTTCTTATAGTGCGATCCTGAGCATGTCTACTCAGAACTAAGTCCCATTGGTCCAATGGGAATTACTCCCAGATGAGTGTGTATAGGATTGTAACCTTAGTTTTTTATACCTTAAGTTAATGGTGGGGAACCTGTGATCCACCAGATGTTGTTGTATCCTTGACTGCTAGCTATGCTGCCAGTGGCTGATGAGAGTCTAACAACATCTGGAGGGAACACAGGTTCCCACCACTGTCTTAACTTATTATAACCGACATTGCACACAGACAAATGTCTCCCTCTTCTAAATAAGGCAGCTTTTAACGCAAGCCACTCACTATGTGAAACAGGTTGTGTTATTTCTTATTGAGTTGAAAGTATGATTGGTGGAGGAACATACATAAATTTTAGTTTTTTAATAATGCAATTGCAGATTTAATTTATGCACTGCATATTTAACAGTTCTCGTTAGATAAACATGTTTGTGGTGTAAAGCAGTGTTTTATTAAAGTTGTGTGTCCTTGTTTTACTTTTGGTCTTTTAGTTTCCAGCGTGTTGTCTTTTTGGTTTTGTTTTATTGCTTTTTCTTTAATTTTGCTTACCAGAGCCAAAGCCTTAGTAGAAGAACAGCGCCTTTTGTTCCTAGGGTTCAGGTAAAGGCTTCATCTGCCTGACAGAAACTAAAGTTGTGTTTCCCTCTCCTACGTTTTGTTTGACTTGGAAAATGCATAGTAGGGAAATGTCACAGTTTGATCCATTTTCCCATTTTAATTTTAATGTGTTGCTTCAAACCATATAAACAAATTTCATATTGTCTTGTGAGCAGCTTGAAACTGCATGGTGATTAGAATACTGTACTAAACTAAAATTTAAAGAGACAACTAGTTTTTAGTTTTACTTTTTTTCTATATCTAATTAAACAAGCACAGATTTCAGCAATGATAATAACTGTGTGTTGCATAAATACATACCTTGAACTAGAATTAGTTGATCTTATGCTTTGGATGTTTGGCCTCATTGTATCAAGATTGGTGTCTCTTTAAATCACACATTTTCATTACAAAATTTCCTTTTTTGCATTTTCCAAATGACAGTAGTTCCCTGAGCAGAAGATGGGCAAATAAATTTGTACCTTGTCTAAGGAATGTGTACCTTGCGTTTTGACACATTAGTTGAAATATTAAAAACAATAATGATTACAAAACAATTTCCCATGACTACTAGGGATGACTAGTTCTGATCTTATTTGGGTACAAGTTGTTTGCCTTTTTTCATTAGGAATCCCTTAAGGTACTGTAGATTAACCCAACTGTAGGTTGTAAGAATGTCATAATGCTGATCTTGTTTTGCTGCATGCTTACCATTTTATTTATATTTTTTGTTTAGAGAACATTACCTGCTTTTGTTATAAAATATTTTTGTGGAAATGCTCATCATTTGTATAAATGCTGTATAAGCTTATTCTTTTCATGCTCTTTCACTGCATAAGAAAATATAAAAATGGAAAGTTCAGAGTTACATGAATTATAGTTTTTGTTATTGTTTAGAAAGGAAAGCACTTATTATTTTAAAAGATAACTACAAGAAACAGGCCACAGATAACTTAATGAGAGACAGAGAGTCAAGTCTACATGCAAATCCTAATGCGTTCTCAATTCTTTGGCTAGCATCAAGCCTCATAACGTTCTCAGAATTTATTATGTCACTAAAATGCAAAATTATTATTTCAGAATAAAAATAAGGGCATGTTTTTGCAAACATTTTCATAACAGAGTTTTTGTTAATTTGTGCTGGGTGGACAGTAGGGGGGAATGCTAAGATGTATCTTAATCAAGATGTATTCGGACAACTGATCCAGTTCAGCTCCTGCAAGCTCCTCCTCCTTAACTAAAATCCCGATCAAAGGAAAATAATCTTAAAAAATAATGGGTGATATCTAGTGTTGCATGAGTAGATTTCCACTTGCTCAATGGCAGTTCCCCTCCCTTTCCTCTGACTACACCCCTCACCTAAAAAATCTGCTCCAGAGAATTGAGACAAACCCCAAAGCAGATTTTGTTAGCAAGGAGAGGAAGTCCCATTGTGTAATGAGAAGTCTTCTGCTCAATTGGGTGGACATCATTAGATTTCTCCCTTCCATGTATTATCTAGCCAGTAGTGACAATATTGTTCAAATCAGACTACATCTAAGCAGTATGGATATCCTATCTGCATTGAAATAGAAATCAAGAAACCAATACAGCATTTTCTTGATTTTCTACAAATGTAAACGCTCTTAGTTGATTATAACTTCCTAAAATTATGGCTACATTTAAAGGTATATCTAAGTGAATTAGCATTGTTTTGAGTAAATACGAAATGGCATGGCCCTGACAAGGTGGCCAGTCTTTCTTTGCAAAGAGTGTGGGCCACAGCTCAGCGCTATGGAAAAGTTCCTGCTTCCATCAAAATGAAGCTAATGGCAAATGACATGTGATAATAATAGTCATGGATCACCATATGATAGCCTCAGTCTTAAATACCCCTGTTCTGTTATCTCCCCGTTCTATTGGTTAGGTTTTTTCAGGAATTGTAAGCTATTCCAAATCTAGCAGATGAATTTGTTTTATAAAAATTGAAATAAAAAAGGCTGAGTGAATGCCATATTACCTTTAAGTACAGTGCAGAGTTGAAGTAGTAAGTTGGTTACCATATACTTGCATGTAGAAGACTTCTGTAAACTGAATATAAAATGCCTTAACAGGTCAATTACTGAAATGTGAACAGGTCTGTAATGTACACAGCTTTATTTCATGGTCTTTCTACATATACTAATCAAAATCTGAAGTAGTCTTTCATGAATTCATATCGCATATAAAAATGTTAGGATATCTGTTGCTCCACATATACAACATATACATAACAAAAGTAAACAATTTTGCATACTTTTACATATGTAATATAGTGCTAAACAGATTATACATGCAAAATAAGTTTCATCACATTTATCATTTTGGGCCTTAAGGCTACAAATTAGAATGCCATGAAGTTACCTATACTGTAATAGTAAAACAGATACAGTGGAAGTCTAAAAGTTACATTTACTTTTAAGGATAACTGTATTATGAAAGAAGTAGATTGACTAATGCATAATTTCTCTTTACAGATAAAACTGTGGTATGACAAGGTTGGTCACCAGTTGATAGTCACAATATTGGGTGCAAAGGATCTTCCTTCAAGGGAAGATGGGAGGCCGAGGAATCCCTATGTTAAGATTTACTTTCTTCCTGACAGAAGGTAGGATGAAAAAAAAGGCTTAACTACTTTGAATTAAATTTCTGTGAAAAAATAGTAATGTTTGGTAACTAGTATTGGTCATAATATCTCAGTTACTGTATTTTTGTGAGAGGAGAAATGCCAGACAAGGAGCACACCTGATCAAATATCTGAGGAAGTTGTAAGGGTTAGCTTCTTTGCAGGGAAAAATAAATGATGGTCTTATTAATGGTGGTCAATAAATTTTGAAACTTTTAAGCAGGAGAAGATAAATAATATCACACAGAATGATGTGCCTATTCAGATTGCCATAGTTTATCTAAGTCATAATAACTATGCTTTTCTCAGACATTTGATAAAGGGATGTTGACTATGGTGGTAGCTTGCAATAATCCTGGTTAACCCAATGAACAATCTTATATATTTCCATTACCCTTAATGAGAATTTGGAAATGGATGTTGAGAGTTACAGAGATATTTTACAGGGTCTTTAGTGGCAGAAAAATATGATGATTCAGAACAACTCCACGCTGTCCTGCAGGCCTTCTAGATTGGTAAAGGCTGCAAATGCACACTGCCCTCCTAGTGCAGTTAGAAATGTGAGTGGGAGAATGAATGCAAGTGGCCTACTGCTTGTTTTTCTTCAGCAAGCTCATGACCATGTCTACTATCTCACCTTGAAGTCATCAAAGAAGTTTGAGCAGATGGCATGCTTGACGATCTTTGTTATGGGTCCAGAGCTGAAGCAGTGGGGAGCAAGTGGAGTCCCATTGGCCTTGAACCCGCTGCAAGAGCCGGAACACCTTGGATTTGGCAGTGCTTTTTGCTAAAGCCCAAGAGAAACTTGATCGAGAAAAATAAATTGTGGCAGGAGGGGGAGAGATGCCAAATCTTAGTAATTCCCTATTTATATAACCATCAGTTGATCAACCTCTTTATTATGGTCAGTGATTAGTAAAAAAATAACTTTGTATAACTACATTAACTGTAGTAGGGATCAATCTAACCAGCCCTGCCACTGAAAGCCCTGTGTAAGAACTTCTGCTTGTTCAGTAGGGCTTTCCCCACCTGTCTCCCCCCCCACCCATGCCTTGAAATTGTATCTGGAGAAAGTCAGAATGACCCCCTGAACAGCATGCGGTATGGGAGGAGAGGGAGAATTATTCTAGCGGCTAAGCAGAGATGTTTGTGCAAATGGAAAAAATGGAAGAGCACAGTGTCACTTAGAAGTTTTCCTGCTTTGCTTTGCTGTATGTGATTTCAGTTTTTTAGAACTATCCATATTTCTTGGAACATGCAATTTTCAACCAACTATGAATTATTATAACTATCCAAATTAGGTATTTTAAACATGAGAAAAAATTATGACATTTTGCTTTTGAATCCTGTGGTAATTTTGATACTAGTTTGCAATATGCTGTCAGTGTTCATATAATCCCCCCCAATATATTTTAAAAGTGGGCCAGTTAAAAGGCACTGCTATGATATCTTTATCAGAAAGCATTTTTTCCAAGCAATTTACCATCTCTAGGTGTATCATATACTATGTATGTATAGAAGAAATGCAATTTGTTTATTATTAATTATTAAGAAAGTGCCAAAATGTACCGTATGTGTGTTGTATGTTTCCTTTTTATAATTTTCACAGTTGTTGCTTTTCTTTTAAGGCAAATAGTGTAGATGTTTTCCTTTAATTACTCTGGGTGTTTCCTTTCAAGTTCAAAAGTAAAAGTAGCTTGTTCTATTGAATTTGTTTTCTTCTAACAGTGAAGCAGTCTCTCCCCTGCCTCCCTCACCCCCCGGAAGAATAAGCTTAGTAGGCAAAAATAAATCTCTTTTATATGGAAAAATAACCTGCTAGAAATAAAGTGCAATTAAACAACTCAAGCATTTAATTAGGTGAGGCTGTGAAGTTCTGACTAAACAAATTATACAGGAGAAACTTGTCCAATATAACCTAGTTCAATTCTCCAAAGTAAACAAATCTTTAGTGTCTAAAATAAAGTCATTAAGGCTACATTAAAAAATCCACATATTCCAAAGGAGTTTAGTGATAATAAGAGAGCTACTCTGAAGTAAGTTTTTTGATTCTGTCATTGGGTAAGATCCAGAGAGCCAGTTCTTTTATCAACTTAGATTAAGTTGTGCCAGTGATAATAAACCTTGTCTTGAGGTGCTGTTTTAAAAATAAACTTAGCAGAAGTTTATACATAGGTGTATTAGCAATTTCAGTAGGGAAGAACCATGTTCATCTCTTACAATAATACCAAAAGAGTGTTCTGTGGCTCCTTAAAGACTAACTGCATTTTATTTGGACTTACACATGAAAGTTTACTCTGCAATAATGTTGTAAGCCACTTTGGGCACAGTTCTGTGGAAAATTAGCCTACAAATAAAGAGATGAAGATGATGAAGATGAACATGAACATGTTCATTGTGTAAACAACTAGACCAAGGATTGGATCCAAAGGACTGCACACTAGTTTTGCATACCTAAGGAGGCACTGGATTTCTCAAAAAGCACTCCCAAGTGCCAAATGGCAAACCATTTTTGGAACTGGAATGTTAATTGTTTCTAGTATGTCACCTGAGTCTGCTGTTTCAAGAAACAAGTAGAATAATGTCATTAGATATGTGTAAAAAAGCTATTTGGATACTGGCCTGTGCCTGAAATCTGAAGCTAACACTAGAATCCTATGCAGTATTAAATTAACAGCACAGTCATATACAGTCCTACACACTAGGGCAGCCAATGTGCTGCCCTCCAGATATTACTGGACTCAACTTCCATCACCTTTGACCATTGGCTATGCTGTTTGGACATACTGGGATTTGGAATCTGAAAACAACTGGAGGGCTACCCTGCACACTGGGTTGCATTAAGTGTTAGTCATACTCAGAGTAGTCCCAATGAAATTAATAGGCATGACTAACATAGGTACATTAATTTCAGTGGATTTACTCTCATTTATTTGGCTAGAACCCACTAACTGGGGGTAAGCCCCATTGAACACTCAAAGGATTTCAGCCTAAAAAGCATTACTTCAGACAATATAAGGAACATGCCTACATAAAGAAAAGCATTGGGGCCTTGTGAGCATTCATTTGTATTTGCTGTGTATATTTGCAAAGACGTTTCTGAAGGCAAGTCTCAAGCAAGCCTTTGTCATCTTCTTCTGGCAGTCATTTGTTTTATAAATCACATATTCAATGGAATAGCAACACTTCATTTATACTTCTCAATTACAGTGATAAGAACAAAAGAAGAACAAAAACAGTAAAGAAAACATTGGAGCCCAAATGGAACCAAACATTCATTTATTCTCCAGTTCATCGGAGAGAATTTCGAGAACGAATGTTGGAAATTACTCTTTGGGACCAAGCACGAGTTCGTGAGGAAGAAAGTGAATTTTTAGGAGAGGTATTCAAAGCATTTTAAGTAGACTATTAAGAGTTATTGGGGGGGGGAATCAAAAATATATTTAATGTAATCTTTGTTGGGCAGAGTAATCCTGTGGGTTTGTTGACATAAACAGCCACTGAGATTTCTTCTCCCGTTCTGCATTTCTGTGAACTGCTGCTCTGTTCTGTGGTCCTGTGTTATGTTGTCATGGGTAGTTTTATATTATTTAATGTAAAATGTACTTGTTTTTAATTATGATTGCAGGGTGCAGGTTGGTTTGTATGGGGAGGGACGGTCCTTGAGGTATTGCGTTCCTGAGCAATTTAAGGCTTTATAGGTCAAAAGTGGCATTTTGAATTGGGCCCGGAAACTAATTGGCAGCCAATATGCTCAAACCATCATGCCCCAGTGAGCAATCTGACTGCCAAATTCTATATCAGCTGAAGTTCCCAAGCCATCTTCAGAGTCAGCTCTACATATAATGCATTGCAGTAATCTAACCAGAAACTCAATTTACTTTCTAAGCCAGAGAAGAATTTCTTGAGGATATAGTGCTCAATTTGTAATGAAGTTCAGTTTTTGAGCTAGATAAATACAATTTTTGGCAACATCAGTAATCCTCATCTAGTTGGGGTAATTTGAGGATAGGTTGCTCTTTTAGTCACATTTACTCTTTCTGAACTAAACACATTTTTACTGCATTGTTCCTCGTATTGATTTCTAATACAGAGATTTGTTATGAAACTAAAATGGCCATTAAATTTTCACGATATGCTGGAAATATGTGACTACAACGTAATGTAGACTTTATGAAACATTTATGGTGCAAGTGGTGCTTTGCACTGTGACAAGTTTTATTCTCTTTTTAGATTCTAATTGAACTAGAAACAGCACTGCTGGATGATGAGCCTCATTGGTACAAACTTCAGACACATGATGTCTCCTCATTGCCACTTCCCCACCCTTCACCGTATTTGCCACGCCGACAGCTTCATGGAGAGAGTCCCACGCGAAGGTTGCAAAGTAGGTTTTCCGTTCTATTAAAGGCATATTCATTTCTATGTGGAATAAAATGCATTTCTTCTAGGTAAGAAATGCATACAATGAAAAACCAGCATCTGTAAATACTGATCTTTTCTTGACTTCAGTATTTTTACTGAACTTTATTGATGGAGAGTCATACTTATATTAAGAAACATCATGCTTGCCTCCTCTGGTTTCTTTTCCTTCTCATAGCCATACAATCATGTATGAAAAATGTTGATATAATGCATTTTGTATATCATTCATTAGCCTTTGCAACAGCTAATATGCACTTCATAATGGTGAATATATATAATTTGAGGATTCATGCACAAACATCTGCAGGAGAATAGAATGCTTCAAATCATGATATGCTGAAATTTGATTACTAAACAGACAGTTAATCTACCTCTAATGCAACTTTCCTAAATGAGACTTCTGCTTCTATATGTGATTTCCTCACACACAAATTGAGCAGAATGAGGAGGTTTAATCCTTAAGTGATACAGTGAATTATACTAACTCAGACTGCAGGGGTATGAGTCACATTTTTGAATCTGCACCCATATAAACAAAGTTCTGTGCAAAAATTACTCTTGACTGTTTACAAGTGTCCCCCCACTTTTTTTACATGGGGACCAATAATATGTGACCCTCACCTGCATATTTAATATGTTCTATTCTGCCATCTCAGGACTTTACAGTTCATTGACTAAATTATTCTGTTGGATGTGTAGAAAAGGCAAAAACAAAAACAAACAAAAAAAACACCTAAAAAGCAACAAGAAAACTTGCAACTTCAAGGAGTTCAGTACAAAACTAACCTGAGGCAGATTATACTTCACCTCCCAAAGCCTGATGAACAAGGCACATCTTCCTCCTAAAAGTATAATTTTGAGATGAGGTGCACCTCAGTAGATAGGTAGTTTCAAAATGTTGGAATTGCTAAAGTATTAGACGTGGTATTGAGATGGAACCCCATGTTACAAGGCAGCAGCAACAAAATAGCAGTTGCTTGCAACAAACTGGAGAGGGTTTCATATGAAATCATAGAATTGTAGAGTTGGAAGGGATGTTGCATGTAAGTTTCCTAGAAACATCTGGCTGACCACTGTTGGAAACAGAATGCTAGACTAGCTGGATCTTTGGCCAAAGCAAAAGAATGATATACATTATTTCTTCTTCATATGTCCACATATTTTTTCTCTTATATGAAATTGTTGTTTTTGGCGTGTTTTGTTAATTTGCATGTTTGAATGGTTTCTGCACAGGTTTATGACTATAATTTGTATTGTAATGCACGGATAAGTTATTTGAGGCTGCAATCCTATGCACACTTATTTGGGAAGAAATCACATTGAATTTGGGGAACTTTTGAGAAAACATGCACAGCATATACATAGGATTTGAACAGTAAATCAGAAAGAATGTTAGAGGGCTGTTAAAGTAAAAACAAAACAAAACTGTGAAGATAGGTAGGATGAATAGAAAAAGAGGAAGCCCCCTCTCTGCTCTTGGTCAAAGAAGCAGACACAGATGTCCACAGGTTTTAATGAACTGTGTCAGCTGGGGAATGGACTCTGAAATCAACGTATCTAAAGGCTTTGCAACCTTTCTGTTGTGATTCAAGGACCCGCCACCCTCTTGAGGATAAGAAAGACACATGGACACAGTATATAAGGTTGATGGGCTAAAAAAGGCCACAACTTTATTGATTACAGCATGTGAGAGGTATTGGCTTAGGCTCTGGTAAACTGCAGCAAGTGACTCCACCCCCTCAGGGAGGGGTGAGTCCTTCAAGGGTTAACCACCAGTGGGAGGAGCCTGTTGATGCAAATACAACTGAAAGCTCCCCCTGATGTCACCGCGGGTCATGCCATGGCCCTAGCCACTAGGGGGTCGGACAGGATCCACGACCGCCGGATTCATTTACTGGAATACCCATAAAGTGGAGGGGTAGGCGATGGCCACACCTGGCCGCGTTTGAGCGGTGAAACCCCGCCCCCAAGCCTCCACCTGGTTGGTTGGCTACCTGGGGGTGTGGCACGGCAGCCGGGATGGCTGGGCAGGGGCCGAAACACCACCTGCCAACTTGGGAAATGGCTCCTGCTCATAACTCCTCCCCTCTGCAAGGAGGAGAGGCTTTCTTTTAAGGGTCCTATTCCTATGACAGCTATATGACTACCAGGAAAGTAACAGGTGTAGCTTATTGCCAATAAATTTCATGTAGGACAGCCCTGTTAGGGAACTTTAGTTGCTTTAAAATAAAGCAAATAGATTGCTGGTTGGGACTAGGCCTATGGAAAACATTACCAGCATTTCTGTAGGCTGCTGCATTGGTTTTCAGCTCATTTCTAAGAATGATTCAAGGTGTTGGACTTCAGCTTCAAAGTGCTAGATGTCTTGAGATTGAGTATCTTGAGGTCTGCCTGCTCCAGTATAAACTTTCAAAACAACAAGGGCCTTCTTAGGTTCCTCCTGCCTTCAGAGATAAGGCAGGTATTGATTGTAAGTAGAGTCCTTTCAGTTGTAGGACCCTAACTTTGTTAGGTCCCCTCCAGGGGGACTTGCCCAGGACTGATCTTGATGTGTTTTTGGTGTCATAAGAGCAGAGCCATAGCTAGGTGATCTTGCGCCCCTGGCAGAAACGCCCAGATTGCGCCCCCTCGCCATGGACAAATTAGCTCTTCTTACCACCTCTCCTCCAACCAACCCCCATTCAATTCACCCCCTATTTAAAACCATTTCTTATGAGGCAATAATCAATATTTATATTTATGGACATATTTTGTAGCCGATTTTGCGCTGCCGCTCCCCATCGCCTGCGCTCCTGGCGGGGGCCCACCTCACCATCCCCTAGCTATGGTCCTGTATAAGAGGCATAAGTCTCTTAAACTGTCATCATTGTGGTTTTCCACTATGAAGAATTTTGTGGCTGTCCTAACCCTGACCCTGCTTGGTGGTGTAGCTTGAGGATAGGATTACATTGTTAGAATATGTTGAAAATAATACCATAACAGTTGCCGGAATAGCGTTTGTGGTTCAGTTTGCAGGAACTCTTGTATTCTGGTTTGTATGGATTTAAAAAACAAACAAACTCTTAGGCTGTAGTTCTAAATACACTTAATGCAGTGTAAGCCCCATTGAACACAGTGAGATTTCAATCTAAGAAAAACATGCATAGGATTGTAGTGTAAAGATTTAACTAGCTGTTCCACATAAAACTGTTATCCAAAACTAAGTTGCCAGATGATACACATGCCTGTTGCATGTCAAGTCCTCGTGTATTTGTTTCTGATATCACTTCATTTTAACATTTTTTCCAGATAAAGGCATTTATTCATATAATTCAGGTAAATTATGAGCATGCTGTGTATTGCTTGCTTCATATACACCATTTATTTTGTTGATAAAATGCTTCTGCTGCTTGTTGTGCACCAGTTGAACTGCTGTGGGTTTCTTATTCTGCTTTTCAAAGATAGGCCCTTGCCCTTGCGTTATTTCTAATTTTAGTTGCTTAGTGTTATAAGCATTTGCTGAAAAAATCCAATGTTTTTCTGGACTGTTTATTTGTTTTGTCGCCATGTGAAGGTGTATATAATAATGTTAGTAGATTTGTTGAATCTCGTATACAGTTTGTGAGATGAGACAGCCATCGGTGATATTCAACTATGTTTTACTTAGAGCAGACTTGCTGAAATTAATGGACCCAACTTACTGATATCCATTAATTTCAATGGGTCTACTCTGAGCAAAATCTAGTTGAATACCATCCCATATTAAAAGGTTTTGACAATGTGCTGAAGTAAAAGCAAAAAATTAACTTCAGTATTTTGGAATTCACGAGAAATGTGATATTGTATTATATTGGTTAGAACAAAACTGGAATACCATAACCAGGTTTAATTCACATAATTGACAAAGGTAATGCATCCATGGTTCCTGTTAAAAGTACCACCACCACCACAACAAAAGGCTGACCCTACCAAGAGAAATAAGGTGGGGTGGGCAGGCTGCTAACTGATGGGAATACAGAGCATTTCTCAATTTTTCTCAGCTTCATTTGTTTCTTGCCCACTGAAGGGTGAGAGAGAGAAGGGTTTGTATCCTAGAATATCTTCCTTCACAAATCCTCATAGTAATCAAAACTTACTGTGTAAGTTGTCATAAGGCAAATAGTACAAAAATGAAACAGGTTGAATCTTGTACAGCAGCTGGTATCATTAATTTTTAGCAATATTCTTTCATATACTGCCCAGATCCTTTGTATAAAAGTTGATTCATGACTGGTTAATCAACCAGTATTTTTCTTCTAAAAATCACTATGCTTAGCATTCTCATTCTTTATTTGGCACCGTCAATGTCAAAAATACAATTGTGGCAGTCCACTCACACAACAGCTAGTCTGTTCATCAGAACATTGTTGTTAGCACAGCACAAGAGCCAATTCTAATGGGTTTTTGATGCTTGCAAATTATGTTGTGCAACCACTATTATTATTATTATTATTATTATTATTATTATTATTATTATTATTCCTAGTGAGAGATAAGTTGGTGTGCTACTGCTTGCACAATGATGTCAACTTTCAAACTTCTTGTGCTAACATTATGGTGGATCGTACCCTTTTCCTTTACAGCTCAGTTTTTCAGTTTACATTTAGTGGATCTTAATTCTACTTTTAAAAATAGTTGTAGTCTTTTCCAACTCTGTGCCATCTGCACACTTTATGTGCAAACTCTCCATTAATGCAACTCATTAACCACAATGTTGAATAACAATAGGGCCCAGCAACAATACTTCTGAGACTCGAGTTTATACGGTTTCTCAACTGCACCATCCATTCATAGTATTTCAGTGTTCAATTTCTACAAGCTGATACTAGTAATTTGATACCACTAATCTGATGCCAAGATCTTTCGGTCAGTGTTCTCTAGCTCAAACTTTGAGGTAAAACCAATTCAAAAGTCTTGCTAATGACGGACTACATTGCATTTTCTACTTTTATCTTCAGTCACAGAAGAAAATCAAATTGTTTTGTTTTTGTTTGTTTTTGCTAGCCATTAATTTTCTTTTCTTTTTAGGGGCTTACAAAAGGGTTTCTTTAAAATTAGTACAAATAACTGTAGAATGCTGGTTCTGTGGTCTGCCTTCCTTTTGTGCTTTGAGAAATTATAAGTAGGATGTTCGTTCTTCAGACATTTTAGCTCTTGTTTCTGCTCTATGAATGCTTAAGTATTTCTTATTCTTAATGTGGATCCTATAGCATGTTGTATAATTCATCAGCTGAGTTACATACCAATTCAAATGCAGCATGTTCAGTTCATGAATTCAGCCTCAGAATATCAATCATATAAAACTGGTGCCCGTTCTTTGTGTTTTCCATTTCCAATAGCTTTTATGATATACCCAAAGTATGGAGCTCTATTTGTACACTGAATACAGAACAGTTGTGCTGTCAAAACAAAGGCAAGGTATTTAAGTGGAAGGACGTGTTTATTGAGGTCATGTTGTGTTTCAGTGTACAGTGAATAACAACAGTACCCTTGCTCCTTGCAAAAATGGAAGAAGCAGAGATTATTCTGTGCTACCTGTTGCTTAATTTCACTACATTTGGAAAATACACAGCAGCTGAGGGAGTTAAACTACTTTACTGTATATGAAAGCTACAAGTTCAATATCATCAGTTCGACTATCTTTACTAGCTTGTTCAGCTCTATGATTTAGTCCTTTCATATCTTATTTGTATACTCATTGAGGACTAAAGTGACCTCTCCTGTCCAATAGGATTATTTTGTTGTTGACAAATAGGTTAAATGTGGTTGTAAACTGTTGAACAATATCTGCCTGCTGTTGCGTAGGAAACCGAGAAGTGGGTAAGCATATTTAAAATTAAACCAGAGTCTCAATTTTTTTTTACTTGACCTACTGTTAAGGTGTAATAATAGACTTTGGTCCAGCTTTTGCTGATGAAGCTCTAGTTATTTTGGTAAGTATTGTGATCACTCCATTACCTTTAAAATACTGCTTTTCTCTGCTTTTCACAGCTATAATTTGTTTTATAGGAGACTAAAGCATACATGGAAAGCTATTGAGCCTTGTTAACAATGATCAGCAAGCCTTAATAAATGTAGTACTCATTTAACAGAACGGCTATAATTAATCCTATGATCCTCTCTTTCTTTTGGCAGGGTCCAAACGAATAAGTGATAGTGAAGTCTCAGACTATGATTGCGATGATGGAATAGGAGTAGTGTCAGGTAACAAATTTATAAGATTTTAACACTGAAAAAGTTTATATTTATAATTTGTCATGATAAGTTGATTGGCTTACTCTTTCATTGTTGTGTTTTAATTAAAAACCTTCCTGCTTGTTTAGACATGCCATGAGGTAACTTGGCATGCCAGTGGGATGTGGAATCCCAACAGAAGTGTTGAACAAGTGGAAATGGTAATTCCTTCTAAGGAGTGTAGGTTTTACATGGTATGTTTTACTTCAAGCTGCTTTTTCTGTCCCCTTCCCCTCCCCATCTCTTCTGGCATGTAAATAGTTTAACACTTTGAAATATAGGAAGGCACAACTCTGCTATCTTATGCAGGAGCCTCAGCAGCTTTACAAACTAAATATGCTATCAAACCACAGTGGTTGAAGGCAGCTCATCATAACTGCTGTCATCCCCTATTGGGATTTTGTTAGCTTCACTTTTGCCTGAGCTTTGTTAAGTACATCATAGAGAGATATAGTTATTTGGCAAAAGAACATTTTATTGTTAGCAGTTCCTTCAGAGCATATTTAGTAAGCAGATGTTACATCCATTCTGGATTTTAGTAGCATGTTTAAAGCAGATCAGTTTATAGGACCTATGCACACTGCACAAATGGTCTCTAAATCACCATGTTAAAAGAATGGGAAGTACCTATTCATCGTTCCTTTTTGTCATAAAACAGAGTGCTAGTTCCAGAATCAGTCTCAAATTGGGTTCATGTAGTACAGTGACCATATCTGCAATTCATTCTCACTAACAGTAGCATATTGTCATGAAATGGGAAACTGGACAGCTTTTACCCTGTTAGTGTCAAATAGCTGTGCCATATTTTGATATGCATTATCATCCATAAGGAGGAAATGTGTGTATGACATTCAGTCCAGAAGATGACAGATCAGAAGAAAATACGCATGAAAGCTTAGAGGTGAGAGCTCTTCTAGAAAATAGTTTAGGATTTTAGGAAATAGTTTAGGGATTTTACACAGTACTGATTGGTACGTGTTAATTTTTTTATAGTTTATTTGTTTGAAATATCCATTTAGTTTGTACCCATCTAGTTTGTATTTCTTAGCAAATATTACATAAAGAAATATTCTGTCAGTGCAAACCACATTCAATTCAATAGTCTTTGTGCCAGGAGAGCACTTTGTAGATAAAGCGATTCTTTGTAGAGATGCTGACAAACATTTGTTTCCTCGTTGTTCCTTCTTTCTGTGCTGGAACTTCTCAGCTTGCTTCCAGACCTCTGGAATCTAAATAGCCTTCTGTAGATGGGTGGACAGTCTGCCTTGCCCTCACCAGATGACTCCTCCTCCAAGAATGATCTGGCGAAATATGATTTGGAGCCCCCAGATACTTAGGAATAGCCCAGAACAGCAATTGAGGACGAGCCAGGACTCTCAAGGGAAACTGGCAAGAATCCCTCCCTACAGAGTGGGAGCTCAGCATCTGAAGCAGAGACAGAACAACCCCTGGGAATGGCAGAGCTTCAAGAGGCAGACTGACACCCTCACAGTCAGGAGTGTTTTGTTGCAGAAGGGGACTCCTAGTGAGTAAAGGGCTATTCAGGAGCAGCCCTCCTCATGAGGAGGACTCTCTGAAGAAACCTCTAAGAGGCTGCAGCTGGGCCCAGGTTGCGGTTCTGAGAGCTCTGGCTTTGAAGCCTCCATGCAAGGCTGGTAGAGCTGCTGGAGCAATAGCTTGTTGACAGCACTGTGTCTTGTACCTGATCTTCTGCTTACCTTGACCTCTGACTGCCACTCAGCTTGCCTCATTCCTGATTAGAACCACTGTGTACCTAGAATTGGACATTGGTGTCTGTGCTCATTATAACCTTGGTTATCTGAAAGGTTCCCTGCAACCTAAAACCTGTATAGGGCAGGACACAGTCTCCCTTTCCCCAGTCCTATTTGTTTGGGGGTGGTTTTTTTTGGGGGGGGGGGTTGGGAAGGGGGTGACTTTTCATGGGGACCATGCCATGGGGTGAAGTGAGATAAATGCCCCTTCTCACTGTAGTCCCAATTATTGTTGGGATTCTCAAGGCAGTAATTTAGGGGGTGGGGGAGATTTAAAGGCCTATGCTATTTGGAAAGGGGAGGTTTAAAAGTGATGGATTGACGTCTAGAGTGGTGGCACATGCCATAAGGCAAGGGTAGGCAATATTGAGTTCTCCAAATGTTGCTGGAGACTCCAGCTCCCTTATTTGTGATCATTGGCCATGATCATTGATCATTCCCCATAGAGCATGTCCTTGGGGATCCTGCCATTTTCCGTTCTGTGAATATGACCAAGCCAGCATAGACATCACTGAGACAGGAGTGTGAACATGCTGGGAATGTGGGATTGGGACAGCACATCTTTGTTTGGGGCTCTGTCCTGCAAATCATCTTGATGCAGCACACATGGAAGGAATTGAGGCGTTCTTCCTGGCAGGTTTAAGTTGTCCATGACTCACTTCAATAAAGCAGTGTGCTCAACATGTAAGCCTTGTAGACCTTCATCTTGGTATTGGTTGTTAGCATCACATTCTCCCATACTCTTTTGGAGAGACGAGCCATTGTCGTGGCTGCCTTGCCAATATGCATGTCCATTTCAGTGTCGATGAAGAGGTTGCTGGTTATGGTGGAACCCATAACCAAAATTGTCTACCATCTCACGCATATGGTCACCAATGCTGATGCACGGAGCCCATGCCTGGACAAAATGGTTGATGAGACTCTGTAGTCCTTCCTTGGAGTCCCATAAATTAAACGTGGAAGAAGGAGGTGAACAAAATGATAATAGAGCTTTGAAATGTTTTCTTTCTCTCCCCCCCCCCCAATGCCTACTTTAAAATGTTGGAATATAGTTCATGATTTTTTGCTATGCAGGAAACAATTGCTTCACCAAATTGCGCCTTATACAAGTGAGTGCTTGTCTGCTAGGCTATTTCCATGTTAATTCACTGCAGCTGTGTCAGATCCTTACCCACCTTACATTAGAGTACCCAGATTTAGCAGAAGCATTTGGGGCCCAGACAGGTTTGCAGAATTACATGTGGCAGGGAGAGACAGTGCTTGACTCTTTGCCTGACTCTTCAAAGCTTTATTTCCAGTTTGCAGTCCCATGGCAGGAGAAGTAGCTTGCGTGAGGCAATATGGAAAAGGGAAAGCAGTATTTCCTGCTACTTTTCTGCTCCAAATTGCCCCCTCCTAAAGCGCTTTTGTTTGTAATGTATCATTGGACTGGCAGTTTCCAAAATCAATTCTTAACAGCTACTGAGAACCTATAAATTTAGTAAGACTGCTGTAAATCTGTGCCTTCTGCTAAAGGTAATGGATATGGTTACTGCCCTGCAAATAATTTTGCTGATTCTTATGCCTTAGATGTATTAAGTTGCATTTTTACAGGCTGAAGCTCTCTTAAGGCTGTCTCATGCTTTTTCTGTCTTCCCTTGTCTCTGTAATAGCTCCCTGTATAATATAATCAGCACATTGAATGGGCATATTTTCAACCTCCCCCAGCCTTCCAGATTTTTAATTAAGATACTAAGTGTTAGCAGCGCTAATGGGCTCCCCCATGGAACGAGTGAAAATGCATTATGAGCATATTAGCTGTAACATACCACAAATTAGTATTTTCCAAGTGAGGGATCACTTTATTTTAAACCTGATAAATGAAATTTTGAATTCACACTTTACTGTAACCTCCATGAATCCCCCCCCCCTATTTTTTATGGTGACTATTGAATGTTTAGTTTAATTGTCATAGTGGATACTGATGCAGAGGATATTAAATGATTCAAAATAAGTGAGACAGTACCTTTTATTGGAACAATCTCTTTTGGCAAAGGCTGATGTATGGGGCTAGGAATGTCATGGAATGTTCAGTGGCATTTCAACTGTAGAGTTAATTAAACTTTTAACAGTACTGTACAATGTTCATGAACAACCCAGCTTTTATTTAAAAAGTGAAAGTTTGGTTGGGATTAAAACCACTCAGAATTATAGGTACAGGAAGAACTGTGTTTAAATATGCTGAGGACTGCAGAACTATATGGGGGAAGAGCAAGTGTAATAGGGAAATTATAGGACCAGTAGGCCTAAGTCATGGTGGTTAAGGAAGGGACAAATTATGCAAAGGGAGCCTGTGGAAAAGATAAAGAATGAGGGAAGGAGAAAATTATTTTAAAACTCAGACAGAACATAAGCACCAAAGCCACATGTTGTTGGCAAAAGTGGAGGAGATGCATATAGAAATTCCATTAGGGAATATTTTTGGGAGTCACTGTGGCTCAAGAAAACAGGGCAAAAGTCAGCAGTGGGCTGAACAAGGTTTTGTTTGTTTTTAAGAAAAGTTTGACATGGAGTTGAAATGAGAGCCAATAAAAATGCAGGGCTATGGAAAATCTTTGAACAGAATCATGGTGTAAAAAGCAGGACCCCTCAAATATCTGAATTGGGGCTTGGTCTGGAGTTAGGGATGAGGAGTGAGGTTGCCAAATTTGCTGACAGTAGCAGATTATTCAGGGTAATAAAAACAAAAGGGGGTTATTAAAAGCTCCAAAAGAATATTCGCAAAGTTGGCGAATAGGCATTCAAAAAGCAAATGTAGTTCATTGAAAGTGTAAAGAGAAGCACATTGGGGCAAAAATTCCCAAAACATGGGGTTTGAGCTGGCAATGACTGGTGAGGAAAGAGACGTTGGGATTATGGGGGATAGCACAATTGACACCTCAACACCGTGAGTGGCAGCTGTGAAAAGGCGAGTTAGGGAGCAACGTATCAAAAGGTTTAAAAATAAAACTGCTAATATTGTTATGCCTTTATACGAGTCTATATTGTGACCATACTTGGAAAACTGAGATTGCTACATCTCAACAAGGATATTGTAGAGTTAGGAAAGGTGCAGAATCAAGGGGCTGGAGCAAGTCCTCTATAATAAATGTTATTCTATTTGTTTGCTTATTTAAGGCATTTACACCCTACCCTTTAGCCAAAAAGTCTTCCAGGGTGGCCACTCTCAGATTTACAAACTAAAAAGTTATGACACACAAGGAGCAGGAATGGGAGGGAGGCTGGGAAAAGCAAGGTCAAGAACAAGTTCTTACAACTTTTGAGAGATTTTAGTTTAGAAAAAACTAAAAGAAAAACTAAAAAGATTTTATAGAGTTTTAGTTTAGTTTAGTTTAGTTTAGTTTAGTTTAGTTTAGTTTAGTTTAGTTTAGTTTAGTTTAGTTTAGTTTAGTTTAGTTTAGTTTAGTTTAGTTTAGTTTAAGGTAAAGGTAAAGGTAAAAGTACGGGCCAGTCTTGACAGACTCTAGGATTGTGCGCTCATCTCACTCTAGAGGCCGGGAGCCAGCGCTGTCTGCAGACACTTCCGGGTCATGTAGCCAGCGTGACAAAGCTGCTCTGGCGAGCCAGAGCCGCACACGGAAACGCCGTTTACCTTCCCGCTGGTAAGCGGCCCCTATTTATCTACCTGCACCCGGGGGTGCTTTCGAGCTGCTAGGTTGGCAGGCGCTGGGACCGAGCAGCGGGAGCACACCCCGCCACGGGGATTCGAATCGCTGACCATGCGATCGGCAAGTCCTAGGCGCTGAGGTTTTACCCATAGCGCCACCCGCGTCCCCAAAGGGAGAATATTTATGCAGCACATTGCACTCCCATGTAGGCACCCATCCAGATACAGACCGGGGCTGTTTCTGCTTAGCAAATGGACAACTACATGCACACTGCGACGAAGCCACAGTGTATTACGCTTAGTTTAGTTTAGTTTAGTTTAGTTTAGAAAAAGAGCAAGTAACGGGCATGGGGCAAACAAGTTGGATAGCGATAAGATTTTCTGCCTTTCTCAAAGTACTAGAATCCAGAGTTATACAATGAACCTGAATGATGGGGGATTCAGGACAGACAAAGGGAAATATTTATTCTTAGAGTGCATATTTAAACTATGGAATTTTCTGCCACAGGGTGTAATGATGGCCACTAACTTTGATGTCATTAAAATGGTTTAGAGAAATTAATGGAGAATATCAACAGCTACTGGTTTTTCTGATATTCCAGGAACAAAGGCAGCATACCTCTGAATATTTTCACTGGGGGACATTAGTAGGAGAGTGCTAGTACCCTTGTCCTGCTTCGGGGCTCCCCATAGGTGCTTGGTAGGCCACTGTGTGAAATAGGGTGTCGAACTAGATGTCCCTTTGGTCTGATACAGCAGGGCTTTCATTATTCCCTTATGAGTGTCTTTACTTTTGGCAGCACATGTGAAGCACTGTTAGCAATTGGAAAAGTGTATAAATTCTACCTGTAATTATTTTAAAAATTTTGACACCATTATATATTGCGACATCTTTTCTCCAGGGTGCAACTTTTCTGCCATCTGTACAAATCTAACAAAACAGAAAAAGTGAAATGTCACCATACCTGTACCGTTAGTTCAGCTCTCTCAACCTTCCCTCCCGCTCCCAGATTACCGACATAATGGGCGAGATCTTCAAAGCTCAACACTATCAGTGCCAGAACAAGTGATGTCATCCAATCACTGCTCTCGGTCAGGGTCCCCTCACCGTGGAGACAGTATAGGAAGGACAAGATCATGGTCTCCCAGTGTCCCTCCTCTACAAAGGTAAATTATTGTAATGATTTAGGCTTGGGTTTGTTGGTTTATTTGTTTGTTTGAATATGACATGAAATTATGTAGATACTAAAATTATTCCTTTAAACTCAAGATAATGGGTGAGAGAATATGAAAATTCAATTGCTTCTCTGTAGTAACACAGATATTTTTGCTTATAATATAGCAATGGACCTTATTAATAATTTACCTCTTGTTTTGTTACTTATCTTTGTAAATGACTAGTCATACAGTGTAATTCTTTCCATTCAGAGCAAGAATGATTGCTCCTTCATTTATATCTCTGCAATCCAAGCAAAACCAAACCAAAACCTCTCTGTGGTGTTTTTTCCTAAGTAAACACCCTTGCCAGCAACCAATGTAGTAACTATTGAGCTTTATACAGATTATGTATTGTACTAATTTGCCATCCTACGCTGCCTATATGGGTTCATATCCCGATGAAACTGATGAAATAATATTTCCCCCCACCTGTTAGATATGCTATGACTTTTGCAATATTAGCATTAAAAATGCCACTTGAATTCTGTTCAGCAAAGAAAGACCATATGTTTATGTAAAAATCTTCAGCTCATTGATGTAAAATATAGATTTAGGACAAAGTCTGTTCCAGCTTAGAGCAACAGTGCAGTTAGGAGTTTCATATTGATATTAGCCTCTATTATTTATTCATTTTTAAGCCTAGTTTTTTATGTTATGTATAAAATTATTGTAACTTTTTCTTGAAAGCTTATAACAATATTTCATTTGCAAAAGAATAACCTGTTGGAATATTAATAACCTGTAGAACCACCAGTGGCTGGTTATCTTGATAGACTTCCTTTCCTACCCTAGCAACCATTGTGCCTGTCATGGAATATTAGATATGGTTAAGGTGGAAGATTTCTGCTCATTGAACATACAAGCTAGAAAATAAGTTCTTTATTGAGGACCATGATCACAACCATTTTTTATTAGTATAAATCAATCTACCACAACATGGAAACTGATACTTTTCTCTCTCTCTACCCAACAATAAAAATAGTGAAAGATACAAATAGTCAGTTACTCATAAATTACTGAGACTTGTAATTATATATCAGCAACTGGAAGCTTGCAAAATCACATTCAACAGAATCACATTCAGTCACATTCAACTGAAAATAATGTTTTTGTGTTAAAGAATTTATTCTTAATTCCCCCCAGATCATACTAGCAACACTAAATGTTAATGGACACAATAAAGTAGAGTGCAGTCTTAATTATTTTAGACTTACTTATGCTCTGCTTTTGAATCAAATTCAGGTCCCAAACCACCTTAAAAAGGTATCATATAATTAGCAGAGTTTCCCAAATTTGTGTCTCTAGCTATTTTTGGACTACAATTCCCATCATCACTGACCATTGGACCTGCTAGTTAGGGATGATGGGAGTTGAAGTCGAAAAACAGCTGGAGACCCAAGTTTGGGAAACCCTGAGAGATTTGTCTATGGGATGTAGATGGAAGAGTCTCTTCTGGGTACCTGAACTTCAATTATCTTCATTGTTCCAAGCAAAACCACCCCAAATTCTGTGCAATACTTTCCCCCTAAAACTTTCTGTGATACAGCAGCTAAGTCAACATATGGAGAGACTTCTGCACCCTGCCTCTTTGACTATAGATTCCACAGCCACATTTAGTTAGATTAGGAAGTACAGTATCTGAATGAGTTAGTTTATTTTTTCCTGTACATGGGCAAACTGGACGCTAGTGTAATGGGGTATCAGGAAAAAGTGACAAAGTCTCCAAATTTACAGGACTGCTCCTGCTCAAGACTTAAGCCATTCTTAGTAATCAGCCATGATCTGAGGACACATAATGCAACCACCTTGTTATTGCTAAGCAAATCTGGTCAGAGCTTTAGTGGGAGACTCCCGCACCAAAAGGTAGCAGCAGACATGAGTTCCTTATTTGTGGTCCATTGTGAACCTGGAAATTCCCCCTTCTGACAATGAGATGACTTAGTTTAGCTTTTCCTTATCTCTATTCTGAATGTCTTGGATGCCTACAGGGCTGTTTCATATTTTATTTTTCTTTTAATTGACAGATATGCTTCTTCAGTGTGTACCCTGAGTATTTAGAAATTGCTTCCTTATTTTGGGATGGCTGTGGTTATTGTTTAAACTGACAGGCACTTAACCACCTGTCCTTGCTAAAGGAGAGAAAGATAATATGAAGAGCTGAGTGTTGTGTCCCCCTCTTAAAAATATCTAGCATAAGGAAAACATCTAAATCATATTTTGTATAATTCAAATAAAACAATACACTTAGTGTTGGTGCGGATGCAACACTGGCACTTTTAATCATGGCTAAACGATCAGAAGCCAGCCACAAGATTGCGCATTCCTTCCCTTCCTGCCGTAGCTATGGTCAATAAATGGACAATAATTAATAAGTCTCCAGGTTTTCAGGTTTAATAAGTGTTTGGTTGGCAAATGATGGTTATTTTGCATAAAAACTTCAAATTTGCACACTTTTGTCTGAAAAGGAATGTTAATTATGTAGATTTCGCATTTTGTTTTTAGATGGCATTGGCTAAGTGATGTGCAGTAAAATTAAATATTGCAGTGAACTGCTTGTGGATCATGACAGAGAGGGTGAAAATATTCCTGGTACAGATTCCCCACCTCTTCCCTACCTTGAGTCTGATTTTTTCTTCTTCATTTTTTCCCCCTCAGTGAGAAGGCAGTACATGCCAATTTTTATATAAGATGTATGCATAGGTAACCAATCCTATTAGCTTTGAACAGATTTTGTCAGAGTCAAGGATGTTAAAGGTTACAGCTAACATTTTCATTAACAGGGCTCATCTTAAAGAGAACTGCTCATTTCCGCCTTCATGACATTGATGGTTTTGTTTCTTCAGTAGGAATGTGGAACAGGGGTCTCGAGGGACCCGATCTACTCCTGCACATTACAATACCATGAACCGAATGGATAGACATCGAATAATGGATGACCACAACTCCCCAGACAGAGAGAGGTAGATATTCAGATGTAAAAGAGTAAACAATGGAAACAATAATAATACATTTTAGACAAAACAGAATCAATTCAGATTGATATTTAAACCTCAGCACCTCCAGTTTACAAAAGTGAAATAGTTAAATTTGCCTAATTCTATTTCCTGCTATTATTATTCTGTATTACATATAAATAGTCCCATTGTTTGCATTTACTGGTCAGGAAAGCTTGAAGAAAGCATGCAAGAAGAACATTTTAGCCAAATAATTGAATCAATTCTATGGGCCTTTTATTTTACCTTTGACAATAATCACATGTTAGAATGAAAACTTGGATTTATATATTGTATTGGTAGAGATTAGAAATATCCAAGGCTTTCCCAGTTTGATTATTATAATGCTACACTTTGTTGTTGTGCAAACACCCCTTCCATGCACAAATGGATGGGTTTTGCTTTTTAAAAAGGTGTTCACTCTTTACCAGCTCCCAGTGTCAGAACTCTGCTTCCATGAAAACTTCAAAGAAACCTCTAGCTCAGACACCCCCAAACTCGGCCCTCCAGATGTTTTGGGACTACAATTCCTATCATCCCTGACCACTGGTCCTGTTAGCTAGGGATGATGGGAGTTGTAGTCCCAAAACATCTGGAGGCCGTGTTTGGGGATGCCTGCTCTAGCTGGACACATGATTAATATATAGAGCTGGGGGAGGGTGGGGATATGTTTTATGAGGAAGTACACTTTGTTAGTACCTTTTAAACAGTGTTGCTTGAGAAATCTTTTCTATAGCAACCTGAGATCTACTGACATCTTGGAATTTTAATGAAATAGAAGTGAAGCAGAGATTGTAGTTGGCTTATGTTGCTTACTCTGCAACATTACCTGAGGCATTTTTTGCTTTCATTTTAAAAAATAGACAGGACATTTTTCACCTCATTAACTTGTGTTAATGAAAATTGAATTTGAAATGTTCACCTCCCTCAGTTTCATAATATACTTGGACTTCGGTATTTTTAACACCTTACCTAACAAGATACCAGTATATTTTCCACAATCTTACATGTACAAAAAATTAAAGTTGCTTTTTTAAAAAAAGAGTGATATCATTAACAATTTTTCTGTTACTATTTTTCAAACAAAAAGTAATATTTCAGACTGCCCGAATTATTTACTATAATTTCTAATTATAAATGACAGAAGCAGCTAGTAGCAAGTTTTAACATTTTATAGAAAGTTCTTGTCTGGCAGGGATTCAAAAAATCCTTATCCAAATTCCTGAAGTGCTTCTATGCATTCACAGGAGCTCTGTGGTTGTTTTCTTCTAGTTGGAATACCAGTCCCCCCCCCCAAAAAAAAATTCTGATCCACCAAATCCCACAGTACTCCCTATTAAAGGTACCTGATATTGTGTGGAAAGAGGGATGCAGCAAATGTTCTGTTGCAGGCGTAATGATAACAACAACAACAACAATTTTATTACTTATACCCCGTCCATCTGGCTGGATTTCTCTAGCCACTCTGGGCGGCTTACAGTGCATATAAAAACATAGTAAAACATAAAAGGTTGTTTGGAGCCTAACTAAGAATTTAAACAGCATGACAGTTGATTTTGAGGTAAAGTTAAGGTGTCTTTCTCTGCTATTGAAGTAATTCAGTCTTAAAATGGTATAATTTGAAGTGGATTGTGCTTTTGAACTGTTTAGTTTAATTAAATTTCCTAAACACAAATTCCTCCACTGTGCTTAAATTTAGAATGCTAAATGCCTGATTCACCAGCACGTTAAACTGGACCAGGCAAATTTAAGCTGGTTAAATCTTTGGCTTTTTTGACATGTATTAGAGAGAGAGAGGGAGACAGACAGACATAATTCTTAAAATAACAAATAGCAGACTATGGGTAGCATATTCTAGGCACCATTTCCAGAATAAGAGACACATTCCAGAACTGATACGTTCTGCTGTTCTTTTCAATTTAAAAAGCTGTGGCCTAGAGCACCGAAATACTCTTTTAAGCCATCACTTATAGATGGTGTGGCATTAGGTAAGATGCTATCTTTTAATGGATGAACTCATGCTGCTGAAAGAGTATGCAGACAATTGAGTTAAAAACTCGACTTCAGGCAGATGCTTGGCAGAATTATGTGAACCAGAAACTGCATACTCTTTAAGCCACTGTTGTTGGCCCGGTAAATTGTAATAGCTTGCCTATTTGTTCTTCTCCTGCTTATTCTCTGGGGCCATCAGAACAAAATATACCAAAGTTAAACAGATAGTTTTGAGTATTCTTTGCAGGCCTGGTATCAGACTTTCTTTATAACTGATGCAGCCACAGTGCTGCACATACTGATAAGTGTGTCAACAGGGACTTTCTCAACCCCTTTCCTTTTTCTTCAAGGACACTGAAAGAAAGGGCAAAACAAAAATCAGTTCACCAGAAAGAGAGAGAAAAAGAGCATTTTGTCCCAATAATCTGGGACTTGATTGGAATATATGGTACTGTTGTTCTGCCATTAGACACCAAAAACTAACTTTCAAAGATTGTTACTTACTCTCATGGTCATCATTACCTCAAAATAGTTTTATGAGCCTGAAAGCACCATCATTTAAAATAGTATATTTTCCTAAAAGTTATTAAGCTTGAAAAGTCTCTAGTGTGCATTAAAAATGTATTTACAAATATCCTCTGCATTGAGATATGTATTGTTCCAAAACTATGGTCATTTAATAGTGCATTAGCTGAAGGATGAAACAGCCAGCTTCTCTGTTTATTTTTTATACTATCCTTTCTCCAAAGAGCTTAGGTTGGTGTGTATGCCTCCCCTACCTTCTATCCTCAAAATAACCGTGTCAGGTAGTTTAGGCTGGCACAAGTAACCTTTGTGGCTTAGTGGGAATTTGAAGACAGGCGTATCCAGTCTAAATTGAGCACTTTAACCAGTGCACCACACCAAAGAGTTTTTCAAAGGATCCATTTGCTTAAATAGTGCTGCCCAAATTGTCTACAAAATGGGGTGGCTCACTTTATAGAGCAAAAGAGACATGGAAAAGCTCTCCTTAAGGAGAGCAAAATTTGAGCAGTTTACCTTCACAAATTTGTCACCCCATCCCCCTGTCCCCCTGAGCTCAGCTGGAGTGGGGTGTGGCAAGGATGCCTCATTTGAGAGAGGTGCAGAGGGTTGCTACTAGGCAGATGACATTTTCTGTTGTGGCTCCTGATTGTGGAATGCTCTTCCCAAGGAGTCTCAGCTGGTGCCAACTTTGTCATCATTTCAATACCAGGTTTAAAATATCTCTGCTCCCAGATGTTTGGTTGTTTGGCTGTTGGTACCTGGTGTATTTTATTTGGCTGTTTAATTGATGGTCTTCCTGAGGTATATAGAGGTTAAAATGTTGTATTTATTTTTTTTTGTATTTTTATTCTTGTTGTCTGTTGGGTGTAAATTCCCTTAAGATTTCACAGTGTATGGTGATTAATAAATAAAGTAGCAGCAGTTGTAGTAGTAATAATAATAATAATAATTGGAAGTAAGGTGTTTAGCTTCCCTTGCCAGCATATTCATTTTGCTGTTGAAACTGAGATTGATTTATCTGTGATGGAGCAAACTTGAGTCTAAACAAATAGGATTTGCTGTTGTCACATCTGTTTTTGGCCTTAAAGTATAAAGAGCTAGGATTCCAGAATAAAGGAGGGAAATTGACATTGTCAGTACTTTGTCAAGTAAAAGCTTATTAGAAAGTTTCTGAGCAGTTGTAGTGTGTAGCATTACGTAACCACTTTGGGAACTCTGATAGAAAAACATGGTGCAAAATGAAGAAATAAAATACTGTATCATTTAGCAGTTTAACTAAGTATATGGTTGCATTGGTGCACTAATTCTAGAGTCTGGCTGCAGCAAAAGCTCTGAGGGTATTTCTCCTCTTTAAGTCGCATGTGCTTCTTGCTGCAGTTCTGAAGTTGAGGCTGAAAGGGTAAGTGGCTATATGCTTACACTGGGAAGCAACATTTGGCCCTTTAAGTTGCTAGCTCATTGTGGCAGCAGGAGAATTAGGCTGCATATCTTTACAGAAGTAAGTCGCATTGATTTTAGTGTCAGTGCTGTAATTATTTATAGTATCCTGCTTTTACAATTCCGTTAAGTTCCAGATAATAGGATCCCCCCCCCATGTTGAGTAAAGAACTAAGTGATTTTGAACTGGTGAAAACAACGTGAAATAAAGAGACATCGTCAACAATATTAATATACATTCTCATATATGAGAAGAAAGCATGACAGAAAGTATTTGAGGGTTGAATATGTCTTATTTTCTGCATAAGAAATGATAATTTTTGAACCAGTCTAAATGTGCTCAGAAATATCCAGATTTAATTGTATATATATTACCCTCTGGCCTTCGGTTGGCTATGTCTGATGAACCAGGGGCAGCTCCATGCCAGCAGAGCACTGGAGAATTATTCCCTCTCCATTTCCCTTGTGGTACTCATGCTGCAGATTAGCTACTGTCCTTTGCAGATTGGCCACCTATCCATTGAAGGATATTGTGGCATCCCAAACTAACACATTTTCTGTAGCAATGGTCCAAATATTACTTTTCCAGATGCATGAAACAATATTCTCTGATACAGATATAAACAGAATGACATGCTCATACAATGGGGGAAGATAAAGGATAGAGTGTCCTATTACTCTGTAGAGTGAAATGCAATCAAGGTCCAGTGAAAAGGGTAAATGGTCTATTTAGCTTGAGTGTGACCCATTCCTGCAGGTAATGAATTGGCAAATCAAGATGAATAGACAACCAACACCACTTTGCTGTGCCAATTTATTACCAGTAAGGTCACACTCTCTCGATTGGATTTTTTTTTACCCTAGAACTTGTTTGCATTCCATTCTACATAGTAATAGGTCACACCTGTCTCTTCCATCGATGAGTCCACAGGTATCTCTTGGTAATAACATCTCTCTTCAGTCTATACATGTGTGGTGTGTGTAGATACACAAAGCCTTGTACTTAGCAGTTTAGCTGTTTATCTGACAAAGTGGATTCTTGCCCATTAAAGGATCCAAATCTAGCATTACAGGTTACACCAAAAGCTACTAAATCTGTATAGCATGAATCCAATATTGTCTCATTCTATATGGAAGTATACAAGGCATTAGTTTGTTATTTATTAAAAACTGTTATGTTCTTCCATTCCACAGCTGTATAAAGTAGCTTACATCATTGCTTTAAACCAATTTCATAGAATGAAACAAATTCATAAACAGAAAACTGTGAACATTAAAACTCAAAACAGCACCACCAAACCCAAAGCACATTCTCTTCCTCTGTCAGTCCAGAGGTTTGGGAAAGATAGGATTTTTGAAGGAGTTTGTTCCGAAAGGGGGACCACTGACACTTGGAAAAGATTATTCCAGAAAGTCAGATTTGCTACTAAGAAACATTTGCTTCTTACTCTTGACTGTTTAGCTTCCCCAAATGTGTGTGTATGGGGGGGTATTTTCAGCTGGGTTCTCGGCTAAGATTTTTAGAGGCTTGAAAAGTTTCATGCGAATTTCTCCACAGTTGCCATAATCTTCTTAACCAAACTGATTTTTGGCATATCCTGATATTTCCAAAATGGGTACACTGACTGTGTGTATCAAATGGGCAGGCATTGTTCATATATGTATAATATAGTTCTGCAGGAACTTATGAGGCATTCTGTGAATATTACAAAACAATATATTTCCATTTACCAAGTATTAATTTCACAAAACTGAGGCACGCTCCATTTGAAGCATGAAATCAGAATGAAATCAACACATTTTAATAGCTTTTCTTTGGGAAGAAGCATTAGTACAGTTGGTCCTCCAATAGGATTCTGTAAGCGTTGCTCTGAATATTTTCATGTACCTTTCTTCACTATTTATGTCTCATGCCTAATACAATTGAACCTTCTCAAATGTCTCAATGACTCTGGGCTGGTTCAGAAATAACATTCCTGGAGCGGGGATGGTGATGTCATCAATTTAAAATGGCACCTTAGTTTGCATCTTCTACTCACCCTGAAGGCATTATAACACTCTGCTTGCTTTATTCAACACAAACACCTCTCTCTACTATTGGGGGCATCATTGTGCTGCATTGCTTTCAACCTTTCCAGTTCCAGGACCCAGCTGTAGGTCCTATTCCCCCCCCCCCCCAAAGCTTGTATTTACATGGTGTTGCTGCTGCTGTTGCAACCTGCCTTAGGAATGGATCCAAAAGGGAATAAACAAGGGTGGGATTGACTTTTAGCTATGCCCAGGGAAAAGAAATACTAATGGATGCTAACTTTCAAAGATTTCTGGTGTGCTCTTGTAATGAGAAGAAATATAGGTTAAAATTTCAAATTGCTGTGTTTTAGCTTATACGAACCTGAAAAAGTAGCAGTAGCTGTTCTTTACAACAATGCATATTTGCAGTATTGGTGTCCTCCAGAACTGTCTCTAGGTCTGATATTCACAGATTCAGTAAAAGCTTAGTTAGGTGCAAATTAAGTTCAAGTCAGAATAAGATCAGGAGAGCTATGAATGTTGCTGATAAAGTCTCAAATTGATTTATTTATAATAGGGATAAGGTATCAGGAAAGGAAAGAGGAACAAAATCACCCACACCTTCTGGGTTCAGCTTAAGTGAACTCATTATTTTTCCTTTGCTAAGGCATCAGTCCTCTGAGTAACTGTTTTCACTGAGAGAGCTGACAAATCCAATAATCTATGGAAAATTACCTGCA
This sequence comes from Podarcis vaucheri, assembly GCF_965113315.1. Classification (NCBI taxonomy): domain Eukaryota; kingdom Metazoa; phylum Chordata; class Lepidosauria; order Squamata; family Lacertidae; genus Podarcis; species Podarcis vaucheri. The sequence continues at coordinate 72,386,006 of NC_138766.1, forward strand.
TAAACACAGAATTGTATTACTGCCCAGTGTAATTTCTTGAATATAGTGGTCCTCGTTATGGTATGCTCCATCTTGATAAAGGCAGGATATATACCGAGGTTGCATTTTCCTGACTCAGACAAGTCAAGTCCTGCAGAATGGCAGAGCTTAAATCTCTATGCAAGCTTTAGCTTTAAGTATCTCCCGAGACCAACAAATCATGCTGCATTGCTGTTCATACTGTGATGAGAGCTACTGATTTTGATCTGCCAAAATGAGAAATTTTGAAATGACAGGCTACTAGGACATGATCCATGACAATTTATGCTTTGAGAAAGAAATTGCTATAGAAAGTCACCTTGATAAAACCAGTACCAAACTGGAAAAAAAGTTTTGTGATAGTGTTTCCAAAATAGAAAAAGACTGAAACCAGCTTTCCTCTTAATAGTTGCCACTGGAATGATGCTAAAGCAAAGTGTTATAATAATTTAAACTGATATGTACAGCTATATTTTGATTCTGGGTCGCCTTTCCTAATCTACACATAAATTATTCTGAATCTAGCAACATTCCCATCTCACTTTGTCTTAAATATAAAATGAAAATATTGTTTTTATAACTCAAGAGATGAATGGTGACATTAGAAAGTTTGATAGTGGGGTATCTTGAATTATGCATTTTTCTATTTGTTACTGCCTCACCTTGTTCTCTCCCCTACACCACCACCATTGTTTCTAATGGAAATACCATAAAATGGTACCTTGTATACTCAATCCGTTATTGCTACAATATTTGTCGTATCATGAAGAAAAGAACATTCAATATTTGTTTCTCACTTTTAGCCAATATAAAAAGGGCTAGGTATATGAGTAGCAATGGGTGAATCAGTTTTTTTCTAGTCTGTGTCAGTATTCACTCATAAATCCGTTTCATCTCATTTCCATAATAATCTATGAATATATTTTTAAATACACACCAAAAAATTCACAAATTAAATATTTGATTTTTATTTTAGAATTACATTTCTAAATGTATTTTCTCCTGACATACCTACTGCTAAATGCATATTTTCCTAATGCATATTTCTAAATGTATTTTGATATGTTTTGGAGCCTAGAACCACAATGGAATATTTGAGAAGTATAAAATCTGAAGGCTAACTAAGTACTGATCTAGACATTAGTCCAAGAGGTGCTGATCAGATGAGTTCATATCAGAATTTGCAAATACCGGATTCATCAAGGTTCCTTGTGATACTTCAGATCTTGACCGTTGGGTTTAATTACTTCTAGAAAGGTTGAGGGTAGGAAAATGCTTATGCCCCACCTACTAGGGAGTGCCATTTACAGCCTGATGTGGTGGGGTTTGGGGAACTGTTGGTGACAGGATTTCCCATGTGACTGGGAAGCGCTTTGTGTACCTTCCAGCCATGCAGGAGGTTGAGAGATGATCGAGACTAGGGAAGCCGACCAGCATTCAGCCTGGCTCCCTGAGGGGGCAGAGCTTCAGGAATGGACCTGACTAGAGACTGCCCACTGTCAGGTACATTCCTGGAGCATATAAGAGAAAATATTATCAGCTCTTCTTTATTTGGTTATCAGCCAGTTTAACGTCCCACCCTCTTCTCTGTACTTCAACACTTGCCTTCTTGCATAGCAGTCATCACAACTTGAGCCCTCACTCTGGGAATGTCCTCTTTCTTCTGCCTAAACTTGCTTAATTCCAGGAATTTGATGCCCCCTATCTATATGAACTGTGGGCTGATTAGGTAAAAGGTAAAGATAAAGGACCTGGATGGTTAAGTCCAGTCAAAGGCGACTATGGAGTTGTGGCACTCAGTGGCGTAGCGTGGGTTGTCAGCACCCGGGGCAAGACAAGTAATTTGCGCCCCCTAACCCGTGGGTTTTAGTAGGGGCAGAGAGCTGCGAGTGTGAGCACGCCCCCCCAGATGTTGCGCCCGGTGCGGCCGGCCCCCCCTGCACCCCCCACGCTACGCCACTGGTGGCACTCATCTCACTTTCAGGCTGAGGGAGCAGGTGTTTGTCCACAGATAGTTTTCTGGGCCATGTGGCCAGCATGACTAAACCGCTACTGGTGCACAGAGGACCGTGATGAGTGCCAGAGTGCACGGAAATGCCGTTTACATTCCCACCATGGTGGTACCTATTTATCTACTTGCACTGGCGTGCTTTCAAACTGCTAGGTTGGCAGGAGCTGGAACAGAGCAACGGGAGCTCACCCCGTCGCAGGGATTTGAACTGCCAACCTTCCAATCAGCAAGCCTAAGAGGTTCAGTACATAGAATTAAGCTCCCCCATATTTCTAGGGTTTACAGATGTCAAATGCTTGCACTGGGGCAATAGAGGAAGATTATCACAGTGCAGCATAGCAAAGTTATAAATTGTTCCTCTAGGTGATAAAAATACAGTGGTGCCTCGCAAGACGAAAATAATCCGTTCTGTGATTCTCTTCGTCTAGTGGTTTTTTTGTTTTGCGAAGCAAGCCCATTGACGGATTAGAGGATTAGCGCTATTAGCGCTATTAGTGGCTTTTAGCGGCTTATCAGCTTATCGGATCAGCTGATAAGCGGCTTAGCGGCTTAGAAAAAGGGGGGGAGGGGAAAAACCCGCAGGAACTCGCAAGACATTTTCGTCTTGCGAAGCAAGCCCATAGGAGATTCGTTTTGCGAAGCACCTCCAAAACGGAAAACTCTTTCGTCTAGCAAGTTTTCCATCTTGCGAGGCATTCGTCTTGCGGGGCACCACTGTACCATTAACATTTCCTTCAGAGTTTTTCGGTATTCTTTGCATTTTTTCCATGCTTTTGTCATGTTTATAGAATTATACTGATTAGAGACTATGATTTTGTAGCTGCTGTGTTGTCATGTCGTTTGTCCTTCAGTTTCCTTTTTAGGATGTGTGTTCATCAGTCTTCATTTCATTGTCTTACATTTTCATTTTTTGTTTCTGCTATGCTTTCAGTCCTTATGTCAGTCTGCCTTGGTCTCAACACACTCAGTCCATTGACTACCATCATAGAAATGCCAGGTATCTGTTTTCCTGTGTGTGTGCCTCTGTGTGTATAAATGCATGTCCCTGCTTGCACCTATATTTTTACTTCACTCTGTTCAGGTCACTGAAGGGTATTGTAGGATTGCTTTATAGGCAAATATTTAGAAGATTAGTAGGTGTTATTTTTAAAGACTGAAAACATTCAGCTGTTTGTTTGCCTAACCATACTCTACTTGATAACACCCGCTTCCTGTTATTGGCATACATGAAATAGCAGTTGATTTATGAGGTTTTGTCTTTGAACTTCCAAATGTTAGAGTCAGGTCATTGATCATTCCGGAAAAGGTATATGGGTCACACCCACACCATATATTTAAGTGTATTTTAAGTGAATTTTGTGGATGTGACCCATATACCTTTAAAGCACATGGCTACCCCCAAACGAATTCACAGAGCTACAGTTCCCGGTACCTTTAACAAACTACAGTTTCTAGGATTCTTTGGCTGAAGCCACGTGCTTTAAATGTGTGTAGTTTCTAGACCTATATATAACATTTCAAAAAGTCACTATCCCAGGCAGTGTTGACAACATTCAAGTAGGTTAATTTCCATAATGAAAGAATAAATGATGTTACGTGAAGGACAAGTATTAAAGCTGGTGTAGTGTGTTATCTAAACGGGTGAGCTGTGACCCAGGGAAGACCTAGTTGCTGGTGTAGTGTGTTATCTAAACGGGTGAGCTGTGACCCAGGGAAGACCTAGTTGGAATCTCATCTGAGCTATGAACTCTGTTGGTAGCTTTACATGCACATCTGTCTCTTCGCTCCAGTGCTTCCAGCTGTAGTTTGGGGCTAATAATGCTACCCACCTTACATAATAATTGTAAGGATTATTGCAATATGGTACATGTGAAGTCCTTTCAGCTCTCAAAACTACAGTACTATATAAATGTTGTGTACTGTTATTGCTGTTGTTATTATTATTATTCTTAATTATTGTTATTCCAGAGACTGGGATGCAAGCAGAGTGCCTCATGAACTGCATGTTTTTGTAGCTTTGACATATGGTTTTCACTGTCAGCCTCTGACAGTAATGAACACTTCTTAGAAAGGAATAGAAGTCTTTCAGACTCGGGTCATGCAGTTATTGTCTCTAAATAGGTGGTAATGCTGTTTGTATCTTGTGGATGTAGCAGCAGGTACAAATTTATATCTCCCTGGAGTGGGATAGTTGTGTGAATGAGAGAACATTACATCAAGGTCAGCACTGAAAGTGGCTTTGGACGTTACTGAAGAAGCGTCATCAATAAATGCAGTTACTACCTACGGTAATTCTGCATTTGGATGGCAGTGCTTCTTGTAATATTTGAAGGTGAACTTATGCAGAGGAACTTGGGCAACCTACCACTTCTGCATTTTGCCTGTGTGAATTTTGATTGGACTATCACCAAAGTCACTTGTGTGTCACTTCTGGAACTGTTCTGAGTTTCTCTTATTCTTAGATTTACAATCTAAAACCATGATAGTGCTTTATCACTTTGAGAATGCTTTGCATTAACCATAAACATTTATACATTAGCATGCTTTATATGTACATCTGAATTGGTCTTTTTCCCCCTTTCTTTGTCATTTGCTTCTCTGTGTTTACCTTTGTGTCTCATTTGTGTACATGTCTTAACTGTAGCTTCATGTTCATCCCTTATGTTTTGGCAGCAAGGATCACTCAATGTATCCTATCTTTTGCGAAGATGCAGTCAGATTACTTCGATCCCGTACGATGTGCCGTACCTATTCTGAGGGTGCTTACTATGAATTTGAGAGGTATAATTGGTGTGGCATGTTTGTTTAGTCTCCCACATCATTCATAAGCAAACAGTACTCTGATGTTCAGTAATCTGCAATTTAAGTTTTAAATGGTACATTGGAAGAAAGAAGAAAAGGCACTAAATGCAGGAGTAAAAGGAGAGGTCTCCCCAAAGGTGCGCAAAATACATTATATAACTCATGATGTGTTGGATATTAAAACTCTTTCTCTGAGGTGACTCTAAAAACAAAATCCACATGCCACCCATTAACAATTCATTAATAAAAATCATATTCAAAGATAAATGTATCATAAAAATGAACATACCCAACTGGATGCATAACAAGACTCACTAAACAGGGATATTATTTTATGACCTTTAGATTAGTGAAGATAATCTGATCAAAGGTTTCCTTTGCTTTATAGACTGTGTCACTGCTCTCTTTAATTTTATCATGAATTTTTGTTTGTAAATTTAAAATATTATCATCTGCATTGCTCCTAGAATTACTTTATTCTTAGAGAGCAGAAATTTTCTTTTTTATATTGGTATCAATCATTAATTTGGCCAAATAAATAAATAAAAATATAGAAGCCGATTTCCCCCCTTTTGCACAAATCACAGGCATTGCTGTATCATACCAACCTAATTTTACATAAATGGCATCCAGAAAAAAGGATATTGCTGTGATGTTGTGTGTAAACCATGGCGTTTGTTGAATTCCACAGCTTAAAGGGACTAATTAGGACTCTTTCATGTTGTGCCTTTTTTTCACCCCCTGGCTATATCAGTTGCATAATTTCAAGGTTCGTTATGTCTTGTGGCACTCTTGTGTTATGAGCATCTTTTTCTTGTCAGAACCAAACTACATTTCATAGCTACATATAAATCCTCCTATTCTTAATTTAGAGCTCTGTCTTCAGACTACCATGTCAGTCACTCTATATAGCTACACCAATTTTAGGGTTAAAAATGTAAACATGGTTCTTTCGTTTTTTCATTTCTTGGTTCTTTAGCTTTTTTGTATTTATAGTGGTACCTTGGTTCCCAAACTTAATCCGTTCTGGAAATCTGTTCCAAAACCAAAATGTTCTAAAACCAAGGCGTGCTTTCCCATAGAAAGTAATGCAAAATTGATTAATCCATTCCTGACTTTAAAAAACAACCCCTAAAACAGCAATTTAACATGAATTTTACTATCTAACGAGACCATTGATCCATAAAATGAAAGCAATAATCAATATACTGTACTATAAAATAAATAAGACAGTACTGTAGATGATAAAAATTATTATTTTTTCTTACATGCACTGATGATAGTCATTGTTTGGATGGGGTTTTTAAATCATTTTCTGCAGTCACACAATCAATCAATCAGTAGCTGAACAGGGTTCCACACAGTCACAAAAGCAAGTCACAAAAATGAAGTCACAAGCCACAGTCCCAAATCGAAGTCACAAGCCACAGTCACAGGTCAATCCCATAAAATTAAGAACAAGTCACAGTAAAAAAACACCAGAAAAGCCATACAAACAAAAATGCAAAAAAACAGCAAAAACAAAAGCTTCAAATATCACCTCTGTGTTGCGTGGGTGCCCAGAACTCAGCAGCCGATGAGCTCAACAGGAAGCCTCTGATTAGCGGCGGGGGGGACTCCATTTACAAATGAAACACACTTGACAAGAAGTGGAACATGTTCAGCTTCCAAGGCAAAGTTCACAAACCGGAACACCTTCTGGGTTTGCAGCGTTCTGCTTCCAAGTTGTTCATATAAACTAAGCTGTTCTTAAACCAAGGTACCACTGTACTTAAGTATATATCCATGTATACATTACTCCAAAAGAGGAAATTCCCAGATCAAAAATAACAAATTTAAGTAACTGTTAGGTTCTCTTTAGGTTCTCTGTCATGTGTTATTGCAACACCCACTGAATTCCCCTTTTACTGCCATGATACAGGCCTTATACATTACTATGAGGTGTTGTAAGCGAGAAATAAAATTAACATTTCTCTGTGTTTTTTTATCTTCACAATCAATTGCTCATAATGACTACGAGCGATCCTCAGATTATTTTTTTGAGTTTTGGGGTACAACATAAAATGCAAGGGCAAGGTTACCTTGCTGTATGTGCACTGCCTTGCCTTAAAATTTACAAAATGGACCAGGGCAATTAGATAATCAAAACTTAAAACTGTCCAGGGGGCAAAAGTACTGGCACATTCAGAGATGCCCTATCTGAAAACTTCAGTTCTATCCCCATTATTGAATTCCCTGGGAGTCATGGTAGCTGAGAGGCTATGATGGAGATGGATCCTGATCCTCAGATAGATGAAATCTTGAAAAGGATCATATAAGACTTCCCTAAATGATGTGGCTCTGAAGACAACTTCCAAAATCCCTCAGTAAAAGAGGTTGTGGAAACTGCCAGTATTATATCCAGCAGAATTAATTCCTGAAAGAAAATATTTGATACCATTTAGGTTTCACTTAGAGAGCTGGATAAAAGTAGACTGCTAAACTGCTTTCAAATCCATTGAAACAAATACCTGGACATTAAGGATGTGCCTTGGATACCTGGGCCCAGTATTGTTATCCTTTCCTCTATCTCAGAAGGGAAGAACAAGAGTTGTTTTTTAGCAAAGATCAGGCTCCATGGAATCTTCTTTCCAGTAACAAAGGGATTCCAGAGATAGCTTAAATATTTCCCCCCCAAAAAATGTGCCCACCTTGTAAAGCAGATTGCTTTTTACAGAACATCCCTGGTAGGTAAGAGTGATGGAATGTAGTGGTTGCAGATGATTTACGTTTCAGTACACCCTTGCATTCTGCATACTTCAGCAGTGGCATTTGCATTGGAGGTCCTGCTGGTTGTTTAGTGACTCAGGAACTAACTACTGCCAAACCAGTCTTGAGCATTCCACATCCAGAAAATTGAAGATAATTTATCAGTTTTAGGAAGATGGATGTTGTTTTGTGGTCACATAATTACCATATTGTTGACAATTTGCTAGGCAGAAAAACGAAAAAAATGAGCAAACTCCTCACAGCTCAGCTCAATAAATCAAGACAATGCAAGATCAAACAGTGGTTCTGCTTTAAGTTTGTTTTCTAATTAGGCTTATGCAAACCAATTCCCCAAGTTTGACTGTAATAGCTAACTATGGTTTCTTAAAAAGTGAAAACAGAAAATTTATATCTCTTTGTGACCACAAAAGTGGGGGAAGAAAGAGTACGCAAGCTTGAGGCTCACCATAGCTTGTTAAGATAGAAGGACAGCAGCATCTGAATGGGACTATGATCATTCAATAACTTTTCACTATCTCCTAATCTTTCCTGGCATATGGTTAGATCACTCAGGGCAGATATGGGGCTTGTGCCGTTTGGTTCCTTTGATTTTCTAATGGAACTTCAAGTTAAGTATTACATTACCTAGAGTACAGGGTTGTTGTCAAAAACATTAGATGCATGTTTTATATGACTTTCCCCCCTCCTTAACATCTACCGTAGTTCTCTGTTATGGCCTCTGTATAGTTCCACAGATGGGATCTGTAGCTCTGCAGGCCGTTCATTGAGGATTTGGCATCTGTGGCACTCAAACTACTGTGATAAATGTTTGAAGATGTGAGAATAAGGTAGCCCAGACCAAGCAGCTCAGATATCCATGCCACCATTGGATCTGAAGGTCTCAGATCTGATAAACCAACAAGAAGAATTACCGTTTCATTGTGAGATTTGGCTGATTCAGGCTTCATATACATGACAGTGTATATGCAGCTGCAGACATATGGGGGGAGGTTTATAGAGTATAAACATCTACTAGCCAGGTTGTCTCTTCCCAAAGATGCATCAACTTGCATACAGCAACAAGGAGGGAGCAGAGGTGACACTGGGCACTTCAGATATCCAGCAGTGCCTATTTTGCCACTAAAAATAGGACTACATGGGGAAATGATGCTACAGTGGTGCCTCGCAAGACGAAATTAATTGGTTCTGCGAGTTTTTTCGTGTAGCGAATTTTTCGTCTTGCGAAGCACGGTGTCGGAAAAGTTTTGGAAAAGCTTCAAAAATCACCAAAAACCTCAAAAAAGGCTACCACACCGCATTCTATGAGTTGCTCCTCAAAGTCAAGTCGCAACTGTATTAACAGTGTTAAGAAAAAGGAAACAAACTTGCAAGACGTTTTCGTCTTGCGAAGCAAGCCCATAGGGAAATTCGTCTTGCGAAGCAGCTCAAAAACCGCAAAACCCTTTCGTCTAGCGAGTTTTTCGTCTTGCGAGGCCTTCGTCTTGCGGGGCACCACTGTATTCACATCAATTTTTGCTGGAGATAAGCCCCTCTGACCATTGAAGGGCCTCCCCACCGCCAGTGGAAATTGATGCAAATAGCATGTTTTTCTGCTGGGGATGTAGTCCCCATTCCTATGGGAATAGATGCTTTACCAGGAATCTGAAAGACCCATGGCTTTTCCAACATGATAGGTAAGCTCAACATTGATCAAGGGCTCAACATTGTGTTGGACCATTTGATTCTTACCATTGGGTGCATTAATTATGCAAAACAATTTCTGCTCATTCTACCCCTACCTGCTTATTTCTAAGCAGACCTCTCTACAAACAGCTAAGCATACAGAGGATTTGAACATATTTTGACCTGGCAGAAAAATGCATTAGTTGACAATTTGGGAAGGAGCACCTTACTCTCTAAAAAGTCTAGAAGTTTCTATGAACTGGCTTATCCAGATGGAAATCCTATATGAATGAATTTACAGGCAGCTACTCAGAGAACAGCAGTTACGGGTAAATGTAACTCTGTTTTGTACTTACGCCAAGTCCTGATTTCATTATGGCATGTGTTTCCCTGCTCCATATAATTGTCTGCACTACATGCAAGCATGTACATGTGACATTGTGTGTCCGCGTTGCGGTGGGCACCCACAATCCCAAGGGTGAGTTGGCACCCTGTCTTGAAGCTTCACCCTGCTACTGTCATTGCTATCCATGCCAGCCACACAACCCGCAAGCCACATACCCATCAGTCCCCCTTGTGTGGAATAGCCCTATGCATGTACATTGTTATGCACATGGGGCCCTTTAACATGGTCACTAACACACAAATTGCCAATGGAAGGGCAAGGCTAGTCAATGCAACCCCCTCACAGGTGCTTTCAACTATGGCCGTGCCAAAAGCTGTCAAAAGTTTCCCAAAAATATTATCCCCTGAAAAAAACAGGGACAAGCTTTCTGCCTTTCAGAGGGAATTTATCTGGATTTTTTTTTCCAGTGGCGGGCAGGGAGGTTTGCAGCTTACAAAGTGGCTGCAGCATGAAGATCTCTCTGCATTCTGCCACCATCCATGTTTCCTGGAATGTTTTGAGAGTGACATCTTGTTGCATTGCATCACTCCCAAGGTTACATTTAAATCCTCAGGCACATTACATGGTTAAGTAATGTAAGTAGCAGCACCTCTCCATGAAATTTTTTTTGGGGGGATTTCTTCTCTCTTCACCTCCCTCCGAAAAATGTCAGAGGTGGTTTCATTTCACACTCATCTGCAAATGGTAGAAAAATGAATATTAGACTCAGTTATACTTTGAACCTTTGAGGAAGTTGTCATGTGAGCTTTATTAAAGACATCAGAATATATGATAATTTAAATTAGATTAAAATTTAAATTAGATGAAACAGAGGAGAAGAGGAAATTGCTGTTTTCAGCACAGTACTTGTTCTTTTTATTGTACATTTCCCCCTTTAGGTATTTTTGATGTTTGCTAGACTGCCTCATGCAGCAGGAAAAGGGTTGGATGAACATTACATAATGGTCATTATCTTTTGTGATAAAGCAAGAAAAAGCATAGAGCACCTAAGGCAATTCAAAAATGTCTGAAATATCTTTGCTGTTTATTTTATGTTCAGGAGGAATAGAAAGGAGGGAAGAGTGCCTATAACATATTATGATGACACTGATATTTCCCCTACTCCTGAAAGGTATTTTGATTCATATAGTAGATGTAGATAAGAATCTGTATTAAAGCATTTTCTGAGCACCCCTGCTGTAGAATTTTGAAATAGCTAAGAATTGTGATACTTGTGTTCTTTGTGCAATATATTATTCCAAGTGATCTGTTATAAAAGGCTTGAACTAGCAGTGAGTAGTTTAGTATTGCATGAGCCGCACAGTACTTTTTCACCTAGAAGATATTTACTGGTAGAATGTGTGCACTGCAGCCAATTTCTTCTTAACACTGTTACTTTTCTCTTATGCCCATACCTTTCCCCCCCACAAGTAACAATGTCACAAATCTCTGGGGGTTTTTCTGGATATCCCTACTAAGCATCTTCTTATTTGCAGGGGGTGGAGATATGTAGGCATTTTGGGAATCAATCCAAAGCTCTGTGCTTCTGCATTGCATGCATAGCTGCAAAAGTGAGATTTTGCAGAAACAGGAGATAACAGTGACCTCTGCATAGGGGTGATCTATGCGTACACTGGAGTTAAGTATGTGTAGTGATGCTACCAGTCTGTGAAACTTCTCTTTAAACATAGGCTTCTCCCAGTCTAAGACTTAATCGGTGCTGCACAAGTACTGTGAAAGGGCACTGATGGTCAGCTGGCTGTTCAGCCAATTCCAGGATAGTTGGTTGGATTGACAGGAGGCGGATGAGCTGCTTATTATTCCTTGAAGGTTACCTCCAACCATGCCTGTTCTAATATTTGTATCAGTTTGGTTGATGAGAGCTTATGGGTAGTTGAGACTAATGCACTAATATTAGAAACAGGTCACTTTCTCAGCTGCCTGCTAAGTAGTTTTTGCAAGCCTTGATAGTCTTAGCCACTGCTAAAGATGCTAAGGATGTTCCCCCACCCCAGTAGCATATATTGCTACCTGTATATGGATGCTGTTTCACTGTTGTGAGAGAATTCTGTATCTGTACATTTGAGTAATTATTATATGATTTGGCTAATTGCATAATAGTAGCATTATTCTGATTTTTTGCTGTTATTATTAAACATCACACCTTATGCAATTCCTGAACCAAAATAAATATTTCCCTACACCCAAAGTGCTTATGATCATGGACATGGTAAAAAAAAAAAGGCGGGGGTTTATTTCTGAATACTTTTGAGGATTTCTCCTATTATCTGCTAACATAAAAGTACATACACATACACACACACACACACACACACACACACACACACACATTTAAAGATCCATTATATCTTGTTTTAAATTCATTCTTGAATTTTATTTTCATGAAAGCACATGGTTCTGATTTTATAAGTCAACCTACTTATTTCTGTAAAAGTAATATGCCATTGGTAGACATAGCAAAGCACATCTATTGTCATATCTTTTCATTGCTTTATTTCCATATTTTCCCCATCTTATGAAAATTTTACAATTTTGAGTAAGTCGTTTGGTTGCTGCCATGCTGCATAAGTTACACTGATGAACATAACTTGGTTAGGTCCATTAATTTCACTGGGCCTATTGTGAATATAACTTAGTTGAATATGACCCCAAAAATTCCACTATATTTTATAAAACGCACTATTCTTGCAAACAGTATTCACATAATGTTATATATTTTTAATTGCCCCAGTTGAAATATTTGTTACTCACAATGTGTGTATGGTTAGGCTAAAGAATACACATTATTATGCCATCAGTAAATGCAATGTATTATTATGTGTTTCATGGATATATGCAAAGCATTTATACACTACTGTTGCTGCCAGCACATCTGTATGTACCCCATAGTTACATGTGGCATACAAACCAGGATTGGCCATGGCTTCCGTCTACATGCATAGAAGTTGGCAGAATAATTTGCTGCCCCATAGAGTATGAAGTGGCTCTCAGTTTCACAGCACTATCATGCCAGTGATACAGATATATGGTCTGGTGCATATATTTAAGATTGGAATGGCTGTTTGGTCATACATATTTTAACTGTAAAAAGAAAAAGGGTTCTTTGACTATATTCCATAAAACACAAGTCTTATCAAAACAATATAACACAGAAAACCAACAAACAAACCATAGACTGAATATTAGAAGATAATAGGTCAAATGGGCTGACAGTGATTCAGTGTACCAGTATGTTAAGGGGGAACATACATATACATCCATTCATTGAAAGAGATATACAGAAAACATTGGAAATAATTGCCAGATTAGTCAGTCAAAAATATGTTTTCATGAAAAGTTTTGATATGTAAATAGCTTCATCTTTATAACATGTCTTTATTTTAACTGCATTGCAAAGGTATTACAATGGTGCAAGTTCATGGGCAGATCATGTAGTCAATGGTTCAGCTGAAAACTATGGGTAAGTAAAGAGTGCAGTGTTACACTTCTATGATTAAAGACATGTACTCATAATTTAAATGTAGTGTTATTTTATTAATGGGTTTCACACCTGATTAAGTGTCATTTTTTTCACTAGACCTAAGAGGGTTAGGTTTTAATATGACATGTCCATTTTCTTCTTCTTTCCATGTTGCATCACACGCATAGTTTGTTTAATTGTATGTAGATCTTTCTCAAAGAACAACAGTTACAGGTAAGCAAACCTGTTTTCTTTGAGCAGGTTTCCATACACAAGCATATGTACACGTTGTGTCCCTGTATCTGAACCTCTTTTGTAGAGTATGTTCTGTTCATTTTTAATCCAAAATTACCTGTGCACTGACACTACATTTAAATTAATAAGGCACATTGTATCCCTTATTTCCAGAGTTAGTTTCAACCTCATCATGGGAAGAGAGAGAATAGCAAATATGCTTCAAATATTTATATGAATCTGGGTTTTTAATTGGAAAAAGTTTCATAGAAGACAGATGACACAGTTTGGAGGCAGTGAAAATGATGAAGCAGCATAGTAGGAGCTCTTCAGGTGAAACACTGTCCATCTCCAGTTACGTGTGTTGATTGTAGTGTCAGCTGATAGTGGTCAATCAACAGCAGAAAACTTTGGAATGTTCTGATTAACAGCAGTCTGTTGGAAACCCAAATGACTCTGCTCTGTATGATAAAGGCTCTCATACCAAGAAGGAAGTTGTGAATTGTGAACAGCCTTTTGTTGCAATTTATGTTGTAGTGGTGCTATAATTTACCTTTCCTCCCTGGTGTTTTTTTTTTTTTTTTTTGCATTTTTTCATTATTGGTAAACTTCTGAATAGTTCCAAACTTTATGCCACTCATTTATAGGCCACCAAAAGCTTATATAGTAGCCCATTTCTGTGTTTCAGTAGAGAGAAAAATGAATAAAGGATCTGCACACTAACATGTCGACAGTCCACTCTGGCAGGTGTTTGCAAACTGCTCCACCAAAAAAAAATTAAAAAATTCAAGAGAAGTTAAGATCCTTTTTAAATTTTGTTCTGCCAGACAAATTTGCCATGCAGATATATTGCTCGGGGAACAGGAAAATTGAAGAAGCAATAGATATTGTTTAGTGGGTCTCGTTTCATGCATCCCTAGATGGTGTGAACAGCATTTGATGCAGCTAGAATAACTGGATATTTTTGAGTTTTTTGTTGTAGTTTCTTTTCATGGCACTTGGCTACATCATTTTCTTTCCAAATATTATGATACATACCTTAACGCTGAAACCAGCTTTGTTCAATGTGATATATGAGGTGTTAGGGGAATGGGAATACCACTGGTGGGGACACATCGTGCTCCTTCTGTGGTAGTTTGTCCACCTTTGGCCCCTACCCTGCACTTGCCTGTGGCTCATAGAAACTGTCAGCATAAGACAGTGAATGGTTTCAGCTGGCCAGCCAAACCAGGTGAGAGTAACAAATGGGTCTCTAATCTTTGATGAGTTAGGAGCTTCCTTTGCACGCAAAGACAGGCTCTGGCAGATTGAGCGGATGAGACCAATAGTGGTTCCAACCGTCAGGAAGAGTTTCTGCACATGCGGTAGAGGGAAGTGAGCAGTAGATGGGGCTCATCAACCTGGGAAGGTAGCCCATCTAGGAGAAGTAAAACTCTGTTCCTAAATCCCTGCTGCCTTGCGGAATATCTTCAGGAGAAGAAGAGGCTAAGGAGTGAACGCTGCACAGAAAATCCAGAGCGGAGCTCCTAAGACAGTTGGTTGGTGCCTTGTATGCCGCCTCCTGGCAACTCCCGCAGCCAAGCTGGCGCCAAACATATTGCATCAGTGAGGCCGAGAGAGGGGTCTTGTTGTCTGGGCAGCCCAGCACCTTCATACACACTGCCCAAGCTTACAACCCAGTGAGGTTCATTATTGGGCCTATAAGTTATTTTATACTTTACTTAACTGGCAGTAGCAGGTGAATGAGAAATAAGAAAAATTAAAGATATTTGGGAAGAAATAGGACTGTCTTTTACTACTTGTGTTGAGACTAGAGCATTCTGTAATAGATGATTTAAAAAAAGTCAAAATTCTACATATCATATAGCATATAAAATGTACAGAAACAGTGCAGAGGTAGGATACTAGGAAAGAAAAGAATCATATTCTCTGCCTTACATAGAGGCTGGATGCATAAATCTGTTCATTTTTAATTTCTGACTTTGCTTATAGGCAGCCTTGAAGCAAATGGTGGAAAATTTGTTAAAACTAATCTAGGAAACACTTTATGTATTTTTAAAACACTCCTAAAATTAAACCACATTTTTCCTGCCTATTTAATTAGCTGTTTGGATTTAACATAGTTTATGTTGGAGTTTTAACTTCAAGGGAAGAAAATATGGAGAAAATACTTCTTATAGCTTTTAGAAATACTTTTGAAATTAGGAATTTTCACAAATAGCTTGCTGTGATAGATATTTTGGAAAAACTATTTACTAATATCATAGACTTTTGGGATATACTGCTTAGAAGCCATCACAAGTACATAATGGTGAAAATGAAATCTTATGCAGACAGATTCACTTTTTCTGGTTTGCCATAGCATACATTCGTCATATATGGTCTCTTTAAGACATTATTTTATTATCTCAATTCTATATTCAGTATATCTGAGCATACTTTTGCTAATATTACATATATGATGGCTTAATTTTATAATGTTAGTACATAGGAATTTTATGATTATATTATGCACTATTAGTGACTGTGGTCCGCTTTAAAATGAAATCTCAGTTACTCAGTATGTAATTCTTTTAAAATTGCTTTGTTGATAGCTTAATACTGGTGTTTTACCTTGGTTAAAAAATAGAAATATGAGTTGTTTGTGTGTAGCAGTGGTTAAAGATGGTGTGCTAACAAAGGATATTGTGTCTGTGACCAAACAGCAAATTTCCAATAGCTAGTAGAAGAATAGCATGTCCAAGGATTGAGATCCAACAGCCTTCCACAGATACGGACAGGTACTTCCAGTAAAAAGTAGCTAGAATAGCCTTGCACTTGTTACTCTTAGGTATTTGTTTGTTTGTATTCCTGTTGCAGTGCAATCAGTGTCTCTAGAAGTAGAGGAAGCCTTAAATGGTCATTAAAATGCACCATTTTCATGCTGCATTTTTGTGTTTTCATTTCTTTGTCACTGACACATTCATTGCTTTAAGTGGCTTCATTGTTTTAGCCCTGGCTGCTGCCATTACTTGTCATGTACCATGGACAGAAAACCAAATACTGTGTCTAACAAAGCAGATAGCACCTGGCCTAGGAAGCAATGAATTGTCTGTGCTCATGCATCATCATGTTTCCTAATTTGCTCATTGTAGCAATATATATAATTTTAAAACTTTCTATGTTAACGGAGTTCCCTTAATTATACATAACTTTGATGTGCAAGATTCATTTTCTACTTATTTTTAAAAGTTATGTGAATCTAATCAGCTTAGGATGTACATAAAGATTTTGTTTAGACAAGATTATTGCAGTGTGACACAAATAGATCGTTTTAGCTTGTCAGGTTAGATCTTAACTAATGTAATTTAAGTTCTAGTTCTGATATGTCTGGTGGATTTGTAAATTCCAAGTTCATGATGACATTTGGCCTAGTAAAACTATGCAGAATCTACCTGCTGGGTTAAGAAACCCAGCTCTAGTCAGTGTACAGGGAAATAATGTACCGGTACTTGGATCTCTCACAAGTTGACAAAAAAATAGAGTGAGGGTTCTTTCCAGTAAAGATTGATGTTGAAGTAATTATTGTTCAAATAGTGGGATGGCAAACACTTGTCTGTAATGCAAAAAGAGTTTGAAAACATATTGGGTATTACTTTTCATTGTGATTGCAATCTACTTTTATTTTTACATAGCTTTCAGCAATTAAAGAAAGAAATACTAGTTGTGTGACTGAATATCATTAGAATGACTTAAAATTAATCACATGTGCTTGAAAAGCTTAACATGTGACAAGGCAAGGATGTTCCACTGAAAGGTATAAAGAGTTTTATAATTCAGAGAGCTATTCAAGAGCTATAGGTTGGATATTGAACTAGTGTGAAGTGTATTGATTGATAATGTACCCATAAATGACTCAGGAAAAGTTGGCTGCATTAGAGAACATAGAATCTATATCTTCACAGATCCTTTTATGAATCCTGCCCTCAAGAGCATTATCTCTTTCATATATGGAGTACCTTAGTAAAATGTGTCTTTAAAAAGGTCTCGCTCTTCTTAGACCATCACTTTTAGTGTCCTGTAGATGGAAAAAGAAAGCCTTTGGCTGTGGGGGGGTCTTCTTGCATTACCTTTCCAGTGTTGGAGCTGCTGCAGTGGAATTGCTTTTGGTGCCATGAGAATGACACCAGAAGTCCCAGAATACACAAGAGGAGACTTCATAAGAGCTCCTCCTGGAAACTGCGCTGATGTGTAAAGGAACCACAAATTCTCTCCTTTGGTCTTGGGGCTTCTGACATTGTCTTCTTGATACAAGAAGGGAGAAATTGCAGAAACTCCCACACTGTGGTGGTAAAATGACAAGCGGCCCTTAAGTAAATTTTACATAAAAGATTTTTTAAGGGGAAACCTCCCCCCCCTCCATCAAGACCTGTAGTTATAGACTTGACACTTCATTGCTTCCCCGTAAATATACACCTCTCTGTTAAATGCAGCATTAGCTAAGGTGACCTTTTTTTGTTTATCCTTGACATTAAAGAAGTGAAACAGTGGATGTATTGGCAGATCAAGCTTCCTGTTCAGAAAGTGAATATATAGATCCAGAAGAAAACATGAGGTAATCTTTGTGAGTTTGTCTGAGGCCAGCTGTGATACTTCCCTGATAGTTAGTATCTCCTGCTGATCATGTGTTCCAGTGTACAGTATCTGCTTGTTACGTGCTTTAGATTAAGGCTATTGGAGGATGGTATTATTCTGAACCTGTCTGTGGGGCATTTATTTAGTACCTCATTGAAAGCCTACAACCCTAAAAAATGGTTTTGTGTGATCACATTTCTGAATTAACTTTATTTGAAAACTTTTTGTTTGAAAACCTTTTAGGTATTCTTTCATTATGCTGATATACTAACCATTTGATGTGATCTATATTTTCCCCTCAGAAGTGCAACTAGTATTCCTGCATAGGTCATATTCAGTAGCAGATAATTTTCATCTGCTTTAAAAAAGAGGAAAAAAACAGCAACTTTCCTTGAATAAAGTTAAGCCTATTGGTTGACACCAGCATCTTTTGAACGGAAAACATTATTAATGAAAATATCAAGATCCTGAAGTCTTTTACTCATATTTAGTTATCCTTATCAAGTGTACTGACGTTAATGACAACCTTACTGACTGAGAGTGCAAGTTATGACCTTACTTTTAAAAATATTAACTTGGCTTTCTATTTTTAGTCAAGCCAATGGTTTTTATTCTTAATTCAGAGAGTCTTCACAAAACAGTAAATGACTCATTCTAATGCAGGATATCCTAGTACACAAGCTGCAGATTATGACATTTAAAATGTTTTCATATACCAAATTATTAATAAAGGGACAAACTCCCTTCATACGTCTTCTATGTTATCAGGAAGCTAACTAAAACAAAGAACGAAAAAGCTGTTAGAAATGTACATAATGTTGATCATCTCCGAACCCAGTATGATGCGGCATAATGCGTAACTATAGATAAAGGTCAATTGAGCTGCTTTTTGACTAACATTACAGGAATTGGGGACCTAGACTACCATATCAAAGATCCAGATCAACAGAACAGCGTCCTGTGGTAGAGCGGCCCAGCCCCCGCTCTCGATCCACTGAGCGTCCTGACTCAAATCTCATGAGATCGATGCCTTCATTAATGACGGGAAGATCTGCCCCTCCCTCACCTGCCTTATCGAGGTGAAACAGACAACCCAATCAGACTAATCCTGCCCCACTAGCTCACTTTTTATTTTCCCCAAAGCTCAATGGTATTGCCTTTCATCATTGACTGATCACCAGTAGCCGTAGATACTAACCCTGCCAACGCCAACACACTATTTATATTCCACAGGGGATATAATGGTGTGGCTGCCATTCTAATTTGTTTACTAACAATGATTAATGACATAAATAATTACATTTGTTTTTGTGATTTCTCATTTATCAGGAATCCTGGGTGATTTCTCACACCATGTGCACCTCATAACTGCCATGTATTTCTCTTACAGAATGAGAAATTGTATGTGGTCATCTGACATCGCTTATGGAATTATCACCATAACATCAAATGAAACTTTTTTTTTCTTTCAAAAAACAGTTTCTTAAATTTGATTGTATTAATTGTATGTACGATTTTAACCGCTGTTTTCTCTGATTTGCTGTGTGCATGTTCTGCATTGTTCCTGTCTAAGTAATGTATTTCTGATCAAACAGTATTGAAATAAGTAAACTGTTTTGACAAAAAGTACAGTGGACATAGCATAGAAATGTGTGGAGCTGATTGTGTCCACAGAAATTACTTTCTAGCAAAATATTATGATTCTTTGTCTTTTAGTGGTGAATTAGGATGATTAAGAGCAATCATATTACTCCATTTCAGTCACTGAAATGTACATCTGCCTTATTGCTTGCCTTATATTCATAGCTGAATAAAACACTGATTCAATATGTTAACTGAATTCTGAAACCATACGTATCTTTCTGCTGGACTTTAAAATATAGAACATATACATACACACAATTTTATGTGTATCTCTTTCTGTATGTGTTATTGCATCTGTGTGCATATATATATATATATATCTACATACATTTTCATAGAAAATTTGCAGATGCAATTCCTTAAACATTACATGTATCATCCTTTTGCATAATTTTGGCTTTTTCCTCAGATGAACCTTCCTTTTAGCAATAACTATGCCTTCTAAAACGCATAGGGCCGAGCTGCCACAGCTAACAAAGGTTCAACTTGTACAAAAACCATTCCTCATTTATTTGTTTTTCAGACACCTTGGAACAACTCTGTCTCACTGTTAATGGTTTCTTTTGCTGTGTCCTGTAGGTCACATGCTCGTACGGGGTCTGTCCAAACAAGCCCATCAGGTACTCCAGTAGCAGGACGCAGGGGTAGACAATTGCCACAACTCCCACCCAAGGGAACACTGGAGAGAAGTAAGTGAACTTTTTAAAGTTCAGAGATGTTGTTGCTAAATATAAAAGTAATAGCGTTGAATGGAAACCTTTGCCTCTAAGGTTTTGAACTGGTTTTTGGCAAGAGATGTGTTCTATATTGCCCATTACTCGTTTCAATAGCTTTTAAAGCTCTGTACAGTATTGATTTCTATAACTGTCATCACAACTATAGAATTAATACATGGATCATGATTCATCCTACCTTCATTACAATCAAAATATAAGTTAGAACATAACCTGTAAAGTCTTCTAACGATGAACATATAATAAACTGCACCATCCTAAAAGGTTGCAAGTGTTTGTTAATCCCATTCATTTCATAGGAATATCGGCTAATGCAGGACCATAAAATGTGACACAATACCCATATGTACATTCTTCGTAAATAAGGATAATTAAAGCAATCTGGACAAATATAAAGGATGAAATGTGGAGGTACCTCTATGATGCCAGTCCTAAAATGATTAAACACAAGATGGTGGCTCACCATTATGGATGGACATTTAGTTTATGCTTCATATTATGGTCATATGTTCATTTCTACTCATGTAGTTTCCCCCTTCCCTCCAGAGGCTTGTGGGGAGATGTTTATTGGTGGCTGTTGGAGAAAGAAGAGTGATGGGTGTTTGTATTGCCAGCCAAATGGGTCATGCTGCATCTGCCCACAGAGGTTACTCTTGTGTGAAAAAGACCCACATTATAAGCAGTTTGCCATCTATGAATGGCTTGACACTGCCTCTCAAATCTAAAGTTTCTATGCTGTATCAGGCATCTGGTCAAAATATGAGGCCTGACTGATGGAGAAACTTGGCTACTAAGCAGTTTTTTTCTTGGGTGTGATAGACTGTCAGATCCTGGCAACAGCTAATTTTAATTGTTTAAGTCTCACGTATGCCTCAATTATGTTTGGTTGAATCATGCTTTCCACCGTTTGAGTCCTGTTCAAATTTTGGGAGGGAGCATTTTTATGCTTATAGGACATGAATATATAATACACTTTCAGCATTTACAATTAGACTTATCAGATATTCCTACAAAATTTTGTTTAATTGCCCAGATGAGCACTGCTTCCGCTGCCTCCAAATGAAGATCCGTTTTATGCCTTTTGTATACTTTATGGGGTTTGTGGTTTTTTTTTAATCCCATGCTTTGGTTCCCTTTTCTGTTTTACTTTAATTTCCCCCAGACAGTGGAGACAAGGAGAAGGTCTGAACAGAAAGGAGGGTTTGTTTTGTGCTATCAGCCTTTTTATTCCATGGGAGGATTTCTAAGGGGGGGGGGGGACTGCTGCAATTGATGCTACTGAAGTGTATAGATTTTACCTTGACTCTAAAATATTTTACATTAGTGAGGCATGTACCAACATCCACTGCACCTTTTGTAACTTAGCTTTATATAAATAGCAATAGAGCTATGGCACTATTCAACAGCTTAACTTATTCAACTCTGTTAGAGTACATTATTTAGATACATAACAGTACCCTTTGGAATCAAGGATCATATAGCAGGTTCATAGTTAAATAGAATAACAAATAGTTACAGTGCAATCCTAACCATGTCTACCCAGAAGTAAATCCTATTGAATTTAATAGGGCTTACTCCCAGGTAGGTGGGTTAGGATTGTAGCCTAAGACTGAATTTACACATACACATGCTCATATGTAGGGATAAGCAGTCAAAAACAACCTGACACAGTGGGATGAAGAAAGAAAACCACATAACAGAATTTAAACACATCAGTTTTGATGTAACCTTTTTGGTATCCACAACTGTGTTACGAAGCACTCACTAAATACACCAGCACCAGTCACAGAGAGTCAATTTTTCCTTGTCATGCAATTTTCCATTTTCTTTGTATATTGGACTTTGAAAATTTAATTTATTGAAATAGTACGACTGTTTGTTCAGAGATCATCATCCCAGTTTGTGTTGTCTTTTGTGTTTTGAAAACAATTGTAACAGTTGAATATTAAGTATCAGATGAAAATATAGATATGTCTGATTGAAGGTAATAAAGTTCATTGTTGTTCAAAATGCAAACTACTTAACAATGGGAAGTAGTCCTGGTACGAAATTACTTTTTGTGAGAACTGTGCCCTGATATCTGGACCATGGTAAAGTCATATTAACTAAATGACATTGTATATATCATATATATACATTCACCATGTTCCAAAAATCCACTTAGACTTACACAACATGCTTGAATTATCTCAGTGGAACGGTTTTTACTCTGAACATATGTTGTCTTATCACAAAAATCCCTTTGAAATATTCCTGTATTTGAAAAGGAGTTTGTCATGTGACATGGAAGTTGCTGCTCAGAAAGAACAAACCCCAAATTAACTTTGTCTCATAATACTATGCACATAATATACAATGAACATGCATTAGTTTGCATGTTGTATGTATGTTGTATTTCAGCACCAAGCACATCATTAACACTAAATATGTTTAGTAGTATTTAGCAGTTTTATTGTTGGCCTGGTACCTGCCATTGAATATTACTACAGTGCTATCCCAGTCCAGGTAGGGGTGTAGCTTGGCCACCAGTCAAAGCTGGCAGAAGGCACTCTGCACCACTGAGGCCACTGAATCCATGTAGTAATGGATTCAGTAGCACCCCCAAGCTACGTGTCTGCTCCTTAAGAGGGAGTGTAACACTCTCAAGAACAGGCAGTCTCCCAGCTATCCGGTCTAGGGAACTATCACTGATAGTGCCTCTGTCCTATCTGAATTGAGCTTCAGTTTGTCGGCTCTCATCCAGTCCATTACTGAGGCAAGACATCTAGCACATCCACTGCCATTCCAAAGGAGAAATAGAGCTGCCCTTTGCCCCTGTCTCTTTCCTGCCAAGGGTCATCATATAAAGTGACCAAGGACGTTTCTGTGCCAAAGTCAGGCCAAAGTCCTGATTAAAATGGGTCTAGGAAATCAGTCTCTTCCAAGAGTGCCTGGATCTGTTCAGCAACCACCCACTCAAGACCTTGCCCCTCAGAAGGGAGATTGACAACTGGCTGGCAATTACTTAGGTTCTCAGAATCGAGGGATGTTTTCTTAAGAAGCGGTCTTATTTACTGCATAGATGGCTAAATATCTCCAATGCTGAAATGTCCTTCAGTCTCATTCATCTGAAACTTTTAGGCCAGAGTTCTAACACCATTATTAAAGCAATTTTATGAAAAAGTTATATAGATTATATTTTCTGGGTTTTCTGGATTTTTGCCTTCTCCAGCTTGTGTGACTTGGATTTGGAGCAGATTGGTCCAACTAGTGATGAATCAAGTTGAATGAGCCCATTAGCTTATGTTTACCAAACCAATCCCCTCTGTTCTGGGAAGCCACTGAAAATGAGAGCTTTACTGAGTCTCTGTTGGGCCACCAGAACTTTGATAATTGTCAGAACATGACCTGATCTGGAGCTATTCCTCCCTAAGTATTTCTATGACACTTTGTTATCTAGTTTGCATGGTTTGATCTGTAGTTGGTGGGTGACTTAGATGGTTGACTATAGTGCCTTTAGGATCAAAAATTTTACTGCAAGTATCAGAATGATATTATCCAAATGAATAGTGCAGTCATACTTGAAATACTGTCTACAGTTCTGTTCACCCCATCTCAAAAAGGATGTTATAGAGCTGCAAAATATGAAGAAAAGGGGCACCAAAATAGTGTTTGAGCATCTTCTTTATAAGGAAAGGTTATACTGTTTTTGACTTTATAATTGAGAAAAAGGTGATGAGGGGCATCATCAAGGTGTTAATATTGGATGAATGGGATGAAGATGGCTAGTGGGGGAGAGGAGACTCTCTGAGCAACAGCGTCCTTATAGTTGACCTTCCAAAGCTTTAGGAATACGTTCTCCTATACCCAGTATCTTGCCCAGTACTGTATAGACTGGAAAAAACATTCTAACACCATCCCAAAAATCAGTGACATTCTAAAGGAATATAAAAAGAGAAGAGAGTGTAGCAAATGGAAGGCTGCTCATGCAGTAGGACTTAACCTTCTCCACACTGCTATCCCTGAAAAACCTCTTTCCTTTCATAAGGTGTATCCCCAGCTCATATTATATTATGCACCATTCCAGAACATTCCCCAACTCTCGAGGGAAATTTTTCACACAACTCTGAATCCAACTCTGTTGCTTTGGAAATTAGAGAAATATGGACCTATTTCTAATTTCCTAGTGGGTAGGATATTGGAAGGTGTTCTGTTGCCCCCACCAGCACTGTCCATATTCGACAATGTGATTTAATCAGGCTTTGTGCTTGTGAGGCTTATTGTTGGTGGATGAGGAGGATGAGCTGCAATGGAAGGCTAAGAGGAGGGGCAATGAAGGGATCAAAATGGCCCTATAGACATCTGGTGCCTGAGGTCTAGAGACAGCCCTGATACTTCCCTTTAAAAGATAAAGGGACCCCGACCGTTAAGTCCAGTCATGGACGACTCTGGGGTCGCGGTGCTCATCTCGCTTTACTGGCCGAGGGAGACGGCGTTTGTCTGCAGACAGCTGTGACCAGCATGACTAAGCCGCTTCTGGCGAACCAGAGCAGCACAGGGAAACACCGTTTACCTTCCTGCTGTAGCGGTACCTATTTATCTACTTGCACTTTGATGTGCTTTCAAACTGCTAGGTTGGCAGGAGCAGGGACCGAGCAATGGGAGCGTACCCTGTTGCGGGGATTTGAACCGCCGACCTTTTGATCAGCAAGCCCTGGGCTCTGTGGTTTAGACCACAGCGCCACCCGCATCCCATGATACTTCCCTTACCTGAACATAAATAATTGTTTTGATTGTGGACCCTGTAATTCATTATTATTTACCTTTGTTGATATAATTGTTGGGTTACATGGATTTAAGAAGATTTTAGTAGAACAAGTGTGAAGCCCTGTGTTATTATTATTGCAAATGATACGTGAGGATTGTGTTTGCTTCTGTGTAGTAACACTTGGGTGGTTTGGGAAGAACACTGTGTCATCTCTTATGTAATTACTAATTTTCACTCTCTGTTTTTATTGCCATAAAGATTGTGAGGAAAAACATCATACACCTGTTAGTGGGAGGAAAGGCAAGTTCATGCCATAACTACTAGATTGTGTTTGTGTAGAGATATATTACTTGTAGTTTATGTTGCATGTTGTCTATTAGCTTAGTTAACAGTGCATTAATATTTAGTTATTGTCATACACTGATCTTCTGTCGCCTTTGACTGGACTTAACCATCCAGGGGTCCTTTACCTTTTACCTTTACCTTCTATTATTGGGAATAATGTTAACAGTTTTCTTATTGCACCTATTGCAAAACTTATCCCACATTGCAAGCTTACCGGGAATGGTTGTTTGGGCCCAGCACAGCTGTTAGGGAAGGAGGGAGCAGTATCTGGAACCTCATGCCTTCTGCAAGGTGCTTTACACACTTTGCAACCACACAGAAAGCAGAGACTGTGGGTGAGGCTGAGAGCTTCATTGCTGGGTCCTCAGGGGGCAGAGCTTCTGGGGCAAACCAAAGTGAAGATTTTGAAAGTCTGGCAGACCTTCCCAACTTCCACCATCACAGCTTCCAGCCAATCTTCCCACCTACCCTCTACTTGTATTTATTGTAATCATGATTCCATTTTCCAGATTTTTACACTGTTTAAAATGAGTGCATTCCTATGGACAATTTGTTGGCTGCTGGATTCAGGACGGGGTGGGGGGATGGGGTGGAAATTTTACCCACAGGCAGACTGATCATTTCCTGTGGGCTTTTGCTTACCTCACAGCAATTGTCAAAACTTTCCTATGGCTGAAAAAGCATTTGGCTGGATCCTTAGGAGGGAGGGACAGAGGAAGGGCACCTGGCCGCAGCCCAACGGTGGATTCCCCTAAGGGACCTTGGAGGGTGGAGATTTCTGTCCAGAAGCCCAGCTCAGGTGCTGACAGGCCATTGCGCCTCTCCCCCAGTGGCCAGAGGAGGTTCGGCAGAAGTAGTTCACACTGTGGTGAACCCCAGCAGTGGTCAACCTCAGCTGCTAAAATGCAGCTCATTAACAATGCAGCAGGCAGGCTGGTTGGTCACATGGATACATGCCAAATGCCTACCCTAAACCTCTTGCATTGTAATCAATGAAGTTACAGCCTAATTGAATCCAGTGTAATTGTGTGTGTGTTATCATTTGCCGCCTGCTTCTGCACCCCCCACAGCTACAATGTACATGGGCCTGCAGTGTACACTATATAAGACTGAAAGGTCAATATGCAACAGCAGCTAGAATATTTTGACTGCGATCCTGTATGCTGTTAAGCTGTTTAAATCTTCTGGGACAGACGGGATTTAAGCAGCCTGTCTGCAAGTCTTGAAATGCACTTGAAGTTGGGGAGGCCAAGAGAAATTAAATGAACTCAAGCCTGGTGTATGTGTATGATCCTCCTTGCCATGGATTCAGTGATCCCTGTAGGGTCCTGTTTTACACTACCCACTCTTGGTGCAAGCTTGGTAAGTTTGGAATAATTTGGCATGGAAGGAGAGAAACAGGGTTCTGATGAGCCCTTTCGGCATCGCTCCACCAATGGGAGCTTCACCCACATTAGGAAAGAGCACCCATTACATGTTTAGTCTAATTGCTTCATGGTCTTGAGAATCAAGCTTTCAACTTTTGCCTATTTCCATGCTTATAGTGTTTAGAAGGGAAGTATCTGAAAAGCTGCAAAACTCAAGTATATTTTGCTTCTCTCTCTCTCTCTCTCTCTCTCTGTATGAGCGCATTGTTACAAGAATATAAACACAGGTGCAAATCTATTATGCTATCTATACAGAAGAAAGCAATGTTGAATTTTCCTTGTTGAGTTTATTTAAAGTGTGCAAGCAAAATAAAACCTAGTTAATCTAATCAAAACAATAAATGCAAATTATAGTGTTAAGGAATTAATGTGCCAAATCATTTATTTATTTGGCTTTTTTGCTTACAATATTTATATGTTGCCTTTCTGCCAATGCACTCACAGCTGCTTACAGTTTAAAACAGTGATAGCCAAACTTGGCCCTCCAGCTGTTTTTGGACTACAACAACTCCCCTCATCCCTAGCTAACAGGACCAGTGGTCAGGGATGATGGGAACTGTAGTCCCCAAACAGCTGGAGAGCCAAGTTTGGCCATCACAGGTTTAAAATAATGGCAAACACTCTAATGGATAAAAGTACAAAATGGAAAAAGAGATAGGAAGAGAAGAGGAAAATAAACTGTATGGGTACAAACACACTAATGGAGCAAATCCACTGCCCCTGCCAGTGTGTTTCCACTACCCCACCATGTGCTTTGCCCCTCCCCCTCCCTCATCTGATAAGCAGCTGCAGGAGGTCAGTTAAGCATCTCCGCAATACCATGCCATACACTACTGTTTCTTTCAGCTTGGAAGAGAAGAGAGGCAGATGAAAGAGATGAGGAAACTTATGTCTTGTTTTGTTTTCAAAAGAGTTGGTTTGCCTAACAATCATTATAGCAACAGACCTTTCTTCTTGTTGGCACTTCCATTCACGAAGTCCTAAATTTAAGAGGTAGTTTACACATAGGGAAGTTTATTCCTCCTTCACTGCTATCTAAGTATCACAGTTTATCTGCAAGTACAGTATGTGCAATCCAGTGCACATTTACTTTGTGTAAATCTATTGAATTGAATGGAATTTTCTTTTGAGTAGAAATGCATAGTATAGCACCTTGGAACACTAAAACGTCTGAGAACAGGGTTCTGGACTAGGTGGGCCATTGGCCTGATCCAGAAAGCTATTTTTGTGTTCTTAAACCAATTTTTGGTGAATGGGTATATCAAGACTGTAAGCCAAGCAGTTAAATAGATCCTTTATGTTCAGAGCCAGTAAATCTCTGAGCCACAGACAGTGGTGACACACAGCGCGAAGCCTATAATCTTCATGACTTCTTGTGAGCTTCCAGAGCCTTCAGAGTAGCCACTTTTGAAAACTTGGATCTGATCTAACAAGGCAGTTTGTAATTTGTTAGCTGGCAGTAAAACCAGCAAGGAATTCCAAAATGTGCATTATATTATATATTATATTTTCTACCTATTTTGGGACATACTGGTTAGTTTGAATTGGGGATGGGGGGAGAACACCATTATAAATAACTAATCCTACAATCCTAAACACATTTATCTGGGAGTAAGCCCCACAATGGGACTTATTTATGGGTAAATATGCATAGGCTTTTGCTATAAGCAAGCATAAATAATTAAGCCAAATATAAATGAGTCTACTGCTACTAAGTCAACATTTGTGTTACTGAAATAATTTTTATACCCCCCATTTTTACCCCTGACAACACCCCTTCCTTTGTTGCCTCCCTTATGTCAAATTTTAGATCGTAAGATCCTTCGTGCAGGGGCCTAAAAATAAAGAGTCATGTAAATTAATAGCACTAAAATAAACATACAAATAAAACTGCTGTTTTTAAGAATTATATTGGCTATATATTATATTAGCTTTTTTGTAGTAGGAAGCTCTAAACCTAAACATACTTTAATTCTTGTAAAATACTACATGGTCAATGAAGAAAAAACAGAACCTAGTTCTGGCCCTACCAGTGATTGTACTTTAGACTGAACCTCATCAAATGATGTTAGGTATCTTACAGAAGTTAATTAATGTTTCTGACAAGCTCTGATTTCTTTTGGTTTACGCTAGAAGTTACATGGGAAGACCAGCAGAAAAAGGTGAATGGTACAATAACTGATGACAAATCATTGCCAAGAAAGAAACATCACACTCAGCCAGGTTTGTCAGGGTTTGGAAAACCACCTGAAAGCATGAGACTATAAAATTGTTACATTTCATGCTTTTGTAATGAGTGTGTGCTTAATGTACCTTTTTTCACTTTGTGATTTTTATTTTTATTTTTAGTTTGTAGCAATTATTTAGATTAGTCATGTGGCACAGTTTCTTTTTTTAGAGTAGCGAAAATAGAGCCACTTGTGTTAGAATGCCCATTAATTTAAAAACGTGCTTGGCTTAAGTTAGTAATTTTTTACAAAAATGTTCCATTCTTTTGTCATAACTGATACATTTTAAAATCAGGAATTCAAACATGTTCAAGGGTATTAAATGACCAAAGCCAGGTAGGGTTTTAGGAGGTTGGTCTGGGTTATTTTTACTATGGGGGAAAGGGGCATAATGTGGTTGTAAATGGCAAAGTGGCGAAGGAATGTGGAGCCAAAAGAGTGGGGGAGGGGGAAAATAGAAAACAAGGTGTTGGTGAAAGGGGTTATTATGAAAGCAAAATATATAAACAATGGTGTTTGGAAGTGAGTGGATTGTAAGAGTCATGCTGAAAAGGAATCAACTTTCTCTAAGAAGATGGGAAAACATGCATGCAATAAATGGGAAATCTGAATGGCTAGAAATTAGCCATTGTTACATTTGAAAGCTATATAGTTGGGATTTGGGGCAGATGGGGTGCTTGTTTGCTGAGATGGGTGTGGAATGTGAAGATCTAACATATGCTGTCTTTGATGTATAAATAGTGGGTGATATCCAACATCAGCCTACTTTTGCAACATACTTTGTCTCTTTCCCCTACTGCCCCCCAATGTGATATCCAAAATGTGTTCTGGAATCTTGGGGGAGCCTCTGGAACAGATTTTGGAAATATGTGCAGGACTATAAGGAAAGTAGAGGAAGGGGAAGTCAGTTCCATCAGCTGGTGCAAAGTTGATAGCATTCCACAAGTTGTGAGTAGGTTAGAAGGCCTGACTATTTGTGCCCAAAAGATGGATCCAATATTCCTTAATTATTCTGTCAGATTGTATCTACTTGAATAGATGAGCAGTCATTTGCCAGGAGGGATGCATTTGATTGAAAAAGAATTATTTGCATTCAGTTCCTTGCTTTTCCTTGCATTCAGTTCCTTGCTTTTCCTTGCAGGTCTGCAGCTTTCTCCTACTCTCAAGGATACATATGAGATTGTAAAAGTCAAGTTTATAACAGTGTAAGGGAAGCTTCCTTTCCCAGATAGTGTCACTAAAAGTCCTCTGTACTCTTGTTCTCTCAAAATGTTCCTCTGCCATCACTCACTTTTAGATGTGGGTTATAAGTGAAGTAAAAAAGAGAAATACTGTCAAAGTACTAGCTTTCCATTCTGTCAGCAATTAATTTATAGCTCAACACTGAGCCCTGTTTTGAGACCAATTCAGAATTGCCAACCTCCTTGCAGATATAAGTTCTTTGTTTATGTGTTGTTAGTACCTTCTTAAAAACCCCACTGACCTTTCTGTTCTATCTTAATATAACTTCCAAGTCTCATGATCTGGAGACATAATCATGTTCGGACATATTTGTGGAGTAGAAACAAGGTTGCCTGATCTATAGGCCCTTTTTAGATCAACTGTACATAGGTGTGGAGACATGATAACTATAAAGGTGATTATAAACTACATTACTGAAGATCTCCCATGCTTTTGAGTGATGCAAAACACATTACTGGACTGTGCTGAAAGAGCAGACCAGACTACCGTACTTATACCATAGAAGGAAATTGCTTGTTGCAACTTTATCTGGAATATGGGTGTTTATTTAACATTTGCCAAACTTTTGTAATCTTAGTAATTGGCTACTGTAACGTGTTCCATTGATTACTAATGCTCAGAACCTTCAGGTAGCATAAGATACAGGCTCCCACTGACTATCAAGCATGGGATGTGGAGAGCATGTCCAACTGTGGTAGCTGCACCAGCTGCAAGAAAGATTCTAAGTCAGGGGCCTTGCATATTTGAGGCATCTTTCTCTAGATATTCACCAGCTGAAATCTATGGAGGAGGTTCTGCTTAAGATTCCTTTATTAAGTATTCAAAATGGGGATCTTGGGGACAGGTTCCACCCAACTGATTGGTGGAACTGATGGGAAGCGTTATTAAAATGGAATTACCAAGCATATAGAACAACAAGTCTTGCTGAAGCAGAA
The DNA here is from genome assembly GCF_965113315.1 of Podarcis vaucheri. Lineage (NCBI taxonomy): Eukaryota > Metazoa > Chordata > Lepidosauria > Squamata > Lacertidae > Podarcis > Podarcis vaucheri. The sequence goes on from NC_138766.1 coordinate 72,417,284, forward strand.
CCAGTGTAGCTTCCAAGAGAATATATCCTTCCTGACTAACCCTTTAGAGTTATTTGACAGTATCAATAAGCATATGGATAGGGGTGATCCATTCCAACAATGTATAGTATACAGTACTTAGATTTTCAATTTTTTTTTAATAAAGTCTCAGTTCTCACAATAGAGGGATTTAAGAAGTGGGGTTCCCCAACTATATGTATTGGGACCTGTGCTTTTTACTTGCACACGAATGACCTTAAATTAGAGGTGAGCAATGACGGAACCATGTTTGCTGATGACACTTGGATAAAAAAAAAGGGAATTTCAAGGAGCTCCAAAAGGAGCTCCCCAAAATGGATGAATGGGCATTAAATGACAAATGTGGTTCAATGAATGCAAGTGTAAAGTGATGCACAGTTGGACAAATAATACTAACTTCACCTATGCAATGATGGGGTTTGAACAGGTGGTGACTGGGGTTGTAGTGGATAGCTCAATGAAGATGTCGGCCCAGCAAGTGGCAGCTGTGAAAAAGGCCTAATTCTATGCCAAGGATCATTAGGCAAGGGGTTGAAAATAAATGCCAATATCGTAATGCCATCATATGAACGTATGGTGAGACTATACTTGGAATACTGTATACAGTTCTGGCCACAATATCTCAAAAAGGATATTGTAGAGCTGGCATAGGCTCAGAAGAGGGCAAGCAAAATAATCAAGGGAGTGGAGGAATTCTCATTCAAGGAAAGGTTACATCTGGAGCTTTTTAGTTTAGGGGAGAAATATGAATAAGGAGCAGAGACAGGACAGCTATATATAAAAATATTCATAATGTGGAGAAAGTGGATGGAGCAAAGTCTCTCTCCCTTTCTCATAAAGCTAGAATGAAGCTGGGTGTTGGGAGATTCACAACAGCAAAAGGAAATACTTCTTTAACAATGTAATTTGCTGCCACAAGATTAGGGAATTAAACAAATTCATGGAGGATATCAATGACTACTAGCTATGATGGCTATATACTGCTATCAATATTGGAGGCAACATGCCTCTGAATACCAGTTACTGATAATCACCAGTGCAATGAGTGCTGTTGTGCCAGGGCTTGCCTACCTATGAAGCATGGTGAGCCAGTCATCTCAGGTGGCAGATCTGGGCCTGGGGAGAAATCAACCTCTTTGTATTTTAAGCCACTAATGTGTATGGAGCCTTAGTCTGCTAAGAATATCTCCTGCTCCATGCAGCTTCAGTTTGCCTGCTAAAGAGCCAGGCATTTGGGGAAGAGGGAAGGCAGAGCCTTGATGGGCCAGATGCAACTGTGAATTAAGATTATATTAGGGCTGATGAATTCTAATAAGATTTTGAATATATGAATGGCTTATGGGATTCACAATTATTTGGTAATTTGTTCATTTTAAAAAAGGAGTGAAAAGCTGCCCAGGTCAGTTGTATTGCTTTAAGTGGGTAGTTCTTAATTTAGTTTCAAATTGTCTAATGCCACATTTTGGACTCCCATACTGTTTTTGCTTCACTTGTATTAATTGCTAATCATTAAATCAGATGTATGAAGTATGTGATTGAGGGGAAATATAATTTTCTGGTTAGGTTAGAGCCATGCATGATCTGAATTCTATCTTCCTGTAAGCCCAATTGCACTCGGTCAAGCTGCCAGTTTTAACTTACCTTGTCTTCCAGCTTTTACTTGCTTGGCTTGATTAATAGTTCAAATATATATGCATTTATTCAATTAATATTCATTCTAACTGGGCATTCTAGAAAGCATGGATTCCCCCCCCCCCAGAAAATGTGATGTTTTTCACTGCTTTCCTGCTATGTAAGGAAGATGGTTCATCTTCATTGAAAATAGACAATATAAAGTTTCAAAACTACTTAATAATGTGAAAATGAATTAAAAAAAATCAAGGCTAACATTTAATTTTATCCCAGAATAAATCTTTAGGTAAGCTGAATATTCGTGGACTGAACACATCTCTTTCTTTCCTCTTTCCTAGCCACACTGGTTGGACAGCTTAAATACTGCTTTTCTCCCCCCGATCACTAACATTATTTTTCTGATCCTTTCTTGTTCAAATGAATATTTTGTTCCTTTTGGTGTTTCTTGTGTTTTCTTTTTCCCATTGACTGAGTATGCGCTGCAGGTTTCTTTCTCAAACAATTGTGGCCCTTTCCCTCAGTGTCAGTTTTTCCTTCTGAGTACATCCTCTCACGTCCATCTTCTTTGTGTCTCTGTCTGTCCATTACACAACGTGATAACAGAAGAAGTGGACTCATCAAGGAGAAGAAACCCAGGTCTGTCTCTTCTATTGGTTTTCTCTGTTCTACTTTCCTTCTAATTTGTCCTGTGATTTTTGCCATTACATTTCTCACATTTCTCTCATGTATGTCTACATACATAACTTTCTTTCTTTCCCTTATTTTGTCATCGCTAGAAAAGAATGAAACCTTAGGTGTTTGCTATTTGATTAATTATTTTGGGTAGGGTACAAAATCTACTGAAAATTAAAGCAGGCATTTTCATGATGTATTACATTAACAATGTGGGGAGAAAACATTTTCATTTGTATTTATTTGTAGCTGGTTGTCACTATATTCTGTTTATTTAGATTTTAGGTAATCCTAACAGTTACAACTTATCCAAAAGATTTATGTGTAAATTGTTAGCTATAGGACAATTTGTTAATTAAAATATTCTCTAGCCATAGTGAAGAGGGTCATTGGCCACAAAACTAAGTTGAACAAGATCTAAGTACTTCAAATAGCAGCCACTGGCTAAGGAAATTAGAAGAAGAAAAGCTGATGTAAAAAGGATTAAAGGTTCAAAGAAGCCCAGTTCCTCCTTATGTGTTTTCCAGTACGGGAATAGTAGGAAAGTAAAGTGGTTATACATGCCCATTATTAATCTGAATTATGCCATAACAGAATAAAGGGCAACTCTGTGTGCACATGGATAGAATTCAGAGGAACAGATCTGTTAGAGGGCAGTATGATACTTCCATGTCTGAACATGCTACCCTTGTAACAAGCTTCAGCATATGATAAAACTTGCACAAAGCATTTAGTGCAAGGCAAGGTGCCTCCGAACATCTCATTAAATAATATACCATTTCACCTTTTGTAGAAGTTTAATTTCCCACACATGGTGCTATTCCTGCTTCTACCAAAGTGGCATGGTTCACATTTGCACCTTTGTTTGTTTATTTATTAAACTTATACTGCTTGATCATAAAAAACTTCAAAGTGGTTTACAGAAATTATAAAACAATAAAATTATTAGTATAAACAATTAAACCATTAAACACTTCTTAATAGCTCTGCTGGTAAATAGATTAAGATTCTTAATCTCTGGGTTGTGGGTTTGGGCCCCATGTTGGGCTAAAGATTCCTGCATTCTTATGGGTTAAAAAGCCACTACTTTTTCATTGTACAATATTGGTCTTTTATACTGGCTGGCATGCTTTGTTCAAATAGAAGATGTTGGGAGATTGCTTTCTAGGACGCCGTACCTGAAATGATCCATTCTTGTTTGTTCCGTGGCTGCTGTTGTTTTTTGTAGCCAGAAGTGGGGAACACTGATGCAGCTGCTAGTTTTCCTTCCCAGTTCAACAGCAGCTCTCAGATCTGGGGAGCTTCTCTAGGTGGGCAGGTTGAGGGAGAGGGAAAGCTGCTGAATGTCCCTCAGCATCTCTGATGCCTTGGTCAACTTTTCCAGGAGGGCAGTGGGTACCGCCAACCCGCTGTCCTGTTTCCTGGCCTTCTGAGTCCTTGAAGTGGTGGGGTGTGGGACTGTTGGCGTCAGAAGCAGCAGCTGCTGTGGTCAAAAGGCAGGTGCTCTCACCAGATCATGCAGTCTCTTATGTAGGTGGAGGAGACATGCTCTCTGTGGGCTCCTGGCGGGACCTCACCTGACCAAGCTACCTGCAGCATCCCTGGCTTCCTGGTGCAGCACAGGTGCCAGGTTTGCTTTAAGCATCCTGAGCCACACATAGAAATGAAAAACTTAGCCCATCCTCTCCTTCCTAGAGTTGTGTCCCCTTATTCCTTAGATTTTTTGTTCGATTTCTCTTCCATTTCAAAACATTTACATAGTTCAAAGACCTTGACATGACCCTAACGCTAGTATGTTTTGGATACTTCATTTACAATTAAGTGGTGTACAAATTCTGTTAAAGGAAAATAAAATAGTATGATTGATAGCTCTTGGTGGACTTTAACTTCCCATGATTTATAAATAAATGAAGCAATTCTATTCACAAGAAGCTGGCATGAAGCAAGCCAGTATAATTTAAGCTGGTCTAAAGATATGCCTGACCCAAACTCCATTCAGCAGTGGGGCTGCTTCTGCTGCTCTGCCTAAGCCTGGCAAAGAGGAAACAAGCATTTAAAATACTGTTCCATGCTGGGTTACCAATTCACATGACCAAGCTGAGTGGGCTTAGGAAACAACCTAAGCCCATCCTTTCTTGTTGTGCCCCCACCACACTACCAAAACACCCCTTTTGGGGGGACTTACACCAGTTTCGTCTCATTTAGGTTTGGTTCAGCCAGTTGAGCTAGGATGAGCAAATTACACTGGTGTATCTGCAGCTGAGCTGTGACTGGACACTTAATGCCACCTGAACCAGGAAGCAGCTGGCTGAACCAGAGATCTGCTTCATCCTAAGCTGTTTAGCCTGGAGGATCTTGTGTTGGATTGCCCCCATAGTGGCTAACTGGTTGCACATCATCTGAATTCAGTATGCTATCTGGCTTCTACCGGTTTTATCCAATTTTTATCAAGGTTTGGTATAAACTTTGCCCGCAGTTTCTCTCCTAATGAAACATCAAAGTATATCCAAAGGTTTGTCAGATTCCTGCTTTAATGCTGCATCTTTATTTTAGTGGTGTGTGGTACCTTGGTACTTACTTATGTTCTTCCATTGTTAGATGTTGTGGACTTTATTACAGAGCCTCTTCATTCATGAATACTCTTCTCACTACTCTTGAATTGTTCCGTGTCTGGTCTATAGCCCCGTTACATTATCCTACCTCAACTGCGCACATAAGAATATATCATTTATTAGGGTGACATACTTTTTGCGCTGTTATTTTAAGGAAGTATGAACAGTTACCCCATTCTCTTTCTTGCAGCACAGTAGCTGAGAAGCAGAAACACTGACATACATACCCCTCCTAAACATTTGTGGTACTGTATCAACAGTGCTGATGTTTAATTATGGTCTGGGGTGTGGTAGCATAGCAGTTGGAAAATACAGCTTGCTTGGTGGCGAAGTGCTTTAGGTTCAAGACAGTTTTTTACTGTCTTCTTCAAATTCAGTAAGTTGGTTACGTAACCCAAACAAACTTTGTTTCTCCGAAATATATCAAAGTGTATGGACTACTCAAAACATGTTGTGTTTTAAATTCTTCATATGAATAGGTTTCATGGGTCAGGTTGTGATTTTTCTTACTCAAAATCTGTATTTCTGATTTGGAAATCTTACACCTCTATGTGGGATTAATTGGATGAGAAATTGTGCTTAGGAAATGTCAGAAACTATCTTTAATGCTAACAAAGCTTCCCCCCCCCCCAGCAGCATCTGTTTGTTTTAATTCACCTATCATCGCCTCATCTTGTTTCCATTTTTCTAAAAGCAAAAGCTTCAAACACAGATCTAGTCTAAGACAGATCAGTCTTCTTCAGCCTGAGGCCCATGTTCCCTCATGGGCAACCTTCTGGGGGGGGGGTAACATGCCAGTGGAAGAGCCAAAGGGTGGTGTATATGACTCCTACCTTTGTACAGTAGGCAGCAATCCACACACACATAAACACACACACCACCTCCAGTGACACAGGCAAGAGGCATTATTACAGGTCAAAGCAAAAGCACTCAAGAAGGGATCAGAGGATGGCTAGTGAGGGGTGAGGCATGGTGAGACATTAAGTCATTTTAATGTGGGGAGGGTTGTCTGACTATTCAGCATTGAATGAATAATATGTACTACATTTTCAGAATGCTTTGGCATTCAACAGTAAAGCTTCTTGCAGCACATGCAGATTATAAATTACAGCAATGTCGTTCTGAAAGTCACTGTAAAAGATAAACCCCTCATATATACTTGGTTAGTGCAGCTTATTCACCAGCATCATGGTTAATTACCTTATTAGTTGAACTGTATCAGGAAGCATTGCCTGTGTCTTAAATTGTACATGCAAATTTAATTCTGTCAGCTCGTAATGTCTTGAGTGTTTGATGGGTGACCCTGATCTGCAACTCTGAGCACTGTCTGTCCTGTGCACTGAATGAGGTAGTGTCTGCTAGAAAAATAGTCATAGTCTGCTTTCCAAATAGAAACTGCCTCATTGAATTTTATGCACAGGGAATAGATAAAGACAGGGTATTGAGTAGTGATGTTTTATGTAAGGATCACTGAAGATAAGGGGGAGATTATTGTGAGGAAGCACCACAGTGATCTGTGTTAAAGTATATGTAAGGTTTGAAAGTCATATACAAGAACTCACAACTTGTTAATACAGCTGCAATTTTCTGGATATTTATTCATGACAAATAACGCACATTACAATCTCCATTTCACATGAGTTACATTGAAAGGTGGGGAAAATATGGCACTTTTTAACCACCTTGCTTGTAAGAATAATAATAATAATAGTAAATTTTATTTGTACCTCGCCCTTCCCAGCCGTAGCCAGGCTCAGAGCGACTAACATCATACAAATAACAGGCATCAATTAATTAAAATACATCTTAACATTAATTCAGACAAATTAAAATCTGGACAAATGACAGTTATCAGGTTAAGATTGAGAACGGTTAATACTTGCCAGGACCAACTGTTTTCACTGATCATATAAGGACCTGCGCACAGGCTGGGAGGCCTCCTTCATGTTTGTTCTTATACAAAGGAAAATAGGTCACACTGCCCCCTGGCCAAAGGCCTGGCGGAACTGCTCTGTCTTGCAGGCCCTGCGGAAAGATGTCAAATCCCGCAGGGACCTAGTCTCTTGTGGGAGAGCGTTCCACCAGGCCGGGGCCACAGCTGAAAAGGCCCTGACTCTGGTCGAGGCCAGTCTAATTTCCCTGGGGCCTGGGATCTTCAGAGTGTTGTTGTTTGCAGACCGTAAGGTCCTCCATAGGGCATACCAGAGGAGACGGTCCCATAGGTACGAGGGTCCTAGGCCGTATAGGGCTTTGAAGGTTAAAACCAGCACCTTAAGCAATATATTATCTTCATTAAGCAATTTTGAGTATTTATTAGAAGATTGTGGTTTGAGTGTTAGGCTGCAGTCCTATACAAATTTACCAGGGAGTAAGCCTCATTAAATGCAGTGGAGCTTACTTCAGAGTAGACATGCATAGGACTGTGTTTCAGAGAACTTTGTAAGGTTTGTGCCCTATGTTCTGGTGACTTTGAAGGGTTCTGATTATTTCATTGCATGCTGACCTTAGCAGCAAGCCTCAGCAAAACTCAATACTTCCTAAAAGACAGACACAAAATGTAGATGGATTTCATGAAGGAAGTAAAAACCTGTCTTTAATCAGCTTCAAAGTTAAGGGGGGGGGGAATAGTGAATCGCTATAATATGAGTCAAATCGGGCAATTTCAAAGTTGTAATTTACTGTTTTAGGGATGAATAAATCTAGGAAATACACAGAGAAAAAGAGAGAGAGAGAGATAGCCAGTTCTTTGAGCATGCTTAAATTAACATTAACAGTATAAAATAAATTAAAACATTCAAATACATTATATAAGGATCACTGAAGATAAGGGGAAGATTATTGTGGGGAATACTTGAATCTACTTGATTCAATACTACTTGAATCTAGTATAAAATACCTTCATTTTTCCTTTGGGCAATAGAAGGAAAATGTGAATACAACTATTACGATAAAATTATTTCCATATTATTATTATTTATTAGAATTTATATACTGCCCTATAACCGGGGGTCTCAGGGTGGATCACATAATAAATATATCTGAATATAACACTAAAACCATATTAAGTTTCCCCCAATGCATATGTTTCATTTCAAATATTTTTGGCTATTGGAAATTTTTTTGAGATATTTATACAGCATGTAAAGTTAGCATGGCAAACATAATCAGTTTTGTTTACTAAATATATGTCAACAAAATACAGGTGGTGCCATAAAGTTTTCATTGTAATTATTTGTATGTTTTAAACAGACTTTATATTTGTGTATATATTTTTGATACTATTACTGCTTATTTTTTAATCATTGTTTTTTCTAAGTTTTTAGTGATTCTTGTTTTTTCCTGTAAGTAGTAGTAGTAGTAGCGTAAGTAATAGTAGTAGTAGTAGTAGTAGTAATTAATAATAATGCTAAAAGAAACCCCAATCAACATTTCCCCATTTTTCTTGATTTTAATTGTTTTACCTTTATGTAAACTGCTTTGAGGAATTTTACAGTTAAGAGGTGTATGCATTTTATGAAATAAATAAATAAATTGTGACCCACCTCATGTGTGTGAATAAAAGTATAGTGGTTAGTTAGAGTGTCAGACTAGGACCTGGGAGATCAGGGTTCAAATCTCTACCTGACCATGAAGCTCACTGTATGATGATGGGCCACTGTGTGCCTCTTCGCCTAACTTACCCCACTGGCTCATTGGGAAGCTAAAATGGGGAGGAAGCAGAGATCCATGTACACCACATGGAGCTCCTTGGAGATGAAGGTGGGAAATGAATGAATGAATGAATGAATGAATGTAGCAGCCACATTCTTTCAGTAGTACTTCTCCTGCCAGAGTTTATTTGTACAGTGGTACCTTGGTGATCAAACGTAATCCGTTCTGGAAGTCTGTTCGACTTCTGAAACGTTAGAAAACCAAGGCGCAGCTTCTGATTGGCTCAGGCACCCCAGAAACAATAGCTGACAGCTGCATCGGACGTTCGACTTCCGAAAAACATTCAAAAATCGGAGCACTTCCCTGCAGGTTTTCGGCGTTTGGGAGCCTATTTGTTCTTCAAGTAAGTCATTCAAGAACTAAGGTTCCACTGTAGTTACTTCCAGGCAGGGATGTTAAATTGCAAGTGGATGATTCTGATCCAATTTTTTCTGTGGGCATGTTTGGCATGGTAGCTTCCATGCATTCTTGGTTATTTTTCAGTCACGGATGTTCTGCTGCTTGCAATAAACCCCATGGGTGGAGCTTGATGGAATGAATGCAGAGGGCTTTGTTTCTACCTTTTTGTACCTGTGCACTTTTTAAATAACAACAAAAATGTTAAGGGGTGCAAAGAAGACAAGAGCAAATGTTACTAGCCTTAGTTACCATGTTTCATATGGGCATTCATTTCCATTGGTAGTTGCTTTACTATTATTCTTACTACTACTAATACAGTGGACGCTCGGGTTGCAAACGTGATCCGTGCGGGATGCACATTCGCAACCTGCAGCGGTACTTCTGGGTTTTGGTGGTTCGCAACCCGAAAAAACGCAATCTTAACCATCTGTAACCCGAGGTATGACTATAATAATACAGTGGTACCTCAGGTTAAGAACTTAATTCATTCTGGAGGTCTGTTCTTAACTCGAAACTGTTCTTAACCTGAGGTATGACTTTAGCTAATGCGGCCTCCTGCTGCCGCTGCTGTGCGATTTCTGTTCTCATCCTGAAGTTAAGTTCTTAACCCAAGGTACTATTTCTGGATTAGCGGACTCTGTAACCTGAAATGTCTGTAACCTGAAGCATCTGTAACCCGAGGTACCACTGTACTGAATGTTATTTTCTGACTAAGGCTTGTACAATGAAGTGTCCTATGGAACCCTGATAAATTAAGGTTTCTAAAGTTTTCCTCTGTCATCTTCTGTTGCAGATTGTCTGCTATAAAAACGTGCTTATGAGATGTTTATTGTCATCTACTTGGCCAGAGTAAAGTGAGAACCTAATAAAACTCTGGCACTTACTTACATTTCTTTTCTTTTCAGTGAACTGTAAGGGGATACTGTGTGCCTAGTAGTAGCATGTCTTCCCAAAGCTTTTGAAAAAAAAGCCTACAAGTGTATAATCATCAGTTAATATTAACCCCCACATACTGCTCCTGCCCCCCAGTTTGGTTTTGCAATTGAGCGCTAGGAATGGTTTTGCTACCTAAGCATATGCCAAGACACTTAGATCTGTTCTGCCTCAAAACCCCTTTTCAAAAACATAGAACCCTTCACCCTTTCATCATGACTGAATCTTAACATAATGAGTTCAAGCAATGTGCTTAAAGCAAAAATCCTATATCCATTATTGGTTAGGAGCTCTGTCTTTTAGCAGATGCTGTGTCTCTAAACAGCTTTTAGCCTAAACAAAATGGCAAGGCCAACAGCAGATTTAAGCCGTATCTTCATCAACATCATCATTTTTTTAAAAAAGCTTTGGATCTTAATCTAACCTCAGTCATCAAGCCTTGAAATGACTGAGCATCAAAGGCTTCTAACGTTGCAGTAAGCAAGACTTTCCTGCCTAGAAACCATAATAGAAACTCATAGAGAAAACTAACCAAAAATAATTTTGCCAAATGGGATTCAGGAATACTGTGTGGCATAGATTTATATTCAGCGATCACTGTCAATGGAAATGAAATCGGTGTCAGGCAAGTGTCTCTAGTGATTTCCACAGACAGGGTGCTGCAGCTGAAAATGCCCTCCCTCTGCTTGCCATTCACCTCACCTCCAATGTCTTGGGCACTTAGAGAGGAGCATGAACATATTGTTGTAGGGCAGAGGAAAATGATATGGAAGTTGGTACCTTGAAGTACCTGGGTTCTAAGCTATGTAGGACTTTATGTATAAGCACAAACACATTGGTGTGTGCATAGAAACAGGCAGAGAGCTCTTTGAACACCAGCAAGTTGTGTTCTTGGTAATCATTCCCAGTTAAAACTAGCAGCTGCTTTCTGTTCTGTGTCATTTTCTGAGCCATCTTGAAAGGCAGTCCCATTTGCAACACATTACAGTAGCCAAGGAAGTGGATGCCAACAGCAAGACAATCTCTGTCCAAGGAAAGTTGCAATTAATGCACCAGCCTAAGTTGGTGAATGTGCCCTGCCACTGAGCTCACTCGGGAGTTTACAGACAAATCTAGATCTAAAAGTACTTCCAAATTGCAACCCCATCCAAAACACAATGGCAAATCATCTTCCCAAATAACCTTGATTGTCTCAGGCTTGAACCCACAATACTGAATGCTCAGCTCCTGGTGGATACAAGCCATGCACCTGAACCATTGGGGACTAACAGCAAAAACCTCAGGGATCAGGCAGGAATATAAGGGATATATTCCTTGATATATCCTGGACCCAGCCTGAGGAGTATTTACTAAATGAGTAATGTCCAATCCATCACTTATTTGTGGCAAAGTGAGCTGGTTTCATTCCACTGCTGCTCCATTTCCCGCTGTCCCGCTGTTTCCTATGGCAGCATTATATTGTTGCACACCACCCCAATCTCTGAGCAGTGTGAAATTCCAGAGGTTCCAGGTGCTTCACCTGTGTTCAGTTTCCTCAGAATGAGCAACGACAGAGACTCTGGGATATGGCTTATTTACACATTGAAGATTTCACTTGTTTGTCCTTTGTCTCCCATTCCAATTACATTTTATACACTTTAGATATTACTTTAACATTACAGTTTAACAGGTCTCTCTCTAGTTGTGATAGTTGTTCCCCAAACCCCCACTTCATATCCTTTTTAAATACTTCATTCAAATGATGATATTGTAACCATGTTGTTAACATCCCTGATAAATTCTTAAACTATTTTAATTTAAATTCTCCACCCTTCTCTCTTAGCAGATTTCTATGTCACCCAACCTTCCATCATATTTTTATTTTTCAACACTATGACTTCCAAAGGTGAAAGCCAAAGTGGTGTTTTAGTCTCCAATAAGTTTTTATATTTATCCCATATTCTATACATTTTTTCCCTAATTATATGGTTTGTGAAACCTTATGTACTTTTGCCTTTTCATACCACAAATAAGCATGTCAACCCCAAATATTATCATGACCTTCCAAATCTAAAATATGCAAATTCTTCAATAACAACCACTCCTTCAACCAGCACAGACAAGATGCTTCATAATATATCTGGTGGGGAGAAACCTCCTCCCTCTTTCGTATCTATCAGTATTTTATATTTTATTCTCTGTTTTTTCCCTTGCCAGGTATATTTAGAAATATATTTTTTGCCATTTGTTGAAACAATCTGTCGTGTCAATCACCAGTATTGATTGAAACAAAAATAAGATTTTTGGTAGTACATTCATTTTTATGGTTGACACTCTGCCCAACAATGAAAGCTTCATTCTACCCCATATTTGCAAATTTCTATTAATATCCTCCCAAGTTCCCAAATAGTTATCTTTATAAAAATTTATATTATTTGCCGTTAACCATACACCTAAATATTTTGTAGGTTTTTATTACTCTCATCATTTATATTTTTTACCAGGAGCTTGATTTAATCTTTATTAATGTTAAGACCTGCTTTTTTTTTCTTTTTAATGTGTGCTTTTAAGTTTACAGAACAAATACATAGGTCAAGAATGGGAACCTTTGGCCCTCTAGTTGATGCCGGACTAAAACTCTCATCCTGGCATTTGGCTATACTGGTTGGTGCTGATGAGTCCAGTGAATATGAAGGGTTTATATAATAAACTGTGGTTTTCATAAAGGGTAGGAGATGACTTACTGCATTTTAAACTTAGAAAAATAGAGCTACTCTTACACACACAAAACGTTACACTCTGGCTATTTATTCTCCTAGATTCTACTTATTTTACAAGGCATTCCTCTGCTGCTTATAATTTCTTCTCCTAATAACAGTGTCTTTTGAGGGAGTGATGGTTTCCCTTTAGGTATGTCATATTTCCAGAGAAAAGGGTATTGTCTTTTATTTTAGAACAATTTATTCTTACATGCCTCATATATACTGCAGTTTATGAAATATTGAAGGCTCATAGTCAGGTTACTCAGATCATCCTCCCCTCTAATAGCAAACATAGGTGGTTGAGTGCCTATTGGTTTGGAAACAAAATATTACCAAGCAATAAGGTAGCATGTTCTGCATATTTGTGGGACTACGTATGTATGATGATGTGCTCAAATTCATAAATTACCTGACAAATAACCTGTCAGCTTGTACAACGCTGGTGGCAGTTGACAGCTGGAGAGATAGAGAACATGAGGCTAATGATAGGACAACTTTGTTGGATACAACCCGTAGTTATTAAATGCTTTTGAGATGGGTGCCCAGTTGCATGGTGGGAAAAGTTGTTTAACTACATCATGATGGTTCATTACAGTTGAAACAGAAGGGTTAAAAGTCTCATTTGTCATTTATATCATCATTGTTTTTATTCCTTTAAAACCATTCTTCCACTCTGAGATGGTTTTGTTTCCAAAGGCTAAAAGATTCTCATTGCTAAGAATTTGTTCTAGCAAGATTGCATTTAGCAGGTAAATCTTAACAGACTCACATTTTGAAGCATTGGCATGCCTTTTTAAAAAATCATGTACACCAATGAGGGCTGTACCGTGTGATTTTTCTGAATGTGCAGAAGAGATGAAATAGCAAAACCACTACAGTTTCCTGCTATTTAAATCAGGGCTGAGGAACCTCAAGCCTGGGGGTCAAATGCAGCCCTCAAGACCTTCTTATCCAGCCTTTAAGAGTCTTCCCAGCCATGCCCCATCCTGGGTCCATGGTCCTCATTTGTCCTGCTCTGTGCTGTCCTGTGTGCTTTCATCGGTCTGAAATGTGTCCTTGAACTATGGTGATGCCTCTTTCTTTGCCTGGCTGGAGATTAATTAGATGTGTTGTGGAATGATCTAGCTTTTGAGTGAGTAGAATATAGCAGACAGTGCACTTTCCCCCCCCTTTGGCCCTCCCCACCATTTTTATGTAGCCCCCGTAATGTTCCCATGAGCATTCATGAGCAGGCTAAACAAATTTCTCCATCCCAATATAAACAAAAATGCTGGTGAAATGCTGTTTCACGTGCTATTTTGTTCTTACAGCTGGCCTACAGATGCAGGAAAATCACATGGCAAAACTTTTTCTTCCTCCTAAGAACCCAAGCCTATCATTTTCTTGACATGCTTTCTGTTGGCATGCAGTTTTTGATGTAGTTTTTTGTTTGTAGTTGCATCCAAACGTGGGATCAGAGCAAGACAGAGTGAGGCAGCTGAGTCCTGCTTCACTGCCCCCAGGTGTAGAGGAGCATGCTGTCCCTTCACCAGTGCTGAAGTAAGAGTCAATTATTAGTCAGTTGGCTTTGGGCTTTGGTACATGGAATAGGAGAGGCATGCCATCTTGTCTTTCCTAAGACAGCAAAATACTTGCATTAGATCTTCTCACCTGCATTCTGATGTGGTATAGTTAAAAAGGACTATACTGTCAGTTTTTTTCTGAATGTGTAGCTGACCCTTCATGAGACCCATAAAGCAGGCTTGTATGGGTTGAATTAGCGTGACATTACTTTTAAGACACACGGACTTCCGGGTTAGCGCTATCGGCAAATGGCGGAGTTCCTCCGACCAGAGGAACTGGCTCCGTGGAAACTGGGTCTTCCCGCCGCGGCGAAGGTGGGGACCCGCTAGAAATCCCAGGTGGAGGAAGCCTGGGGACGTGGGGTTCGGCAGGGCACCTACGCACCGGGAACCCCATTTTGGGGCTCCGGAGTGAAGTGGGGTGAGTGGCGCGGTGCTGCGAACTGATTGCTACTTTCACGGAGTGAAGCCGCACAGCCATTGCCGAAGAGCGCTGACTTTTTCCTGTGGACAATTGGATTTAAAATAAGTATCCGTGAGTAGAAACGGAAAATTGGATCAAGAAATATCTTAATTTGGCACCGAAGCGGGAAGGTTCAAAACAGGAACTCCGCCTTCCGCTTTTTGTACATAGACTGAAGCAAAAACCTTGTAAGCTAAAGCCTGGAAAGTCATTTAAAAAGTTTAAATTTCCTTCATTTTTAATTACTGAAACCCCCTTGGAAGCAGGAGAAAAGGGGGGGGGACTTTGTTTAATGCCTGCAGGAGAGCGAGTGAAGAAAGATAAGTTTCCACCGTCTCTAACCTGGGAATGGGGTGTCAGAGACAGAAATTCTTGGAGAGGTTCATTGACTGTGAATGGAATACTTTGACAGATAGCTAAAGAAGATGTTGCCTTCTGAAAAAATATCTGAAAAATGAAAGTAATTTTCCTTTGTTGGACTTGCCTTAAAAAAATGGATACAAATAGAAGTTGTCTCCTCTAGAGGGAGCTTGCTAAATTGTTGCTGCAGTCTACTTGAGGACTCTACAGCTGTCAGATTAAGATCGTGGGACCAGTCCTTTTTGACCTTGACTAAATATGAGCTGGGAGGAAGTTTTGGTGCTTGCTTTATGCAAGACAAGTGCCTTGCTGGAACAGATGGCATGAGAAGATGGATTTGATGAATGAGAAAATGAATTTGATGACTGTTGTGGTTAATAACTGTGGACAAACAGGGAATATTGATACAGAAACTATTCAGGGACCAACTCAGGAACCTGTACTGATTGGGCAAGTGCAGAAGATAATGGAGGAGGTTGCGGTTGCACCTCAAATAATACAAATGGAGAGACCCAAGGCCCTACAGGAGCATAAGCCGCTGTCTTTGAAGATTGAAGTTGGAGTCGGCCAGGGGGAGTCTGGAGCTGAGGAGGTCCTTAACTTTGGAGAGACCTTGAAATATGTTTTTAAATATTTTTTGGACTACATTGATGACTGTGGGGAGTAGGACTCTGGGGAATGGGCTGGTTGGATGAAGGGAGACGAAGATAATTTTGGGTTGGAATCCCCCAGAGACCTACTCCCCAACGAGAAAGGAAAGAAACTAAGAAAGAGACCAACAAAAGACAGGGAGAAGTGCAAGTATAAACAAGAAGAAGAAAATCTGCAGAAGGGACATGGAAGAGACTTAAGGGCCTCGGACATTAGATTACCAGGTTGATGGACTAGATGGAATGGACAGTAAGGACTGACACGACCCGAGACCAGGAAGAAGAGATGTTGGATGAAGATTGGAAGAAAATTTATAAAGAAAAAAAATCCCCCCCTAGGGAATTAGCCTAAAATTAATGAACATTAGGGAAAATGTTGGAATGAAACTATATGACTCTAGTAGAAAAGATATCAGGAGTTATGTATGATCGAGTATTAAGCGTTAAGCTCTAAAGTATTTTTTTTTTTGGTAAGATAAGGTTAAATAACTTAAGGTAATTTGAATAACAGAATATGGGGAAAGGATGGAAAGGATTTGTTGTGTTAATTAATAGGTTAAATTGTTAAGATAAATTATTTAGTAAAAATTGAGAAAGATGGAAAGAATTTGCTGAAATAATCAATTAAACTAGAATACAAAAAGGGAGGTGTGAGGAGGTCAATGAAACAAGCAAATGGAAGTTAAAGATATGTAATATGGGATTTGTGTCTTTCCCCCCCCTTCTTTTTTATCTTTTTGCTGTATTGTTGCATTGGTTTTTATGTCTTGTTTTTTCCCCCTCTTGTTTTTTCTCTCTCTATGTATTGTAGTGTTGTTGTTGTTTTTTTCTTTTCTGTAATTTTGAAATTATTAATAAATATTATTTTTTTTAAAAAAATACTTTTAAGACACACAATGGTGTTGAAAAGCTGTGAAAACTTCCTTTTAGAGCAACCTCAAGACTTTTATTTGGATTCTTTTCCTTTAGGTATCATTTTGGCATGTTGTTCTTTCTTGAAAGCATACGTGTTATTGAGTTACTGGGTTATTTCATGTTTTGATCTTTTTTTATATAAAAAAAAATCTGTCTAGTTACTCTCTGCCTCTTTTTTTAAAGTTTGCAATAGCACTATTAAGTGCTGCTGTTACAGTCCAGAAGACGAGATCCCCGTTGGAATCCATCTCCCATGCAAATACCTCATGTGAATGTGTATCTTTTGTTCCTCCACATCCAGTGGACAATTTTTGTGCATGACTAGAGTTGAATTGGAATCCGTATATTCTTCACCATCTGGTTCTGCTAGGTTTAAAAATGGGATGCTGACTTAACAAAAGAAGAGTTTTACAAAATATGTCTATACAGTGGTGCCTCGCAAGACGAAAAGAATCCGTTCTGTGATTCTCTTCGTCTAGCGGTTTTTTCGTCTTGCAAAGCAAGCCCATTGACGGATTAGCGGATTAGCGCTATTAGCGGCTTTTAGCGGCTTATCTGCTGATCGGATCAGCTGATAAGCGGCTTATCGGCTTAGAAAAAGGGGGGGAGGGGAAAACCAGCAGGAACTCGCAAGACATTGTCGTCTTGCGAAGCAAGCCCATCGGAGATTCGTTTTGCAAAGCACCTCCAAAACGGAAAACCCTTTCGTCTAGCGGGTTTTCCGTCTTGCGAGGCATTCGTCTTGCGGGGCACCACTGTAGTTACAAGTAGATTAATCCTGATGAAAAGTGAATCATTATCCTTAGTGTTCTGGATAGCCATTGCTGTTTATTCTCATAAAGACTTACTATATTGTGCTTTTGATAGAATGAAATGCTTAGGAGCACATTTCTCTCATAAGATGCTTTTCTAATGTACACTTTATCCATGGAGAAATCTGTGCTCCCTCTCCTTGTATAAAAAATGTAACTTTTGTGTGCTGGACAGTGAATGGGGGAACTTACCACTCTTAATAAGCATTCATCCTTCTATGAGCATGTGTGTGTGTGTGTGTGTGTGTGTGTGTGTGTTTATACACAAATATAAGGGACTCAATACTGCAGCGCTATCAAGTGCAAAGCATTCACATCAGCATTCCCAAGAAGGTGTGGCAAAGGCATAGAGAATTTCCATGGATAGTGTTTTGTGAGTCTCTTACATATTGTAACATATGTAAAGGACTCACTCTGGCTACATGAAACCTTAACTGCTGGCATCACTAGTGGGCATTTCAGGATTCCAGGTGGGTGGTAGGGAGTTCTACAGCACAAGCTGAATCTGCCTTCCATTGAGCACTGGTGGGCGGTAAGGAAATTTTACCATCAATAAAGATGCATTAGTGGGCGGTAGGTATAAAAAGGTTGACTACCCCTGATTTAGACAGACCAGGCAGCATAATTCAAGATCGCCTACTTCCTCTTCTTCTTTGGCGATCACTTGTACCCTACCTACTATGTAGTGCTTAAGTCCAGGCTCTGGCAATACTTCTTGTTTGCATCCCATACAAATTAAGAATGTGTTCCAATAATTCTGTATGCCAAAGGAATTTTGGACAAACTCTCCATTTGTTCATTTTAATAGCCATATATCTGCCCAAGCTTTCACTGCGTTTTCCCATGAACTGTGACTGCTGGTCAGCCTACTGTGCACAGCTAATTATTATTCACACTGTTTTTGATTGATTGATAGGTTGATAGGTATTTTGTATGCTGAAAAGTATGGAAATTCCTAAGTGACATACATTTTAAGACTTGAAAGCATATATTGCACAAAATAAAATATAGGAAAGCATCTTGAGTAGTGCAACCAACATGGCTGACTCACACTACAGGGAGAGCCATACCACAGTCAACACTCAAGGTGAAGCCTTCCTATAAATTGATTTTCCACAAAAAATGCTTCAAGTAGCCATTGGAAACAATTCTGCAGCATTCAGTTTTCTGCTAGTCCAGCTTGGCTACACATTGAACAGATTGTGCTAAAAATATAGCATGCATGCTTCTTTTTCAGTCACCGGTCATTCTAGAGAAAAGAAGCATAAGCTAACTGTATCTGACGCCTCCTGTGCTGCTTTTTCTGAAGACAGTTTTAATGATTCTAGAAAAGAACAAATGCCCATGAGTTTCCTCTGATAAGCCTATACTTGAGACCCAGGAACATTGCCAGTGATGTGGATACATCTGTAAAAATGGAGCACCAGCTATGGTTGACCAGCTAAAGAAAAAAAATGTTTTGTTGTATTTTATTCATGCTTATTTTATTTTAAAAAATCCATTATTTCTGCCATATCTTCATTTTTATTTTTGCATTTTCTCTCCCTTTTTTAAACACATCGCAGTGCCAGAGAATGGGGATGAAGGTAGGGCAGTTTATTGACTGTTTTATTTCTTCTGTAGCTATGATAGTCTTCAGTGTGTTACTGACTGTATTCCTTGGGCTGAAAATATTGTTTTGAAAGGATTGCCTCAAATAGCCCTCTTTGTGGTTATAGCCTGCCAGCACTTCATGGGCTCCCCATGCAACTGTTGTCATCATTGTTGTTAATTTGTACCCCGCCCATCTGACATGGTTGCCCCAGGCGCTAGGTGTTTTCCAACATATATAAAAACACAATAAAACAAAATAAAACTGCTAGTTGAAAAGCCATGGTCACCTCAACATACAGGCCCCACCACAATCACCTGATCAGGTATGAAGCCCAGGAAACCACACCTTTACTCGATTCTTTCTTTTGCCTTATCAACTAACATGCACAGAAGTCAGACTCTTAAATCAGGACCAAAATGGGGCCTCCCAGGGGCAGGGTGAGCAAGGCTGAGCCTGCCTCAGATCTGTTGGATTCCCAAGCTGGCTTCACGGCTGTCACGTGATCACACAGGGCCTGATGCAGTTCTGATGACTGCACTGGGGTCACTCTGCAGGAAGAGACCAGCCCAATCCACCTCCAGCCTGGCACAAAGGGCATTTGGATTGCTCTGAATGCTACGACGTAAGAGGATAAGAATTTTTGACCCTAAAGGTAAAAAGCCTTAAAAGTACACAAAACCCTTGATAATCAACGAGAAACGGAATATCCACAGGTTAGTAGCAGGGGGAAAAACAAGCTCCCCTTCCCCTGCTTTAAAACAATCATGCCCAGAGGGAGGCTACATTTCTAATTGAAGCTGAAGAGGATTATTAATGAAGCAAGAGACCTTTTAAATTGTATGAAAGGTGGAATTTTGAATGGAATTCACTTTATTAGCTCTCAAAATAAACTTCCACACATCACAACTTCTTAATTACACTGATTACCTGGTATTTACGCTCCTTGAAACGGACATGAAAGTGACATCTCCCATCAGGCTTGTCATTAGTTTTAACATCTCATCATTGTCCTAAGCCAGGCAAGAGCAACCTAGCTGGTCACTTGGGCTAGTAATATTTTTAGCTGAGCCAATGAAGCATGCCAGCAGGCCAAAGAAGAGGAGAAGGAGGAGTTTGGATTTGATATCCCGCCTTCCACTCCCCTTAAGGAGTCTCAAAGTGGCCAACTATCTCCTTTCCCTCCCTCCCTCACAACAAACACTGTGAGGTGAGTGAGGTTGAGAGACTTCAGAGAATAGTGACTAGCCTAAGGTCACCCAGCAGCTGCTTGTGGAGGAGCGGGGCAGCGAACCCAGTTCACCGGATTATGAGTCCATCGCTCTTAACCACTACACCATGCTGGCTCTCACACCACTATGCCATGGGCATGCTGAACCATGAGCTGGGTCTCATCAGATTGAGGCTGCAGCTGCTTCAATGCTTTTATCATCAAACAAGTGTGTAGGAAAGGGCATTTCGAAGCTAGCATTTGTGGAATGTCATAGTCTAAGGAATTACAGAGACAGCATGCTAGGTTTATGGGCTGGTTCACTTGTACACATTTTTAGGCCTTGAATGCCTATTCTAGATCCCTTCATCTCTTGCATATGTATTTTTAAATATATTTTATTCATATGAAATCAACGTGATGGTTTATATTCTCAAAAATGGGATCATACTTAAGTTTCCAACCAACCCACTTGTTACCTACTTCATGGTATAAATATGCATTGTTCTCAATTCTTTTTGAGTAAGGGGATAGAAAAGACTTTCCTTAAAATGCCACACAGTCAGAGACTGAAATATTCTGTACAGTATATTGCCACAAGAGTAGTATTGGTTGTCAACTCGGGTCAACTCAACTACATGATGATGGGACCACAGAAATTCAGAATATTATATGAAAACAATAATGACAGTTATTCAGGTATAGAACCTTGGGTAGACATTTGATCTCTTCATCTTTTAAGAGAGCCGGTATTTTCAAACTTTTCCTGAATCTAGAATGGGCTAGAAACTCAGTGTTTAAAATGGAAGCTGCAGTGGTATGTTTCACCAGCTGCTATTTTCCAAAAATAGTGAAGTTGGCTGTATTCAGGAAAACTGCTTTGGGGTAAGCAGTACAACGGACATCTGTCTCATCACCATATTGTCTTACTTTAAAGACAAAACAAAAACAATCCCTCTTCCCCTTGTCACAAACTTGAAAATCTGTTTTGGAAAACAAAATACAAGTGTCATCCTATGGCAGAAATGTTTTTCTCTTGTTAACTGTTGTGTCTTTGACATGGCGGACATGATTGGGATCCCAAGAACAATATAACATAGAAATCTGTCTAGCCTACACAACAACACGGATTGCAGTGGCTTCCTTAATAAATGTTTAAGGGTTAAATACTAGGCTTACATTCCTTTACATTCCTTGGAAAATATTTTTTTTTTTGTTAAATATTGCCATGTAAGACCTGCCTTCCTTGCAAGTGGAGGAGATAAAGGGGTTGCTCGTTTGCATATGTTCATTCATTTAAACAGATATAGATGATGATAATGATGATGATAATAATAATAATAGGCATATAAATAAATTATTGGTTTGATTAACGCTATTAACCACTTCCTATAAAACATCTCAGAATGATTAACAATAATAACATAAACAATAAAAATGTATAAAACAATTTAACATATAAGAGCAATTAAAACCATTCCATATATAAACAAATAAATAAATTCCAGTGCAGATACCGATTGGGATAAAAAATCCCCACTTAAAAGTGTTGCTGAAAAGGAAGGTTTGCAGGAGGCACCAAAAAAACAATAGTGATGGTGTTTGACTGATATGTAGCAGGAGGGAGTTTCAAAGGCTTGGTATCACCACTCTGAATGCATTGTAACTGTATTATCAGAATTGTCTAAAAGATGGTTGGATAAAAATCCAATAAAGCTAGTTTACAAGAAAATGCCAAGCACCAATATAGCATTTCTATAGTTTGCTTCTCTGATGTGTATTTTGTACATTAACTAGGACATAGTTAATTCATATCCATATTTGATATTAAAAGTATTATAATTAAGGGAGAATGTAGAAGAGGTTAGTATCATTGGTATTGTACAGGAATCTTGGTCATAGTTCTTCTATTTTGTTTCCTAAATTAATGATCAGTAGCAGCAGTTACTGTTATTTCTTTTAATTTTGGCTTGAATATTCTTAAATAATTGCATGTACTGATTTATGACTAAGTGAGAACAACAGACCTCATAATCACAGAGCTACAGAAGAATAGCTTCAGTCCAGAGAAACTTAAGCATGTTTATGTCTGAGCAAAGCCTCCTGTATCATTTTTGAAGCCTCTTTGAGCAACAATTTGCCATTATTAAAAAAAATGCTTTAGCACCTCATTGCATACATATTCTTGTTCTCTCACCCTCCATTATAATATTTGGTATACATTTCTGACACTTGACTGCAGTTTCATTCTGTTCTAGATTGTTACTACAATATCCTTCTGCTTAACTAAACTGCTTCCATGAAACGCATTATTATATATTTTCAATTACTATTTGATAGTTGTGTTGCAGAAATGGTTGTTGGGAATTTCTTAAATAAATACATACAGCAGCCATTAATATAAAACTTTTTGTTAGCTTCTACATGCTAATATTTAGTGAAGGAAAATGTAGCTTTTAAGAATAGCTTTTACACTTTAATTTTTTGTTAGGATAAAAAGTATTACTCTTATAAGTCATTCTTCCATGCCACTAGGGATGAACATATTTGGCAATGTATCAAATATTTTAAGCATTAATTGTTAGGCCCACAAACATAGGATATCCAATGTTAATCACGTTCAGAGTAAATCCACTGGAATGAATGGGTTTGTGTCCATTTATTCCTCATTAGGTCTACTCTGAGTATATTGCCCATACTCATTTTTTTTAAATACAGAAAATATCTTACCAAGATTATTTGATTTCATTGGAAGTAAATTTTACAGGATAGCTTCTATACAATATATAAAAATTATGAGGAAACATTATTTTGTGTTGACTGATCATGTTAAGCTGGCCTTCATTACTGGCACATTCAAAAATGATTTCCATTTTGAAAATCTATATGCTTGTTCCATGTGTTTCTGCTTTTTAAAAATCATAATGGGTTTGTTTGCTTGTTTTTCCTCTTGGATAGTCTAGCAACAGCAACAAATCTTGTCAAAACCTTATATTAGAACCATGTTAAATGTTGACACAGTTGGTGTTAAACAATTAAATTCTCAATGATTGGGTTTTTTGTTTGTTTGTATATGTGTTTTTGCCTTTGTAGCTATCTTATTCATCACAAACAAAAGAATGGATTTATTGTTTATGTTGAAGAACATACATAATCATTTAAGTCAATCTCCCAATATTCACCATTATGAGTAAAAATGCTTATATTGATGCCATTTTTTAAAAAACAACAACACAGAATTGTAAATTAACTGGTTATTTTATTTTGAATTTGACAGGTGCTATGGATGTGGAAGAAAGAAATCGCCAAATGAAAATGAACAAATACAAACAGGTAGCAGGATCAGACTCCAGGCTGGAGCAAGATTATCATTCAAAGGCAAGGGCATTTTGTTTTGAAAAGCAGCAAAATGAGTAACTGTTTAATCAGGCAGTGAAATGCTAGTAATCATTGCATGGTAGCATTTGTAATTAAGAGCGAAATCCTGTACATGTTTACTTGAAAGTGAATCCCACTGTATTCAATAGGTTGGACCTTTGCTAAAAGGCTTGTTAGCTCCCATTTTTTGTAGCAGTGTCTGCCTGAGGTTAGGGTCCTCAAGAGTTGAACCCTACAAAGCATAAGGGTTTATTGCCAGACAGAAAAACCACCTCACCTCTCTGTACTTGAAAAACTGTGTTCTGCATATGCAAAGGGGATGGAGGGTAATCCCATGTCAGTGTGTATAGAACTGCAGTCAGGAGATTCTGATCAGATTTTTAAAACTATAATTAATTTTACCAAGCTCTCATTGAATGTAAATCAGAACTAGTGTGCTAAGAATAGAAAGAATGTAAAGTAGTTGCCTGCTTCAGAAAGTGATTAATGACCAATTAATCATGTGATAGAATGTACCAATAATAGGAAATGAGCTTAGTAAACTGTAAAGAGATAAACTGATTTAGTACATGTCTGGAATTAACATTTTTTTAAAAATCTACTATGTTCTATATCTTATTCTTATGCTGTATAAAATACATTAAAGTTTTCAGTATAGCTCTGATTTTCACCAAGCTTTAAATCTTAAGGTTGCAATCCTATACATACTTACCTGAAACTAAGTTCCACTGAACTCATTTACTATGTTCAAGATGTAATGATAAACCATGCTTAATGCTATGGGAATAAGCTGCAGTGAGCCTTGAGATTTTACATTTATCCTTTCATGTAGGGGGAAGGAGTACTTTGGAAGCAATTTCAAATTCCCTTAATCTTGGCTTGCCATTCCATCAAAACCCAGAATCATGGTTTATCATCAGCTATGGTCAGTTTCCAAGCAAGTCATATTATGACTTCTGAAGCTGCAGTCTGTTTCATCATTGTTACTGTAAATCACAGTCCCAAGCTTCGGTGAAATTGCAAGCTGTTTTCGGGGGAAATGGAAAGCAAGCACAACCAAAGTCATCTTCCTGTAGTATATGAGAGGGGAGGAAAGAACAGCCAAACCTAAGCCATAGCTCATTCACAGACTGCTAAGCCATGGTTTAGTCTTACATCTGAGTAGACACATATAGGATTTCACTATTAGGTACTACTAATAAGAACAGATAGATTTCAGGCACATAAATGGAGGGATGCTTCAGGTGCTGCCATATCAGTGGATTCAGGTGCTGCTATTTTTTGGGGGGGTGTCTATATAGGTTTATAGCATTATTATTGCTCTTGGAATATTCCTTTCTAAGTTACCAAAAATAAATAGATTGTGTCATACTATGAGAGATTTTATTAATCTCATGTGACATGAAAATTATTCATTTATCAGAAACTGGATATTGACTGTTCAAAGTTTGATGATTCCATTGGAAAATTACTGTACTTCATGTTCTGCTATTGAGCATTACTTAACGTCCATTGGTAATTGGAGTAGCATCTTATTAGATAAAACTTTTGATGTATTGCTAAAAAAGAAAAAGTCATTGCCACATTTGTATATTAGTTGCTTGCTAAAAAGATTGGGCAAGGTGCCTCAAACCACACTCACAGGCATTTGAAAGACAAAACTTTCTCAATAAGCATGATTAGTAATATGGACAATTTCAGCCTTCTTAATATTTAGTCCCGAAAGTGTTTGCATCAAGCATGTTCTTCAACTGACCTTAACCTTCAGGGAGTCTTTTGATGGGCTGCTGCCATGAGTAGGGAGCTGCAAAGCTAGACGTTTGTAGCTAGAGAGCTGTGGCTTAATCTCATTCATTCAGTCATCATTTTATTTGTATGCCTCCTTTCCGTAGCTGGAAACATGCTCAAGGCGGCTTACAACAGGATCAAATTTACGTAATTACAAACATAACATAACAAAAGTAGCAGTAGAAAAACCATCCAAAATTACACAACCAAAATGAACAATTTTCACCTGAAACATAAGAAGCCCCTGGACTTCTATTAGAAACTATCTCCGTTGAGGCAGCCCATCTTCTTGTTGTCACAAATAGCTTTCACACTTTTGTATATGAATAAGAATGTCATTTAGGCAAAACAAACAAAAGGAATAAGTAAATATTTAGGTCCTTGGAATGAAATTATGGCTCTGTTAGAGCATATTTTGGAATGTCCAATAACTTCCTTCTGTTGGAATGTATGTTCTAAATCATCTGGCGCTGGTAGTTTTCCAAACGTTTCTTGCTGAGGAATGCAGTAAGCATACACCAGACACCTAAGAATAGATTTCCTTTTATGTAGGCAAAGATATCAACAAACACTAGGAAGTGAGTTCTACTTCACTTCTATTTCAGTCATATGCACAAATCCAAGTGTCACAGTTGGTAATATAAAAAGTGAAAACACAAATGGAAATATCCCTCCTTGGTTGAGTTTGCTAGGACTCTATGCCTAAACCAGTGCTTTCACTCAGTTAAAGATATCTTAGCTGATTAATCATTTGAATTTTATGGAATAAATTAATCAATGCAATTCTTGTATTCATATTTCCCAGTAGCAACTTAGAAATATGAACATAAAAATATACACATATGGATTGGAATGCATATTTTCCCCCTCTCAGAATCACACACATAGACACTTCTTCTAACCACATGACAACATAGCCATACACACAGAGCAGGAAAGTCAACTCAGTCAAGACACACATATAGAAACGTAACCAAAATAGAATAACCAGCTCTCTTTTTCAAACCCACACAAATACAACACAACACACAAAGGGCAAAGTGAGGAGAACTCACCACTGGCACCAGCTGAGGCTAATCCACTGCTGCCACTCTTACCACAAGGCAGCAGCCATTCATTGCTTGCTGAACAGAAATCCTCCCTTCTGCCACCCGCCTCTGCACTGCCAGTCATCCTTCTTCCGCAGCCAAGAATGCTCTATCATCTGCCATCAAGAGTTCCATTGGCATTCTACCATAAGGAAGCATGCTTAGGCTCAGACTCCCTGACTTGCCTTTCTAAGGCTCCATCTGCACTGTACATTGAAAGCAGTATCATTCAACTTTAAACAGTTGCAGAATCATGGGAACTGTAGTTTCTTAAGAGTGCTAAGAATTGTTAGTTTCTTATAGAGCTACAATTCCCAGAGTGCTAATCAATCCCTATTTGCAGGGAACTCTGGGAATTGTAGCTCTGTGAGGGAAATAGGGGTTTCCTAACAATTCTCAGCACCCTTAACAAACTACAATTAATTTGTTGTAGTAGTTAGTTTAATTGTTGTTGTTGTAATTAGTTTAATCAACTCAACACTGAAGGTCCTATCTTGAACAAATGTCATAGGGAGTCTGTCCTTCTGAGTAAATGACCTTACATTGCTGCCTGCCACTATTTATTTATTTATCCTGACATTTATGTTCAGCTTGACAACTTGATAACAAGATATTGAAGTGCATCAGAAAATCTTTATAATATAATCAAATCAAACATGAGTGCAACACAAACTAATATATAAAGGGGGAATAAGAATTGCATCCCTCACAGTTGGAGCAGAGGTGGACAGAAAGGTGACAAATATGCATTGTTGCCCATACCAGTGCTCTCTATCTGCCGTCAGCTCTTATGCATGCTGGCTCACCCATTCACTTTAGAAGAGGCACAGCTCCATACATTTGTCTCTGTTCACACCAAAGCTCTGTCTCCAGTTAAATTAATGGAACTGTACTTTCAGCTCGGTGTGTCCATTGGAGCCCTCACTTAGCCTGGATTGTGTACATCATCATAAGAGTAGTATACCCATCTGAGGAACAGAAAAGCTCTGTTGTAATTGAGTTGTAATTGAGAGAAATTGTATGCCCATATATGTTTTTTTCTGGCAACTGGGAATTATTTATTTATTTATTTATTTATTTATTTATTTATTTATTTGATACATTTTTGTCTTTGTTATCCAGTGACTAATTTATTCTGGTAATTTACTAAGGAAATTGTTCAGTGTATATTAAAATGAAGAGTCGGAAAGGAAAAGGCAGCAATATATATATTAGTACTGGGAGGCCTACACTTACTGTTGAAAATGGAATTGGTATTCAAGCTGGTATCCTACAGTTGTAATGAGCAGACTGGTAGAGTAAACTCATTGATGAGGGAAAAACCTTAGCTTTGGCATACTATGTTTATCACACTGTTTACCTTAAGCAATCAAAGTTACTGAGTGCTAGCTTAATAAGACTCAGAAAAAAAGAGTCTGAACTTTGCAAGATTAACATTCACTGAAGACCTCCACCAAGTCAGATCCATGACTATCAAGAATCAAGACTATAACATCTTAATGGTCAACACTATTTAGGCTGGAATCTTTTACCCATTCACTGGGAGTAAGTTCTCATTGAACATAATGAGACTTATTTTTGAGTAGATATGTATAGGATTGCACTGTAAGTTTGTTATTTTACATTTCCATTTTGAGACTGGAGCAGAGAAATAAATATATACTTTTCAGAGGAGCAACATATGCAGCACAAACTACAACTATAACCAAAGCTGCAGCAATATTATTTAGCAGCAATAAAATTAATTTTGTAGTATTGGATAAATAGTAGAGGGTGACAAGAAATGTATTTTCCTAAGAATAAAGTGGGTAGGAGAGGGTCAGTTATCAAATTTATATATGCCATGAATGCTTCTCAAAAGCAGTTAGAAAACATCAACAATCTAATAGGAAAACTAAATGATTTTGTGAAGGGAAATTGATTATAGGAAGAGGCTAGAATGCATTTAGAAACCGAATGATAGATAAGAATAGGCAAGGCCTGGGAAATGTGGTAGAGGCAATTTGAAAGATGGATGAAGGCAAAATAGGTTGTGGACATACGTAATAAATTCCCATTTATTTTTCTCCTATTAATTGTGATCTAATCAATTTACTCTTAAACTGATTTACATTTATCTCATACCTTCTGCATTAATGAGAGATTGACTAAAATATTTTATCAAAATCTATATGAATATTGGAAATTCAACTTGATTAATGTATATTAGTTACAGCTTTTGTGGGCATGCCCCATGACTCTAACCTTTAGATATGCTGCAACCGTGTTGTTGGCACTATTAATGAAAATTTGAGAGGGTAGAGAATTTGTCATAAGTATATTAGCAGCAGCTAACATAATTTTGGCAAGATGCTGGAAGGTAAGTACAACACTCATCAGAAATAATGAATGAATAAATGAGTGAATGTAGTAGAAATGAAACCATTATTAAGTATTATACTAGAGATTAGTGTAGACGTATACACAATTCTAATAAAAGTGGAGTCAATAAAGATATACAATTGCCAAGTTTTCTCTGAACTATATATAATGTGAAAAATATTATTTGTGCTTTTGTTACATTATTTTATTTAACAGAATTTATATAACACACAAACTGAAGTCCTCCAAGCAGTTTACAAAAGACAATGTTATCAACATTTTGCTGTCAGTGTCTATTGTGTCCTTTTCTTTATCTTTTTAAAAGTAACAAATTTGTGACAATTTTGTATTTGGAGAATAGACACATAAATGACAGGTTTCCCCCCTGGGACTGTGAAGCTATAGTTCTTGGCAATGGACTCAGGTTTGAATCCTATCGATAGTAGGCATGTGCTCCTTTTGTTTGCAGTAAAACTCTGTAATGCAGCAGAATGTAACTTTCCTGTATTTGCATGGAACTATTACAGAGAGATCGGGGTTTTATTAAGTGTTAGGATAGAATATATATGAGGACAGATTTGAGTCTCTCTGTATATGTGGAGATGGTGCTTTATTACTATATTGATCATTTTGAGAGAGAAACAGAGGGAATTCATCTCCAAGGTAACTGTGGAGCAAAATTCTCTGCAAATCAAGAGGCTTTGTTGACCAACATTATGAAAAACAGCAAAGACGATCAGTGAAAAGTAGAAATCCTACATATTGGCATAAGCACTATTTTAAATAGGGACGCGGGTGGTGCTGTGGATTAAATCACAGAGCCTAGGACTTGTTGATCAGAAGGTCGGCGGTTCAAATCCCCACAACGGGGTGAGCTCCCATTGCTCAGTCCCTGCTCCTGCCAATCTAGCAGTTCGAAAGCACGTAGATAAATAGGTACCACTGTAGCGGGGAGGTAAACGGCGTTTCCATGCACTGCTCTGGTTTGCCAGAAGCAGCTTAGTCATGGTGGCCACATGACCCGGAAGCTGTATGCTGGCTCCCTCGGCCAGTAAAGTGAGATGAGCGTCGTAACCCCAGAGTCAGCCACGACTGGAGCTAATGGTCAAGGGTCCCTTTACCTTGACCTTTACTATTTAAATATTAAATATGAAAACCATGCTTTTGTAAAAAAATAAATAAATCTACATGTCACTTTAAACCATAGCTCAGTATAATGTGCACCTTTGATTGTTGAACTAAGCATGAAACTATAGTTTAGCTGCAGTTTGTTGATTTGAACAAAACAACAAACTGTAGTTAAAAGCAGAAGCAAAGGCACCTGAACTTCTCCTTCCAAACTGATGGGAGAGGGAGGAGTTACAACCCTAATTCTCACTATACCTATGGTTCAGGCAAATCCTGAAGGAAAGCAGCCTGGTTCAGAAAAAAATTGGGATTTTCCAAGTCAATGTAGGATCTTTTTGAAGTGCCCCAAACTGAAGTGGGATCTCTGTAGTGATAGGAGTGCTTTGAAGCTTTACAAGTTTTTGCCTTTTTAAAAAAAAATGCCTGCAAAAATGGAAATATTTCTCCCCCAGCTTGCCCTATAAGTAAAATACCAAGTACAGAAGAGGGCACGGAGAGTCCTTTCGTGACAGACATATCTGGTTTCTAATCAGAGGAAAATAAAATCACAATGCCTGGGGGAAGATGTGTTGATGTAACGTATATCTTGTTTGCATGCCCAGGAGCATGATTCCTGCAGCCCAGTAAGGGACTAACCTTGTTGTTGTTTAGTCGTTTAGTCGTGTCCGACTCTTCATGACCCCATGGACCAGAGCACGCCAGGCACTTCTGTCCTCCACTGCCTCCCGCAGTTTGATCAAACTCATGCTAGTAGCTTCAAGAACACCATCCAACCATCTCATTCTCTGTCGTCCCCTTCTCCTTGTGCCCTCCATCTTTCCCAACATCAGGGTCTTTTCCAGGGAGTCCTCTCTTCTCATGAGGTGGCCAAAGTATTGGAGCCTCAGCTTCACGATCTGTCCTTCCAGTGAGCACTCAGGGCTGATTTCCTTCAGAATGGAGAGGTTTGATCTTCTTGCAGTCCATGGGACTCTCAAGAGTCTCCTCCAGCACCATAATTCAAAAGCATCAATTCTTCGGCGATCAGCCTTCTTTATGGTCCAGCTCTCACTTCCATACATCACTACTGGGAAAACCATGGCTTTTACTATACGGACCTTTGTTGGCAAGGTGATGTCTCTGCTTTTTAAGATGTTGTCTAGGTTTGCCATCGCCTTTCTCCCAAGGAGCAGGCGTCTTTTAATTTCGTGACTGCTGTCACCATCTGCACTGATCATGGAGCCCAAGAAAGTAAAATCTCTCACTGCCTCCATTTCTTCCCCATCTATTTGCCAGGAGGTGATGGGCCCAGTGGCCATGATCTTCGTTTTTTTGATGTTGAGCTTCAGACCATATTTTGCGCTCTCCTCTTTCACCCTCATTAAAAGGTTCTTTAATTCCTCTTCACTTTCTGCCATCAAGGTTGTGTCATCTGCATATCTGAGGTTGTTGATATTTCTTCCAGCAATCTTAATTCCGGCTTGGGATTCATCCAGCCCAGCCTTTCGCATGATGAATTCTGCATATAAGTTAAATAAGCAGGGAGACAATATACAGCCTTGCCGTACTCCTTTCCCAATTTGGAACCAATCAGTTGTTCCATGTCCAGTTCTAACTGTAGCTTCTTGTCCCACATAGAGATTTCGCAGGAGACAGATGAGGTGATCAGGCACTCCCATTTCTTTAAGAACTTGCCATAGTTTGCTGTGGTCAACACAGTCAAAGGCTTTTGCATAGTCAATGAAGCAGAAGTAGATGTCTTTCTGGAACTCTCTGGCTTTCTCCATAATCCAGCGCATGTTTGCAATTTGGTCTCTGGTTCCTCTGCCTCTTCTAAATCCAGCTTGCACTTCTGGGAGTTCTCGGTCCACATACTGCTTGAGCCTTCCTTGTAGAATTTTAAGCATAACCTTGCTAGCATGTGAAATGAGTGAAATTGTGCGGTAGTTGGAGCATTCTTTGGCACTGCCTTTCTTTGGGATTGGAATGTAGACTGATCTTCTCCAATCCTCTGGCCACTGCTGAGTTTTCCAAACTTGCTGGCATATTGAGTGTAGCACCTTAACAGCATCATCTTTTAAAATTTTAAACAGTTCAGCTGGAATACCATCACTTCCACTGGCCTTGTTATTTGCAGTGCTTTCTAAGGCCCATTTGACTTCACTCTCCAGGATGTCTGGCTCAAGGTCAGCAACCACACTACCTGGGGTGTACGAGACATCCATATCTTTCTGGTATAATTCCTCTGTGTATTCTTGCCACCTCTTCTTGATGTCTTCTGCTTCAGTTAGATCTTTACCACTTTTGTCCTTTATTATGGTAATCTTTGTACGAAATGTTCCTTTCATATTTCCGATTTTCTTGAACAGATCTCTGGTTCTTCCCATTCTGTTGCTTTCCTCTATTTCTTTGCATTGCTCGTTTAAGAAGGCCTTCTTGTCTCTCCTTGCTGTTCTTTGGAAATCTGCATTCAGTTTCCTGTATCTTTCACTATCTCCCTCGCATTTTGCTTGCCTTCTCTCCTCCGCTATTTGTAAGGCCTCGTTGGACAGCCACTTTGCTTTCTTGCATTTCTTTTTCATTGGGATGGCTTTAGTTGCTGCCTCCTGTATAATGTTGCGAGCCTCCACCCATAGTTCTTCAGGCACTCTGTCCAGCAAATCTAAATCCTTAAACCTGTTCCTCACTTCCACTGTGTATTCATAAGGGATTTGGTTTAGATTGTATCTTACCTGTCCAGTGGTTTTTCCTACTTTCTTCAGTTTAAGCTTGAATTTTGCTATAAGGAGCTGATGATCTGAGCCACAGTCAGCTCCAGGTCTTGTTTTTGCTGACTGTATAGAGCTTCTCCATCTTTGGCTGCAGAGAATATAATCAATCTGATTTCGATGTTGCCCATCTGGGGATGTCCATGTGTAGAGTCGTCTCTTGTGTTGTTGGAAAAGCGTGTTTGTGATGACCAGCTTGTTCTCTTGACAGAACTCTATTAGCCTTTGCCCTGCTTCGTTTTGATCTCCAAGGCCAAACTTGCCAGTTGTTCCTTTTATCTCTTGATTCCCTACTTTAGCATTCCAATCCCCTATAATGAGCAGAACATCCTTCTTTGGTGTCACTTCGATAAGGTTTTGTAAGTCTTCATAGAACTGGTCAATTTCAGTTTCTTCAGCACCAGTAGTTGGTGCATAAACTTGGATTACTGTGATGTTAAAAGGTCTGCCTTGGATTCGTATCGAGATCATTCTATCATTTTTGAGACTGCATCCCAGTACAGCTTTCGCCACTCTTTTGTTGACTATGAGGGCCACTCCATTTCTCTTACGGGTTTCTTGCCCACAGTAGTAGATATGGTAGTCATCCGAACTGAATTCGCCCATTCCCGTCCATTTTAGCTCACTGATGCCCAGGATGTCAATATTTATTCTTGCCATCTCATTTTTGACCACATCCAACTTACCCAGGTTCATGGTTCTTACATTCCAGGTTCCTATGCAATATTTTTCTTTACAGCATTGGACTTTCCTTTCGCTTCCATGCATATCCACAACTGAGCGTCCTTTCGGCTTTGGCCCAGCCGCTTCATCAGCTCTGGATCTACTTGTACTTGTCCTCCGCTCTTCCCCAGTAGCATGTTGGACACCTTCCGACCTGAGGGGCTCATCTTCCAGTGTCATAACTTTTATATGCCTGTTGTCTTTGTCCATGGAGTTTTCTTGGCAGGGATACTGGAGTGGCTTGCCGATTCCTACTCCAGGTGGATCACGTTTGGTCAAAACTCTCCACTATGACCTGTTCATCTTGTGTGCCCTGCTCGGCGTAGTTCATAGCTTCTCTGAGTTCTTCAAGCCCCTTCGCCACGGCAAGGCAGTGATCCATGAAGGGGGGACTAACCTTAGGAATAAGAAAAAGGACATTGGTATCGGGTTGAAATAGGCCACAACTATTGATTACAGGTATATGTAGGTTTTGGCCAAGGCATTGGGTATGTATCCAATATCAAGCAGCCTGACTACTGGTTGATAAGTAGGATGGGCTGACCCTGACTTCAGGGTCGCTTCTTGACATGCACCTTATAAATAATGGTTGGGAAACAGCTTCAGACTTGTGTTTTGCTCACTTGGCATCCAAAGTCACAGAAACTAAGTATAAAGCTGATTTTAAAGGAGTGGATGTGTGGACACAATGGCAGATAGGCTTGAAGTTCATTTTCCAAGTAGGCACCATTTGCAGAACCAGCAAAAACACAGAACAGATATAACTTCCTAGCAACTGTACCCATCCATCTTATATTTTGCAGGTTATGTTACTGGTGGTG
Source organism: Podarcis vaucheri (assembly GCF_965113315.1). NCBI lineage: Eukaryota > Metazoa > Chordata > Lepidosauria > Squamata > Lacertidae > Podarcis > Podarcis vaucheri. Next base: position 72,451,599 of record NC_138766.1, read on the forward strand.
GAGAAGGGATGGGGATGGTTTTAGCAAGTGCCACAGCCATGACTGTGTCTGGTTAAATCAACTGTAATTGTTCCTTCACTCCAAATTTAAGGTTAGACTGCTATAAAGTGCTCAACTATAGAGGTTTTGCTTGATGGTTGTACCCAAACTTCAGTTGTTGCAAAGGCGGCAACTTTCTTTCCAGTGTTGATATTTTTCCAAAGCATATTGTATCTAAGCTCCATTATCTACAGTGGTTTCTGCATATCTTCCGGATTCTGAATATATGAAGTACTGGTATGGACTATAAAATCCTACAGATCTCTGAGTTGGAACCCCAGTATGCCAAATAGGGTGCTTTTTTAATGGGAGGTAATCCTTGATTAATCGCAGAAAGGTAGCTATCCATCAGCATTTTCATATAAGCACAAAATACTAGAAACAGAATGCAGTGAAACGTTTTTGCTCATGGGTGAGTGCAGAGAATTGAAATTTAAATGCAACAGATTTTTAAAGGGAGTCAATTAACCTGGAATTCAAAACATAAAAAGAAAGACAACCTCAAACAGTTTTTCATTCATCATAGCTCCCTAATCCCTACACCTATCCTAAAACTTTATGGATTACTTACCTAAGAGAAAAGTCTCTGACCTATTTGTCTGAAATTTGTCATTATTCCCTCAGAAGGGGCAACAATGCCTTCAAATTTAACCCTCTTCTACGAAGAGGTGAACTAGCTTTTGGGGTCTCATTTAAAACAAACCCCATACCTCAAACGTGTATTGCATAGAAACCCTTGCACATATTTGTGAAGTTTGGAAGGCCTCTACATGTACAAATTCATCCAGTTCATCCCAGTTAAAAACATTGTGGCCTTTTGGTCACTTCCCCAACTAAATCACTGGGAAGACATATGAAACACTGAAGTTCAAAGCAAGCACCTACTTCACATCTGAGGCCAAGGGATCTAAAGTAACCTAAGTCAAATTGGCTCACTTTCTGAAGCACCAAAGCAGGGTCCAATCCAAATGTCTTTGTTGCATGTCCCTAATTTTTACCCCATGGCAGCTTTATAAATTTTTTTTACCCAAACCAATGAGAATCTGCAATCTGAATCCCTGGGCACTAGAGTCCCTCCCTGTATTTGAGGGAAAGCCTTCAGAAATGCATATTGTGATCCTAGGATAGAGGGCAGTATAGGAAATGAAATGAAATATGTCCAGAAGGTTATCAACCCTACTAGAGCTGAGCGTCTCCACCTGCCAAGTCAAATTGAGATTCCATAGGACAGGTAGACCGATTATACCTTTTCACCCGAAGAAACATTTTGGTGACAAGTAATCCTCAATATGGGACGCAGGTGGCACTGTGGGTTAAACCACAGAGCCTAGGGCTTATTGATCAGAAGGTCAACAATTCGAATCCCCGTGATGGGGTGAGCTCCCGTTGCTGGGTCCCTGCTCCTGCCAACCTAGCAGTTCAGAAGCACATCAAAGTGCAAGTAGGTAAATAGGTACCACTCCAGCGGGAAGGTAAACGGCGTTTCTATGCACTACTCTGGTTTGCCAGAAGCGGCTTAGTCATGCTGGCCACATGACCCAGAAGCTGTGGCCAATAAAGCGAGATGAGCACCGCAACCCCAGAGTCGTCCGCAACTGGACCTAACGGCCAGGGGTCCTTTACCTTTACCTTTTTAACCCTCAATATGCATGACCAGCAAAGATATACAAAAGGAAATCAAGGAAATTAAACCTCCAGACAGTCTAGTGAAGGCTGGTTAGTTTGCAGGCTTTGCTAATGCCTAATTATGTAGTCCATAGTACATAAAATTAAAATATCCTGTGCAAAGTGTCGCAGTAGCTGTGTGAGGGGAAGAACATGAATCCAGAAGCCAATGCCTAATCATACAGAGCTCTCACTTGAGTAATTCTTTTTCTACTTTTTGTTTTTGAGGTGAGAGAGAAATTGTTCAGATGGGGTCTTCACTTGATGAGATTTTGACATTCAGTGTCCAGCTCATTCATTATTTCTCTTCACAAAGATTCTTACACCATTGATCTTTTCATTGACCGTTTCACTCGTAGAGGTGCAATATTGACATCTTACCATTGTTGCTTGGTTGCCACCTCTAATAGCTCTCAGCTCTTTTAACACCAGCTATTCTAACACTGTTATTTGCTTTAGATCTCCTCTTATATTGGGTACCAATAAATAGCATTAGGGAAAATAATTGTTCTTTGTGATGTACAGTAAAAACCCTCTTGTTACCTTAGCTTTCTAAAGACACTGCCAAAGATCCTATTGGTTGCAGTCCTTTGGGAAAATTAAAGCCAACTTCCAAAAAAGTGCACTACAACTGCTTTGCTGATAGTGATATTTAAATGATAGTGATACCAGTGGCTTGATAGCTAACAAAGCAATCCTAATGTGCTACTGTGGCCTTGTGGAATGGCAAAGCTACTGCTGCATCTGTGGCCCAGCCACTCATGGCAGTTGAAGTGTGGGGCAGACAGATTGGGCTGGAACAGCACTCTGCCCTGGATCAGGCCCTTCATGGACAGCTGACATCAGCTATAAGAGTGGCTTGTGAGCCAGCAGACCCCAGGCCAGCTCAGCCCTTCCCTTAGAATGGGCCATTTCAGGACCTTCTTCTGGACTCTGTCAATGGGAATTTCAGTGCTTGGTGGGCAAATAAGGGTGGTCTGCACCGTTGGAGTGATGCAAGTGTCCCTTCAGTGGTAGTGACCTGGTGAGCCAGCTGATACAGGTGGAGGAATCCCTTTACTCAAATCTAAGCTCACCATAGTCTGACATAAGGAAGGTTTGGATTGTAGCCTTTAGAAGCTTGGAAGCTCAGGACTGAAAGCTTTTTATTGCATTATGTTCTATTTAGAGATATAATGGTTAGAACAATATAATCAAATAAATTACATTTATTCATTCATTCTTCATTTACTTCCTGCCCTATTACCCTAAGGCCTCAAGGCAACTAACAACACTTAGCTTGTATGCATTGGTCCGTGTCCCTTAGAGGACTCACAGTATATGTAGGTCATATCATCAACAAGGCAAGAAAAAGAGAAGGAAATAGCAAGGGAGGAGAATTTTTAAATCATTGAACTCACCACCACAAAAAAGCTTTACATAAAAGGAATAATTTTTAATTTCCCTGAATACATGGGAGGAAGGCAGTAGAAGGACTAATTCTCAAGTAATTTAGGAACAGGTATGTGGATGGTGTCTGTACTTGTGTCACTGTCCTAGCTTTCTCACATATGACTGTTGATTATATGTGGTCACTGTGGTGAGAGAAGGATCAGTCTAGCTGGCCTAGAGGGAAGTACATAGATGTTTGCCCCAGTCCCCAGGAGATATGCATGAAGAAGTAGACTTCTGCATGCATAGCATTTGCTGGATGAATAGTCACTTATGTAAATCAGATGTGCAAATCACATCTGTTGCCAGTTTGTACTGTGTTGCTTTCGGAGTGATGTGTATCTCAATGCACATTCCCATCCATGTTAGATCTGGGCTGGTATAGTCACTTTCTTACACAGGGCACTTGATATTTGTTTTTTGGTTTTTTAAAAAAGTTTTGTTTTTTCATGTTTTTTCTGATGTGCTTACTTGGGATGCATCTGCCTTGAAATATATATTTTTTTGGCGGGGAATTATGCTAAAATTGTAATTATGATTGTAAACAGACATTGTAAATCTTTTATAAATTGGAAAATTCAATAATGGTAGCCCTTACCAATAAGTTGAGTTAATATTTGTATCCTGCTTTACCAACAACAAATGTAGAGCTCAAAATGGCTCACCTTCCTCCTCCCCCCCCCACCTTGTTTTGTGAGTTTGGACCTCTTCCTTGACTAGCTGGCTGTCTAACTACCGTTTTATAAACCACTTAGAGGTTTAATTACAATCAAGCTGTATATACATTCTGTTAAATAAAAAAAACAGCAGGAATAGCTATAACTTTTTCCAGCCTCAGTGCCACATTCGTCCTCTGGGAGGCTCATGCCAGCAGTGGGTGCATATACCCCACATGCACGCTGTGCACAGATATGAAATGAAATTAAATATGTGCAGAACACATACACAGGCCACACATATGTACACAGACACAGACTCACATCACTTCTCTGATTATCTGTGCAGAGGACAGGGTTTGTGGCATCCTCCTTGCTCATCAGATGATTGATGTGATGATCATGATCAGGTGATTGATCTGATTAGGGAGGGAGCTCCCCCCCACACACACATCAGGGTACTCTACCGAGCTCTGCACCCTGATGGGGTTAAAAACCACCCTCTTCTCACATCAGATGACTGATCTGAAGGGGGAGAGGGCAATTCTCTCCATGACGTCTTTCAAACCAGTTTTGTTCTACCTAACAAAAAAGCAATTTCCACATGTTCAGAAGCACATTGCTCTTAGGTCCCCATTGCTGGGCTCCTGCAGCTATTGCTAGTCATGGATGCAGGGAATGAAACCCTTTTCTTAGTGTGGATCATTTGGGCAACTGCTACTTCCAGGTTCTTTGCTTGCAATAATGTCCAGCTGCTGGTGATGATCACCAAACAGCTCAGAAAGTAATCTCATCACACATCAGAAGGCAGAGTGGCTTCAGCCCCCCCCCCCGCCCCATCTTACCCCATGATAGCTGTAAGCCCTTCAGATGCTTCAGCCACCATCAGGTTTCCCTTAGTGCTGCTATATGCAGTTGGGGTCTCTCTCTCCCCCACTTCATTACTTCTAATACCACTAACAATTTCAGTAGGTTGTCTGGGATTCAGACTCAGCCCATCGGTTGTCAGTCAGCACTCCTGAACTGTATGCCATTTCTGTAAGACTCTAGCCACTCCTTTTATGATATTTGCCTCTCACTGACTTGCAGTTCTATCTAATCTTTGGTGCTAAATGCTGAATTAAGTCTCATATGCGAAGTGTGTGTAGGCAGCTTTCCACAGCCGTCTCAAGGGCTGTCTTGTGCCGTGATGCTCTTGAGCTATTTAATCAGTTTAGTGCAATCTTTCAAACAATATTTTCAACAAGAATTAACAGATTTCATGTAGCATTTCACCCTCCATAAAGTCTAGCTTACCTATTTCTCTTTCACTACCCTCATCAAGTCTATTAAGTTGTTCATAATTAAAATATCCCTCAGTGTCTTATACCAGAAAGAAATGAGCCCATATTTTTGCTGTGAACAATTGTGGCACAAATTACCCAGAGGCCCTTGCATTATGGGGAATAAAAACTGGCCAGATGGTCCCTGAGTTGTTCCAGCTGTTCTTGAAATTTTCATAGGAATTGCTGATATGCCCAAGGGAAAATGTAATGAAAGGCAAGATTTAACTTTATATAAAGAACAGTAGACTACAAAAATGGAATCTTTCCTTAACATCAAAAAAATGTTTTGAAGGATCTATGTTATTCTTAAGGGTATTAATGCAATGATCTCCTTTACACTTATAACTTAGTGTCCTTCAAGATTTTTCACCATTTTTGTACTTAGCTATAGACACTGGATATAATTTTCTTGTTTTAAAAAAGACCACATATATAGAGGCACTCCAGAGCTTTATAAAAATAAACTCTTGAGTTTCAGAAACACCATGGTTTGTTGAGCCATCCTGCCGCAGACACTACTCAAGCTACAAAAGCCTAAAGCAAGAGCAACTAGAAAATGAACCAAGCTTTGTCATGGCATATTTGCTCATATGTGACAAAATGCAGGGCTTGTTAAACAAACCATGGTTTTTAGAAAAGGATTTGCATTATGCAACCAGTGTAAAGTGAAAGTGGGTGTGGCCTTCTGGTCAGCATGCTGAGCTGAGGCCACTCCCACCCTACTGATGGAGACTCAGAGGCTCTGGCCCTGGTTACATAATAAAGTCTTGGAGAAACTTTGCTTTCCAAAGTGGTTTGGACAAGTATTAATGTCATCTATTTCAAAAAAATATATTAAAAAAAATCTGTCGAGGCAGTAAGGTGAATTAAACGGTGATGACTCCTGCTACACCAGCTGTTCTTGATAATTGCCTACTCTGAGGGGGGAAAAATGTTTTCCCCATTTCTCCTCTTGCAAATGATGACCAAAGGTACCAACTGTGAGCAGCCTCCAAGCATTCATGAAGCAAATGAGAAAGTAGATATCTGAGCCTTCTATGTGCACTATAATGGTAGTGAGATTTTTTGCCCTTGCAGAAGAGAGTAAAGTAGTCAGGTCAAAACAAACAACCTGGAAAGCAGAGCATTTAGGACTAATTTGTGTGTTACATGGATCTCTGAAATGTTGGTGTGGGAGAAGAATTATATTTCATTTGAGACCAACCTGCTTAAGAAAGATCATGACCTTTCTGATGGCTATGTAGCCTAAAATCAGATGGGAACTGTGCAGTTTGACAGCCGAGGGAGACCTATCCATGGCATTCATAATTGTTGTTGTTTTTTGTATGCTTCTGAACTGCTCTGGGACTAAGAAAAGGGCAGTTTACCTGGTGTCAAAATCAAATCTCAATGAAAATGTCTCCAGACTATGCCAAAGAAATTGCTGACCAGAGGTGAAATTTTAACAGAACTGAGAGACTAGTCAATAAAACTAGTTTTTGCCCCTATCAGACGGAGGACAGATATCATGAGACAAATGTGCAGATATCATGGGACAAATATGTCCCTCAGGAACTCTGGCGAGGCTGTCTACTTCCTTGACTCTGTTGAAGGACCTGAACCTGATGAAGAATGAAAATAACATTACAAGTTTGTTTATTACTGCACCTGTCTTTTAGCTCCTATACTGCATGGACAAGTTGCAAAACCTCTCTGGTGTCTTCTTCACAGAAAAAAAAAATATGTTCCTCATCTGACCCATCTCATTGGAAGTGAGACCCTCTGCTGTCAGAACAGGCAGGAAGGGAGAAACTTGGTGTAGTTCACCCTGGAGTCTTGTTTGGCAGTCTCTCTGATTTCTTTTGGGTATTCTGTGAAGTCCTAGGCTTGTTAGTGTGCTTCAGCTTCCATCTGAGGGTCTTTCTCCCTGTTGTTTCTATACTTTCCAGTACCTTAAAGTTCTGTTTTCCTATACATCTATATCTATGTTTCTCTAGGTCCTTGAGCTTTGAAAGTAATGAGGCTGCTGTAAATGGAATATTTTATAATGCACAGATATCAGACAAATCTTGGAGCCTGTGTGTGGTCATACAGTCAACCTATGGTGTTTGTGACTAAACTCAAGCAATAAATTCCTTTCATTGTCCCTTTAGAACAATAGCTGTTTGGTCCTGTTGTACTTTTTAAGAGAAAAAGAAAAAAGAAACCCTTAATTTATATTTATTGGAGAGCAACCCAATCAAACCTGGTGTACCTTACTTCTGAATAGACCTGCACAAGACTGGGAGTTTAGCCATGTGAAAAAAGTGAAACAGGACATTTTTTATTCTCTGTTACTTACTCCAGAACATCACTGGTTGTGGCTCTACTCACCACCAGCATGCAGGGCTCAATAGGCTACCCCCAAAAAATGTGGATCTTGAAAGGGAAAAGGAGGGCCAAACCCTGAATTTAGTGTTCTTTGTGAAAAAATAATAATTTAAACCAAGGGGGAAATTGTATGCTGCCTCTAGACATCGTGCCTCCCCACCTCTGAAATGTATTCCCAGCTTTCTGTTTGTTCAACGTGTCCTGAAGACTACTACTTCCCATTGCAGGGAAATGAGTGCTAATAAAAAGTAATGATGATACCATTGACCTAGCCACTTACCACGCCCATTCATGTTCACATAAAACTATGCAAAATATATGGACAACTATAGCATACCATTAACAAATACTAGACCTGCGTGTTGATGAAGGAATTAGGAAACCACCAAAAAATGTTGCTCACACAACTGAATGCCTAACTGATCTAGCCTTAGGAGATCATATATTATATGGAAGTTGTTTTAATTTGGTTGTGTACTTTTTGATGCTTTTTATTGTTTACTTTTGTTCTGCTTGTGATTATGTGTTTTTTCATGTCTTAAGCTGCCTTAAGCATGGTTTTAACTGTGGAAAGGCAGCATACATATAAAATTATGTATGTATGTATTAGGGTGCTCTAGCAACTTTGCAACTATGTTCATCAACTGCAAACATCAGGGTTTTTTCAGAATTTGTGTATTTGCCATCATATAATTTCATATCCAATGACAAATAATGAAAAATCAAGATTGAAATTCAGCATTTAAACTTGTCACAAAGAATAGACCCCTCAGAACTCTCCAGTTCATTCCTGAACCTGGTATAACAGTATTTTATTAGGAGCCGAACTTATGCCAGGATCTTCAAATGGAACATCTTGTAGAACTAAGAATAAAACTGGGCCATTGCCATTTGCTTGAATGGTAATTAGTAGAGAGGTTTGACAATTTTGGCATCTGTTGTATGTAGGTGGAGAGAGAAAGCAAGTTCTGCTTTAAATGTGCAGTCATGAAACAGTATACCTTAAGCTCAAATGCCATCTAAAAATAAAGAACAAAACTACTTTTAATAGAAAGCAGGAAGTGCTTCTTCAAGTACAATTGTCATTAAATATGTAATAGTTGCTACCACAACTGCATATCTATATAAAAAGTGCCTTGTAACTGGAATATGAAATAATGGCTGATGGTCAGATTTCATTACAGGTAGTAAGTGCTGGCTTCAAAACATTACTAATATATATTTAGGAGGCGAAATCATTTTTTAAATGTCAAATTCAGAACATATATCGGGAATGCTATCTGTGAGGAAAATGTTATCACTGAGAGTATTGTACTTTTCACCAGGGTTTGGTCTAAAACAGGTCTTCCCAACCTGTTGACCTCTAGATGTTTTGGAGTACAGGTCCCCAATATTCACAGGAAGCATGGGCAGTAGTCATGAATGATGGGAGTTTTGGAACGCGCATCTGGAGGGAAATTACAGGCCAATATAGATTAATGCCTGTCCCCTGAAAACTGGTAAAAAAACATTGTCAAAGATAATATAACCAAGCATATAGAAGAACAAGCCTTACTGAAACAGAGCCAGCGTGACTTCCGCAGGGGCAAGCCCAGTCTCATGAACTATTAGAGTTCTTTTAGAGTGTCAACAAGCATACAGCTAGAGGTGATCCAGTTGACATAGTAGACTCTTACTTTCAAAAAACTTTGGACTAAGTACCTCACCAAAAACTCTTCAGTAAGTTTTACAATCGAAGAAGGGAAGAAGTTCTATTGTGGCTCAGGAATGGGTTGCAGGAAGCAAATAATGGAGACAAGTGAAATTTCAAGTCCCCCCCAAGGATCTGCATTGAGACCTGTGATTTTTTTAACCAGATTGTTAATAAATGATCTGGAGTTAGGAGTGAACAGCGAGGCGGCCACGTTTGCTAATGATATTAAATTGCTCAGGGTTGTTCAAACAGAAAGAGATTGCCAAAAGCTCCAAAAGGAGCTCTCCAACCTGACTGAATGGGTGGTAAAATGGCAAATGCGATTCAGTGTATATAAATGTAAAGGGATGCATGTTGGGGCAAAAAAAACCCTTAATTTTACATATATGCTCATAGGATCTGAACTGACAGTGATGGACCAGGAGGAAGACATTGGGATCATAGCAGATAGTTCAGTGACTATATCAAACCAGCATTCAGCAGCTGTGAAAAAAGCCAGTTTTCCATGCTAGGCTGTAACTGTAATTGGAATACTGTATACAGTTCTCGTCACTTCACCTCAAAAGAGATGTTGTAGTGTTGGGAGAAGTTCAGGTAGGGGTGACCAAAATGATCAAGGGGATGGCATGACTTCCCTATGAAGAAAGGCTGCAGCATTTGGGACTTCTTAGTTCAGAGAAAAGGAGAGTAAGAGGTAAAATGAGAGAAGTTTATGCATGGCATGGAGAAAGTGGATAGAGAAAGGTTTTTCTCCCTCTCTGATAACACTAGAACTCATAGACATCCTAAATAAAAAAATTCCTTCCTGTAGCACCTTAAAGACCAACTAAGTTAGTTCTTGGTATAAGCTTTCGTGTGCATGCACACTTCTTCAGATACACTGAAACAGAAGTTGCCAGATCCTTCTATATAGTGAGAAGGTGGGGAGGGGTATTACCCAGAAGGGTGGTGGGAATGGGAGATTGGCAGATAGCTGAGATGAGCCTGTTGACGACTCTTAACGACTGTAATAGGTCTTACAGGAAAAGGCAAGGGGTGAGAAGGTGAGAAATGGCTTAGTCATGTATAATTAGATAAGAATACAATGTCTTTGTTCAGACCAGGTCTCTCCATTGTTTTAAGTTTGGTAATGAGTTGCAATTCAGCAGCTTCTCTTTCCAGTCTATTTCTGAAATTCCTTTGTAGTAAAACAGCTACTTTGAGATCTTGTATAGAATGTCCTGGGAGATTGAAGTGTTCTCCTACTGGTTTCTCTGTTTTGTGATTCTTGATGTCAGATTTATGTCCGTTTATTCTTTGGCGTAAGGTTTGGCCTGTTTGTCCAATATAGAGAGCTGAAGGACACTGTTGGCATTTGATGGCATACACAATGTTAGACGATGAGCAATTAAATAGTCCCGAGATGGTATGTGTGATGTTGTTGGGGCCAGTAATGGTGTTGTCCGGGTGTATGTGGCAACAAAGTTGGCATCTGGGTTTATTGCAGGCTCTGGTGCCAGTGTCCGTGTTAAGTCTGGTTGTGGTATTATTGTGGGTTAGGAGTTGTTTAAGATTGGGTGGCTGTCTGTAGGCAATGAAAGGTCTTCCTCCCAGAGCTTGAGAAAGAGAACTGTCATTGTCCAGGAGAGGTTGTAGATCTCTGATGATCCAATTGAGCTGAATGTTGGAAGTTTCAGGACAGATAAAGGAAAGTAAGCTCTGCCTCTACACTTTGAGGCAGCAATGGTTCTGAATGCCAGTTGCTGCAAACCACGGGGGGGGGGGGAGCGTGCTCTTGTGCTTAAATCCTGCTTGTAGGGTTTCCCACAGGCCAGTGGTTGGCCACTGTGAGAACAGGATGTTGGACTTCAACGGGCCATTGGCCTGATCCAGCAGGCTCCTCTTAGGTGGTCCACCCTACGATTCTGTTGTTTCAGGCTATAGATAAAAAGATGAAATGTCATCTTACTAGTGAACAAACTATTAAGAATGTCACAAAAAAAGTTGGGTTACATCAGCAGAACAAAGGAGCCTTCAAATATTTAACTCCTCCTAGTAACTTGTATGCAAAGATAATGATCCAAGTTAATTAACACTTTCCTACTAACTCTGTTAAAAGTTTACTATGAAACAAAGTGTCCACCTTGCTAAATTAAGAAGAAAAGCCATACCACTTTGGTGTGATTTTTTTAAAAAATTAGTGCTCATTTATTGGCTTAACTTCACATTACTGATTTCTGAGAAGATCAGATAGATACATATATGCACACCTAGATGTGTCATTTTTGTACCATATATTTGTTTTTACTTTTTGTATGATAGGTGCATTAAATGCTATCTCATTAATAATTCTTTATCTAGAATCTCACCTTCGGTTCAGCAGATTCCTCAGACTTACTGTACTTCCTTGCTTGTTGTATATTGGCAGTGCAGGTAGTTTTGACTATATCAGGGTTTGGTATAGAAAAAAAATATATATTTCAGCTCATAAATTTTAATACTTCTATAATAATTTCACACACTGAGTCCCTTGACAGCTGCTTGTATACTTCTCATTCCCTCCTAGAACAGATGATATATTGCTGATCATCTGATTGGGGCTATCCTGATGTGGGCTCCAGTGCCTTTGCTATGTTTATAGGCTGCTCTGCAAGAAAATATCAGGGCACCTGACACAGATGAATGAAAACAAATTAAAATTCAATGACAATAAGCACATACTAATAAAAATGTACCAAGCATAAAAGACCGAAGTAGCAAAGGCAAACAAAGCAAAACCCCACATCCAAACTAAACAAAGTTAAAAGACTTGTGGGGGGAGAGGAGAAGTCTTTACCTTGGACCACAATGACAAGCAAGCCTCACTAGGTAAGGTGTTCTCTAGGCAGGGTGCCACTACTGTAAAGGCCCTTCAGTGACCAACTATCTGCATCTCACCCAGAAATGTACACACATTTGGTTCTTTAGCTAACCAAAATTACGTATGACAACTCCTGGCTTGGGGCAGCTATACTATAGAATATTCTTAAAATGGGATACGATATCTTCATTGTATTAGACAAACATCAATTCTGTTTTCAGTTACAAAGTCCGACTTAGGCCTGGTTTGTTCATAGAACAAAATGATGTGAGAATGAGATAAGAAATAATTCAAGTGGTAGAGTGGACCCTATTAGTCGAGGTCATGTTTTTAATCCCCCCCCCCAACTTCCCTGGTCTAGAACCTTTCTCTCTGATGTGCTAGATAGGTTTTTGTTTTGTTTTTATTTGCATGACAATTATTTATTATTTCTACCTGTGGGCCCATCCAAATGGTTATAGGGTGGGTTGCATAATATCACAATTAAAACAAGTATATGCTATATTACAATCATAGAGTAAAACGACAAAGCTAACCGAATGGAGCACATCCACTCAAGCCTGAGCAAAGAGGTGTGCCTTAACCAATTGTCAAAAAAGTATACAGTGATGGCGCAAGATGCCCCTGGGAGGAAATCATTCCACATCCTGGGGCCAATGCAGATAAGTCCCTCTCACGTGTTGCCTCCCCTCTAACCACAGGAGGCAGGGGCAGTGCTAACAGAGCCTTGCTGATTTTAACACCTGGGCAGATTGATTTGGGAGGAGCCCAAGTTGTTCAGGGATATATAGATGTATGTATGTATGTATATATGTATGTACGTATGTATGTGTGTGTATATATATATATATATGCAGGTTTTGGTGTCTTCGGGTGTCTTCCCGTGTAAGAGTCGGGGTGTCTGTGCGACGTTTCGACGAGGTCTCACTCGTCATCTTCAGGCTGGTGCTTTCGGCTTCTTGTTACTGGAACAGAGCAGAGTCTGGTGTTTGAGTTCCTATAAATACTGTTGAGGGGTGTGGTGTATAGCCTCCAACGTTCTGGGCAAAGAGGAAGTTCCTAGATTAGTGTGCCTTTTCTTCTTTTGTTCCTTAATTACTTGAGGGATATCTTGGGTGATTTCATGAGTGGTATTCAGAATATCACTGGGTGGGTCATTAAGTGTAGATTAGTTGCTAAAGCTTTCGTGTCTTGACCTCTTGAGCTTGTGAAGAGTTTTTCTGAGAAGATGGCTGTGCTGCATTTAGTTGTGCTCTGGCTCGCCCCTATACACGAAGCCAAGCCAGAGCACAACTAAATGCAGCACAGCCATCTTCTCAGAAAAACTCTTCACAAGCTCAAGAGGTCAAGACACGAAAGCTTTAGCAACTAATCTACACTTAATGACCCACCCAGTGATATTCTGAATACCACTCATGAAATCACCCAAGATATCCCTCAAGTAATTAAGGAACAAAAGAAGAAAAGGCACACTAATCTAGGAACTTCCTCTTTGCCCAGAACGTTGGAGGCTATACACCACACCCCTCAACAGTATTTATAGGAACTCAAACACCAGACTCTGCTCTGTTCCAGTAACAAGAAGCCGAAAGCACCAGCCTGAAGATGACGAGTGAGACCTCGTCGAAACGTCGCACAGACACCCCGACTCTTACACGGGAAGACACCCGAAGACACCAAAACCTGCATTCCTGTACCCGTGAAAATCTACGAAAGCAAATATATATATATATGTATATATATGCTTATGTGTTAACAACTTAAAATGGGCTTGGTAATGGGTCTGTTTGTGGGAACAGCTATAGTGGCACAGCCCAGCCGACTACCTCTGGATTCCATCACCTTATTCTGTTGCATATATAAATCATTTCCTAAAGTTTGGAGCAGCTTAGATTTTTCATTTTCCCAGCAGACCTAAGAATGTAGTCATCCAAGAGATTAGCATGCCCTAACACCGCAGTTAGAACTTAATGTAATGTCTCCTCATAAACAGTGCTATTCAGTGAAGTCATTTCAGACATTTAAGCTGTGAGTCATCCTAAGCTCTGTTCATGCAACCAAATGATAGAGTGAAAGCATGCATGGGGGAGCAGGAGGAACTCTTCTTTGCAGAGCCTTTGCGCATACAACTTGCACATGCACAGCTCTTTCTGAATCATGCAGAGACAGCCTACTGTATACAAACTGCATCCCTGAAAATTTGATGCAGAAGTCTCAGTGAATGGGTAGAAGCCTGTTACTATGTTCCTCCTCTATTCTGCATACACACTTTACCCTGTTTTGTTACATGAATAGTGTCATAGAGTAAACTAAGTGACCAAGGGATGAATACGGCTGTGATAAACAGCCATCACACATAATGACTTCCTCAAAAGAATCCTATGAGCTCTGCTACAAAGTAGGGATTTAAACTTGAGCCTGCTATATCAAATTGCAACATATCCCACCCCATGGCCAGCAATTGCAACCTTAAATATAGTTGCTTTATTTAACTCTATTTTCTATTTTCTACCCATTGGGCTGTATTCAGCTACCACATCCCAACAGTACTGGAGAGCCAGTATGGTGTAGTGGTTAAGAGCGGTAGTCTCGTAATCTGGTGAACCGGGTTCTCGTCTCCGCTCCTCCACATGTAGCTGCTAGGTGACCTTGGGCCAGTCACACTTCTCTGAAGTCTCTCAGCCCCACTTACCTCACAGAGTGTTTGTTGTGGGGGAAGAAGGGAAAGGAGAATGTTAGCCGCTCTGAGACTCCTTCAGGTAGTGATAAAGCGGGATATCAAATCCAAACTCTTCTTCTTCTTCTACAAGGAATTCCACTTGACAGCTGAACTTTCCCTCTTCTTCTCACCTCCGCACACACACTGCACCTTCTCTAATTCTGCTCCAAAGAGTTATAGAAACCCCTAAAACTGGTTTAGGGAGTGTGAGGGGTCAAGGAGAGGGGGAGGGGGTGTTCCATTGCGCAAGCAGAATTTCTTGAGCCAATGTAGCAGGATACTTAATGTGACTTTGAATTCCACCCTTAATTTTTAGCACTTGGCATAAAGAATAGGTGGCTGAAGAAACCCAAGAAACAGAGGGTATAACAAGCTGCATGTGTGCATATGTGTTTGAGAGACACAGTGTCTTATACCCTTAAATACAAATGACAGTCACAGATTGTATTCACATGTAATGCTTAATCCAGACAGTGGCTTACCATGAAGATGCAGGTTCCCAGGGAGGAAATGACAGCTGGTTTGTTCCTCCTCCCTGCTCCTTTTAGTTCAGTTATATGGTACAGCCAAGGTTTGGGTAGCATGTTGTCTGAACCCTGGATTATAGATATGTTTTGTTCTCCTTCATCACAATCTGCAACCAAGGTAGATTCTTCAGCCAAATTCTTTATGCGGCAAAAAATTATGAAGCTCTATTTGAGGAGCAAAAGAACTTGCGGTGACCCTTGAGATGTCAAGCTGTTTGCTGTTGGGCAGGGTTGTTTCGTTGGCAGCTGACAGTTTGGATGTAGCCCCAAAAGCAATTTGAGCTGGCCCCTGGTGTCCCTACCAAATTAAATCAAGCTTTGGTTGAGGTTGCTTCACCTGTAAGGAAAATGAAAAAAAGGCTTGCAACTGAAAGGAATGTCACACTTTCATGTTATACTTTTGTAATTCGTCATACTCTACCTATGCCTGGGCACATGCAGAGGTGAATTTAGGGGAGCGCAAACGGTTTGTCTGCACTGGGCACCTAGCCAAGAGGGCAGCACGGGGTACCGCAACAGTGACTTAGAACAGAGCACAAGAGTGCCAAATTTTGGCATCGTACAGGGTGCTGCTGAAATTTGAAAGTCCAAAGTCCACCATTGACACATGGTCCTTGATTATTATACCTCACTGTAAAAAGAAGTTGGCAGTGTTTTTTTTTTCCCCAAATTCTTTTTATTTTTATTCCATACAAACCAGACACACACAAAAAATCAACAAAACACAAACATATAAAGAAAAAGACAAAAAGTCTCAATCACAACAAAAAAGCGCACAAAGTTCTTATTTCCATAGTTTTTTCATAACATATTTCTTTCTTTTGGGACTTCCTTCAGCCTGGCCGCAAATCATACGGAGTAAATAAGTAAAGTCACACGTTTCATCCTTTATATTGTCATTATGTCCAATTTTGTTCTCTATTTTCCTTATACAATAACCTTAGTCTATCACAGTACATCTCTAAACCCCCTTAACGTTATTTGTCCATCACTGATGTTTTCCAGATAGTTTGCATATTTTCCCCAGTCCCTGATAAACACTTGATCTTTTATATATCTGATCTTTCCCGTTAATTTGTCTAACTCTGCATATTCAGTTAGTTTACATCTCCACTCCTCTACTGTTGGAGTTTCTTCCTGTTTCCATCTTTGAGCTATTAAGATCCTTGCTGCCGTAGCCGCATAGTATACCATTTTGCAATCCTCCTTTCTTATCTCTCGTTGTAGTATTCCTAATAGGAAAGAAGTTGGCAGTGTTTTTTATGGACCATGTAAGGAGATCAGTTTGTGGGCAAAATAGATTCCCAGCTGCCTGTATACTCTTTTGAGAATATGGCACTTCCTTAGAATATTGAAGTTGTGTGGCCTAAGACACTGAATTACTGAGTGCCGATTGTGCATTTAGCATGGACATAGAAGCAGTGTATAAAACTTGAAGCTGTGCTACACAGATGCTGTGGTGCACAAAGTTTTAAAAAAATATATATATAAAAGAATTGTCACAGCTACATTAATTTTTTTAAAATGGAAGTATTAATGAAACAGTATATAATAACCTAAAAACACCATAGGCCCTTTATCATGTACTGACATTTTGTTTGCATTTAGGGGGTTAAATGTATAAATGCATTGGAACTGTTTTTTTTTTTTTTTCATTGTAGTGCATATCCCACACATTTCAGATTTTGCAGGGTTTCTGCACAAGGACTAAAACTGTTTATGGTAAAAATAATAAGTAGTAGCTCTATGGATCATTTAGCTGTTATTATATCATTCAACTTGTTTTAGTTTGAATTGCATTTTTTATTTTATCGAACCCATTCTGAGCACTTTGAAAAGCTCTCCTGGAATGTTTAAAGTAAACAAAATGCAATAAATTTCTGTGTGAGGTTCTGCAATTGTGGTAATTGCTGAATAAATAGAATCCTCCCTATTCTGCAAGAGCTTTGTGAAACTGGCAGCAACAGTACTGGTACAGAGAAGTTGTAAGCAGTTGTTTGACTGGCTACATAGACTAAATTTGTACACTCATCTGTATACTCATTTTTACAGTATCGACCAGGGCGGGACCCTCAACGAGGCTCTGACAATGTTTCTAACAAGTCTTCAGACAGCGATGTAAGCGACGTGTCGGCTGTATCGAGGACCAGTAGCGCTTCCCGCTTCAGCAGCACTAGCTATATGTCTGTACAGTCAGAAAGACCAAGAGGGAACAAGAAAATTAGGTAAGAAACTGTAAAGTTGACCACTTCCAACAGAGCTTTCCAAACTGTGTGTTGCGACACATTAGAGTGTTGACTGCAGTGTGTGGGTGTGTCGCACAAACACTCCCTTTGCTCCTCCTGGGGCTGGAAAGGGGTTAGTTTAGCCTCCAGTTTGCTAGTAAGACTGAATTGCTGTGTCGGGAAATGATGCATGTCCAAAAGTGTGTTGCGAACATGAAAAGTTTGGAAAGCTCTGACTTACAAGGTTGTATTTTTGAACAGCAGATCAGCTTTCCACCGATTCCACTTGGTTCAAGTAACACAGTTCCCAAAAGATTTTTTAAAATCTTATGCTAGTTTTCTGCGACAGTGGAGTGTTTTCCTGGATTGAAAATGAACCTATTATTGACAATTCAAGCCAGTATTTAAAGTCAGTTATTGTACTTTACAGATATTAGAAATTCATTTATACATCTTAGTAGCTGCATTTGATAAGTCTACGTCATGGAGCTATAGAAACAACCTACTGTAGATCTAGTACATTAATGACCTTACTATGGGATGTGGTGAGGAAAACATGAAATGTTTGCATGTTCATGGCATGCCTACAGCATAATGTGATATATAGCCTCCTCTGTCAAAAAAGGAAGATTACACAAACATGCGCAGCTGATCACAAGTGTTCACATTCCTCCAAACCAACTAAGGAGCTATGAACCGTAGGTCTGTAGTTTAGACATTGGCCCATGGGTGGCCAACTCCACAATTAAAGAGACTATTGGAATTGCCATAAAAGGCTTGTGTGCTTTAAAATGTATTTTAAAAAAAGTAACAGGGAAAAGGAAGTAAGGGGTTTCAAAAAAATTTCAGGATTTTTTTCAGGATTGCACAGAACAGCCAAGACAGAGGCCATTTTTAATCCTCCCTTTCATGACTAGAGTAGCTTTAGCATTTCATAACCCTTCAAATCTCTTTGCATCTTTTGATTAATCACACCCATTTATATGATTCTCCCCTGCCCTTAAATATGTGTTATATATACCCCTGTATATATAACACATCTTTAACTATTCTGCAAAGGATTGACTGATGATAACGACTGACTGTATGATCAATTCATACAGTTATCCAAATTGCCAAGGCAGTTTCCCATTAGCTAGTAATCAGAAATTTGAACTATATCTGTGCTGCTTCTCCTTTGCTGACCCGGGAGGAAATTAAGTACTGTGCTGGCTTAGTGATATGTGCAAACGAGTTTTTGTGTTTTGTATCTTTTTTCAACAAGTCATGAGAGGAAGCCAAGAACAAGGCTTGAAACTGTGACTTGTTATAACATGTAAAGTGGCCCATTGTTATAATAGCTAGACATAGGCAGTCCAAAGGATGAGTTGCTTGTGTGCTGCTGACAAACAAGCAGTCTCTCGTGAGAAGGAAAGATTAGCAGTAGCAGCCAGGAAAGTTGACTCAGCACTCCATCAGTAACCTTCAAGCAACCCCAGGGGCAGTGGACTAGAAACAAGTGACTGCCTCTTAGCAGAATCTAGCACAGAATGGATGCTGGGTTGTGAAAATTTCATTTCCACTTCTCATACTTACATTGACTTTCAGAATGACAAGCTGGAATGGGTGCATGTACGCTTGCAGAATGCAAGCTGAATTTCCATGCATAAATGTGCACATATATGTGCAACACACACACACACACACACACACACACACACACACGGTTAACTGCTAGGAAACTACCCATACTAATTTTAAAAGAACTAATTTTGAGTATTGTTTATTTTCATTTAGCTTATTGCACAATATATCTGCCCTTTAGTTACTCCTAGAAAAACTGACTATACCTTTATCATTACCTAGACTATGCCAAGTAATTAACCAGCATGTTTTTTTTGTCATCGTGGCATAATTCCATTTGTTGTATGATTTGTCAATTCATTTTCTTTTGCCCCTTAGTGAATGCATGTTTCGCTTCTGTCCACTCGTCCTAACAAGCTTCTGTCTTCTTTTTTGTTTATTTGCATGCTTCCTCAATTTTCGTTAACTTTGGAAGATCAAGTGAGGAAAGAAAAGAGGGAGGGGAGGGGGAGATATTCCCTGAGGAAGATGAGGAGAATCAGGATCTTGAGAAAAAGGAGGATGAAAAAGGGGAAGGGGAAGAGGTGACAGAGAACTGTGATAAGGAGGAGAACAAAGAAGCAGAAGAGAATGAAGGGACCCAAGATGAGCAAACTGAGAAAGGGACAGAAACAAAAAATAAAGAGGATTTGCAAAGGCGATACTCACAAGATGATCTCAGGTAAAACAGATCCCCGTAACATTGCTTCCCTCATGACTTGACCCTATTCCTTGCTTGCCCTCCATCACTCACAGTAGCTTGTTGTTTATACTCCCTTTGTCCTGCAATTATTTTTAATTTCAGCCATAATGTTTTAATAGTTGAGTTTAGTGGACTGCTTTTGCAAACAAAATTATGAATTATAGCCACGTATAGCTTGCTGTATAGCCTACCAGTTCTGAACTAGTCATCCTTGGTTCAAATCAAGCATCCTTGGTTCAAATCACCATCCTTGGTTCAAATCAGCCACTCATGAAAGTAATTTTCAGCCAACTCCAGAGCTTTCTTAAACTCTGCTGTCAACAGAATACAGTATATATTCACCCTAACAATGGGTGGTTTGATCTTCACACACAGCAACACCATGAATGAGTGCAATGTGTTCCTCTTCCAGGGGCTTTTTAGTGCCCTCCATAATGGCTGGTATTTCATTAGTAGGGACAATAATACTTGATTGTTTCAAGAATTCACTACTGAATGGTGCATGCGGAGTCTTGAACTAGTTTGGGTAACGTGCTATAGAAAATGCTGAGTACTATTATTAGTACTACAGTACTGAGGACAGGGATGTTACAGAAGTTTTTCATGTTCCAAACATTAACTACTTTAGATAATTCTTTTCCGGTGACATCACTACAAAGGAATATGTGCTTTGCCTAATATGTAAGAGAAGGGAACTATTGATCTTGCTCATCTGTATAGTAATCGTATTTGCGATACATAAGTAGATCTTAAAGTGCCTTTTCATTCCTGTAAGTTACTTCTATGTCACTCTGCTGTGTATAATACATCCCATTGATTTTTATAGAGCTATCACCCAGTGAGAAGTGTATGTGAACTCTGAGTACACTGCAGAAGGCTGAAATCATTCATTTTTAAATTACATTGGTGGTTTCTTGGTGTGTAAGTGGACAGTGCTGCATTTTTACAATATAGTTTCTGATGGTGTGAGTTTAAAGTACAAACTGGAGGGGAGTTCTCTCCCCCTCCTCACCTATCCCTACTACGCTTCCTTGTTTCCAGAAGCTGCATGTAAAGCCTTCCCCACTTCCCAAAACAAACTCCTTTCCTTCCCCTTGTAAAAGCAGATAGGCATGGCAGCAACGAAAAGGGGGGTTTTCCACTCTCTCCCTCTGAAGCTCTAGTGCACTAATTAGCAGCACACAATGGGAGCCCAAGGGGGGATGTTGTTCCCCCATCATTGCGGATAGAACAACCTTCAGTAAAACTACAACACCCATGGGCCATGGGTTCCATTGCTCTAGTGTGCTGCTAATGACTGCACAGGGCACTGGAGAGGGAAGGCAGGAGGGGGGACTCTCTCCCTCTCAGCTGTTTGCATCACTGCAGTCATCTGCTTTTACAAGGGAAGGGAAGGGGGGAGTAAGGGTCAGGGCTCAAGGACTGGTGAAGTGGGCTTCTAGGGATAGCCAGGGCCAGTATGGATGGGAAGTCCTTTCCTCGCCAGCTAGGAAAAAGACTCCCTTGGAGAGTCCTTCTCAAGAGATTTGAGTGGAAGGTTTGAAGAGGCCCTGCTTTCCCATCCTTGGCATGTGGCAGTATCCAACCCCCCACCTTCGTGGTTTGAGGCATATCAGTGTGTCATTTTGCCTGAACTGTTAAACCACGGTTGCACTTGCTCTGCAAACAGGGAGTGAAAGCTAGGGTTTGATCCAGAGCTCAAATTATGGGGAAATGTACAAGCCCTTTCTGAAATCGAAAAGCCCCAAGCCCTGATTTCCCCCTGCCACTGAGACTAGTGAAGAGACTACAGCCATGGACAGGTAATCACCATAAGAACAAAGCAAGTTTTGCTTTTTTTTGTTTTTTAAAAGTTAGATTTTATCTTAAGCTAAAATGAAAATCAGTCTTCGGGTTAGAGAAGCCTTTTCACCTATTTAAAGTGTTTGTACTGTTTCTTCAATGAACACTTCAATGAGTCAAGTCGTGGCAGCAAAGTAATTCGTAGCATTTATGCTTTAGGAATTCTACTTCCTACGCTGATTATTTTTTGTTTCTAAGTCATAATTATTCCATTAAATTGGACATCTTTACATCCCACTGTCATCTCTTTATTCTTATCTGTGTTCTTCTACTTTGCCGTCACAAGCATTTTATAGCTGACATTTTCCTTGATTCAGAATATTTTTTTTTACTCCCACGCCATGCTGAGCTAAGCAAGGTTTTAGTGTGTCTTCCAAACCTGGGCTCAGGTTAGTGAGGAGCCTGGATTCTGGCAATGACAAGCTTAGCCAAACCTTGGCATGGCTTAGCTTAGCTTAGTACAAAGACATAGGGGTACAAAACTGGGGAGGAGCAAAATGCCTACAGCCTCCTCTCAAATGTTTGTGTGGTCCTGGTCCTGGTAAGGTATGGTTTGGCTTGCCATGACACGTGAACCAGACCTGTTCAATACAGTCTGCCTGACAAGTACCTTTTGAAAATAATTTACATACATAAAATATTTCATAGGTCCAATTCTTCACAAAGTTTCTATTAAAAACTCCCTAAAGTTAGGGGATAACTATATATTAAACAGGGGACACGGGTAGCTCTGTGGGTTAAACCACAGAGCCTAGGACTTGCCGATCAGAAAGTCAGTGGTTCAGATGCCCGCGACGGGGTGAGCTCCCATTGCTCAGTCCCTGCTCCTGCCAACCTAGCAGTTCGAAAGCACGTCAAAGTGCAAGTAGATAAATAGGTACCACTCCAGCGGGAAGGTAAACTGTGTTTCTGTGCACTTCTCTGGTTTGCCAGAAGCAGCTTAGTCATGCTGGCCACATGACCCGGAAGCTATACGCCGGCTCCCTCGTCCAATAAAGCGAGATGAGCGGCGCAACCCCAGAGTCGGCC
The DNA here is from genome assembly GCF_965113315.1 of Podarcis vaucheri. Taxonomy (NCBI): domain Eukaryota; kingdom Metazoa; phylum Chordata; class Lepidosauria; order Squamata; family Lacertidae; genus Podarcis; species Podarcis vaucheri. Next base: position 72,474,243 of record NC_138766.1, read on the forward strand.
ATGACTGGACCTAATGGTCAGGGGTCCCTTTACCTTTACCTTTATACATTAAACACAAATAATAGAGATCTAATGCCATTTTTAAAAGGGTAAAATTGAAACGCAGAAGTGGCGTAAGGGAGAACCGGTGTGTTGTGCCCCTACCTGCCACTGCTCCTATCCCCCTGCTGCACCAAAGAAGAAGCTAGGTTGTTTAGTCACAGCTGCTGTCACTCATCTGAACATGACAGCGGACTGCGGACATAGCTAGAAGAGGAAGCTGTAGCATTGGATTCAGAAACTGCTGATAAACTGGAACCTTAGGGACAGTGGATGCTGCATGAGAGGGGAGAAAAGAAATAGGAGAGTTTCAAAAAAGTAGAGAGAAGGAGTTGTGAGCTTAGACACTGTAGGTTTGAGTCTAGAAAGAAGAGCACCAGTCCAACATAACAGATATGGAAGATCTGAGATAACTCAAGGATCAGGGTGAAGAAAGCCATTGGCTTCTCTACCTTTTCTATAATACTGAATAAGGAATATGTGGCCTTCCAAAGGTTGTTGGACTCCATCAACCCCAGCTAGCATCACCAGTGATCAGGGATGATATGAGTTGTCATTCAGCAACATCTTTGAAACTGCAGCTTCCCTACCCCTGCTCTGTAACAAATACCTTCTAGCAAAAAGTGAGTCAGAAGGGATATTAAACTACCTCTTGTCCCAGCAGGGCTTATAAAATGCTTCAACCGTTTCCTATCCTGCTGCTTCTCTGCTCCAGATCATTCCTCCTGAGCTGCTTTTTCTCCCGCAGGTTTCAAAAAGTGGGAAGAAGTAGTTTGAGAGAGTGATTTGGAGTACAGAAATGGCAGGTAAGAAACGCTCTGCCAAATTCTGGCCTCCCAAAGCTCTTTCTGTCTTGGTAGTGACAAACTGTGTACACATGTTTGCATATAGCTAGGCCCAGTTATTTGTGGTTTATGTATAAGGTGAATGGCAAAGCTACATGTTCCATGAGGGGGTTGGGGCTTTCCCCATCTCTCAGCACACTGAGAGAGGACATTATACATCCTTTCCCCTCCAGGCATAAAAACTGATTAGGGTGGTGGAGGACTTTTAGTTGAAAATAGATATGGTTAAGGAGCCATTCTCACCCTGTACTTGCTTAAAGTTGCAATGGCTGAAGTATATATATATATTAAATCTGAAAACAAAGAATGATGGAAATTGCACACTCATAAAAATCAGTATAGTGCATACCAGTTTTCTTCCATGATTCCCCCCCCAAAAAAAATTAAAATCATACATGTTAACATTATGAAAAATAATACAAAATTATTCTAGGGCTAGGTTAATTGGCAATTACTTTATTTGTATAGGAAAAATCAAATATAGTTTAATTTGTAGTGTTGTATCTTAATTTAGCTCACCCAAGGTATTCCTGGGTATTATAAAATCTAGCCATCCTGTAATGTTATTTCCATACTCATTATCACTCTTCTTCTCCATAACAGAATTTATATTAGATGTTCCTTAACTTCTGGTGTGGTTGCTAATTAGAGAAATCTTCTCCTCAGCAAGCTTTTAATTTATTGAATAAAACTGGTCAACCATGTCTCTTCTTACCCTACAGCTGTGTCATGATTTTTCTTTATCTTGGATATTTTTGACAATTCATTGCCTCCAATGTGAATCACTGTGAAAATAGCTTTTTCTATATTATTTATCTCATTTTTATGACATGATTAAAAATTCTCCTTTTTGCAGTTTGCTTTCAGGGTCATGTTGGATTTAGAACACAGCTGAATGCCTTACTTCCATTTCTTGATTTTAATATTTATTACTAGCTTTAAGCAGGGTTGTATTCTTCTTTCTCCTGATTCTGAAAATCACTTAGGGGTGAACATAAATTCAATTGGAGTTGAACTCATGATTAAAGTTATCTAACTCAATTACATATCCCTAAGCACATAATTTTAGTCACTCTTCTAAAGCATGGGTGGCTTTTTGTTTCATTTTTTGTTTTGCAGAGTAGTACCGCCTGTAAAAGGCTAATTAATGGCAGCAACATTGTCATTGACACTCCATTAAAAATGTGGATGTTTATTTGACAAGCTGAGCCAGAAAGACTGCTCACTTTACGGCTTGAATGATTTACTGCCTGATAAGTTGTTCAGCCTCTCAGGTCATTTACTTGGTATTTTCAGATTTAACTGAGACGTTATTTTCAGTTTAATTTGAGACCTGGCCTTTATCTGGGAGGAAGCTCCCTGGTTATCAGGCTGTAAGTGCAGTAGGGCTATAGCTAAATAACCACTGTAGCACTTCTGGATACTAACTGATTAGGTTAGATGTCACCTATGTTAGGTCTGATTTTAAGGTCTCAAAACTTTGGGTCCTTGTTTGCGTTAAGGTTCTTATTACCTAATTCTTATTATAAATTCTAGTCCTTATTCTGACACAATGCCAGCTAAGCACAGATGAATGAGCAATTGTACAGGTTCCAGGAGAAGTGATCACACTTGCTTTGTTCCTCCCTGGTTGTTCTGCACTAAGTTAAGCCATGGCTTGGGTTAGTATGTCGTCCAAACCAGGGCTCATGGTTTAACTCTCCCAGACAATCCACAAGCTGTAAACTGTAGGACAAACCATGGTTGCAGCTTGCGGTTTGCTTGGACAGAACTAAACTATGAGCTGTGGTTCAGATGGCACACTAAGCCAAACCATGGCTTAGCTCAGTGCAGCATAGCAGCAGAATGACCAGAGGAGGAACAAAGTGGTCACAGTCTCTCATCCAGCAGCCCAAATGCTTGCCTGTTCACACTAAGTCATGGTTTGGCTTAGCATTTTGTATGAACCAGGCCTTAGTTTGCATAAATGTATGACACAATGGAAGGGACGCGGGTGGCACTGTGGGTTAAACCACAGAGCCTAGAACTTGCCGATCAGAAGGTCAGCGGTCCGAATCCCCGCGATGGGGTGAGCTCCCATTGCTCGGTCCCTGCTCCTGCCAACCTAGCAGTTCGAAAGCACCTCAAAGTGCAAGTAGATAAATAGGTACCGCTCCAGCGGGAAGGTAAATGGCGTTTCCGTGCGCTGCTCTTGTTCACCAGAAGCAGCTTAGTCATGCTGGCCACATGACCCGTAAGCTGTACGCCAGCTGCCTCGGCCAATAAAGCGAGATGAGCACCGTAACCCCAGAGTCGGTCACGACTGGACCTAATGGTCAGGGGCCCCTTTACCTTTATAACACACTGGAATCCAAACTACATTTCTAAGATGAGGAAATGTGTTTTTCAGGTAATAATAGCATTATTTTGAGCCAGGGTTTGTCAAATGTTCTACTAAGCCAGGCTTTGCAGGCAGAGAGCCCTGGTTCAGTCCCCAGCAGGTATTTGAAACGGAGAGTGTCTTTTGTGGGATCTGTGTTGTTTACTCATGCAAGGCCTTTTTTGACAACACTGCTGTCAAAATGCTATTCTGTATTCACCCTGCCCCATTTCATTAGGATAATTTATCTTCCCATAGAAAATCTGAGAAGTTGAATCAAGTTGTTGCCAACAACATTTGAAGGACGCATTTGCAGTATGAAGAATAGGCCACTGTGGTCTGGTAGGAGGTAGTTAGGTAGATCTCTGGTTTGCAGTAGCTCAGCAAAAGTTTCTGACACCCAGTTATTTTTATAGTAACAACAACAAAAAGGCTCCCTCTTCCTCCAGACTAAGACTTCTGAAAAGAAGCGAGGTTGGGGGGAAACCAGGACTGGATTTTTCTGTGACTTGACTGTGATCTTATTTTCAATACATAACACTAATTCCTGGTTCAGAGACACACTATTCCTTAATTCTGAGGATGTGTCTGCCCCTGTCCTCAGGCTAATATTTTGACTGCCTCTGATTGGTGGCCCTTTGGGGTTTTAGTGAAAAACAAAGTAGCTCTCATAAGCCTAAAGTCTCCCACACCTGGTGGCTGAGCTAGAACACTACATTACTGAGCTTGATGGACCAGTGGTCCCAATCAGTATATGACAGCTTCCTGGTTTCTAACTAGATCAGAGGGGAATATTATATAGACTGCAGATGGGACTCACATGCATATAGAAACATTCCCTGCACATACAAAATAAATGTGTCAGGGGAGAGGCTAGACTAGAACTTTTCTCCCAGGCATTAAGTTGTCTTTGAAGGAGAAAATATTTTATATGTAGGACTATTCAATCATATGAGTCCATAACCGCAGTCTTTGTTCAGGTCAGACACAGGTTTGTCACCTCCATGAGAAATAAAGCCTATTAATCTGATCAGTTTTTATCCAAGGGAGGGCTTAAGATTTTTATAGTTTAAAAACTGACACTGTCCCTTTCCTTTGATACCAATAGGCCAATGAAAACACATACAGTATACTGGGTGGAAAAGTAGCTTCTGCTGCATAATTGTTCTGAACATGCCATTATCATTCACATTGTTTGACTAATCAATGAAAGAAATGCTTCTCTGACTAGGAGATAGGGCTTGTGTTAAAACCTCTATTAAGAAATCTTCAGAGGTCTGTTCATTTGATGAGTCATAACTCAGATTAAAATTTATTTCCATAGCAACTAAAAATCATTCGTTCTTTCCCTAGAAACCACCAGAGCACATCAGTGCATTAATATATGCATTCCCTGTTTTTCTTGAAGATGGAGAAATACACTTACGAGGAGTACAGTTCTGGTTACCACACCTCAAAAAGGCTAGTGTAGTACTGGGAAAGGTTCAGAAAAGGGCTACCGAAACGATCAAGGGGGTGGAGCAACTTCCTTATGAAGAAAGGTTAAAACATTTGGGGCTTTGCAGTTTAGAGAAAAGGCAAGGAAGATGGACGTGCGTACAATTGAGCATGGTGTGGAGATGCCAGCACTGCCGCAAGGTGCTGATGTTTGGGTGAGGGCAGTGTCAGTGCCGCCGGCAAGTTCACATCTTCCTGGAGCAGCAGGGAGTGGGGGGATTTCATGGTAGCAGCACCAAATGGAGTGGATTTTGTGGTCTGTGCATGTGTACCGGTTGGCACCAGCCTGTTAAGGACATACATATGTCAGCTGGTATACATGCACCAAACATGCCCAGAGCTCTACTCAGCACCACAGTTCACCCCACTAAACAAAGCATAGCAAAACCAACTTACATGAATTTCTCAATGCAGCTTTCCACAGAAGCATGATATTTGTTACTTAAAACCCAAGAGAAAAGAGTGGTATATAAGTATGATTTAGTTCCATGGCCTTGTACATAGCCACTGCTTCACTGTGGGTAACGTTCCTGGTTCAGACCTCTACCTGGGTGGCAGAAGCTGTTCTCTGACTCCTAATCCTACCTAAGGTATGTCAAAGTGTTCCATTGAATATGTTTCTGCCCCAAAACAGTGGTCGCTTTGAAACCATCCTCTGATAACCAGCATGGGAATATTGTCCTGTTGATGCACCATTATATTGTGCAAGAGATAGCTAGAGAATTTGCATACGGCACAGTGAGATGATGTTGACAGTTGTGAGTTGAGAAGCTGCTGTGTTCACACTCTGAGAGCATTTCTTTGGGAATGGAGCCATAGTGAATTTGGCATTTTCCCAGTTTCGGGTACCATCTAGTCTACCAGAGTTAGATCAGTATGGGGATTTATGTGTACGTGTGGGCTTCCATCCTGTTTAAGGAAGCTTCTTGTTCACACATGTGCATGTCTTGTGTGTGGCACCATTCAAAGAAAATAAAGATGTTGAATGTGTTGAACTTCATGAATGGTCCACATAAAGTCACCTTTCCACCCACTTTCACATTCAGAGCTCATATTCTATATTTCTATATTGCTAAATTTGATTTCTGAACCAAGGAGGAAGGTTGTGCTGATTGGTTTACGGCTACTGATGGATGGGAGGGGAGGCTGCTCCCCAGTGCTTGATGTTACATTCAAAACGTTTCTGGGAAAGTATGCAACTATGGGTAGCTGATATAGCAAACAGATATACTTGCCTGGTATAATTATAATACAGTAACACTCAACTATAATATCAGAATAAAGCAAGTCTTTCAGTAATAAGAAATTGCATCTTCGGGCAATAATTTGGTGCAAACCCTAAAATGGTTCTGTGAAGGATTTGAAGCTTAAACATTTTGGCTGAGAAAGGGCCTGTGTTTTGTTTCACTCCTCCTGCCTAAACAGTATGTTTCTTAATATGTGGAATCTTGTTTAGTAGTAGATTGTACAAATGAAAATATATAATCAGTGGATCAGCTCTTAAGTTTTTTTTTTAATTAGAAAAATCAACATTAAATTCTGGAATAAAAATATAACAACATGTACTGTATAATTCTCAGATTTTATTGTGTAGCAGAAAAGTGTCTTTACAGTTTGACAAACTGTGTGTAAACAAAATGCTATAATAATGCCAGCGAACCAATACTTTCAGTAAGATTTACAGAGAAAGACAAGTACAATCAGGTACTAACAATAGCATGAAACTGAAAGTTTTCCTTTTCTCCTGCTAATCAAAGCTAACTACCTTCTGTGTGAATTAGGCTCAACTCATATACCTGGGAGTAAGTCCCCCTGAACACAGTGGAGCTTACTGTATTTACACGAAACTAATGTGCCATCAAATCTAGCGCGCACCTCTATTTTCAAATCCTTTAAACCAAAAAAGTATTTGCTGGTGACATCAAATCTAATTTGTACCCTGATTTTCACGACGTAATTTGACCAAAAAAAGGTGTATATTACGTTCGATTAAATACAGTACTTCTGAGTAGCCATGTATAGGAGCTCTGTTAGTTGCTTTGTCCCTATAGCCTCCCTATGCTTTCCATCTGAAACCTTCCTTTTCTGTTTTTTCCCTTTTACTTTCTTTCTTTTTGTTTTGTTTACTGCATTGTTTATCCATCCACCGGCTGACAGTGTCTTTACATCCAAAATGCAAAGCAGACAGATGGGCGCTTCAGGACAGAACATAACTAAGAGCACCAGCATCAGCGGGGAGATGTACACACTAGAGAAGAACGATGGCAGCCAATCTGACACAGCAGTGGGCACTGTGGGGACAGGTGGCAAAAAGCGGCGCTCCAGCATTGGTGCAAAGATGGTTGCAATCGTGGGCCTTTCGCGGAAAAGCAGAAGTACCTCCCAGCTCAGCCAAACCGGTAGGAACAAGACTCCCCCACCTCCCCCCATTGTGGTGTTGTTCCTCATGAGACATAAACTGCATTATTATTATTAACTAAATTTCTAGGTCGAAAAGACTGAGCAAGTTTAAACTTATTATCTTTCAGTGTTTTGTCAAGCCGTTTTATTTAACCAGAACCTCATTCAGACCGGACTACTGTGGATCGTATTTGTCTGCTCACTGGACCGCACTGAATGCAGTAATCTTTTTTTCCCTTTCAGGAAGCAACCTGACTTGCTGGGTTTATATTCTGGGAATTGTTACTAATGGTTCGTGAAAGACAGCTGAAATGCTGCCGGTGCATTTTCTTTGCCTCTCCCCTTGTCCCCTCCCTTAAATGCGTCTTATGACTATGTTCTGCGTTTCTTTTGCTGTGGGATAGTATTTATCATCTTCAAGGTTGTCCATTGTATTTTAGGCACACTAAATTACGACTCTACTTCTTGTTACTTTTTATTTCTTTTCAGCTTCAAAATGTACTTATAATTGCAGTAAATCACCATAACCGGTTACAGGTTAAAGTTAGATCTGCTATTCAGCATTTATTTAGTGCCACCAGATTGTTAGGTGCTATATATAAATTCCAACTTCTGAGTGTTCTAGAGAAGAGGGGGAACATTTTTAAATACTTTTAGACAGAAGTGCAAAGCAGGCAACTGAAAGTACATATCTATATTTTATTTTACACTGTTTCCATTTTTTGTTTAATGTTTGGTTTAGACTGTGTATAATTCTGCCCTCAGTCCTTCAGTTGAAGGACGGATTTATAAGTACTTTTAACAAACAAACAAATCTATAATGAGGTATTCATCCTGCTTTTAGATATGCCCAGGTTATATTCCGGTCTAATCAGCATTTGGAGATTGAAAAAACAACATTGGTGTATAGCTAATACAACGAGCCATATTACCTTACATTGAATTTATTGCACAAGCAAATCATGTTGCTTGTTAATGTGTATTGTGTGTGTGTGTGTGTGTGTGTGTGTGTAATTTGTATTTCTGGACTCCATAGAAAAAGTTAGCATATCTTCAAGAACACTAGAGTACTTAATAGTGCATGTCTCTGTGCTGCCTAGCATTAAGAGAGCCACCCGGGTTTTTAAGGCTATTTAGTTTTAAAGTATGGTGTGAAAGCAAGTGTTGTAGCATCATCTTTAGATAGATCAGGTGAATATGAGTCGTTTAAGATTAAATTAGCAGTGTAATTGTAAGGAATATTTTAAACAGACAAGGTCTCTAGAGGGCAGTGTTACTTGGACTGTTAAATAAGTTCTGCTGAGTTTTTAAGATTAATTTTCAGCAATGCTAACTTCTACAGGTATCATACTGTCTAGCCATTTCTCCTGGTTATGTGAAGTCATATCAAAATACACAAGATGGAGTTAGATAGCAGTACATATCTGTAAAGGGTCATACTATAATTAATGCTGCCCTAAGATCTTCATGTCTCCCACATGTAGATTGCTAAACAGGTGGATTAAAATGCTCATTTTATAAATAGTGCATGCTACAGTTAGGTAACATGGGGTTTTATATTGAATTTTCTTCCCTTATCAGATTATTGGGAAGATATTTATTTAGCGGGGGGGGGGGCGGGGTACAAGCTGCCACTTGGATGAGAAGGGTCTTGTGTGGGTACTGCAATAAAATATAATAAAATAATAAAATGGGGGCACAAGCTATTTCAGTATTAAACTCTGTATTAAACTCCAATGTGAACAAGCCTAAAGACTGTGACTCTTCAGCTCTTTGGTCAAGTTGGCATGTAAAAAGGTAGTAGGATTCATACAGGCTATACAATTTTGCATCCCTCAATACAATGACAACTCTTCCTTTAAGATTTGCCTTTGAATCTCTGCAAACATAACTGATTACAGAAGAACACTGCAGCTTTTTCACAGAATGGCCTTATGGGTTACAGTTCCCCACAATGTACCTTTCAAACATATATCCAAAAAGCTCATTTTGTTTTAAAGAAAATGGTGTGAGGTGTTTTTTTTTCATGTTCCAAGTCAGTTGTTGAGCTGGTATGCACAGCACACAAAGTTGCAGAATATTAATTACTAGTTTACTGGGTAGAACTTCATTGTTAAGTTTTTTGTCAGGAAGGATATTTAATGAAAAGTAAAGGAATGGAGTGCCATATACTGAATGACATGCGCTTTGCATAGTATTTAATATTTAATTATAACCAGGATTGGATTCAGTTGGATGACCAACATGATAAAGCATAATAAATATGATGTAAATTTTAATTTTGTATCATTATACCATCCCCAAATGTCTATGATTTTGGAGAAAATGTTGCCAGACACTAAAATAAATAACATTTATGTTAAGCAGGCCATGAAATGAGCATCTTGTTTCCCTAATGCTCTAATGTTTAAAATAAATGTATAATGTTGTAGGGGAAAGCTCCTTAATGAAATCATTTGACTCTGGCAGATATGTTCCAGAAGTTAATTTTGTATAACTAGCATGCAGTAGCTGATGTCTTGACTAATATGTAGATGTATTTTTTCCTCCTATTTATCACTGTAAAGTTACGTTGCAGTTTTTTAAATTTGTGCTTACAATATGTGTTATGTATATTACAATATACACAACATTAGAAGGGCATATAAATAATACGTAAATATTTTCCAATAATTGGTTGTTGTTTTTTGCACTTCCAAGTTGTGCAACTGACAGTACCTCCTTGTTACCATAACTTATTCCAAGTTACTTGTACAACTGTTCCAAGTTATAGAAGTTTTATAGCCTGCTGATTGGGCGAACTGGGACAGAATAAGCACAGTTCTTTACGCTCTCTAGCACATTTGCTCCAGGATCTTGCAAGCTTCTTTTACTATCTGCGCTTACTCTTTTCCCTTCGCACTTATTATATGGCATGTCAGTATAATGTCAACAAAGGCTGTGTTTTGAGGTAAATTGGCCCATAGTAACAAACAAGTGACCCTGTTCTGTAAATTCCAAAATCCAGGTTAGGAAAATACCTTTATTAGGCCAACAGAGATAGATAGATAGATAGATAGATAGATAGATAGATAGATAGATAGATAAACTGATAAATTCTAATTTGGAATGTTTTGAGTTTCCTGGAGCTGTTCATTAGGCTAGATGGTGAACAAAACACAGAGGTGGGGAGTAAAAAATGTAGAGGATAGTACCGTATTTTTCGCCCTATAGGACGCACCGTCCCATAAGACGCACCTAGTTTTTTGGGGGGGAAATAAAGGGAAAAAATTATTTCCCCCCCAGGCGCGGGGCTGGGGCAGCCCGAGCTTCCCCCGACCCCAGCCCCCAAACAGGCAGCTCTCTGCAAGCCGTGGGAGCCCAGCGGTGGTTCCCGCTGCTTGAGGAGAGATCCGCGAAGCCTGGACGCGCTGAGGTCAGCGCGCGCAGGCTTCGGGATGCCGGCAACTCTCCCCAAGCAGCGGGAACGTTCCCGCTGCTTGGGGAGAGATCTGCGAAGCCTGGACGCGCTGAGATCAGCGCGCGCAGGCTTCAGGATGCCGGCAACTCTCCCCAAGCAGCGGGAACGTTCCCGCTGCTTGCGGAGAGATCCGCGAAGCCTGGACGTGCTGAGGTCAGCGCGCGCAGGCTTCGGGATGCCGGCAACTCTCCCCAAGCAGCGGGAACGTTTCCGCTGCTTGCGGAGAGATCCGCGAAGCCTGGACGCGCTGAGGTCAGAGCGCGCAGGCTTCGGGATGCCGGCAACTCCCCCCAAGCAGCGGGAACGTTCCCGCTGCTTGCGGAGAGATCCGCGAAGCCTGGACGCGCTGAGGTCAGCGCGCGCAGGCTTCGGGATGCCGGCAACTCCCCCCAAGCAGCGGGAACGTTCCCGCTGCTTGCGGAGAGATCCGCGAAGCCTGGACGCGCTGAGGTCAGCGCGCGCAGGCTTCGGGATGCCGGCAACTCTCCCCAAGCAGCGGGAACGTTCCCGCTGCTTGGGGAGAGATCCGCGAAGCCTGGACGCGCTGAGATCAGCGCGCGCAGGCTTCAGGATGCCGGCAACTCTCCCCAAGCAGCGGGAACGTTCCCGCTGCTTGCGGAGAGATCCGCGAAGCCTGGACGTGCTGAGGTCAGCGCGCGCAGGCTTCGGGATGCCGGCAACTCTCCCCAAGCAGCGGGAACGTTTCCGCTGCTTGCGGAGAGATCCGCGAAGCCTGGACGCGCTGAGGTCAGCGCGCGCAGGCTTCGGGATGCCGGCAACTCTCCCCAAGCAGCGGGAACGTTCCCGCTGCTTGGGGAGAGATCCGCGAAGCCTGGACGCGCTGAGATCAGCGCGCGCAGGCTTCAGGATGCCGGCAACTCTCCCCAAGCAGCGGGAACGTTCCCGCTGCTTGCGGAGAGATCCGCGAAGCCTGGACGTGCTGAGGTCAGCGCGCGCAGGCTTCGGGATGCCGGCAACTCTCCCCAAGCAGCGGGAACGTTTCCGCTGCTTGCGGAGAGATCCGCGAAGCCTGGACGCGCTGAGGTCAGCGCGCGCAGGCTTCGGGATGCCGGCAACTCTCCCCAAGCAGCGGGAACGTTCCCGCTGCTTGGGGAGAGGTCCGCGAAGCCTGGAGAGTGAGAGGGGTCCGTGCGCACCGACCCCTCTCGCTCTCCAAGCTTCAGCGAAAGCCTGCATTCGCCCCATAAGACGCACCCACATTTCCCCTTCATTTTTGGAGGGGGAAAAGTGCGTCTTATAGGGCGAAAAATACGGTAATTCCTTGCATTTGCATTGGTTGTAGTCTTAAGGCAGAATGTGAAAGGAACTAGCAGGTACATGGATAAGGCTGTTTGGGGAGCATTGTAGGCTACACCAAGGCCTTCTGGGGGGGGGGAGAGCATAATTATGGCTGATTCCCAGTCTCTGCAATTACAAAAACTAGCTTTTACCCAGGAATAAAGAAAAACTAGTCACTCTTTATATTAACAGAAATGGAAATTAATGTTGCTAGGTTTTTTTAAAAGTCAACAGAAGTCTGATAGAGTATCTTTACCTAGCAGTTGGAAGGGATGTCCCCTAAGAGAATAAAGCGAGTAATAGGAAGTACATTTTTATTTATAAATATTACTGCTAACCAGTGCTATTACATACTGAGCTGAAAAGCAACAAAGGGTAAATGAACAATAATTTTTCCAAAAACATGTTATGCCACATTAGAGAAATACTCAAATTCTAAATATTTGCCTTGTGAAATACGTGCTTGTGACATCAGTACAACGCTCCTTCAGCGTCAGTATAATCTAATGCTTTGAGATGTTTCCATAATGTACCTTTTCATACAAACCAGCCAAAGTATTCATACACGTAGCTATGACAGAGCACAGGACTGCATACGCTAATTCAACTACAGCAACATCTCTTTTAAATTTGACAGAAATGTTTTGGGGAAGTTGTGTGAGTTCCAAATAATGTCTCTGTGCTAGTCAAGCTATAATATTTCTCTGCTTCTTGTTTATTATGTCAAAATGTATTATTACATTTATGTACTGCCTTTCTTCTGTGGAACTGAAGACAGAAGACATAGAGGTTTCAAGTGGTCTCCCATCCAGACACTGGCCAGACCTGCTTGAATTCAGCAGAGTTGCTGCATCATTCGCCTTCAAGTCATGCCTTGACTGTATGTTACATCTGGAAAGCAGAGGGGTTTTTTTCCAGTGTTGCTGACACACCTCATTATGGATTTGGTCGCGGAAATTGATCTGGTTGGCTGGCCCGATCCTAACCACCCCCAATTTTCATGGGCCACGTTAACAGGTGGGTGGGGGAGGAGAAGAGGAAGGAGAAGTCCCCATAGCTTAGCTGTCAACTTACAGATTTGAAAATAAGGGACCAGCAGCCTCACATGTTCCAGGCACTCCAGTCTTCCTGTCCTCCTGCAGTCTGGTCAAACTCATGCTGGTAGCTTCGAGAACACTGTCCAACCAACTTTGTAACCAGAGGGTCAACTGAATAGAATCTGAATCACATGCACCACAAGGCCTATGCAGCCTCAAGTTAAGATGGCTCCCCGGCCTGGCTTTGCACTGCAAAGTTTGCAGCAGCACGTGCAACAACATGGCATCCAGCATTCAAAAAACCCTGCAGCTTGCATTAACTAGCCACACACAAGGCATGCAAGCTCCACCCCCCAGTCGTTCTTAGACTTCTTATTGAGTGAGCAACACAGCCAAGCAACACAGTTGGAGCCTCCCTCCTCCCTGGCTGGCAGGGAAGGAGGGAGAGGAGCTGCTTCCTTTGAAATTTAAGGGACATCATTTAAGGGACATTTAAGGGACATTTAAGGGACATCCATCAATAAGGGACAGCAGCGGGACATGGCGCTGGAATAAGGGACTGCCCCTTCAAATAAGGGACACTTGACAGCTATGAGTCCCATTGCACCGAGTGGAAGTCCACTTTCACTGTGTTGTTGCTTATCTGCACTGGGTGACACCAGTATAGACTTCTACCTATACAAATGAGATCTCCCCTTCATCTCCTCCCACCTACAGGCTCACACCCATCCAACCCTACATCTGTTTCTAAGGCCTCAGACTCCTTTGCAGCAAATTGGCAGGCCATGGCAGGGGGGGCTGCAAAGTGGGGGGTAGGAAAGTCTCATCAAGTTCTCTAGTATAAGATTGGATCTCACCTATTTTATATAGAAGCAGTAATGGAGAAGTACAGTAACGCATTTATGTGCATTCTAGAGTTGTTAGATAGTGATGGTATCATTACTAGTACCCTTGATTAGGTTGCTGACAAAGCAACACTTGCAAATGTCGAAAGAATATGCACTTTCAAATGCTGCAGAATACGGAACCTATTTGGTCCCAAGATTGGACCTTTGTAGTCTGCCAAGTTATTTTTCCTCCAGCATGGTGGCAAAGCCTTTATACAACATGCTCTTGCTTTTTACTGGCCTCAGATTACTTTAGCTTCCACATCAAGTGAAATATACTGATGAATATTTGTGAATGCTCACACAAAACCAAGGAACAAAGAGTCAAAAAGTTAATGCAAGTCTTCCATTTTCTGAATGAAGCTCAAAGTGAACGTTCAGAATAGGAAGCTATGGATCTTTCAGATGCTGATTGTATTTAGAGAAATATGAGTTATGGTACTATTTTCAAGAATATATTATTTACTGCGATACAGAAGGGCATAATTCCAATAAATTAGGGGCAATGATTTGAAATACTATGGTATTTTCTATTTAAAATGATAAAATACATTTGAATATAATATTATAAAATATAGCCAAATAGCCAAATGTATTGTTGCTACTTAATTACATTACAGAGGTATTTATTTCCTGAACTTTCTGGATGTACTTTTTCTAATCCATTTTCTTCTTACACTGTTGATGGCTTCTATTTTCAACATTTATTGAGGTTTCGTCCCCTATTTTCCTAACTGGCAAAAACTGTCACATACTTAAGCATTTCATAGTGTAGCAGCTTGCAAATCTGTCTCTAAACATTTAGTATATTTGCAATTATTGTTGTAATAAAAGAAAGGCATTTATACTTTTAGGTGTAATAAATATGTACAATTTAAAGTGCTGAACTAAGTGATATTTCATGTTTCTAAAGTAAATTTAGGTTTAATAAGTAAGGAAGTAAGTATTGCATATTGTTGGGCAGCAACAGGACTTGGTAGATCTGTCTGCTCCCCAAGCCACAGTGATAGTGAAAGCTCATGAGTGACATGCCCACCAGTGCTTTTGTACACGAGAACCAGGAGCTTGCAAATTTATGAGATATTCAGCCACAAGATAAGGAGCAGATGGGTGGCTGGATAGTGGTTGGTACAGCAGACAGAAATCATATTTGAAATGAATAGAGACAACCAATAGAAGAAGTGAGCAGAGAGGAGAAAGGAGGAGACAAAGCAGGAGGAAGAATAAAGAGGAAGAAGACTAGCAAGAAGGAAAGGAGGCTTAGGAGAAGAAAGAGAGGAGGCGCTGTGGCAGAAGTCCTGCAGTGAACTTCATAAGAGCGGTGTCCTCAGGATAAGATTGGTACTTTGGACCAAATTAAAGGGTGTTCTCTACCCTTGTGAGAACTATGGCAAAGCACAGGTAAAGGTAAAGGGACCCCTGACCATTAGGTCAAGTCGTGACCGACTCGGGTTGCAGCGCTCATCTCGCTTTATTGGCCGAGGGAGCCGGCATACATCTTCCGGGTCATGTGGCCAGCATGACTAAGCCGCTTCTGGCCAACTAGAGCAGCGCACAGAAACGCTGTTTACCTTCCCGCTGGAGTGGTACCTATTTATCTACTTGCACTGTGACGTGCTTTCAAACTGCTAGGTTGGCAGGAGCAGGGACCGATCAACGGGAGCTCACCCCATTGCGGGGATTCGAACCGCCAACCTTCTGATCGGCAAGTCCTAGGCTCTGTGGTTTAACCCACAGCGCCACCCACGTCCCTATGGCAAAGCACAGGAGGAGGCTAATGGGATCTAACAGGTAGTTGGTAGCTGAAAGGCCTGCCAAAGCAATATGTAGGCATTCTTGTAGATCCTAAGTTCCAAATTCCCCAGCCAGGCTAGGACTTCACAGCATCTCTCATGGCAGTGGGTAGAGGCAGATTCCAGGTACTTCCCCCCTAGCTTGGTTAGGAAACCCTCCTGAGTTAGAGATTTCAAAAAGTTTCATTGCTTGCTGTGTATGCACCCTGATACTTATAAAACTTACAGTAAACAAGTGAGCATCGGTAAGCCAGTTTTTGCATTATTTGGGGGGCATGAAGGGGGCAGGTTATAAAGTACTACTCCCTTCTGAGCCAATGGCACATGTTTCAGTCCCACCCCCCAACACACACACACACCTCTACCTGAATTTTAACCTATGTTAATCAATGGCATTAAATTTCTGGAAATTTTACATCTCAGGAGAAAAATTGTGTAGTGTTTATTCCAGATTCCTGTTCAGTAACTGAAATAATTTATCTCATTAACATAGTACACTTTGTAAAGTTCTTTGATACTCAAGTGAAACTATTACGAAGCTTGACATATTTGTTGATAGTAGTGCTTGCGCTTGAACAAAAAAATCTTTCTGGTTTGTGTATTTGGACAGGGAGTGTTTTCTTGATGTCAGTTGTATTTCTTTACTCCATCATATTCCTTCTGGCTGCTGGCACTGAAAAGAGAGATAAATATTCTTCCTTGTAAAGAAGTCTGTGTCCCTTGAAAGATTGATCTGATCTGGAATGTGTTCACCTCCTTCACATTGCCTTGAACATCCAGCTCCAACTCAAAGACTGCAGCTTAATTTTATTTAATATACTTTATTCTTAGGCCTCACCTTCCTGACAGCCCATGATGGGTTACAGCACAAAAGTAAAAATGCAGAGAAGACAATAAATCAAACTCACATTGTAACCCAACAGTCTACTAATATAATTAAATTCACCCCATATACTTTCAACAGCAGGAATTAAACTGCTTAAATAATATGCTTTGAGTTACGTCTAAAAAGGTGTTCATAGTTTGAGGGAAAGGAATTATGTAATTTTGCACCAGCAATAAATAGCATCTCTCTTTGGACATGTGATACGGATTTTGCGCACAGATGATTTCGTTAATATAGCATTCTCTTGGAGAAGGCTGTGCAGTACTTCCTTATGTAGTGAAATATAAAGTGGAAAAGGCTGTTCTAATATATGTAGTGCCCAAACTATTTAGCACTTTTAATGTCAAAATCAGCCCTGGTAACCTGGAGATCCTCTGGCGCTATCTGCTCACTAAGATCCTTCAACAACAGAATGCAGAGTAAGCTCCTAATAAATTATCAGTGGCAGCCCCCACAGAGAGTATAGTGCAACAATATACCCTTAATCCTTGGAAGGGTGGTGGTCACACTGACTTGGACCAGAATGGTCATGGCCTTATCATCAGGTGGAATTCGCAAAAAGGAGTTCTGGCCACTTCAAGGCAAATTCAGCAGCTTTCCACAGCTAAGAATATAGGGGGTTATAGGAGACTGATTGTTCCCTTTTGTGGATGTGCTTATCCTACCCGTCATAATATCTGTAAACTATAATCATTTTATCTTGGTTGGAATTCTGTATTAGTTAGATTATTTACATCTGATTCTGTATAATGGCTAGTTGTTGAAAATGCACTGTGACTATAAAACCTGAGGCAGGTGAGAAGTATACAGTCGTACCGTGGTTGCCGAACGCCTTGGAACTTGTATGTTTCAGCTCCCAAACAATTGAAAACTGGAAGTGAGTGTTCCATTTTTTGGACGATTTTTGTAAGCCAAACGTCTGGTGCAGCTTCTGCGGCTTCTGATTGGCTGCAGGACGCTCCTGCAGCCAATCGGAAGCTGCGCCTTGGTTTTCAAACGGTTCCGGGAGTTGAACAGACTCCCGGAACGCATTCTGTTCAAGAACCAAGGTACAGCTGTATCTTCATATTCTCATGTCCAGATACATGATCAAAAACCTTTGTTCTGTTGGTTATTGTAAAGGAATGCAGCATAAAGTGGATGGAGTGAAGTCTTCAGCAATACTGAGATGATCCTTAGTTTGAAGTATTACATGAATGCTCCTATTTTCACTTGTCAAATGTTGTAGAGTATGGCACAGTTATTTCTAGAAAAGTTGCATGCTGTTTGTTACCCTTTTCTAGTTTTCCTTTGTTCCTATTTTTTCACCCTTCAATTAGGGCAAATGAGAGCAGCTGTCAAAGCACCATGGAGAGCTCCTATTGAGCAACTTTCATTGAGGGATGGAAGTGAACTGTGGCCTTTTGAGCTGCTGCCCACCCTTCTCCTAATCTCCTCCTGCTATTGCACTGGCAAGGTGGTGTGAAAAACACTCAGGACTAGGGGAAAGTCCCTCTGATGTGCTGGGGGATTTGGTTCAGTGGGCTCCTGCCTATCAGTGGACCCATGATTCCTACCTGATTCAGTGAACCCCTGATCACTCTCATCTGGCTCAGACCCAGAAACCTGTTTCAGCCCCTCAACTGATGGTGCTGCTGTATCTGACTCAAGTGTCCCGATCACTCACTGGGCTCCAGGGTCAAGATTGCTTTGTTGCAAATAAAATGTAGCACATATTATTATGGTTCATTTGACACCCCCCCCTTTTGAGCCTGTGAGAATTTCTGGAATGATACACATCTCTTAGCAAGTTGTTTTTCATCTTGCTTTAGTCCATGCCAGCAGCAGATACAGAACAGAACCTCCCTGGTAACCAGTTGCAGTGACTAAGCAGAGCTCTTCTGAGCACTGAGTGCATGAGAGGGAAGCTTAGATAATAAAATTATTACAATTAGGAGAAGCACATGTACTGCATAAGAAAAGAGGGTAATGTTCGCTGAAAAGAGAGTAATGTTATATGGATCAATACATTTAGTGGAAGAGGGGAGGGCATATTACATGTGACTATGCCCTTCCGTTTGATAAAAGTCATTTACAAAAGTAGTTTTGTAATCACATCATATGATTTGTTTGTTTATATCACAGAGTTAATTTTCTACCAGTTTCCTAAACATAAGAATACAGCTGAGGTACCGATTATTAGTTTTTAACCAGTTTGTTTTGAATATCCACAGTGGGAGGATTGAGAAGTCTGCTCAGTTATTTTTGCGGGTTAATTTATTGGATCCTTGATCACCGTCCTTGTCTCTGCTAGATCTCCTGGCAGCCTTTTATGCAGGAATAATTGTAAATGGCACTGTCATCATGCTCAAATATGGAATTTTAGTTTATGATTCTCCTCAGGAACTAGCAAACATTGTTAAGTTGAATCTTTAGCTGATTGATCGTCCAGAACCTTTATGTCCATGGACTCTTAAGCATTAAGAAACGTATCTCCAGAGAGCCCTGGAGACATTACAACACTCTTCACTGAAGAATGCCCTCAATATGTTTTGGATTACAATTCCAATTTTGGACTACAATTATAGTCCAAAATATCTGGCTGGCAGGCACCAGGTTGGCAAAATTCGGGTTAGAGTCTGCTGTTACCTTTTTGTAAAGATGGACAGAAAACTAGTTTGCTTGCCCTTGTTTTTTGTGTGTGTGTGGCAAGAGTCTTAATTCTCTAGTTCTTACCACTATGTAGTATGCCTGAGTTCTTCATTAGGTGGTGTGGTTGATGCCCTGTCACTAGAAATTAATTATCCCATCATGACTCTCTCCGGGTATACTGCATGGGAATGTTGAAATGTTTTCTTTACTAATCCTTTTTAGGGCAGATTAGCTCATAAAGATTGTTTTTGACAAACTGCAGGTTTGAAGAAGTGAAGTTGGAATGAAAGGAGCTGAGATAAAGAAAGCGTCTTATATGCATCCTCAGAGAGGTTTTATCCTAGCCCTATATATCTGGAATGAAAATGATGCAGCTTGCACCCTTCCTAGCAACAACTGAAAGAAAATCACCACTTAACAATTAATTGAATATAACTGCACAAGGCTGGTGTCAAAAGATATTAATTTCCATGTTTAAATAATGAATGAGAATACAGGCCACATTTTGTACTAGGAAGCCAGCAGATATATTTTAACATTGGTAGGATACGGTTCATGTGATTGGTTTTCATTAATAAGCAAACTGCTGTATTTTATAGCAGTTGGAAGTTTCTAAATAGACTTCAAAAGCAGCTTCATATATAGCATATTGTAGAAATCTAGTCTAGGTGTTAATCATGGCATGGATAAATGCAACCAGGCTGTATGTTCAGGAGTGGCTGTTGCTTTGTCTGGCTGATATTTTGTTTGGTGACTGAAATATAAATATTGCTACAGGGATTACTCCTAAACAACTAGGGAGGGGGAGAAGAATCCATTTCTGGTCATAGGTACCAGCAGTGAAAACACTATTACTACAGTCCATACACTGAGTACCACCAGATGATAGCTGTGGCAAAACAAAGGACAGGTTGAATAATGCTGATGATGAACAACAGACATTGTGCAATGAATTTCTCACACTGAGAATGTGGCTGCAGGCAACAACTTGAAATAAAGGATTAGGCTACTGTGTTCATTTAGTGTTTATCAGGCTAGCCCTGTCAACAGGATTCTTATTCCATACTCTTTCAAGAGTGTTGCAGAGTAGAAGCTCAGCAACACACACCCCTTACCGGCCGAACTAGTCTGCTTCACACCTAAGGCTTGGCTGTTGCTTCTCAGCTCAAAGTCTAATGTAAAGAAAACATTTTGAAGACGGAGATCTGTAATTATAGCACAGTCCCAACAAGAGAGGTACTGTGAATGGGTGGTTCATCTGCCTGGGAAGATGGTGTTCAGCTTATTCTGAACAAGGTTGCATTTCCCATAAAGGGTTCAGGCTCACAGTCTGTGGTACAGATAGAGCCAGCCTTGACCTTTGAGGTCCAAATGGGTTCCATACCGCATAGCACTTCCAAGTCCTCTGTAGCTGCTGTCATCCCTCCTGTTTTCCATGGCTCCAGACTTGATTGTGGCATAGGACTGTCCTTGGAGACAACTTGCAAAACACCAGCTAGTCCAGAAAATAGCTTGTAGGTTACTAAACTGGGAATAGCCCTAGGGAACACATCATGTGAAGCTACTTCTCTGGCTGCTGATCTAAGTACAATTCAGAGAACTGGTGCTTATCTTCAAAGCTCTTTATGGTTTGAGTCCTGGGTACCTCAAGGGCCTTCTCTTTCCACAAATACCTGCCTGTTCGTTTAAGTCTTCATCAGAGGCCTTTTTCCTGGTGCCCCAATCTTCAGAATTCAGACAGATGGAAACTGTTTCAGAAGTCAGACAGATGGAAATGGATGCCTCTAATGCCTTTTTGGCTCCAGGCAGGGACCTTTTTTATTTTTCCTATGCCTTCTTTTAAAACACAAATTGAATTGGTTTTTGTTTGCTCTGCTGATGTTTCATTTTTCCTTTGCAGAATTTTAGTGTGAGCCATTTGGAGAACCTTGCGTATTGAAGGCGGGGTTCAAATCTTAGGATAAATGTAGTTGGAATTCAGAAATATGTGACACATACCACCTTCAGCTGTGAATAAAGCATTCTCAGTCCTACATTACAGAGGGGCCTAGAGATGAAAGGTCATGACTGAGGATAGTGTAGTGTAACTGGCTTCACTGGCTTCTTTCCCCCCGTTTTCAGACTCTCATCATTTGCCAACTTAAAAAATTAGGGTCAGTTTGAGAGGTGCGGTAGTGCATATTTATGTATACTTTAATTTATTTCCTCGCATCATGTTTATTTCATAATTTGTATCATCAAACTCTAATCAAACTTAGTAATATCTGTTCTTGAGGAATTCAGAGGGAGTGATAAGATTAGAATTGAAGATGCTTCAGAAATATATATGATTTGTTCCTCCCTACTAAGCTATATGCATGCTGGCTATGAATCATAGGTTTGGCTATGATTAAAATTAATTATAAAATTAATGGGAGAAAATAAAAATTAAGGATTATACATACTATGTTAAGTGCTACTTGCTCTCTTCAAACAGAATGCATCAAAGCTGAGAAAGAAATAGGTGGGTAATGGAACATCTTACAACGCAGGAAAAAATGGCTAAGAAGACTGTTTCCTCTCAAAGCTCTTTTTTAAAAAAAGAAATCCTTAAGGTTGGAGATGATGGAGGAACAGAAAAGCATGAATAGTCTGTTCTAATATTAATATTTAGGGTACACTTAATGAAATCACCATAAAATACATAGTTAAAACATGCAAAATATCTCCCCCCTCAACTATCTGCAAAAACACAATTGATTATAGATGTCCTTTCTATAGATTTGTTAGTGGTCACAAATGTAACTTGAGTTTCTTAAAGGCATAGGCAACATCATACAATTCTGAAATATGTATGCAAAATAAGAAAGATAGCCAGAGCATATATTGTATCCCCTCCTTCAGTATGGCTCTAAACATTAAAATAGTCAGAAGCAATTTACAGGGAGCAGAGTACGTACTCTATTAGCGTCTTGTGGTGTTACAGTTTCTCAAAGCAACGCAGAACTGGACTAGGGAAATTATGGGTTGACGGAATGAGTCTATTTTTCAGTTGGCTTTCAGGCAAAATGGCTTGGCATTGTCTGTTTTCACTAAGGGAAAAATTGAGGCATAATATTGGATAGGAAGGCGAATCAAATTATGATAACATTTTCATTCAGTACATGGTAGTTTAAACAGTAATTAGCTCCATATTGTTTAATTCTGTTTGTAATTCCCTATTGAATGCCTGATCAAGTATCTGCAAGTCTCACTGACTTACATTTGCAAATCTAAGGTTCATATTTGAAACACCTAGTGGGCAGTGGGGCTGTTAGCACCACTTGCTTACAAACTGTAATATATTCTGTCCTTGGCTTTATGATTGGCTTTAATGTTCAAATGTCATTCTCCAGGCTAGCTACTGAATCGTATTTTTAAGAAAATGAAGAAAGAACATTAAATCCATGATAAAATATATTTGAAGTAGATCGTATAAAGGGAAGCACAATTCTGAGAACAATCAATTCTGTATTAAAATATATGCCCACTTTTTGTGTAATAATCAAGCATTTCACTTTGCAGTAGTGAAATAGATTTTAATGGGACTGCTGTATGGGAATTTGAAAATTGTAGCCTATTAAATACAAGAAGTTTGCTCATAGAAATTATGACATGGACTCAGTTTTAAATCACCGAAAAATGTTTTTGTGCATGAATGTATGGCATGGTTGCATTTTGGGGTCTCAAATATGCCTACAACACTTATTATTTTTTATTATTATTTATTGAATTTATATACCGTCCTATACCCGGAGGTCTCACACTCCACATACACACTTTCTTTCAGGGACTAAGAAGCCACAAATGGCAGGCTTGCATGCTCACTTGCAGATAGCTTCACAATAGAAACGGCCCTGAATGATCATATAGGTCACATTTTGTATTTCAAACAAGCCTGCAGCAAATCAATATTCTCTTTCCGCTGTTGTGGCAGTGTTTCCTTCCTCAGATATTCTCCAGCTTGCTGGGGAGAGGGGGGAATGGGTCAGGGGGATTTATACTGGACTCTAAGCCTGTTCAGCTGGGTCATGTGACCTGGCAGCTGGGCGTATGTTCTGCTGGCAAAAACAGTGGGGATGGTGAGGGCCTAATCCTTGGATATTGAGATCAGACTCATCTGAAAGAGCACTCTGGATCCAGTGCAACTTCACATAGCAGGAGCAGGAGGATGTAAAGTGAGCATGCTCCAACCTCATCTCACTTTACTTCTTGCCTCCCATGTGTGGGCTGCTGTCTCTTGAGCTCCCCATATAAAGACTTTTGCACCTGGTGAAAAGCACTTTGCGCTCAGGAAACGCTCCACAAACACTCGGCATCTCGGCACCTGCCACAGACCACACACGAGAATTGGGGAACAAAGGAGGCCTTTGTGCTAACCCTGCTCCCAGGTTCTCCCCAACAGGAACATGACGGCGGCGGAGGCTGCACTCAGTCAACAGCAGCAACTCTCACCCAAGGACACAGAAAACAAGGTGAGTCTGGGAGGAGGAATCCCCAGAGGATGCCCCAACAATGGTGCCATTCCCACAAATAGCCCCCACAGCATCCAGGAGCACTGCTCCCTCTAGAGGTGGGGGAATTCTGAAGCCCAACAGCACCACCTCCCAGTCCTGAATACAGTATGTGGCACTGCTTGCACCATGGGCGCCAAGAATGCACAGAAAGAGGTAAGGGGTCACCAGTCATGGGGAGGCATGTACAGTCACCAGCCCTCATTGTCACCTTGCTGTTCCATTGCCTTACTAGGCACGCAGCTACAGAGGAGGCAACAGCAGCAACTGCACCACCAGCAGATGTGATCCAGGAGGGAGAGCTGCACCAGCAGACAGGTAGGCGATGGCACCTCTGAACAGCCACCCCTCCTGCTCCATTCAGCCAGTCGAGCCACATCTTCGCCTCAACACAAGGAGCCCCAATCAACCTGCAAGCTCCATGACTCCAACAAAGGTAAGCATCCCTACCCATGCCCATGGTAGGGGAAGGAGGAAAACCACTCTCAGCTGATGTTCCAATAGCACTTGGGACCCACCTCACAGGTCCCACCCACCCCTTCTTCTCGCCACTGTTTATCCCACGTGTTACCACTCCCCTCCTTTGTTTGCAGGCCACGAGTCAATGGATGCTGCAGCCACCATGAAGCCCCGTAATGCAGAGAGGCAGCCCTGTGAATGAAACGCCTTGGAAGGAAGGGGATCCCTGTTCAAAGAGTGCTCAATAAAAACCAAATGTCCGCAACCATCCGCTCTGTCTCCCATTTATTCATGCGTCGCAACAGGAGGGGAGACTGCATTCCCACCACTGGGGCTGCTCTGCAGGGTCCCTGGTCTCTTGACTATAACTCCCAGAAGCCCCTGCTGTGGGACAGTCAGTACCAGCAGGGGCAAAGGAGGAGACATGCAGTGAAAGAAAACAGCAACACCTCACACTCCAACCATCCACCAGCTGGGGAACCAAGCAGCAGCCCAACACTACTGCACACCACAGGGCCTGGGGCAAGGGGAAGGGAGACGGACCCACAAATGGGGAGGGAGGATGAGCTGCCATCTAGCTGGGGGATGGCTAGAGGGCATCTAATGGCTCCATGGTACAGAAGGAGGATGCTTCATGGCCCAAATATCACCCTGGCTATGTAGCTGTGGGCAGCTGTCCTGTGTGGCTCCTAGCCATGGTGAGGAGGTTGCTGACCATCTCCTCACGCCCTGGAGCCCCTGCTCACTTGACTTGGTGTCCAAGGGCAGTTGTCACACCACCACCACATTCTGTAGCATGTTATACGCCAGCAACACCTGTGACATCCTCTTGGGGGAGTGCATACCTCCCCGCCCCTGGTGTGAAGAAGGTAGCAAATGTTTGATAGTGGTGCGCGCCGAGTGGTGTACTTGGTTGTGATAAGGAGTCATGAGGAAGGACCTCAGTGTGTAGCCATACTGTGCTGTTGTTGAGTGTGGCTGTGTGATTGGTGGCGTGGGCATGCCTAGCACATGTGATATGCTGTGTGTACTGATTGGCTGCTGGAGTATTGCTAGGGGACATTGTGGGCTCTCTATCCCATTTGTTTACATTCCTAGGCTGTTGACTGCACACCACTTTCTTTTTCTTTGCATTTTTCCATTACATACATTCATTTCTTTCTCTGTGGTATTTTAGTTTTTCTTATCATCTCTTTTAAACATCTAATACAGTAGTATCTATTACAACATCTCTAGTCAGGTCCAATCATTTAATTTTGCTGCATCGCCTCAGTTTGTATCCCCCCCCCTTTCTGTACACATCCTTTCTCCCTTTTCTACTGTTCATAAACCTATCCCCACTTGTATGCTTAACATTATTCTCCTCTTTTAAAAAATACATTTCTAGTAATTCCCACTTGCTTCATATTATTTTCTTGTCCATATTCCTTGTTGTAGCCATCATATTGACTAATTCTATAAATTCTATTAGTTTGAACAGCTGCTGATCTTGTCGGGATTGCCCTTTCTTTCCAAATTTTCACATATGTTATCCTTGCCACTGCTGTTGCATAGGGAAATATTTTTTGTTTTGTTTGTGAGTTCTTGTCCTATTACAGCTAGCAGGAAGGCTTCTGGGTTTTTTGGGAGGGGGCATTCGCCTGCACACCGCTTTCTTTGATCTCAGTGTGACCTTGCAGTTCATATACATCCGCTAAAGGTGCCAGGGAACTCTTCCCTGCATGCCAACAGGTGGGCACTGGCTCTCTGCAATTTGGTTGCTTATTTCCAATCAGCTGGCGTTTCCTCCTCTCTGGGTCTCCTGAATTAGCTCTGAATCTGGTGTCTCTTGTTCCAGTTTAATTTGAACCAGCCTAATGCTGGCTTTCTGTGTGTAGGATGGTTCAGTAAATCATAAGAGCCAGTGTGGTATAGTGGTTAAGAGCAGTAGGCTTGTAATCTGGTGAACCAGGTTCGCGTCTCCGCTCCTCCACTTGCAGCTGCTGGGTGACCTTGGGCCAGTCACACTTCTTTGAAGTCTCTCAGCCCCACTCACCTCACAAAGTGTTTGTTGTGGGGGAGGAAGGGAAAGGAGAATGTTAGCCGCTTTGAGACTCCTTCGGATAGTGATAAAGCGGGATATCAAATCCAAACTCTTCATCATGTACAACCATTGGCTGGCTGCCTTCCAGGAACTAAGCCTGGATATTCCCTTGCTTGTACCTGTCTCTTCCTAGTCATCCACCCCACTGACTGCCAGTGAGTCTCATAACTTGCACTGTAGGCTCTTTCCCGGAATGGAGCCAGACCACGCAAATAGCTTGAAAGTCATAAACTCCAGGCTCAGTTAATTTTAAGATAAGAGTTCTTTAGAAAAGGTCCTTTAAAAAAAAGAAAAAACTAAGCCTGACAGTTATTTAATGCTAATCTCTGCAGCTGAGAGTGTTTGATGAAGAGCAAATAACTCTTCTAGAGTACCCATGGTGTTCAAAACCAATACATTGGTAGGATCAATTATTGGAAAAACTATCAGTATATATATATATGTAAGCACTAGCTAAGTGCAGAAAAATCTTCCACCAAATCATCTTGAATAAGATAGTAATTGAGCCACTAAAGTACATTCCTGTATATGGGTGATCAACTCCTGACGCACCCTAGTGGAACCCTTTGAAATGTAGGACTTGAGTGAACTTTCTCAGGGGCTCCTATTTTGATTCTTGAAACAGCTTGAAGGGAATAAGCAACAGACACGAGTGTTTGGGTTATGCATTCTAATATTTACTTTTGTATCTGCCTAGATGAGATTATTGTTCTCCATGCAAATGTGTTGGCTGAAACTTTATGGTCAACTCTTATGGTAACTGGTGATCCATTATCTGACAAACTTGGCATAAGCCGGCGACTTGGCTCCGTTTATGCTAGACATTTCCCCAGTATTGTGATGTCTCACTCACTTACAAGCCACATGACACAATCACCAACCCATAATGTGCCTTCAATTCTAGTATTATTCAGATGGCTTCTGATTCCCGCCCCCCCCCCGCCCCCGTTTACTGTTCTTACAGTTTTTACAGTGTGGATGGATCAATCTGAGTGCTTTCAGCCTGCTGAGCTGCTTTGGCAAACTTTCTGCCCTCACTTTTAATTAGGGTATCACTTTGTGTGCAGGAAATAGTTGATTGTCCGGCCTTCACCAATCAGTCTAGGTGGTCAGCTCTTTTTTAATTTAGGCAGTATTTTTTCATGTCAGAGGCATTATGAATACCCATTGCTGAGAATCACAGGTTAGCAAAGTGCCATGGCACTCATGTCCTGCCTGCCTGCCTGCCTGCTTTCCACAAGCATTTGGTAGGCCACAGTGAGAACAGAATGCTGGACTAGATGAGCTGTTGGCCCTGATCCAGAGGCTCACACAGAGTCATTCTCAGCAACCCTTAACAAACAGCAGAGCCCAGAATTGTTGGAGGGAAAGAAAATGCTTTAAAGGTACAGAAAACTGTTTGGTGCATAAAGTACCCAAATCATCCATGCTCGTGACGAGGGGGGGGGGAGAATAGAATGTCACCCATAAGTAGGGCACATTGAGTATTGTAATTCAAGAATGCCACATAAAAAAATGAAACTAGTAACTAAAGGTGATGAGACAACCTTGTTTGCACTTAATACTGTGTAATCCAGAAGTTTTAGTCAGATAACCTACTTACATTAGTCAATGTACTTTGCAGAGATTTTTAGTCTGAACAAAGAGGTTGAGAATGCTAATGAATGTTGGATTTTGTTTAAAGCCAAAAGAGATGATAAAAAAGTAAAAATAGACAAAGTTCAAATGAATGTTTTCATTTACAAAAATGTTAGCACCTTTTGTTCTCACAACAAATGAAAGAGGTGGGAAAAGGGTGTATATTTAGTTGGTACTTAGTGTTCTTTGAATAAGCCCAGTATGCATTTTATAGATCAGGATTGTTCCATTTGTTTGTACTTTTATATTGTCTACCAACCTAAATAATTACCAGCCAGTTGCCAACCTCACTTTTGGGAGCAAGGTTCTTGAGCGGTTGGTCACTGACCAGATCCAGGCGGAAGAGACTGATTTTCTAGAGCCATTTCAGCTGGGGTTTTGGCCTGGCTTTGGCACAGAAACTGCCTTATATGATGACCTCTGGAGGGAAAGAGGCAGAGGCAATGTGTCCCTGTTAATCTTCCTTGACCTCTCAGTGTCTTTGAATAGCACTAACCATTGTATCTTCCTTGACAGTTGGGGGTGAGCTTTGCAGTGGTTCCGGTCCTACTTGAATGGTCATCTCCAGTGGGTGATACTTGGGGAGTGTTTCTGTGTCCCTGTTAATCCTCCTTGACCTCTTGGCGGCTTTCAGCAACATTGACCTCTCTTGGAGAGGCTATCTGAGTTGGGGGTGGGCGGCACTGCTTTGTAGTGGTTCCAGTCCTACTTGGATGGCTGTCTTCAGCGGGTGATGCTTGGGTGTTTTTGGCACCATGGGACCTTCAGTGTGGGGTCCCTCAAGGCTCAGTTCTATCCCCCATGTTGTTTAAACTCTATATGAAGCTGCTGAGTGATCTGGAGTTTGGGAATGTGTTGTCAGCAGTATGCTGATGACACACAGCTCTATTTCTCCTTTGCATCTCCAGGCATGGTCTTGCCTCAGTGTCTTGCCTCAGTAGTGGACTCGATGAGAGCCAACAAATTGAGGCTCGATCCAGATAAGACAGAGGCACTGTTATGGGGTGGTGCCCTAGACCTAGACTCGCTTTTAAGGAGCAGGTACGTAGCTTGCATAGTTGGACGCAGATCATCCAACAGTTGTGCAGCATGCTGTGCCACTTCCACATCTCTAAAATTGGCACAGAGGCTGGGGTTTGTTTGGCAACTATATGATGAACACCTGGATATGCAGATCATAAGAGGCTAAGCAATAAACACACACACACACCCTGCTAACCTTCCATGCTTAGGAGCCTTAAAGGACAGGCAGGGGAAGTTTGGACAGCACTGCCTGAAGCCCCCTTCCCTTCAGCACCTTTGGGCAGCACCACCCAAGTAGCTACTGTCCCTCAGGAAAGGTCAGTGGAGGTGTTAGGCACTGGTGCACGTGGGGGAGAGGGGCGTCCTTGCAGTGATGCCCAATCCAGCATGTTTCCCACTAGCTCTTCTACTTTAAGGTGCTACTTTAAGGAGCTCACGAAAGGCTGATGTGGGAGCGCAGCTTGAAAGTTCTTAGCATCCCAAACCCATCACACTCCTTACCAGCCCTTTCTTTGGGAACAGCCGGTGAAGTGGGGTTGGCGTACGCCTGGCAGATTCAGTTTTTGGCTTGGGCACCATGGCCAGCCCCAAATGGTACCCCCTGATTTAACCCAATAACAAGCGGAGCCTGCAACAGAAACAAGAAGTTTGCCTCCCTTCTTGTGCTGCATGATTCGTTTTTGTCCGCCTGTGATCGTTCTCCCTTGTTCAGACTCGCTGCGATCCCCGGGGGGGGGGGTCAATATTTATTACAGCCATCTGGGGACGAAGCACGCGAATTGCACATGTCGCTGCTTTTGGCACCCCCCTCCCCCTTTCTAATGTTTGCAGTCCTGCCAGGCCTGATGGGATGCCAGGGCAGCCATTCGAGGGAGAGGGCGGCGGGCTGGCCGCTGATTGGCCTCGCCGCCCACGGAGGCTGCGCCCTCCGCCCCCGCCCGCTCTCCACAAACCCGAGTCCCCTCGGCTGCCGCCGAGGGAAGGCGGGAAAGGCGGTCGCTGGTCTGGTCTGGTCTGGTTGCCCTTGCGGAGCCCCAGCGGCCTTGGCCCGCGTGTCGCCCCGCAGAGCCCCCGAGGAGCACCTGCTGCGGCGGCGGCGGCCGCCTAGACGCCTCGCCGCCCGTCCCGCGCCAAGAGCAGCAGGGCCGAGGCCGGCGGCGGGATGGGCAGGCAGAGCGCGGGCGCGCCGGGGCGCAGCATGCTGCGCTCGCCGAGCCGGAGCAGCCTCTCCGCCTCCTTCGAGGCGCTCGCCGTTTACTTCCCCTGCATGAACTCCCTGGAGGAGGAGGAAGAGGAAGAGGAGGTGAAGAAAGGCGGCGGAGGTGAGGCGCGCGCGCGAAAAGCAGGCGGGGGGGGGCGCCCGCTGCAGCAACCGGTGGGCTGCTTGGCGCGGGACGGTCTCTGCAGCAGCGCCCGGAAACTGAGAAAGTGGCTCGCCAACGAGCCACGCAAAGTCTGAGTTTGACGGTACCCGAGTGGATGCTCCAATTGCCCTTGTCCTAAGCACGGCAGTAAGATTGTGTCCTTGCCATTAAACGGAGACTCTTGAATGCGTTTGTGCTGCTGCGTAATTAACTTGGCAAAGGTGCCATAATAATTCAGGGTGTCAATTCCTGTATGCGAAAGAGATCCCTTTTACCGTTTTCCCAACTAAACGCGCCGAAGTTTGGTTTTTGAAGGACTTGGGGTATTGGACACATTGCACAACACTCCTAACCAAAGTTAGCCACTTTAAAGCTCCATTCATTTCATTGTAAGATATTTTAGGTGTGTTTTGGAAATCCATTGGTAGAACCGGTTTTAAAAGAAGCCCTTTGGTTGTCGCTGAAAGTGTGACTCTGAAATGATGTGATTTGGTAGTCATTAATGTGACAATTTAATTTGCGCTTACAATACCGTAGTTGAATATTTTCTCCTGGTTCATACACTTGTTTTTACACAAAGAAGCAATTCCATGGTTCCTACCTCCACTGTCAGGAGGCAGAATGCCCCTGAATGCCAGTTGCTAGGAATCCTAAGTGGGGAGAATGCTTGCTTCCTGTTGAGTTTCTGGTTAAGATGAGAGTTGAACTAGTTAACTTCCCATCTCAGGTTCTTCACAGTGCGATCCTGTCCACATCTACTCAAGAAGTTAAACACCATTAAGTTCTATGGGACTTATTCCTGGGTAGGATTGCAGCCACAGCCACTACGCCAGCTACATAGCCAGCACCATTCTAAATATATGTATTGCTTCATTCACCAGGCTCTGTATATTTATCACACAACTCTGGAGATAATTTTGCAGTGGTTTGCCTGTTTGCTTATCTGGGTTTGAAAAAGAACCCATCCAGGAGCCCTGACAGGTTGTGGATTTGTTCAGCTCACTTCAGTCCCTGATTCACCCTTCAGACATGCTCACAAATCAGAGGTGGAAATGATTTCAGGGCTCCTGGTTCAGGGTAACAAACTTTGTAAACCTTGTAAACAAAGCCTTACTAATGAATTGCAGGGTTTTCATTTATTAAACTTTAGCCACGTTAATCTTCGGCTTCCATCAAATAGTATAGAATAGCATAGCATGCCATAACTATCTTTAGAAATAAGTATACTTAAGACCAGTGATTAATCGCTTGCTTTAGGTTTAATCACCTTGAAATTTTCATGTGGCTGACAGTATTATCAAATAGGGGCTATCATTTCTATTGGACCTCACCTTCTCATGGGAAAAGAAGATGTTCCATGATACTTCTCACTGAGTGCACTGTGAATATCTGTTCTGCACTAAGCGTACAGATAAACTGAAATAAAATACTGTATAAATGTACTTGCGCTTCTTGAAGTTCTATAGCAACCTTCATCACCTAGTGCCCTCTAAATGTTTTAGACTACAACACTCATTAGATCCAGTTCCAGCCCCAGCACCAACTCTGACCTGTGTCCAGGGTTTGTACAGTGAAAATGTGGATGGAGTTCCTGCACCTTTTAAAAGTTGTATGGAAGAAGGAGTTTCAGCAAGTCTTGTTTCTGGTGTGTTGTGTATGCAGCACTGCTGGCATTGAATATTTGCCCCCACAGTTTAATCTACTATCTGATAATAAATCAAGTAGGAGGCCGGCTCCTTCCAGAGTTGTTGCACTGGCCTCATTTGCAAAATTAAACCTTTTACAGCACAATCCTATGCATGTTAATCCAGAAGTAAATCCCATTGGATCCTTACTCTTAGGTAAGAAAGTGTAGGAGGGTAGCTGTGCTTGCTATTGGTGGCCCAGTATTTGTTCAAAAGTAGAGTTTTCCACTGATACTTTGTGGATGCATTTGTCTAGGTTGGTCATCTGGACTGGTAAAATCTGTGGATAACATTTTCTTTCATTGGCAGTTGGTGTTTTATGGATTTGACTGTGTGACCTCTTTGAATTGATTGGCTTGCTTAGCATCATGCAGAAATTTCTCACGAAAGGTCAAGGCCATTTCTTCTAATGTATCCATGAGCCATATTTTGTCCTGCAGTTCTAGAACCAGTGTCATCCTCTGTTTTCACTGCTCTATTGTACAATCAAGGACAATAGTTCTGTTCTGCTGTTTGGTTTGGACAGGGGTGAAGGAGACAGTAATCCAAATGTGGTTATAAGGCAAATGATGTCTTCAAAATCTGAAGCTGCTTTAGCAGCCTTACCAAAATACATGGGTCAGAATATTAATAAGTGGTATTTCTGCCAAAAGATGATGCATAAGCTTGAATATGTAGAACCACCTCTTCCAGCAACAACATGGCCTGTGTTGTGTGCACATACTGATCTTCACATGAATGCAAATTTGATCACATTTTAAATGCCTCTCCCATATTAAAAATCTAGTCCCGCAAGAGCTTCACATTCAAACATGTGTGTGTGTCTAAATGAGGACTTTTCTCTCCAACATGGCAGAGATATTTTTTTTATCTGGAAGACAGTAGAGAAGCAAAACCTGAATTCTGTAGTGGTACAGAACCATTTTATTTTTTACAATATGTAGATCTATCCTGAGTTACATATGCCATAGACAGAACGACTACTTCAACTGTGGTAATTGCTTTTGAAATTCTTTTTTCCTGATTTTTCTTCTTTTATCTTTTCTTTACAGTTTTTTGCATCAGAGCAAAAACTAAAAAGGATTATCCCTGTCATTCATTTGCCCATTTCCCAACAGATGTTACCTCTTGCAACTGCTCAACCCCCCCCCCCCGGTCACAAGGTGCTTTTTCAGCACCTTTCAGGCCAACTTTGCGTTACTTTTCAAATTGCTGATTCAAATTGCAAGTATCTAAGTGAGTTTTAGTGCTTGCTGCTCCATAATCTTTCATGCACATTACTATATCTGGATGTTTTTACCCTTTTCTCTCATTTACTGAAATGGACTTCAAATGCTGATGGACTGAAGTGCCAAGAAGGTCTTTAACTACATTAAAACACACACACACACACACACACACACACACACACACGTCCTATATGGACACTTTATTTTAGTTGATGTGTGAGAAATAGAAGCTAAGTTTGGACAGCAGGTGAGAACATCCTGTCATTTCTTAAGAGCCATCTGTAAAAATAGGCCTAAAAATGGGGTCAGCTGTGTACAAGCTGTGTTCTATACAGCCATCTCCTCTGAGGTCAAAATTTATCATATTAAATTTTAACAAAGGCTACCAAACTATTTTAGTATATTTAGTACATTGTTTTTAAAATGTCTCACACATTTGTCAATGTTTGCCTACACAGTAGGGGGTTTGAACATATAAACAGATTGTAAACCTGCATAGCTTCCATATGTATAGGCTGTGTCTAGCTGCACCAGTACACACACACACAAAACACACACACTTTTCAGGTTTATACATTTCACTACTAATTTCACAATCATTTTAACATTTCAAAACTTGACTCCCTTCCCCCTCTTTCTGCTGTTCCTTAAATTTATTTTTAGTATCTTCTGCATATCCACATTAACTTAATTTGCTCGTATACATGAATAAGCTTCTGTACAGTTTGGGTAGTTCTGTCCCTATAATTCTGGGTTTTGTTTTGTTTTTTACAAACGTTATTTTAAACATCCTTTTCAATTGATTATATATCATTTCCCAGTAAGCTTTAACCTTACTGCAAGACCACCACATATGATAAAAAGAACCTTCTTTCTCTTTACATTTCCAACACTTATTTGATTTAGATTTAGACATTTTTGCCAGTTTACTCGGTGTTAAATGCAATTTTCTCTTAGACCATAACATGCGGTAAATTTTATATCCATATTCCACAATCGTTCCCATTCTTCTATGTCTATATTATGACCGATATCTAGTGCCCAATGTATCATTGAGGATTTTGCTTGCTCATCCTTTGTCTCCCATTCCAATAATATTTTATACATTTTAGACAGCACTTTCACATCACATTCCAACAGGTCTCTCTCCAGTTGTGATATTTCCCCCCAAACCCTTGTATCCTATCTTTCTTAAATACTTCATTCAAATGATGATATTGTTTCCATGTTGTTAATTTCCCTGATAATTCCTTAAATTCTTTTAATTTATACTCTCCTCCCTCTTGTTTTAATAAATTTCTGTAAGTTTTCCACCCTTACAGTAAGGTTGGAAGGGTAGATGCACCAATCCAGATATGAAGATGCAGTTCAGTGAGACATATCTGCATGCAGATGGCCATTCACAAGCACATACAGCTATTGAAATCCTACCCATTTTCTATCTATGTCTCAATCCATTTAGGAATTTGAAACTCCAGGGGCTAGTAGTAGATGCCCACCTGGTCACCCATGACACTTGATTCCACAGTGGCTACCTCTGGATTAGGGCCACTTTGTGTGGTAGTTTCTTGCATCCATGAGAGCACTAGCGGGTGTCACAATCAATATTTGTAGCTAATACATAGGTAAAGGTAAAGGTAAAGGTACGCCTGCCCGTACGGGCCAGTCTTGACAGACTCTGGGGTTGTGCGCCCATCTCACTCAAGAGGCTGGGGGCCAGCGCTGTCCGGAGACACTTCCGGGTCACGTGGCCAGCGTGACATCGCTGCTCTGGCGAGCCAGAGCCGCACACGGAAACGCCGTTTACCTTCCCGCTAGTAAGCGGTCCCTATTTATCTACTTGCACCCGAGGGTGCTTTCGAACTGCTAGGTTGGCAGGCGCTGGGACCGAACAACAGGAGCGCACCCCGCCGCGGGGATTCGAACCGCCGACCTTTCGATCGGCAAGCCCTAGGCGCTGAGGCTTTTACCCACAGCGCCACCCGCGTCCCAGCTAATACATGGTGTCCTTCAAAATGAAAACAAAAAAGCTACATAACTTTCAGAACCCAATTTTTTAAAAAAATAATAATGGAGCCCTGTGATATTCAGCATTCACACTTTATGGAAATGTTTTCTGCCCATGGGACTACAGAATTGCTACTGAAATTAATGCACAGGCAGCATAAAACAGGAGAATAATGATACAGCAGTAGTTATTTATTTAGAGTTGCTTAATATTTACCAGCCGTTGTTAATTAACTCCTGGGTGGGGTATTTTATTGGGGGGGATGTGTGATAATGCTTGACAACATCTGCATCCCTAACCTTCCCTTGGAATGAATATAAATTAAATGTACTTGCATGTTTACTCCAAAGCATGACAGCTTGTATTATAATAATGATTAAATCATGTGAAGATGACCTTAAATAATTTTGCATCTCAAATCTAAAGCAGTTGTTTGTGGTGAATACTATTCCATATGAGACCTCTTTATGTATGTAGCTTTGGTTCCAAATTAGAACAAGGTTGTCTAGAGCTTCCCATTGATCCCCTGGAAGAATAGCATAGAAGTAAGCCTAATTTTGCTTAGTGGGACTTTCTCTGAAGTATGTGTGTACAGATGTGCAGCCTTGATCTGTTCCTGCTGCAAGTGTCGCATTAAGAGTTGACTCTCACAACTGACCTGCATGAGGCTAGCAGGGGGGTTTTCTGCTATGATTACAGGCCAGCTGAACTATTTATACTTTTCTGTGGCCTTTGTGCAGACATACATACAGCAATGTTCTGAGATGCTCCAACCCCCAGAGCACATATGCTCTAGGCAGGGGCGAGGAACCATCACCCTTAGCCAGCATGGCAAATGATCAGAGATGATGGAACTTGCAGTCCAACAACATCTGGAGGCCATGAGTTCCCCGTCCCCAGGGCCAGTCCCAGGCTCTTTTGCATCCAGGTCAAGGCTAGCTACTTGCATCCTTCCCCGCCCCCCAATTGCTAATTTTGATTTTAAAAAGAAGTCTTGTAGAAAAAAATTGAAAAGCACAAAACCTGAAACCGCTAATTTAATTGCAATAATAAGTAATACAACAGTCTCTGATATCTTTCTCAAATACAAAGAAAATCATTTAGCACACAAATCATTTTTGTGCGTTGTTATGTAAAAAATGTAAGTCTCTTAAAAGTTTCGATATCAGGCGCATCAAAATCTCACGTTGCCTGCCTTTTCATTTGCAGGTTTTGTCAGGTCCAGCGCTGATGCTTGGGCATGTTCAATTCGTATAGTTGCCAAGCCAACTAATCTCTTTTGCAACATTGTTGAGTACAGGCAGTGGCGACCATTTTGCGCACGTCCAGTTGATGTGCGACCGCCAACGTGCAGTCCTTTTGGATCCAGAAGAGGGCACAGCAGACTTATGTGCACTGCACACGGGAGCCAGGCATGAAACTCCTGCACAAAATGGCCACCACCTGTATATGTAAGCTATCTCACACCACTTGCCACTGATACTGGAAGTGTGAGGAGGATCCTTAGAGCAACAGAAACATCAGACACATTATCCAGGAGTTTTTGCTTGTAGTATGAAGAGAAATACTCCTTGTGGTGGCATAGACTTTGGAAGTCTTTGAGCTATTGCTGTAAGTTCACAGCACAGATGTTCAGCGTCAATATCTTTGTTTCCATTATGCAGCAATGGTTTTTCCAAATTCTTGCAGGCCTTATATGCATCTTCAGGAATAGGAAGTAGAAAGCCAAATAGGGAATTATATTGTTGTAGCTGCTGGAATCTCTCTTCAACAGGTTGTATGGCCATGTCTAAGACCAGGGCTGCCAACTTGAACAACACATAAGCCCTGTCCCACATAATCAATCACATGACACGGTGCATGCACACTATTTGAATGGCAATGCCCATCAACTGGGGGCTGGCCCTCTCAAATATTTTATTTGGGGTGCCAAAGGGACCTCAGTCCCTAAGAGTTGGTTCCTATGTCTAAGACAGCATAGTAGAAACCTACTTTGAATTTCTGCTTTGGATCTTATGGGCCTCATAAGGGTCATTGGAAGGATAAATTGCAGTGGAAGAGAAACATGAGCACATAACTGGTTTGAAACTTAGCACTTTTGTAGACCTCATCAGGCAGATCTTGTATACCAAGTTGCTTGCAGATCAGGTGTGTCAAGTTCTTGAAGTTGTTGTTGGTTGACTCCAAATGGCTACTTGCATGAGTAGAAGAAGGCATTTCCACTCACACAAAAGGGGGTCCTATTTCTTCATCAATTGATCTCCAGCTACAGTCATGGCACATTTCATATCATTCTCTGTTCCTCATAGTGGCAGAAGGGGACACGAGGCAAGAAAGCTCAATATCATGGTTTGAATGTCATTTATTGTCCCTACAGTAAAGCCCACTGGCATTTTTCTGTTATTTTAGGATTTTTTTTTATTATTATTATTACTAAGTCAATAACATTGTGCTTGCTGTACTGTAAGGTAGCCTCTGCCAACCAGCTGCAGGTGTCTTCCAGGTGCAGGTGCAGCTGTGTGGCTGATGCTCATGGGAGTTGTAGTCCAGAACATCTGGAAGTCACCAGGTTGACAGAGGTTGCGCTGAATTTAAAGCATATGAACATAATAGGCTGAAACCAAGCAGACACAGTTACTGTTCCACCCACTGCCAGCTTTAGCCCTCAACAGATTACCTAAAGGGTATTCGGTGCTCAACAGAAAAAGCTTCCCCATACCTGCTATGTGGAATACATTTAAAACATTCTTCACCATACTAAGACAATAATAATGAAACAAATTGACTGTAAAGTCTTTTGAGCTTTGGTCATGCTGATTTTAGAAGACATGGAGGAGAAAGCATACAAATACAAATGAATTCAAGTAACAACTGACATGTTTACATACACATCCTACTTCAATTTTTTTGGGAGGGTTAGCTTCAAATGGTTAGTTAAGATTTGAGCTCAGTGGGTCTGTCTTCTTAGTATATATGTACAAAACTGAGCTGTGCATTGGTTAAATAGAAGTAAAATACAATGGTTATTATAATGGCTGCCATGATAACTTTTGGTTTTGACAATGCTGTTTCGGTGCAATTTTTGGAGGGAAATGGTCACTAAGCGAAGTTATTTTCATGCATACAGTATACATCTGGTTAACTGTAGGATTTTGATATGTTTCAAGATCAGCCTTTCATGTTCCCTCTCATTGTTCCCATAAAAAGCATTTAAGTTATAGAACCACTATATTTTAAGCATTTGTGATGTAATTCAGTTGCACAAGGGTGCAACTATAATTTTTAAAAATATGATTTCCCCAAAAAAAGATGCTGACACAATAGGGATTATGTCGTTCTCTTCCAGGTATTCTGTTTCTTGTAGAGATGCGATACCACTAAGCATTTCATTATATTTCTTTAGAAGCAGGTGGCAAAAAGTTAAAGAGCACAGTCCAGAGAAGCACAGAAACTGGGTTGGCTGTGGAGATGAGAAACTGGATGACACGTCAAGCCAGCCGGGAATCCACAGACGGCAGCATGAACAGTTACAGCTCAGAGGGGAAGTAAGTCCGAGACGTTTGTTATAAAGTTCCGATCTTTGGAAAGAAACCAAGCGTCACTGATTCCTTTTTCTACTGCAGATTGTTTGTCATGCTGGGCAACCCCCAATTTATGCAGGGGTTGCATTCCTGCCCCCCCCCCACGTCAGCGGAGAATGTGTAAACCCTCCCCATTACACACACACACACACACACACACACACACACACACCCTTTTCCGGTCATTTCCAGGTTGCGGCGATGTGCATGATCACATGTGCATTGAACAAGTGTAAAATGGCCATTGCTTGTAGTGTGCCCTCCTCTCTTATAGGGGAATCCACGTAAAGGAAGGACGTAGTTAATATATGCCTGTGGTGTGTTTGTATCAAGGGGAGGGAGCCTCTGGGCCTCCAGATGTTGTTGAACTCTATTGGCCCTGACCAGCAAAAGTAGTGGTCAGGGATGCTGGGAGCTGTGGTATAGCAATATATGGAGAACCACAGGTTCCCTACTTCTTGTTCATATGAAGAACAAAATAAGTAAATTGGAGGCAAGAATTATTTGGATTCTGTGGGAGTACCTTGAGGGTTTTTCATGTTTTAGGAGTAAGTGGTGATATTTGCTGAGTTTGGACATCACAGATGCAGTAGTATGCCCATAATGGCTGGTTTAGTTATGTAACAAAATTTGTATAGCACTTGATTAAGCCGTACACTCAAACTTCCAGAATCATGTCAACCAAAGCTAGAAACATTTGGCTTTACGTCAGACAGGCTAGTCAAAGAATGGATGCCTAAGAGGTATAAAAGGTAATTTTTCTGCCATAAACAAAATTGCATTCGGATTAGAGAATTAATTATTATTGGTAGTTACAGCCTGGGATCCGGGTTGCCCCTGGCTGAAAATCTGTATACCTCTAAGTGGTTTACAAAGATTTAAATGAATATAGAATAAAACGTTAAACTTATGGATTTTTTAAAAAGTAAAAAATTGGTATTTAAAATATTCAAAAGATGATTAAAATCAACAGCAGCTAAAAAGATATATCCTTTTAACTTCCACAAGTCTGTATAGGGCCGGCCCAAATATAACGTTTTCACGGGTGCTGAAAATCCAGTGAAGGCAAATGCCTGACGTTAGCAGGCCGGGAGTTCCAAAGTGTGGGTGCTGCTCCCTAAATTATCAGTTTCTTAAAATTATGGGACGGGTATTGTGTCACACCTGTAACAGTGCCAGTTCCACAGCTTGAAGCAGTCAAGTGGGCATAAATGGGTCAAGGTGATCCTGTGAGTAAACTAGTCCCAAGCTTAAGAGCTTTATATACTAATAGTGAGACTTTGATCTTGGCCCAGTAGCAAATAGGCAACCAGTGCAGATCTCTGAGTAGAGGTGTTAAATGCTGACAGGGCCTCACTCCCGTCAGTAACTGAGCCGCAGCATTCTGCAATAACTACAGACGAGAGAAACTCTTCATAAAGTGCATTGCAGTAATCCAATCTTGATGTCACCAGTGCCTAAACTTACTACTGTTTGTTGATGCATATACGTAAGTGGATACCCTGTTGTAGGCCAGATCCGTAATACAGTATGCATAGTTTTGTTTTGATTATTTAGAAACTTGTTATTTTTAAAAAAATTGGTTATTTTCCCATTAGTTTGATTTTTCCTGGTGTGCGATTGGCTGCGGACAGCCAGTTCAGTGACTTTCTGGATGGACTTGGCCCTGCACAGCTTGTTGGTCGCCAAACACTGGCAACACCGGCAATGGGTAAGAAATTAATTTTGTTTATATGGCTGCAGTTGGTGGGAAAAGATGGTTTCCCAATGAATTACCTTACTTCTGTGTAACCTTAATTTGCAATACATGGGTTTTTCTTTTCCTCCTTAGGCGATATCCAGGTTGGAATGATGGACAAAAAGGGACAGTTGGAGGTGGAAATAATACGAGCCCGAGGCCTTGTTGTAAAACCAGGTTCAAAGACACTGCCAGGTGAGAGAAGTACACTTGAACCCCAAGCACATGGCAGCACATGAACATTCTGGTTCAGAAACTATTTTAGCCGCAACAGCCAAAGGCTTGTCTCATAGGCCACCTCTATACAACCATTTTAAAATAGTAGACTAATTGAACCTTCCAACTTTGATATATCAATTTCATATATTAAATGTAGAAGTGTTTTAACTATGTAGCTTCGACTCACGTAATCAATGGGCAAACGTATGGCAGTTCTTACTATCGTGGACCAGGATGATTTCGTATGAGACCAGCTGAGGTTCAAAGATTCCACAGCAGAGCAACATCTGAGGACTGGAGGAAGATTTCTAACAGCCTTGCTCTCTCGATTTGGTGGTAGATGGAACAGCAGCTGCCCAGTGTGAGGAACTTAGCCTTGTAGCTTTGGCAGCAGTTTCAGCTGCAGAGTGATGCTGAAACATTTGAGGGCTGAGAGGAAACAAATACATGTTTGCCGCTGCTGCTCCCCCACCCCCCTGTAACTCATAACTACTTTATTGCGTTTTAAATACATTGTAGTCTACCTCAAGAACCTCAGGTAGTAGACAGGGTCTAAATAACTCCAAATAAAAATACTCTTAGACTGATAACCCCTTAGGCATACAAAAAGTAGACCCACCAAAATCAATGGGCATAAGTCTATTCTATAGAGTGTGACAAATGTTGGGTTAGTGCTATTCCACTGATGTTCCACTTGCAGGCTTTCCTTCTGGTTGTCCTGTCTGAGAACAGGATGCTGGAGTAGACCGTTGGCCTGATTCAGCAAGGCTGCTGTTAAAGTTCTTACGTTCCCCTGTAGGGAAAGGGCTGTAGATCATCTGCTTTGCATGCAGAATGTCCCAGGTTCAATCCTACACATCTCAAAGTAGGGCTGAGAGTCATTCCAACCTGAAACCTTGGAGTACCACCAGCCAGTATATGTTCCCAGGCATCTAGAATTTCATTACAGTCGTACCTTTGATCCCAAATCTCCTTGGTACTCAGACATTTTGGCTCCCAAACTCCGCAAACCAGAAGTGTGTTCCGGTTTGTGAATGTTCTTTGGAACCCAAACATCCGACAGGGCTTCTGATTGGCTGCAGGAGCTTCCTGCAGCCAATCAGAAGCCACGCTTAGGTTTCCGAACATTTTGGAAGTTGAACGGACTTCTGGAACGTTCCATAACTGCCTTTCTTAATACTGAAAATCACAACAAACATGCCCTCTTTCCTTTATTCTGCCATGAAGCAATAGTGTCATTTATTCTTGAAAATCTGAATTGTCAGTCATGCCAGGATGAAGCTGTAAACAATAATAATTGACTGTGTTATGTTTTATTATTACAGTTGTATTACTATTTTCTCAGTTAAATGAATAATTATTGAGGCTGTTTACTATATAGTGTATAGAAAACTCTTCAATAAAGACTGCAAAATATAATAAATAAATAAACATACCTGATTTGCTTCATAGTGCCAAGGGAGGAAGAGAACTGAAGCAGGTTGGCTATCCAGAATGCCTTGGGAATAAATGCTCATAAATGAAATGTATGAGTGTGTGTTTAATTAAAGTATTTATCAGTTAAATGTTAGGATTTTGCATAAGGTGCTAAAACTGCAGAGCTAATGTGCAAAAACTGGTGACTAACAGATCTTTATATTTTTCTCCCCAAAGCACCATATGTAAAGGTGTATCTATTAGAAAATGGAGTCTGTATAGCCAAAAAGAAAACAAAGGTGGCAAGAAAAACGCTGGAACCTCTTTACCAGCAGCTGTTGTCATTTGA
Source organism: Podarcis vaucheri (assembly GCF_965113315.1). Taxonomy (NCBI): domain Eukaryota; kingdom Metazoa; phylum Chordata; class Lepidosauria; order Squamata; family Lacertidae; genus Podarcis; species Podarcis vaucheri. Next base: position 72,516,700 of record NC_138766.1, read on the forward strand.
AGAAAGTCCCCAAGGGAAAGTTTTACAGGTAATTTGCACCCTTAGCCATGCATATCTAAAACCCTTCTATTCTAGCATCATTAACTAAAATGCCTAAGTCTGACTGCTCCCTTATGCTGCTTTCTCAGATAGCTGCCTCTTAAACTCTCTATTACGGTATTCTAAACTAAATATCTGCAGTTTAGTATTTTCCTGCAACACTAATTTTGAATCATATCCCATCTTACTAACACAACAAATCTTTAAGAGCAAATAGCCAGTGAATGAATAATGAATCGCAGGTGCTATCATTCTTAGTGTTTTATTTATTTCTATCAAGAAGATGCATCCAGTGTTTGATATTCCGTATAATTTGAATGAGATGGCTTTATATTCTGTGCACTTTCTGCTGAGACAAACTGAGAGATAAATCCAAGAAATAAATATCACTGAAAATGTTATGCTGGCAATTCTTAGGGATTCATTCTGCTCCCCTCTATAACAAAAGGAAGGTCCTGCCATTAATATGTGGCCAAGCAGCTCCTCAATTCCTGCTTGTTTTAGTATTAGTGCCTTCGTATTCTGTGAACTTTGGTGGAAAGCAGATTTGAAGCATATCAGAAATTATGGCAAAATTTAAGTTTGATCTCAGAACAGATTAATAACACTATGCACAAGCATGGTAGCAGATAACTCATAAACTGAACACATGCTGGATTTTGTAGGATTTACTTCCAAATACATGTTCACATCAAGCTGCTTTAAACAGAGAAGAGAGGGGTTGAAATTCTGTCAGGCTCAGCTCCAAAGGGTGTGTGTGTGTGTGTGTGTGTGTGTGTGTGTGTGTGTGTGTGTGTGTAAATCCTTGTTTGTACATGAAGTAGAATAAAAATGAGGCATTTGAGGCTATTCTTGCCAAAAGGTGGATTCCGAAAGTCAGGGTTATCTGGAGTTTGAAGGACCTCAGTTGGAAGATTAACAAGGGAAGAGTCCCAGAATATGTGTAACAGCACTTGGATCCATGCACAGTGATTGGGAGCCCAGCCCAGGTTTTGAGATTCTTGATCCTGATTGGTCTCTCTGAGCAAGGACACCATTTGTCAGATTGTTCACCTTAGGAAATGGCAAGATTCTGAAACTTCCCATTTGTTGATTCTAGATCATCTTGTTAATTGACGTGAAGATTCTACTTCATTTTGCCCTGCTCCTAAAACCCATGTCTTCTTTTTTTAACTCAACAGATTATTGTGTGGGGAGACTATGGACGCATGGATCACAAATCCTTTATGGGAGTGGCACAGATACTTTTAGACGAACTGGAATTGTCCAATATGGTGATTGGCTGGTTCAAACTTTTCCCCCCTTCATCCCTAGTAGATCCAACTTTAGCCCCTCTTACGAGAAGGGCTTCCCAGTCGTCTCTTGAAAGTTCAACAGGACCTTCTTATGCTCGTTCATAGCAGCTGTGAAACTGTTGTCATAGCAACCAGCGTTACAAAAAAAATTTAACAGGTCGCAAACCCTGGTAACACTGCATGCTTAATGTTGTGTCTTCGGAGCCTGTTTCTAGGGCTACAAAAGCGATCCTGTGTTCTCAGAGGAAGTTGCACACATTGTGCTCTAAAGGAAGTCCTCAGGTGAAGGAGTGGAGCTGGAAAGAACTGAATGGTTTGGAGTTCAGTGACACTCAAGTTTTAGTCCAATCTGAAGCCATGGATTAAACTCAAAGAATCAAGCTGTCTCATGCAACAAGAATCCCTTTCAATGCCACATCTATTTTCTTGCTCCCTTTTCTTTATCTGCCCCTTCTCCTCGTCCCCACCCAAGCCTGGTTATGCCACAGAAATATGGAGCTACCCAAAGAAGCTATGCCGCAATCGGAAGGAGGGAAGAAAAGAGCCATTAAAGGAACGCCAGCTGTTATAGCAGTTATTTGCAGCAGAGGAACCTTGCCTTATCAGAAAGGTTGAAGTCTTATAGTGGCAGGCTTCATAACTCCAGCTACTGCTGGAGTCAACTCCAGTGCGTGGACTCTGAAAAATAAAATTCTGTGGCTATACTGTACTGTATGAAATTAAAGAAACTTTTTTGCATGGACACAGATTATGCTGAACACTTAAATTATTTTCTTGGGGCTGCAACTTGCAAAAAAAAAAAAAGAATAAATCAGCCATTTTCAACAATTTATATTATTTTTAAAAATAAATTTCACTAGTGCATGGTTTTAAAAGGGAGAGAATGCAACAGGGTGGTAAGACACACCAAGTTTATCATTCTTTAAACCAATCATGGTCTGTGTTTTGGCAGACATAAATGAAAAATAAATAATTTCTAGCAAATATTTAAAATTACGTTTATGTGACAAGAAATAAGTGTAATATATTAAATTTATTTAAATGTAAAAGGTACAAGCCTTGTAAAGTTCAACGATATGTGCAAATTGTATACTTCTTTTCCCCTTCTTGTCTACACCTCCCTCCTTTTGCTCTCTCATTCCCTTCCTACCTCCCAGGATGATCATTATACTCTGAAAACGCTACTTTTTGACTTAACTACTCTCATGCCCCATATTTGGTTCAGGGTTGCAGATGATTCTGCATTTCTGAAATCTTTGAGAGGAAAAGAATATTGTTTGAGAACTTTTTTCAAGCATGTTGAAAAGAATTTTGCAACATGGCTTGGGGAGTACATTACAATAATTCAGCATGTATTTGATAAAAAATTTGAACTTTTTGCAGTTTATTGTACAGTGCATGGAAACTTATTTTCTTTTTTTGTCACCTTCAAATTAAATTCTACAGCAAAATACTGGAATCATGTGGCCATTTGTAAAATGTCTTCAATAAATTTGTTTTCAGCACCAGCATCATTCATTCAAAGGTTGAACTATCATTTCTGGATGGTCTTAAAGAAATACAAGATGTTAGTCTTGCTAAATATCAGCATCTTATAATTTGCACTGAGCCAAACAAATTATTACCCATTTAGGGTCACAATAAATAGCAAATAAGCTGTTCTGTTCAGTTTTTATAAACTATGTGATGGCAAATCAGTGAATATCAGCCTGACATTAAAAGTCACAATTCAAACTACAATCCCGCATCTGTCTTTCAATTAGTGGTATTTACATGCCCTAAGTGATGGCAGGATTTCACCTGCTGATTTTTAAACGCCTTAAATAAAGTACATGCAATTTACTAATTTTTTGACACCATCACCAAGAGCCTAAATGCAGATACCACAGGTATCTGAAGAAACATACACATCTGTCTCCTATGTATCAGATAATTTAGTACCACTGGAAGGAGGGGTGGAAAGGTGGGGGTATTCTAAGTCCTGACCTCTTATTATTTCCTGATGAAAGGGAATGTAACTTGTTAATGTTCAAGTCTATCATCCTTTTCTCTGTGTCTTTAGATGCCTTTAATACATACCTATTGTTTAATGTCTAAGTGTTGCAATAATATTTGAATATACACTGTTTAAATTAAGGCCATGCACACAAGTACTCTGATTTTGTATGAAAAATCTGTAGTGTTATCCCAAAATGTACATGCATCACAGGATGGCAAAAGTAAAAAAAATAGGTGTCCCTTCTAAGGCCTTTTCTTTTATATGGTACAATTTGACATAAATCAAAATTATGAGCACAGTCCTATCAAGTACTTTCACGAACCATGCGCAAGCACCATGGACACGGATGCTAAAATGCCTGGTGATTTGCACACATGCAGCTATTTAGAATTCCCTCCGTATACCAGTGGGGAAAAACTCTGGTATGGAGATGCTTCTCTTCTGAAATGAAGGGAGAAGCACTTGCTGATGGGATTTCCATGCATCCACAAGAAATTACTAGAGTGGAACGACTGCTCCCCCGCCAAACTTACACGTATTAAGTTAAAGAAGATTGGTAAAATTTTGGTGATTAAATTATTTCATTCACCTGTATATGGCAACCCATGAATGCTAAAGACATACCTTTGCATTATCCTTTAGGAGTAAAACCATTTTTTAAGACGTATGACTCTCTTCCTGATACTGTGACATGCAGTCAATGCATTCTTTTATGCATATTCCTATTATTAAATTATTTCTATTTGAGACAAGAAGGACATGACCGTATGGAAAGTCTGTACATACCTGGTCATTATGCAGTATTTATTTTAAAAGTTGATTGTATTTTTTTAAGATATTCACATGTCTGCAACTCTACTTATAATTTAGTCATGTAAATAGCACTCTTCCAGTGACCACAGCTGTCTTGTACATAGTCTGTTTTAAAAGTAAAGGGAATTGACATTGGGGGAGAAAAGGGCAGATTAGGCCTGTTAATGAACACCAACTAATGTAAATCAAATTCATTCTGGTGATGGTATTTAACACTTTAAATAAAACATTTTCTTTACAGAATTTGTAAGTGATTCTTTTTCTCATCTCCCCCACCCTGCAGAAAAAAAAAGACGTTCATGATCTTGGAAAGCTAAAGAACATTGACTTGAAATTTTGCAGGAACATTTCCTGTGCAAGACCCATTGAAGTGGGCGGGAGCACTGATGACACCATTCTCATTTTGTGGAGCTTGTGAAGTCAATTCTTTGGTATCTGTACCTTTTCAAAGGTTGCTGTAAAGCAGTGTTTCCCAAGCTTGGGTCTTGAGCTGTTTTTGGACTACGATTCCCATCATCCCTGACCACTGGTCCCGCTAGCTAGGTATGATGGAAGTTGTAGTCCAACAAAAGCTGGCACCCCAAGTTTGGGAAACACTGATCTAAAGTCTTGAAATATCAGCATGTGTTATTCGTGAGATGGTGATTCTTCAGTCGTGTGGCAGTTTCTTTAAAGTGCAGACATAACTGCAGAGACTTGGTCTTGGAACTAATGACAGTGATGTGGAAGGCTCATTAAATAAACTCACAAATTATTTCTAATATGTACAGCTTAATAAAGCTCTAAGCCTTAATAAGCATATTTGTGCAATAATTGGGATAACTAAACAGCATGCGCAGAGACCCAAAGAACAAACTTGGAGCTGATTAAAAACTTCCATGCCTGTCAAATCAGCTAAAGCCTTACTGTTCTGTGTATAAATTTACACAATGTGATGGAAGAGAATGCAGCATGTGACTAGAAGCAGCATGCATAATACAGCCTACCTAGAGTCATGGCAGTGTGGGTTTAGTTGTAAGTGTTTTAAGAACATGTTTAGTGACCTTGTTTTGCTTCTATGGAAGCGGCAACCTTCCTATTGTTATTCAATCAGATACAGCAGGCTGGAAGCTAAATAATATCTTACTGTTTCATGCATAAGTGAACACCCTTCTAGAGCAACACATTTGTGTGTTGATCAGGCAGTTACTGCTATCCCCATCTCAGCAGTATTCCTAGATAAATTCTTATGTCAGACTGCTACATATGCTGCTTAGGCATCTATAGGCTAGATCAGCAAGGATTTTGCTACTGAATATTTTTGAAACACTGATCTTGTATGGAATTGCTGGTCATAATTACAACAACAACAACAACAACAACAACAATTCAAATCAGATGGTGAACTACAGAAGACTGTTGAAATACATATTCTAGCGGGCATTTAGCTGAATTCTGATTTTATTATTTTAACTGATTATTTTCATCGTATTGAGTTTTTCACCGTAGAAACAAACACAATAAAATTAATAACAGTACTAGGACAGTTAAAAGTTAATAGCTGCTAGAGGGCCCATCTGCCTATTTCCAAAGGCAGCACAGGAGGAAACGGAAGGAACCCGAACTGGTTTTGGTGTTACTGGTGTGATGGCTAACTGTTGTTTGAGTCTCTTGGCCTGCACTGAAATAGATCCATCCCAATCCCTGACACTGACAGGCCCAGCAGACATGCCCTCCTGCTATCCACGCATTTGGAGCACATCAGAAAGGGCTTTGGGGACACTGAGGTATACATACACAGAGCTCCTGGCAAGGAAGGTCCCTGGCCCATTCTGGCGAGCAGGGGAGCTCTGCACACATACATCAGGACATGGGCGTGGTGAAGCTTCTCACCCCAGCCAAATGCTCAGGCAGTGGGAGTTGTGGCTGCTGTGCAGATTGCCAGTGTAGTGGAGCTAGTCTACATGACAAGTCCCCTCATGCATGCCTTCAATGAGTTAGGGGGCCTGCACCTTAACTGTGGTTTTATTATTTTAACGAATATGCAGTGACAATGGCAACCTTTTTATTTACGGGTCTGGTACATCGCAAGCTATTGTGCCGTCAATTAGGACAGCAATTGTTTGATTTTGCATGCATTTCCTTTTTGTTGGATAACACTGCAGTAGAGTGAACTTGGCTAACTGTGCAGTAAGTGATTCTGCTGCCATTTAATTCATGAAAACAAGTAGAATTCTGCAGCTGCCGCCAACAGCTGAAATTACAAACGGGGGGGGGACAAACTCCCCCAATAACAGGAATCGGCAGAGGCAACTCTGACACAGCCTCGTGAAGCCTGTTCTTCCAACCTACTTCTGCTGCGTCATTTGTCAATTTGTCATGCCCAGATGTCAATGAGTCACAGCTAGCAGCTTCAACTGACCTATTTTTGCCTTTGTCACGCTGCAGGATCCATATGAACGACGCGAAAGGGTTCAATGCAGTTCTGTAGCCGTCATTGCTAAGGATAAATGTGAGTATACCTTTAAGGGCGCCTCCCATAGGTCGTTTAGGAAGTTAGGCCCAAGCAGCAGGCAGGCCTGGAAGCAGAGAGAGAAGGCAGCTAAAGGAGAGAAGGGCTGCTATAAGCAGTTCTGTAATAAAACCCTTTCTCCTTCAACTCCTCTGACCTGCTCAACATTAAACAGAGGACATCGCAACCATACGCTCATCAAACATCAAGTGACTGCACCGTGTGACTGTGGGTGGCAAAAATGTATTGTGTGGTAAGACTACTGAATGTATAGATCCATCCAAAGAGAAGCCGATTTCAAATACAATAAAATTAGGTCTAATTTAATAGGGAGACTGAGGGGACCAACCTAAGGAATTGACCTTGAGTGGATTCCCCCAACTACCTTGACCTCACCAGAAGTCACGGGCTGAAGAAAGCTTTCTGTGGGAAGTTGTTGGGGGCCGCATTCAAGTAGCGGGTGTGCCCAGATCCAAAAGTGATCGGGTGCTTTAGAATTGTGATTGCACTTTATATTTTGTTGGTTTTTAATTTGAACAGTTCTGAGGACATACTTAACAGGGGGATATAGAAATGTCTATACAGTGGTACCTCGGGTTACAGACGCTTCAGCTTACAGACTCTGCTAAGCCAGAAATAGTACCTCGGGTTAAGAACTTTACCTCAGGATGAGAACAGAAATTGTGCAGCGGCAACACCGCAGCAGTGGGAGGCCCCATTAGCTAATGTGGTGCCTCAGGTTAAGAACGGTTTCAGGTTAAGAACGGACCTCCAGAACAAATTAAGTTCTTCACCTGAGGTACCACTATATAAGTAAATGTGAGTGTGATCAGGCCCTCACACAGCCATGCACCCTTAAAACAATCACACAATCTCTCTCACTAAGGCAAACCCAGAGAGCTATTTCCGCTGAAACAGGCATGCCCCAGTTTCACCTTCCCTTTACCCCTGACCTTTTTTTTTTTGTAAAATAAAAGCAAAGGGTTTTGAAACACCTCACCAAGCCCCAGCAGAAGAATGCAAATGTGAATTTCAAGTCCTGCCTTACATCTATTCAAAGCCTCAAACCTCAAAATGCAGTTCAATCCTGAAAAACAGCATGCCCATATTTGCAAAACTCATGGATGACTTTGGGCATATTGGCAAGAAACACAAATCTACTTCTCAGCCTAGTCGTTCCACTCCCCATGTTATTGCAAAGAACACTTTTTTTTGCACACACTTTGTACAACATCAAACAGCTGGTGGTCAGCCGGGGATCTAGAGTAGAACCCAGGTTTCATCCACTGTCTCTGGCTCACATACCAGGGCTTTCCCACCTCATAATATATGTGTGTTGTCTTTGCTTCAAAGCTGGGGTTTTCAGAAGTGTGAAAAATTTGCTCTGCTGAATATCTGATTGTAAAGCAGGAAATCGTTACAGCAAAATCCATGCTTCAGATGACCTCTGAAACACAAGGCCCAGCTTAGAAATGGGAATGCAGAAGCGTGATTGAGATTCCTAGCTGAAATTTTCATCATTCTGAACATTCAGACCAGCTCTTTCTGCAATAACATATTTGGGTTTACCAGCATATTATTTACGGGCCTCATACGTTGAGCTTATGCCTACTAACACAGCTTGACTCCAAGCAGAAAGAATGCAGTCATTAAAGAAAAATATAGCATAAGCATGTGCTGTGGAATTAAATGCTAAGCAGGGAGGGAAGCAAAATCCTGTTTCAAGTGCCTTGCTGAAGAGGTTTCTTTCATCAGTAAATGCAGCAGAAAGGGTGCTTGCCAGGACCCTTATCTCATTTACCTGGAAGTAACTGACATTGATTTCAGTGTCAGGAATCCTGTTTACAGATTATATAGCTTCATGTGGCCTGATCCTTAGAGTTTGAAGATTATGAGGCTGTGGAATGGGCCTGTCTGTCTTCTGCTTTAGGCTGTGGACCAGATTAAAAAAACAGATTCTACAGTGTCCTGCTCAAAATTCAATAAACACGAGAAGAATTAGGTAGTGACTTAGTTCAAGAACAAGGAATGTTAATAACTTCTCTACGTGACTGTTGCGCTCATCTGATGAAGTCCTCCTGATAGTTATGGATGTAAGCTGGCATTGTTTAACTGTATACCACTTATGCCTAAATCAAAATATTGTTTTAAAAGATATATCCCACTTGTATTGAATCTTCTCCTTAAGAATCAATTTCCTCTCCTTTTTTGTTTTTGTTCTGCCTAGAGTCCTTCAGTACAATTATTTTTTATGATCATCTTTCAATTTCAGTTTTCATATTTTTGTTCTAGTGTTCTAATCAATATAGAATCTATATCTCTTATCTTAACAACCACATTCTCTTCAAATTGCTTAAATTGGTCATTTAAAGATTAAAATTGTCATTAACCATTCCTTAATATCACTAGTGATTCGTGTAGATACTTCCAGATCAACCAACCCTTTTCTCCAAAGGCTTCTACTGGAGATTCTGTAAGATAAAGCCTGTTCTTTTGAGATATATAAACTCCAAGCTGAAAAATACTATCCTTATAGATAGGTTAAAGGTAAAGGGACCCCTGACCATTAGGTCCAGTCGTGGCAGACTCTGGGGTTGCAGTGCTCATCTCGCTTTATTGGCCGAGGTTAGAGACCTATATATTAAACACTGAGCTGCATTTATTTATCACATTGACCTGGTAAGAATGAAATTCATTATCATTTCCACAGAGTATAATAAACTTTAATATGAAGAAAGATTGGCATAGATATAATTTTGAATTCATTGTTAGCCTCTGGGGGAAAAAAAATACTAAGAGGCAAATATAATCACCCCAAGTCTAGTTCTTGTTTAGCTTAACAAAAAAACTTATATGAGTGAATGAATGAATACGTAATTATGGGAGAAAAGCAGGGGACCTGCATACAATCTAGTCTAGAAGCAGAAAGCAATGGATAGTCAATAGCTTTTTTATATAAATAAACTTCCTTCATGGCATGGCAGGGGATCCAGTTTGACCCGTGAGGCCATTTTCATCAAGCCACACCCACCTGCTCATCAGCTGTCACCACTGGGCTAGAAACACCCTCCCATTACTCCTGCACTTCATTAATACATTCAGGTTGACCAATTTATCAGCACCGTGGTCCTGCAGCCTCTCCACTACTCTGTACCCCTTTCCCACAGGGGTTCTTAAGTCCTCTGTCGTGATAGCACAAAAAGACAGCAATGTGTTTTACTGAGGCTGAAAACATTTCAGGTTGAAGATTCTTGCTTGGGGCAACTGAAACTTATTACCTGAAAGCAAATGCTTTATACAGCCGTATTACTGACTTGCTGAAATAAGGCAACCCAGAGGGAACCTCCTAGCTCTGGTTTGACAAGCTGAAAGACATTCCTGCTAGCAGGTTCTGGCAGTAATCTGAAGGGAAGCTAGGGGCTTTCTGCTTGCTACTTTCAGCCTGAGATCCAGACTGACCAACAGAAGGGCGCACAGGAATCTGGCCACAGAAGACCTTTGTGTCGTCCACATAGGCACATTCATGTCTGGCTATGGATGCTGCCTATCCATATTACGTTCCTTTCATTGGAAAGCATAGTCAGACACACATCTGAGAGCAGGAAAGGCAGTGTGGATTGAACACCCCACCCACCAGACATGGTCATGGTTCTGCACTTATAAGCTTCTGCTCTGCAGGAGTTCTCATTGTCTCTCATCCCATTCATACAATGGAGAGAAACAGATGATGCTTTAGCAAAGGAAGGGCAATGATAGGATGCTCGCCCTGTAACAGAACGTAAGAATTGCCTGTTGGATCAGCCTAGTGGTCCATCTAGCCCAGCATCAAGAAGACTTCAGGTATTTCATTGGTACTAGTTACAGGTAGGTAGCCATGTTGGTCTGCCATAGTAAAAAATAAATTAAAAAAATCCTTCCAGTAGCACCTTAGAGACCAACTAAGTTTGTTATTGCATGCACACAAAAGCTTAGACGAATAACAAACTTAGTTGGTCTCTAAGGTGCTACTGGAATGAATTTTTTTATTTTGTTTCATTGGTACTATTATAAATGGGCAAAACTTCACCACTTTGTTTCCAGGGAGGCAATATAGAGGAGGATAGCGGGGAAGAAAAATTATATAATAGGGGCCAGGACTCAAAACTCAGGTGAGTGACGAAGCAGAACCACCAGCTTCAGCAAGTTGGCAACAAGGCAAATGACTCACAGCTGGAGGTTTTTTTGCACAAAGCCTTGATCACTGGTAATTCTGCCCATGAAAGGTACAGCAGGAGCCAATTAATCAGACAAGCCAATTATTAGGTGGCTGGGAGTCACCTGAAACAAGAGGCAGCAGATTCTGATAGAGATTCTACAGGAACTTTTAAAAGGGATTTTTAGCTGCTCCTTTTCTTTTAGCCTAATTTGTGGTAAGGTCATTGGGGGAAATGATGAGGGATGCTGCACACCAGGGGTCAGAGTTGATGGTGGCATAGAAATTCTTTAGTTTCCTTTTCCTTCGCCAGTGATAATAACTTTTCAAAGACTAAATAAATTCTTATTCAGGTTCCATGTGGTACTAAGGAAGACTGCCACCTGAAGTTTGAAAAAAGGATCACCCCTGACCAGAGGCATATTTAAGGTAAGCCAGGTCTTTTAACTGGAATTGAAACAAAATTTAATGCATATATGCATACTTTTTAATGCTTTATTATGCTGAAGGGGCAAAGACAGATTTAATGTATGATTTAACTGCGCCCTTTTACCTGGGGCAGAGCTGATTTTCTGGACCCTGGAAAACTTCTTGTTAGTATACCTTGCATTTTTCGGGATTCTCCATGATTTCTGGAAGTTAAATTTGTGAGTGGCAAATAGATACTGTGCAGAACTGGGCACAGTTCAGAGTTTGCGGGCTCTACATTGTGCTTTTTAAAAATGGAACCCTGGCATCTAGGTGCAACCAGTTTGGTGCCCAGTTCAAGGTGCTCAGCTCACATTTGTGTTTAAACACTAAACCATGAAATGATTTAGGAAGCAATCCTATGGCAAGATCCACTGATTTGAGTAGCTTAGGGTGCAGCAGGTGTCCAGCTCAGCTGGCATTAAGTTCCCAGCTCTGGCCCAGCTGAAGATTGCCATTGTACCCAGCTCAGTTCAGCCAAAGCTGGCTAATCTGAGGCCCCTGTAAATCCAAAAAAGGGGTGTGTGCACCGGAGGCCAGAACAGAGAGGGAATACTCAGTCTGGATCCTAAGCCTGTTCAGTTCAGTCACATGACCTGGCAACTGGGCATAGAACACTTACTTTAAATGCTTGTTTTCCCTTTGCCAGGCTTAGGCAGAGCTGAATGGGAGTTTGGATCTGGTGTAGCTTCATGCTGGTTTAATTTACATTGGTTTGCTTTACAGCAGCTTCTTGTGCGCAGGATTGCTCCCTCAGCCCCAAATAAGACCACCTTCTTTCCTAAAGACACTCTTGGCTTTTAGGAGTATCTGTGGGAACCCTCTTGGTAGTTCCCAGATAAAAGCACAGAGGATTGCAACCTTACTACACAGCCCTAACCGTGTCTACTCAAAAGTAAGTTACACTGAGTGCAATTGGAGTTTCTCCCAGGAAACCAGGCACAGGACTGCAGGACTCAGAGTAGACCTATTGAAATTAATGGACCGAATTAGTCATGTTACTCTGAGTAGAAAGTAGTTGAATACCACCCTTGAGTTGCAATGTTAACCCCACTTACCTGGAAGTAAGCCCATTCAGTTAAATGAGGCATATGAAGAGACGTGGTTAGGATTGCAGCCTGTCTTTGTTGCAGTTGTGGAGAAAGACTTCAGAAGATTAAAGCAAACGTTAGACATAAACGATAAAGCCTCTTCTACACCCCCTACTGAGTGTTTTTGAAAGTAATTAAAGAGAGGCTGCTGTTTACTTGCTTTATTCTTACTCAACTTGGTTTGTACCTTCAGCAGCTTGATTTGCCATTGTGCCTATTTTGCAGCCATTCGTTTGACATTTGTATACAGCTGGAACGGTGCCTCTGTGAAATAGGTGTGCAGAGTTCTGTACAAGATGCACGTCTTGTGTAACATCCAATTACAGTGCAAGTTCCCATACAAGATGGGGAGTGAGAAAGGGGAAATGCCAGAGGTGGCTTTTATGCAGCTTGTTGTACAACTAGAGTCCATTAGCTAATGTGGAGGAGGAGGAAATCTGCTACATGTCAGTCACTGGCCAGGGTATAGTATATAATCCCCAAGCAATCTAATTTGTGGCATTTCCTACAAGCCTGCAGACAATAAAAGAAGAGGACCGAAATGTCCTCCATGTGGGCTTCCTTCCATCAGTTTAATGCATTAAATTAACAATAATAATAATAATGGTTATAATTGTGATGTTCAGCACCTTGGCAGACAGGAAGCGAACAAGTCTATCACTGATAGCCAGTCAGTTTTTGCAGCCTGGCTGTTTTGCTTTTGAAACAATGCAAGGGACATACAAGCCGAGACCTCTCAACCTTGGCCTAGGGAAGTAGATATATGCTTCACAAACAAATACAAAGAAGTGATTCTCATCCCAGACCTGGGAACAGGGAGACTGTGGAACCCAGAAGACATGGGAGATCTGTACCTGGGTCTCTGGCTTTTTGTTCATTTTAAAATTGGCACAGGGAGCTCTTAATCTGAGGACAGAGCAGGCATGCAGGATAGTAAGAAGCAGTCTGAGAGTAACTGGTTGCTCATACCAAATAAGCTTGGCTCAAATCTGAGATATGATAGGACCATGTGGAATCTATTGAGTCCTCATGCCACCTAACTGCTGAACTGGTAGCTGCCTGCAGTATAATACCATCTTTAGTCCAACAGCACTGTGCAACAGAAAGTGGAACTGGCAACTCCCTCTTGTTGGTATGAGAAAAGATAACATGGTAGATTCTTTTATTCTTGAGCTCTATGGTAGAGAGCTTCCACTCTACCCTTTCCCTTTTTGCCGTGGGTGTTTGTGACGGGGGGGAGGAGGGGTTGGTTGTTTTGTGTCCCCCCCCCCACCATTGTGTTATGGAAGGACAAACATTAACAAAAATCTCTGAAAGGTTTCAGACCATATGTCTGGCATTCACCACAGCCAAGTCAGATCCTGTATAAAAGCTGTGAAATTCAGCCTTGGGGTTCTTCAGTGGACAAATAAAATCTGTGTGTCTTTCTGATGCTTTACTCTGTCATTGCTAAATGCACAAATAAAGCAATCTGTTAAGACATTATTTCTGAAACGTATTACCCCATTCAATACATTGAATTGCCATAGTCTCTTTTTGCTTCTCTTCAGCACCATGCCATGGTGTGTGAGGTTCAGTCATACGTTGGCAGCCTGTAGTTACACATTATAGACTTTGCCCCTTTCTGGGGAACCTATGCTTCTAGCAGGTGTTTCTGTGGATTCTCACCCAATTCGGTAGGCAGACACTGGTGGAATGGGAGGCTGAGGAACCTTGCTGCTCTTCCGAGAGCTCTTGGGCCAAAGAGCAAGTTAACTGATGAAAAGAAACCCTTGGGCATATTTAGATTCTTGTGGCATCTTTAAGAGTGACAGAAGCATAATATGGCACAAGCTTTCTTGGATCGCACTCCACATCATCGGATGCATGAAGTACAATCCTAAACTGGCAGGCATATGTACACACATGGTTGGAGGAACAGAAAGAAGGGAGGTATGAGAAAAACAAAATGCCATAGTTGCAGTGAGAGTAAAAGAAGGTTGTGTTGGTGGTAACACACACAACCTGGCATGCATAAGCTCAGCAAGATGTCCTTTATTAAAAAAAAAGTATAAATCATACTTTTTTGCTTATATGCTGCTCTGCTCTGCCCCACTTTGTCTTGCAAATTGTTCTGCAGATTTGAAGCTTCTCTCACCCTACCTGCGGGGTTAGCCTGTCAGCTGCATTTACTCCAATGCTCTGAAAGCACCACTTAGCACATTTCTATTAGTTTAGAACTGTAAAAGTGCTTCTATAAACATTTTAGAATGGCACATCACAAGAGCTGTAGTGCATTCACCGGCTGAGCTGAGCTGACCCTTTCAAAACCTACCCCGAAACCTGCTTCCAGAATGTCTCTATTTTTGGGTGGGATTCAGTCACATACTGTCAAATTCAGGTTGAGCAATTAGAGCTCATTGGAAGATCTTGTGCAACAAACCGACTTCCCCAAAAGATCAGACTTTTTACAGTGAGAAAAGTTACAAGAAAATGCACTGGGAAAGTGTGAGATAACTGCAGGGTCATCCAGCCTTCCCACAAATAAATCAGATTAAAAGCTCTTTAAACAGTAGTATAATCTGCCTGCAAACAAACTGGGATGAATGCTCAATAAACAGGGCATCGAGAAGTGCCCTAGCAAGGAGATTGTTGATCAGCACAGAGCAACCAGCTGTTTTCAGGTCACCATGCTGTGGTCGTAATAGATTTAGCCTTTTAGCAGGCAGAAAAGGACTGAGAGGAAAGGAAGACAGGCTGGCTGGCTATATTGCAGTAGTCCGCAGCTGGGAATCAGTGGACCAAATCAGCCCCTATGTCTTTCTAAGCTAGTGGCTATTGTGCTTTCAGATCCCAGTCAGCCAGGAAACATAGGTTGCTTCCTGAAGTTTCTCTTTCTCTTTTTGGACATGCAGATTAGCAAGATAAGACCTTTTGGGTCTCGTGCAGCTAGGAACGTATCAGCAAAAACAAGTGAGTGGTGGAGAAGAATGATGTGGCCCCTGCCTGACACCCAGTGTGATGCAGAGCTCAGGATGCAGTAAGTTCAAATCTCGCTAGGATGCAATTGTCACCAAATAGCTCTGGACTGGCTACTATCTCTAACCTAGCTTACCTTACGGGGCTGCTGTGAGAATAATGGGAGAGGTTGCCAGTGACCTTTTGGAGTGACCACACAAATGGAATGGTAATAACAATACACATAAATGCCGCTGTGGACTAGGGCACATGGTGTGGTGTTGTGTTTCAAAGGTGTGGAGTTAACAGTCTGGATTTATGGTATTAACTTCTCAGTGCCTCTGAAGCTGGAAAGGGCCTTGGCCCTCCTGGCCCTCTGAGAGCAGCTGCTTTTCAGGGCTCTGCTTGCTCTGCCTGCGGTGATGGAGTTAGGCTCTCCCCCTTGTCCTTGGAGAGGCTTGTGTTTTGCACCGGGGGAGTAATTGATATTATTGCCAATCCTGACGCACTGCAAAGCGAAAACAACACCCTGGCAATGCTTGCTTGCCTGCCTTAAATGCTGTTATCTAACAACAATGCTTCCAAATCCCACAGCCGGCCTCTTCTTTTAACACGTGCAGCGCTATCTGACTGTCTCTGTGTCGGTTTGCAGCAGTCACACTCCCAGGCACATGCGGAGGAGCTGCTGCTGTGTGCTGCGGAGGTTTCGGCTCTGCTTATGTATTGCTCTGAATGTAGCACGCCATTAAAAAAGGAAGGGGGAGAGAGCGGCAGATGCAGTCGGGATGCTCAGCTGTGCAGGGCTTTGCGAAGAAGCCCAGGCTGCCTTTTCCAGGTGCCTTAAAGCCCTTTGAGATAATCACGGGCTTTAACACTTCACATGTCTGCTGCTTCCTAGAAGGATGTATTGCCCTCAAATCTTCATCTGAACTCAGAACACTTTGCAGTGTCTACATACACACATGGGTCACCACAGGGAGCAGGGCCAGAGGGCCAGTCCTCCTGCCCTGGATGAACCATAATCCCCACATCCCCAATTTTCATTATCAAAAAAAGACTAAGTTTGTGGTATTTGTAGAGCCTGAGATATGAAGCAAAATGTACAGGCACTATTCTATTTTATTTTTTTTTGGGTGCGAAACTAGCCTTCTCTCTCCTTTCAGTGTTTGTACCCAACCTCCGAAAATTTCCTGTAGATATACATGCACACAGCTGCCAAAACGATTCACCTGTCTCATTGCTTGGACTACATATTGCTCTTCCTTAAATCCCTACCCTTCCATCCTCTCCCAATCCCAGCCAGTGACTTGTGCTCATGCAGCTCCTCCACTCTCACCAATCTTGAAAGCCTCGCTGCTAGCACAGGTTTAATTAGCCAGGCTGCTTAGGAGCACAGGAAGCTACCTTATACCAAGCCATACCAAGCATAGGAAGCTACCTTATACCAAGTCCATCTTGCCAGAGTTATCTACACTGACTGGTGATGGCTTTTCAGGGTTTCAGACAGGGAGCCTCTTCCAGCTCTGCATGGAGATGGCAGGGATTGCACCTGACTGAGACCTTCTGCATACAAAAGCTCTGTCACTGAGCTGCAGCTCTTCCCCGACTTACATCTGGCGGTCCTGCTCTTAGAGTGCATGCTTAGTTCAGAGATGGGTTAAAGAAAAGTGTGTGCTTAGTTCTTCTGTATCATTGTTATTAAATAGGGCAATGCTGCTTGTATCATACAACTTAAAAACCACTGTCCGTGGAACATTGTTTTAGAGTGTCATCTATGCCACCCTTGCCCGGGGTCACAGCCTCCAAATGTCTGAGGTTGCAATTGTATCAACTCCAGCCAACATAGTCTGACCTATGCTTTCACCCAGACTCATTTAGGATATAATTTTTCAGCTGCAGTGAAAGATTTTAGATGGTTTGCACTGCATGGGAAGCCTTTACCAGAACATCCATCTCCAACCTTCTCTCCATATGTTTTAGACTACAAATCCCATCACCTATTGGCCCTGCAGGCAGGAACTGATGGGGGATTGAGTCCAACCCATATGCAGGGCATCAGGCTGAAGAAGGCTGTGCTAGAACATATATTACATAGACACAATGACAGCTGTGGCAGCCTAACATGCCATCCACCTCATGCTGATTCTCTAGTGCAGCAGTTCTCAACCTGTGGGTTCCCAGATGTTGTTGGACTAAAACTCCCATCACCCCTGAGCTCTGGCCCTGCTAGCTAGGGGTGATGGGAGTTGTAGTTCAACAACATCTGGGGACTCACAGGTTGAGAAAGGCTGCTCTAGCGGTTTAGGCTGCCTTCTGAAAGTGCACGATTATGCATGTCGGAAAAATTAAAAACTTGGGGAGAATGTAGTGGCATCTTAATATTTAGCTGCAAAACAATTGTAAAAATGTTCCCGTGGTATGAATCAGCATTCAGCACTGTGCAGACTGGCAAACACATTCTGTTCTGCTTCCCAGGCAGTTACTTGACCTTAATTAACTCTAGCATTTGCTCTGAAAACAGGCTGTGGAACACTCACTTTGGCACAAAGAAATTACAAGCATGTCTGGCTGCGATTCCTGAAAGATGGCGCATGCTTGGGTTTCTGTCAACACCTGAGATCAGTCATCACTTGTAGGTATTCAGTGATTGCGAGCACGACTGAATGTTTATAGAATATTTCATAAACATCTATTATTGTTGTTGTTGTTATTATTATTATTATTATTATTATTACCCTCATTTTATTTCTAGACCACCCTGACAATTGCAAGACAGTACACAGAAATACATAAAGTAAGAATAAATACCACACACGCTTAAAATATCATAAAGTACATCATGCAGCAGACATAATCTCAACACACTCTGTATATAATGTATGCTATACAGTACTACATAAATTTCATCTTAAACCCTTCAGATGGCAACAGAAAGAGAACAGGGGATAAAGTGTACCTTCAATGGGAGAGCATTCCACAGTGGGGTTCTTATTTCAGAGAAAGCCCTGCTCTGTGTCAGTGCCCGGGTGAAATCTCCCTTCACCACCAGCAGCCCCCACCATGGATCTTAAAGGCCAGGTTGTAGCATATTGAGAGAGGCAGCTCATCAAGTATTTGGGTCCTGGACCATTCAAGGCTTTATACGCTGAAGCCCAAACCTAAAATTGAGCACAGTAAGCACATAAGCAACTATTTATGGAGACGATGATGAGCGAAAGACACTGTCCCTGGCAACCCTGAGATTGCTGGTTGAGAAAAGAACATGAGAAGAGCCTAATGGATCAGACCTGTGCTGGCCCCGGGGGTAACCCGAGAAACGTGGTCCAGGACCGGTCCAAAACCCAAAGGTACCATTAGGAGGCAGTCCGACAGGGCCAAGGCAGAACACGAGGCAGTAAACCAGGCAAGGACAGGTACAGGACTCAGGCAGGATCTAGCATACAGCAATGTTGCTCCCGCAACCTGGGGCAGGGTCCGACAGCCTTTTATCTTTGTGGGGGTAGTGGCCGGTCCTGATTCCCCGGTGACTCACCTCCCATTTTCACCCGAAGGCGAGCACTCCTCCTGCGAGTACTCGGGTCTCTCCTTCTCTCAGACCTTAGTCTCTGCAGCTTGGGAGACATCGGTGGGTTACTAGACCCAGAGGCCGCCTCAGCCTCCCCTGACCAAACCGGTAGTGGAGCAACTATAAGTGATGTCCCAGCTGACGCAACGAGGTAATCCCCGCATCTGGAGCCAGGGCAGGCTCAGGCCCCTGACTCGGCCCAGCTGGTGTTTGTTGCAGGGGAACCTGTCAGACTGGGGCTCCTTTGGATCAGGCCCCAGACATAGTTCAGATGATGCCTGAGGCAAAGGATCCAGTGCAGACGGAGACTCCTCTGGTTCCGAGTCCGAGCCTGAGTCCCAGGCCATCACAAGACCAATGGCATGTCTAGTCCAGCATCCCGTTCACACAGTCGCCAAGAAACATGCAAGCAGGATTCGAGCACAAGAGCGTGGCTTCCAGCAACTGGTATTCAGAAGCATTGATGCCTCCAAATGTGGACGCAGAGCATCTCCATAATGGTCCATAGCCATTGATGGCCCTCTCCTCCATGAATTTGTCTAACCCTCTTTTAAAGCCATCTAGGTTGGTGGCCACCCACCACCTCCTGTGGGACCAGGTTTTTCTGGTCACGATTCACTGCAAAGCTGCTCTGCACAAGCCCCAAATGGATGGCAGGCTGTGGCTTCACAATGTCAGGCCGTGGAAAGCTCTCTTTCAGAAGGTTTGTGCAGGCCCTTCTATCCCTGCTTTCAGATTTTATTTTTTTGAAACAGATGTGCTTTTCATGCAGGCTGATTCCCCAGAGCTTTGTTTTATAATGCTACTGTTTTAATAGGCATGTTTGCATTTTCCCGCCCTGAAAAAGGTCAATGCTTTGTGTGTGTTCCAAATGAACTTTCACGAGGCTAGGAAAGCTTGCTGAGAATCACCCACTCTGCCTTGCCTCTACCTCCACCAAAACCATAAGGACTTACCTTTGCAGGTAAAGGACAAAAAGAGAGGTGGTGTGTCACTGGAAGGGAGAGGCAGAGGCGGCAGTAAGCAGGATCTGGGCAGACACAGCCCTACTCACAGCAAGTCTTTCCCAGATGCTCACAACAAGCTTTGAATTAGTTAGTTGTTTTAAAGCCAACTTTTAAAAAATATTTCATTTATGCTTATGATGCCTTTGGAGGAGGGGCCCACGTGGAGCCCAAAAGCAGTATATAAATAATGTATCTAAATGGCTTGTCCCATTGGTATTATTATTTTTTTGAGGGTCTGAAGCATGGCTAGATTTGGCCCCACACCCCTCCTTGCAACAAATGATAAATGCAAGTAAGATATCTAAGAAAGGAGGCAGGAACACCTGGGGGAGGATCAAAATGAATTTTTCCACTAATTGCTTTCTTGCATCAGTTGGCTCAGCCCTTCACTTTTCTAATATGGTCAAGTGGGCAGCTGTACTGCATGACACGGGCTGTCACTGATAAGGCTAGCGGCAATCCCTGTCATTGCAGAGGCTTGAAAACAGTGGTTTCTGGGAACTGCTACAGGCTGTATCTGGTTCACATGTTAACATTTATTAGTTATGAGCTCCCACCCCAAAATGGTAAAGAAGTGCCTGCATGTCAGACAAAATGGCGGGATATAAGTGAAATAAGTAAATGTGTGATCTGGCCACAATATGGTTTGGTATCCTGGCTCCAGGGAATGGCCAGAATCCACATTCTGTGACCCATGATGAACTAACCACGATGGCTATGTTATACCTCTGCTGTTGGGGCTGTACACCTCTGAGTGCCAATTGGTGTGAATCACAAGTGTGGGGAGCACTGTTGGACATGGTTCCTGCCTGCCAACTTCCCTTAGAGATCTGGTTGGCTACTGTGAAAACAGGATACTGGACTTAGATGGGCCTGTGGCCTGATCCAGCAGGGCTCTCCTTATGTTATTATGACACTGCTCTATAGCTTAGATAAAAGGTAAAGGGACCCCTGACCATTAGGTCCAGTCATGACCGACTCGGGTTGCGGCGCTCATCTCGCTTTATTGACCGAGGGAGCCGGCGTACAACTTCCGGGTCATGTGGCCAGCATGACTAAGCTGCTTCTGGCGAACCAGAGCAGCGCATGGAAACGCTGTTTACCTTCCTGCTGGAGCGGTACCTATTTATCTACTTGCACTTGGACGTGCTTTCGAACTGCAGGGACTGAGCAACGGGAGCTCACCCCGTTATGGGGATTCGAACCGCCAACCTTCTGATCGGCAAGTCCTAGGCTCTGTGGTTTAACCCACAGCACTACCCGTGTCCCATAGCTTAGGTAGGTGGTGAATTTAAGGAATATGACTGTTCTTATACAGAGGCCTGGAGGGTATTTTAAGATATTTGTTCCTGCTATTTTAAAAAAGGAAGCACTGTAATGAGTGGATACTGGCTTTCTTTAAAAAAAAAAAATAACCCAAAGGGTAGGCAATAGTGGTTAGAGTGGTTGGCAAGCAGCAACAACCAGGACTTATTGCAAGCATTTTAATTTATTAAACGGAACATTGGCTGTTGACTTAAACAGGAGCAAGATTGTGCTCATCAATTGGAGGTTAGCAGAGGTTGGCTATTCAGCTAATAGAGGAATCTTCTCAGCACGCCAGGAAAGTCCTTCCAGGACTGACATTGCAGCACAAATACTGGAAAATGCAAAGTGTCCAGCAACCTTCGATGTTCCAGACAGTGCTTTGCTGGAAACAATATTTCAGTGCAAGCCAGCCAAGTAGCTATACTAATGACAGGTAATGGTTGGGATGAGGGCCTGAGCAGAGCATTTAGCTATGCATTTCAATACTAGCAACCAATCTGATTGCTGGCATTACTTCGATTTTTTTTGTTAATTAAAAAATAACTAACATTTCAGACGGCTTGGGTATTGACTAGAGAATTTAGATTGGATATAGTCTTCTTCATTATTTACATTATTTATATTATATACTGTGGCGCCATCCATTCTGACTCATATTCTTCCAGTTCCTTAGCCCATCCACCATCCAGAGCCAAGGGGGAAGGCCATAGCTCAGTGGTGGAGCACCTGTCTTGAATGAAGAAGGGTGCAAGTTCAATACCCAATATCTCCAGGTAGGGCTGAGAGAGACTCCTGTTGAAAACCCTGGAGAGTCACTGTCAGTGTAGACAAAACTAAGTTAAATGAGCCAATGGTCTGACTTGGTATGAGGCAGTTTCCTATCTTCCTTTGTGCACAGTGTGAGATTCAAAATGGTTGTGGAGCCAGTTACATACATCTCCTGTAAGTCATCTTTCTTATTCTTTGGCAATCAGTTGTAGCCGAGTAAGATTGTCTTCCATGAACACGGTCTTAACAGT
The DNA here is from genome assembly GCF_965113315.1 of Podarcis vaucheri. Lineage (NCBI taxonomy): Eukaryota > Metazoa > Chordata > Lepidosauria > Squamata > Lacertidae > Podarcis > Podarcis vaucheri. The sequence goes on from NC_138766.1 coordinate 72,538,924, forward strand.
AGGTGACTGTGGAGGCCAATTCTGGATCCACACATCCTTCCACAGTAGGGGCATAGGTTTCCGGGTGAGAGTTGATCACAATAAGGATTTGCCAAACGTGTCTTCCTCTTAGCACATTTCTCCCTATTGTCCTGAGTTTGAGCATCTTCAAAGTCCATGACGCCTTTGGTAAAGCCTGTTCTCCAACTGGAGAACTTGCAGGCCAGTGTTTGCCATTCAATTGTCGGTGTTTATACTACATTTTTTAAGAGTTGCCTTGAGAGAGTCTTTAAACCTCTTTTGTTGACCACTAGCGTTACACTTTCCATATTTAATTTGGCCGGACCAAAGTAGCTACTTTGGAAGATGATAATCAGGCATCTGAACAACATGACCAGTCCAAGTTGAGATGATAGTATATAACAGTACAAACCTACCTATAAGTTACAACTGTTCATGAATCCTAACTGTCTAATGTGAGAGACTGAAATGCTTAGGCAGTGGAACTTTGCTAGCTGTTTTCTCTGCCGCAATCTGCTGTTGAAGAGGCTAGCAATGTATTTCAACAGAATCCTGACCTATCTCTTTGGCAGTGGAAGCTGCTGTAACAAACAAATGAAACTTTGTTTTTCTCTCCTCCTCCTCCATTTGTTCATACCCATTGGATCCTGGCCCCCACCTGCAATTTGTCCATAAGTGCAGCCTTTAAAGTCTGCTTTTTTGAGAGTGGTGGAGGAGGGAGTAATAGCTGTTATTATGAAAGATCATCTGTATCCCATGTGAGCATTAACAATACCACAGTCCCTTAAATGCACTTCCTTTTTTATGATACATCACATTTGCAGAGCTAGGAAAGCAGAACTCTTGGTGTGATTGTTCCAAATCACTAGCAATAACCTTCTGGAAACAGGAAGTTGTCTTTAGCCTTGGTTTTCTGCTTGGTTACTCACTTGGGCATTTCCAGACACTGCTTGAGCTCCACAATGTGTAGAGTTTGGAAATATTCATGGAAACAGTTTGTGAACTGGTACAGGATGAGTCCAGGATGAGTTGTGGAGTTCATTCCTGTCAGGGCCGGCCCTACCATCAGGAAGTGTAAGGCAGGAGCCTCAGGCAGCATGTGCTGAACAACCTGCCCCGAACCTAACCTGCTGCTCTGGTTGGCCACAATGAGAGCAGGATGCTGGACTACATGCCGGTATGCTTGTGCCTAGAATGCAAAGGAGGTGCCATCTTTTATTTGCCTCAAGCAGCAAAATGTCATGGTCCAGCCCTGATTGCTGTAATAGTAGCACATGGCTGCCTCAGTTGAGGGTCTTATCCTTCATGGCAATGCAGTTGTAGACCAACAAGTCCCTCTCATTTCTAGAAGCTTTTTGTTAGAAAGGTTGGCTCTACAATATCCCAACCACCGCCAGAAATATATACATATAAAATACAGGACCAATTCCGCATTCAGTACTAGACCACTTCTGTCGCTGCTGCTGCCACCATTAATGCCATATGTGAAGCAACAGTCATTAGTTGCTTCAGACTTCTTGTGAAGACGCCCTTTTGTCCTGGGCTTTCCCTGACCCTGTATTTGGGGTTTCTGAGCAGAACTGATAGGGTTGAATTGGATTCCCATCTTCACTTATTCAATTTATTTCTCAGGTTTTACTCTGTCGAAACTCTATTAAGTGCATTCATCAAAACCACCCATTCTGTTTTCTTCTTTCCATCAGAGATTACATAAGCATTGATGGAAATGCTGGTCGATACATATGAAAGCTAGGACATTGGTGGGCAGGTGCTGAGCGCTATTTATGAAAAGTCTCATAAGGAGATTTATATCTCAGCTACTTAACTAATAGAAGACTCATTCAAACTTGGATTAGTGAAGAAAAAACCTTCCCCGAGCTTTCAGTCAAATTGATTATCTTTCTTTGAGTGTGCAATAACCCATACTCTAAATATTTTAATCTTAATTTCCTATACTGGAGTTGGTTTGTAACAAGATCTGTTCCAAAATACGACTTTTGTGAACTCATGTCTTCTTTCTTCTTTGGCAATCACTCGTAGCCCAGTAAGATTGTCTTCCATAACAGTGAGTCTGTAAGTGACTGTGGGGGCCAGTTCTCGGTCCACACGTCCTAACTCATGTACTCTTTATTCAATTTACAGAAGTTAGAAGTACTCCTTGCATATTTTAAAAATTTTTTTCTAAGGCCACCACACAAATGCACACCCTAGTGTGCACAGTCTCTCTGGGCGTAATTGTGCTCAATGTATTGTGCTGTGGTCAGTGTTGACAATAATGAGCTAAGTGATCTGACCCTGGTATAAAACAGCTTCCTGTGTTTTATACTGGGATGTCCTGGGATGTCTATTTGTATGCACATCCCACTTACCCTAGGTCCAATTCCACAGGGAGAGGGGACTTGGAGAAAGCATATTTTAGGGTCAGATCAGATGATGATAATCCTTTCCTTGCTTAGGATCTGACTGCTGCCTAGTAGCAATCTCACTTGCCCAGTGACACCATGAAGTGAGCAGCAATGAGAAGCTGAATGGCAAATGATCCCTGGGAGACAGTGATGCTTGGCAGTGACGCCACTCCTGCCAACACAATTCCCTTACTTTTACACCATCCCTAAACTGCAAAGATGCAATCCACCTTGCAGCTTAAAGGATCACAGTGGAATTAGGTTTCCTTTTAGCCTAAATGCCAGCTCTTTGCTGCCAGAATTTGTTGGTAGCAAAGAGGGGAGAAGCAGTCTGCATTTACGGCACTTCTCCCCCTTAGTTTTGAGGAGGCTATTTTCTTTATTAATTATTTTTTCCCCATACCTAATGCCATACTTGCAGTATGTAGAAAACCTGGTCTGGCCTTTCCACTGTTTCCCAGTGCTGTGCATTCAGATTTTGAAAATGGGACTAATGATAGACAACACACAAGCAACTTGGAACCAGGTTGCCTAAGTGACTGCCTTGCCCTTTATATCCCAGCCCAGCAACTTCTCTCCTCAAATGGAGCACTGCTGAGAGTACCATATGCTCCAGGGGGTGTGCTTAGCTTATAAAACTGGGCTTTTAGTGCTGTAGCTCCAGCCCACTGGAATAAGCGGCTAGCATCATGATCTTTAAGTGCCTACTGAAGACGCTTGTTTAAGGGGGCTTTTCCTGAGGTATGACCCAGTCATTTTGTACATCTGCAGGGGGAAAAAAAGGTTTTATTGCTTTTATACTTTTACTGGGTTTTATCCAGTGCTGCTGTTTCACGCACACAACAGACCTCCGTTCATGCAATGATACTTTCCCCACGTCTCCCCACAGCCTCTTCTGCACCCTCAAAATCTGCTCTAGAGGATTGGGAGCTCCCTTTGGAACAGATTTTTGGGGGGCAGAGGAGATAGCTTTGCATAGCACTGGATGTGACCCTTTATTTTTTTTAGAACGTGGAGATTTTGTGTTTTATTTCATATTTACCCTGTATACATTTTGATGGCTTCAGGATGTGAAGTGGTCTATATATTTGTAAAATAAAGAAGTACTTTAGTGAGAATAAATATAGCAAAGAAGGATGGTTCAGTCCTGGCACCAGGAAATAAATGGGAGGATCTTGTTCATTTTGCATTTATATCCCATCAAAGTGGAATGCATAGTTCTCTGCTTCCCACCTTTATCCTCACAACAGCCCTGTGAGGTGGGTTAGATTCAAAGACAGTGAATGAGCTAAGGTCCCCCAGTGAGCTTCACAGCTGAGTGGCGATTTGAGCCCCTAGTCCAACATTCTAATCACTATACCACACTGGCTCTTAAATAATAAGAATTATTGGTTCCTTAACAATTTTCAGTTGACATAAAATTTTAACCTAAAGCAATGGTTTTTACAATCCACTTTGCATCTGTTTCTCCTGAATCCTTTAAAAAGCATTTGGGGTTGTTCCAGAATTTCTAGTTGTCACCTTTAATTCTGCATGGAAAAGAGGGCATCTTCTTTTTATTTGCTCATGTTAGCGCACAACTTTATTGTGTTCTATTCCCACTCTAGCTCAGGAAATGAGATACACCATCACTGCATTAGTTTAGCCACTAGTGGCAAGGGGAATAATTTGCATTAACCCAGATACTGCTGTGAAACTGGCTTCTAGGGAACTGTATTTCTTGGCAATTTATAATCCATCAGATGTACTCTGGGGACTCGGATAATTGCATAGAAATGCTCTGTCTAACGTGTAGATTTTACATATTGCATGCAAGCCACCGATACAGAATGCGGACAGGGTTATGAATCACTGACCACTCAGAATTTTAATGCCTTTTACATTGATCCTGCTTCCAATGAAATCAATGGGGAAGCTATTTTAAGGCACCTTGAGAACTTAATGAACTGAGAATTGCTGTCTTTGGGTGGTTGCCAGATCTGGGCAGGCTAGTGGTAGGGCTGGTCCAAGATATCCTGCCATCCCCAAGTTGCTGCACCCCCAGAATTGGGGAGGAGTGCTTAAGCATCCCTTACACCAGCCTTTGCCAACTTGGTGCCCTCCAGATGTTGCGGGCTATGACTCCCACCAGCTCTAGCCAAGTGAGTTGTGCTGGCAGGAACTGGTGGGAGTTATAGTCAAAAAGATCAGCAGGGCACCAGATTAGCAATAGCTGCCTTACAGTGTTGCAGAGGGTTATGACCATAAGGCGAGAGACAGAAGCCTTCACATCTCTTGACCTCCAGCAATGAGAAAGCATTAACCTACGCAATCCCTTTCCACTCTCATTTTTTGCATGCTGGCTGGGAGAAAGAGGAAATCCCCATTTCCTTCAGTCCAGGTGTGAAGGAATGTTAACGGCCGCACCTTTTAATGTCCTGATTCTGTTGTTGTTGCAAAATGGTTTAGAGCTTGTTCTGAGCAAAGCAAAGCAAGGAATGGGCTGCGGTGCTCATTGATGCAAAACTCTTTGTTATACCTCAGTGCATTTTGGATAAAACACAGTCCTTCAGGTTCAGAAAAGGACAACCAAAATAACCAATGGGATGGAGCAATTCCACTCTGATTTTGTTTGTTTAGAGAAAAGACAAATACGAGAAGAGGTAGACAAAATTATGCACTAGAACTTGAGGGGATCCAGTGAAGCTGAGCATTGGAAGATTCAGTACAGCCAAAAGGATGCCCTTTTTTCACACATCACATAGTTAAAATCACTCCCAGAGAATTAGACAAATTCACAAAGGATAAGGTTATCAATGACCAGTAGCAACAATGTATGGAGTTACTCTTCCCCTGAAAACTCAGGTTCACGGCTTGGGTGCACTCCTGGATCCACCCCATGAGCCTAAACGCCCAAGTTTTGGAGATGACTGTATGTGTGTTTGCCTATTTAAAACTAGTGTATTAGCTGTGCCTATTCCTAGGCATGTCTGATCGGGATGCAGCAATATATGCATTAGTTACGTTCTGTTTGGATTGCTGTAATGTGCCATTGGGAAGTGTCTGGGAATTTCAGTGGGTCCAAGATGCTGAGGCTAGGTTGCTGACCAGAGCCATTTACAGGTAGAACAGAAACTCCTTGTTAACAACAGCCCCACTGGCTACCAGTCCATTTCCAGGCACAATTCAAAGTGCTGGTTATGGCCTACAAAGTCCTATACAGCTTGGGTCCAGGCTCTCTGAAGGACTGTATCTCCCTGTTGAGCCTGCTTAGGCTTTAAGAACATCTGGGGTCATCTTTCTCTTAGTCCCACCACTGTTTCAGGCACGTTGGGCTTTTACACCATTCCTAAACTGCAAATAGGCAATCCACCTTGCAGCTTAAAGGATCACAGTGGAATTAGGTTTCCTTTTAGCCTAAATGCCAGCTCTTTGCTGCCAGAATTTGTGGGTAGCAAAGAGGGGGGAGGCAGTCTGCATTTACAGCACTTCTCCCCCTTAGTTTTGAGGAGGCTATTTTCTTTATAAAAAAAAAAATTCCATACCTAATGCCACACTTACAGTATGTAGAAAACCTGGTCTGGCCTTTCCACTGGAGTATTTTCAGCAGCTACTCCCAGTTCATGTAACTCCCTTCCATGTTTCCTTTTGCCAATAGGCAAATATTTTAAAAACAAAACAAAACCTGGTCTTTTTGGCCACTAACTCTGGCTATTGTGACAGGGTCTTCTAGGGGCAGGTGTTGCACATTTGCTTTTCTTTAATGTGTTTTTAAATGGTTTTAGGTGTTCAAATTCAGTGCTCTGTATAATAGGGCAAATTGTTTTTTTAAAAAAGAATATTTGAGCTGATCGATTTGCTCTTAGTTGTATTTGTTTACGTTGTAAGCTGCTTTGGGTCCTGTGCTGGGAGAAAGGCAGGATGGGGGCAGGGGGAGTAGCAATTTAAGAGCTTACTGTTCATGGCTCTTTTCTTCATTTTGGTAATGTATATCAGTGCTTGATTTTTTGGAGCCGGGAGACGTAGTAGGACCTTAATGAAACCCACAGTTCCCACCCCTTATTTCCCCATAGCCATATAATTGTAGGCATAACATAGCCTCCCCCAAATAGCCTTCATAGAAAAGTAGCTAAGGGGGACACGACCACCTTTGCACACACTGTAATTTGAGCGTTGAGGTGAATACATACAATATAGAAAGGTAGAATCAAATCATTTTTCTAGTTCTTTTCCCCCCTACAACTCGATTTTTCTTGCCTTCGTTTCAGTTTAAAAGTTAAACATTAAGCAATATAACGCACACTCACTGCCACCGCCACCCCATCCAACGCTGTCTCCTCCCCCTCTCCTCTTCAAACTGCATTTCCAAATGCAGAGCACTGATATCTCCAAAGCAGATCCTCTGGCTTTCTTTCCTCCCTGAAATCAGAATGCTGAAAAAGGCAGTCACCAATTAGCTGACTTTGCTCAGACAGACTCATGCGGATAAGAACAATAAATGTAATTGGTTTCAAGAGAATGTGCTGCAGCCTGCAATAGTCTTTGGCAGCGTTAACTGTTGTTCGTTCCTCCTGATGCACCATGGACCACCCGGCGAAACCTTCCCTGAGACAGAACGAACACCAGTGAAAGGAACCAATGCTGCGTGTTAAGACAGTAGCAGCTAAAATGTCTCCTTGCCTCAGTTGTGCATTAATTGAAAATCCTACATAAAGCAAAGCCAGGTTGCTCGGGGGGCATGAGAGAGAGCGCTCTCTGCAACCTGCATCAATGAATATTTGGCAGAACACTTGGTTTTTGCGTTGGAGACAAAACTGTAATTATGCTGTGCATGGCATTAAAAAGAATCAAATGTAAAGAAAAGAGGTCAAAAATGCAGTGGGTACTGCGGGCTTTCCTTGATGTGCACACAGAGCTGCACTGCACCAGCAGGCAGAGGTGAAGTTTGGGGCGGCGGCGGAGAATGGTATTTATGGGGGTTGTTAATCAAGGCAGTGAGCTGGCAGCTCCAATCCCTTTGTAGCGGTCACTCCTGAACAAGTTTTATATGCCAGCTCTGCCCTCCAATACTCACCGAGGTTACTGTTTATAAACTCATTACTAGGGGCTAACAAGGACATACGTACTTAGAAAGACCTGACAAGGATTATTATGCCCTGCCTCGCCATGCCTCCATTTCCACCTTCCTCTTTCCCTGGGTCAGTTCTAGATTGTAAGCCTCTTTGGGTGGGGGCTGCTCTTCGTAAAACAACGTGTACATAAAGGTCCCGTTGTTGCTGCTTCTGTTAGATGGTATCCAGCTGAGTTCTAGTTGGAGTAGATCCCTTGAGATTGATAGATTTGCTAGTCTTAAATCCATTGATTTCAGTGGGTCTGTGCTGAGTGTGACAAATTCTAATCAATGCCAAATACTAATCCATCTCCTTGGTGGTGGTCATGATGTTCCTACAGGCCTGAGAGGGTCTGTAGGAAAGGAGGCGGTCTCTCAGATTTTGGGGGCTAAATTGTTGAGGGCTTTAAATGCTAGCATGGGCACGTTGAATTACCGCATTAGTGTTGTGGTTCAATGTTCTTATGTTTGGTTGGAATATTGAGATTGCTGCCTCAGTTTTTGCAGTTGGTAGTCCAAAGGGAACAAGATTCATCCATAATCCCTAGTCAGAAGTGACTGCGCTATGCCAATTGTCAAGTGGGCTTCTGGCTTGATGTCACTAGCCAAATGGGCCACACTAGGAACAACAACAGCAGCAGCAGTTTCCCCAGCCACTCTGGGCTGCTTCCAACAGGAGATTAAAAATACATTAAAACATCAGACGTTAAAAACTTCCCTAAACAGGGCTGCCTTCAGAAAACCAGATAGTTGTTTATTTCCTTAACATCTGGTGGGATGGCGTTCCACAGGGTAGGTGCCACAACTGAGAAGGCCCTCTGCCTGGTTCCCTGTAACTTTGCTTCTTGCAGTGAGGGAACTACCAGAAGGCCTTCGGAGCTGGACTTCAGTGCCTGGGCTGAACAATGGGGGTGGAGACACTCTTTCAGGTCTACTGGGCCAAGGCCATTTAGGGCTTTAAAGGTCAGCATGAACAGTTTGAATTGTGCTCGGAAACGTACTGGGAGCCAATGTAGGTCTTTCAAGACTGGTGTTATGTGGTCTCGGCGGCTGCTCCCAGTCACCAGTCTAGCTGCTGCATTCTGGATTAGTTGTAGTTTCCGGGTCACCTTCAAAGGTAGCCCCACATAGAGCGCATTGCAGTAGTCCAAGCGGAAGATCAGTTTGGCTGAAGCTGATAATAAATAAAATAAATAAATTAAAGTTGTTATACTTTCAGGGTGTGCATGACATGTAACTAGGAAAAGTTGAAGAGAGCGCCTCTGTCAGAGCTGCCACCCAGTCCCAGCTCACATAGGACCAAGTCCGCCAGCGTTCACTTTATAAGAGTCTTTATTAAGTTACAGGTTTCATTTCCGAACTGCAGCGTGCAGCTCTACACCTTCTGCCCTAGGTCGGCGAAGACCCGTCTGAGTCCCCGCCTCTTGCACACCAGCTTAATACCCTAGCCTTGCTCCACCTCCTTCGCCTCTCCCTACGTCTCTGGGTCCTTCTGCCCCCCTGGGCCTCCTCCCTTCTACTCTCCTCTGACGCTGACCCCCCTGATCCTTCTGCCTCCTTGCGGCGGGCTTTAGGACCTGGCTCACTCTCCGGGCTGCTTACTGCTCCAGCTTCCGCTGCATTTGAACTTGGCGCGCGCGCCCAACTCTCTACTTTCCTCTTAACCGTTGCCTCGCTCTCTGAGGAGGGCGTGACCACCCCTGACTCGTGCCCTCCCTCCTGCTGACAGCCTCCGGAACCCGATGCCTGGCTACCTTCCTCCCTGCTGCTCTCAGTCTTGAGCGTGGGTCCCGACTTCCAGCTGCTGCCGCCCTCAGTTATGAGCGTGGGTCCCGACTTCCAGCTGCTGCTCTCTGAATCTCCTCTGTTCCCTTCCTCCTGGGGTGTCCCCCCGGATCCCCCCCTTGCTCTGCTCACTGGGGCTCCCTTTTGGGAGTCCTCTGACTCACTGCTTAGGCTTGGAGATCTCGGGTCGTCATCATCACTCATTTTCCCTTCGGATTCCTCCCCCTCGCTCTCTGCTTCCTCCCTTCTCTGCGTCTCTGCTCCTGAACCCCTGACATCCATCCCCCCCTCGAAGCCCCCCCTTCCCCCCTCCCCGCTTTCAGGTGTGGGTGCTGGGTGCTCCATCATCACGGGAGGGAATGCCGGATACAGTTCGCTCCCCGTGGTTGGCTGCCAACTGAAGACCTCCGAGTCTTCCTCCTCGCGGTCGCCGACGTTGACCTGTTCCGCTTCCATCTCTGTACCGCCGTGCTCGAACCCAAGGTCCTCCCCGAACACGTCCATGTCAGTCTCTGCGTCGGTCGCTCGACCTGGCATCTCCAGCCACTTCCGGCGCCATTGCTCCTCCGGTCGATCGTCCCACCAATACGAGGTGTCTGACGCCGAACCCGCCGGCGATCCTTCTGGGGAACGGGTGCTCAGTGCGGGTTCCCCGTCCGAGTCGAATCCATGGAACGTGCTGGAAGAAAGTGTGGGCGTGAACAGCCAGTCGTCGAAGAAGCTCGCTGGCATGGGTCTGTGTGGGAAAAGGGCATGAAACTCGTCCTTGAGCAGGGGTTCCTCCAAAGCGTAGTCTGGCACCCAGCTATTGGCGCTGGCCCGGGTGCCCTCTCTGGCTAGGAGGTATTCGACTCCCTCTTCTCCCCATCTGGAGTCCAAAATCTCCGTGACCTCGTTGATGGGGTCTTGCTGCGTCACCCCTCGCGTCTCCGTCCGCTCCCGGAACGGACTCGGTGCCGTCCCTGGCTCCTGGAATCTGTGAGGTGCCTTGTAGGTAGTGAGCACCGACCTGTGGAACACCGGATGCATTCTGGAACCCTCCGGCAGCGCCAGTCGGAAGGCTACCGGGTTGATCTGTGCTTCGACTTGGTACGGACCAATTTGCTTGTGCCCCAACTTCTTCTTGGCTAGTGACCTGGTCGGCACTGCGTGTGCTGCCAACCAGACCCAGTCTCCCACTTGGATCTCTTCGCCAACCCGCCTGTGCTTGTCAGCTTGCACCTTGTAGGCGTGCTTAGCTAGCTCCAGCTGCCGTCTGAGTTGATCGTGTACCGCCTGCAACTCTGACGCGAACGCGTCCGCCGTCTGTGGTTCTCCGTCCCCCACTCTCTCCCGTCCCGGGAAGGTTCTGGGATTCCTCCCATTGTTGGCGAAGAACGGCGTCACCCCTGTGGACACGTGCTTCGTGTTGTTGTAAGCGAACTCGGCGAGCGGCAGGTAATCCACCCAGGTCGCAGGTTGTTGATTGGCATAGCATCTCAGGTACTGCTGCATGATGGCATTGACCCTCTCTGCTTGCCCGTTGGTCTGCGGGTGTCTTGCTGATGCCAGATCGACCTTGACATTTAGAAAACTCATCAGCTTCTGCCAGAAATTCGAGACGAACTGGCGCCCGCGGTCGGACAGGATAGACCGCGGCAGACCATGCACTTTGAACACGTGATCTATGAACAGTTTGGCGGTTTGTTCCGCCGTGGCCACCTTCGCACACGGAATGAAATGTGCCATCTTGGTGAACAAGTCCACCACCACTAGTACAGCTGTCTTGCCTCTCGAGCTGGGTAGATCCGTAACAAAGTCCAGGGCCACTCTCTCCCACGGTTCAAACGGCGTTTGCAGCGGTTCCAGCAGTCCCGCCGGTGGTTTGTGCACCGGTTTGGCCCTCTGGCAGGTGTCGCACCTCGCAACGTAGTCCGCGACTTCCCCTCTCAGTCTGGGCCACCAAAAGTCCCTTGCGACTAATTCCACCGTTTTTTCCGTGCCAAAGTGCCCGGCCGTGGGTGCGTCGTGCAGCTGCTGCAGTACCCTGGCGCGAAGTTCGTCTCCCGGCACGTAGATGGCCCCTTTACGTAAGAGCAAGCCGTCTCGTATCTGGAACTCGTCGCCCTTCGCCGTGCCCTTGTGCACCTCTGCCATCTTCGCCCGCGCGAAGGAGTCGTCCTGCAACGCCCGCCGCACCGCATCCAGGTCTACTGTGGCTGAAGCGCACGCCCACGCTGTTGGCGCGAAGATGTGCATGGCTGCCGCTGGCGTCGCCTCTTCGAGGTATTGCGGTTTGCGGGACAGTGCATCCGCCATGACGTTGGTGTCGCCTGGGACGTACTCTATTCGGAAATTGAAGTCAGCAAAGAACTCCGCCCAACGTATCTGCCTCTGGTTCAGGAACTGAGCCGTGCGCCAGTGCTCCAGATTCTTGTGATCCGTGCAGACCTGCACCGTGTGCTTGGCGCCGATCAGGAAGTGCCTCCACGCCTTGAAAGCTGCATGAATGGCCAGCAACTCCCTGTCCCAGATGGTGTAGTTCTGCTCCGACTTGCTGAGCTTTCTGGAGTAGAACGCTCCCGGCCTCCAGACCCCCTGTGGGTCCCTTTGCAGCAGGACAGCTCCCACTGCTCTATCGGACGCGTCTGTCTCTACCCGCATCGGTTTGCTGGGGTCGATATGCAGCAGTTGCTCTTCCGACGCGAAGAGACGCTTGAGTGCCTGAAAGGACTGCTCCGCCTGCTCCGTCCAGATGAATTTCTTTTTCTTGGAGCTTAGCGTGTCCGTAATGGCCGCCGTCTGCATCGCGAACCCCTTGATAAACTTGCGATAGAAGTTGGCGAAGCCGACAAACCGCTGGACCTCCTTCCGATTGCGCGGGCTCTTCCAATCCAACACCGCACGAACCTTGGCGCTGTCCATGGCTAGCCCCTTGTCCGACAACTTGTAACCCAAGAAATCCACCTCCGTCGTGTCGAACTGGCACTTCTCCAGTTTGGCGTACAGTCTATGCTGCTGCAGCCTCTTCAGCACCTCCCGAACATCTTGGTCATGGGCTTGCTGCGAGTCGGAGAATATCAGGATGTCATCCAGAAAGCAGACGCACTTCTTGTAAAGGAGTCCCGCCAACACATGATGCATGAAAGCTTGGAAACAGTGAGAACCGTTTTGCAATCCAAACGGCATCACTCTGTATTCGTAGGTGCCCAGAGGCGTGAACATGGCTGTCTTCCACTCATCGCCCTCCCTCATGCGGATGAGATTGTACGCACCTCGCAGGTCCAACTTGGTGAACACGCGTCCCTTGCGCACCGTCGCTAGCAGGTCGTCAATCCTGGGCATGGGGAAATCAGAAGGCTTGGTCATCTTGTTTAAGAGGCGAAAATCCACCACCAGTCTTTTCTGGGGCGTGTCCTTCTTCTTCACGAAGAAAACAGGACTGCCCCCTACTGCCCTGGACTCCCGGATGAAACCGCGCTGCAAATTGTGATCTATGAACTGTTTGAGTTCCTGTAATTCGTCCTCAGACATGGAATACAGCTTCCCTTTCGGCAGCGTCGCCCCTGGTAGGAGGTCAATCTTGCAGTCATATTGCCTGTGCGGTGGTAGCTTGTCAGCCTCTTTCTCGCAGAAGACCTCCAGAAAGTCTGCGTATTTGTGGGGGACTGCTTGCAACGTTCCCAACTGCAGTTGTGATTCCTCCTCCTCTCCCTCCTGTCTGGGCAGGATGCAGTGTTCTGCGCAATAAGAGGAGCCGAAGATCAGCTGTCTCTGGTACCAAGCCAGTGTCGGACTGTGCCTGTCCAGCCAACTCATGCCCAACACAATGGGCGTGTCCGACAGTTGGGTGACATTAAAACTGATGACTTCCCTGTGGTTGCCAAGGCGCATCACCATCGGTGGCGTTTGCTTCACCACCTGCCCCCCTAGCAACTCTCTGCCATCCACTGTGACGACTTGCAGGGGCAGAGTGGCAGGCAGTAGCTGTATAGCGTGCTGCTCCACAAAATCCTGCGCTATAAAGTCTGCGTTGCTTCCAGAATCCACAGAAAGCGGTACTTCGATAGTGACGCCATCGGGTAGCTGGAGAGATGCTGTGAGCTGCACTACTGGTTTGGGTGGGAGGGGGTCCGTGGGTTGCAAGATCGCTGGGGACTGCTTCACTGATGCGTCTGGCTGGGCCCCAGTGCCTCTGTCTCCAGCCAGACATCGTCGTTTCCCTGCTGTGGTTCTCCTTGCTGCGTTGCTGCAGTCACCATTGCTGAGGCTGCAGTGTGCTTGTGGAGCCTCCGGGGACACTCTTTCGCCAAATGGCCTGGATCCTCGCAGATGTAACACTTCCTGTTCCCTCTAGGAGGCTTCGCTTTCACTGCTGTCGGTGCTTGGGCTCTGGCTGCTGACTGAGCCCTTGCACCTCCAACCTCCATCGGTTCCCCTCCCCCTCCTGGCGGAGGTGTGGATTGCGCACGCGCTGCTTCTCTTGGAACGAAAGAGAAACTTCTCGCTGCTTCGCGCCCTCCACGTCCTTCATCTCTGCACCAGGGACGTTCTTCCAGCCTCACCCCCACAGTCAGCGCCCTTTGGACCACCTCCTGCGTGCTTCGGGGCCTCTCCCCCCTTGCAATTTCATCCTTGACCGCTGAGCTTAGACCCTCCCAGAACAGGTCTCTGACAGGGGGCGAATCCCGGTCCCACTCTAAGGCACTGACCAGCGCAAAAAAGCGGGCGTGGTACTGCCGGACGCTTGCCCTCCCTTGTTTCAGTCCATGAATCTCCCGTCGGGCAAGATCCACATCAATAGTAGACAAAAAACACGCATCCATCGCTTTGATAAAGGCATCTGCATTCTGAAGCGCCGGATCTTTATCCCTCCACAAATTGCGTAGCCACGCTTTAGCATCCCCATGCAAATGGGATAGTATGAACCCCACTTTCTCTTCCTCATCTCTAAAGTCTTTTGCCAGCAGTTGCAGTGCGCACATTACGTCTGCTCGAAAATTGGGGTACTGTTGTAAATTCCCATCGAAGTGAGCCACAAGCCCTCCTGCTCTCCGTGCCAACCCAACCCCCTCCGGTCTGGGTCCTGGCTGCCCGTGTTTAACCCATGCTTCAAACCTGGCGTGGAGATCTCTGTAGGCGGCTGCCGCATCCTCCTCCCTCTTCTTGGATGCCAGTACCTCCGCGTTCAATTGGGTAACTGCCTGTTGCAGCGCTGCAACTTTCTCTGCTTCCGTCATCTCTGCTAACCGTCGTGAGCTTGCTCCCAAACACCGATCCCCTCCTCCAGCTGCCTCTCTCTCCGCTGCGAGATATCAGGTGTCCGAAGCTTTTAAGAGACGGGTCTTACTGTCAGAGCTGCCACCCAGTCCCAGCTCACATAGGACCAAGTCCGCCAGCGTTCACTTTATAAGAGTCTTTATTAAGTTACAGGTTTCATTTCCGAACTGCAGCGTGCAGCTCTACACCTTCTGCCCTAGGTCGGCGAAGACCCGTCTGAGTCCCCGCCTCTTGCACACCAGCTTAATACCCTAGCCTTGCTCCACCTCCTTCGCCTCTCCCTACGTCTCTGGGTCCTTCTGCCCCCCTGGGCCTCCTCCCTTCTACTCTCCTCTGACGCTGACCCCCCTGATCCTTCTGCCTCCTTGCGGCGGGCTTTAGGACCTGGCTCACTCTCCGGGCTGCTTACTGCTCCAGCTTCCGCTGCATTTGAACTTGGCGCGCGCGCCCAACTCTCTACTTTCCTCTTAACCGTTGCCTCGCTCTCTGAGGAGGGCGTGACCACCCCTGACTCGTGCCCTCCCTCCTGCTGACAGCCTCCGGAACCCGATGCCTGGCTACCTTCCTCCCTGCTGCTCTCAGTCTTGAGCGTGGGTCCCGACTTCCAGCTGCTGCCGCCCTCAGTTATGAGCGTGGGTCCCGACTTCCAGCTGCTGCTCTCTGAATCTCCTCTGTTCCCTTCCTCCTGGGGTGTCCCCCCGGATCCCCCCCTTGCTCTGCTCACTGGGGCTCCCTTTTGGGAGTCCTCTGACTCACTGCTTAGGCTTGGAGATCTCGGGTCGTCATCATCACTCATTTTCCCTTCGGATTCCTCCCCCTCGCTCTCTGCTTCCTCCCTTCTCTGCGTCTCTGCTCCTGAACCCCTGACAGCCTCAAAAAATTACCAGAGGTTGATCTTCCACACACTTGGACTAAAATCCATAAATTAGTTCCACAGAAAGAAGTTCTGCTCCATAATATTTCATCTGCAGATCCTTACAGGGAAGGCAGTACACTGTTATGCTATCAGGAAAATGTGTGATTCAACTCACCTTTGGGAGCATATATACAAGACTCTGAAATGCACATAAAAACTGCCTCACGTTCATCTTTCAATCATTCCTCATCTCTGTGTTCACCTGAGGGAAAGCTTAATCTCTCTCTGTTTAGAATGTTTAGAATAGTTATTGCAGTTTACCAAAATCTAAACAGATTTCAGGCTGTCATCTGACCTTTTAGGTTTTTGCAGAAAGAAATACTTTGCTGGGTATCTTCATGATCTGTCTCAGAAGTGTCCTCTGATGGGTCTCTGCTGTGTTTCCTGGTGACCAACAACGGCGGTGCTTCAACTGGTGAACAATCCCCCATTTGAATTTCCCACGATGCCTCTGACATAGCATTTGCTCTGGGGAATTGTGCTGAATGAC
This sequence comes from Podarcis vaucheri, assembly GCF_965113315.1. Classification (NCBI taxonomy): domain Eukaryota; kingdom Metazoa; phylum Chordata; class Lepidosauria; order Squamata; family Lacertidae; genus Podarcis; species Podarcis vaucheri. The sequence goes on from NC_138766.1 coordinate 72,554,868, forward strand.
CAAACCTTGGGAATTATGGGAAATCATAGAATCATAGAGTTGGAAAGGGACCATGAAGATCATCTAGTCCAACCCCCTGAAAATTAGTGGCTCTCAGACCAAACTGTTGGGCCGTGACGGTGCAGGTGGGCCTTCCATGGTGCTGAGGACCACAACAGTTCCCTAAGGGTGCTGGTTGTCGATGCTGGTATTGGGGGGAGGGGGACTCACCAAATGCCCCACTCCCTGCCTTCCTCACTATTGTTTTTTGGAATGTATGAAGGGCAGCTCTTAAGTCTGTACTTCTTACTTGCTATCTTTGCAGTGCTTCTTATGAGGTAGCAGGATTTTTGCAGGGAAAAGAATGCAGGTTGTATTGACATACTGATGCAACATTCAATTACACTCTTGCATTCAGCACAATCTAGACCCTGGTGTGAGTTATGCATGCTGTGTATCCCGTTTCGTAGATGCCCTTGAAATAGCAGGGGCAGAGCCACACTGTGGGTGTCTGGCTTGCTCCAGTGGTGAGCCAGCATGACCCCTTGCTCCAGTGTTATCGGCACCTGCTGGAGAAGCCAGCTGCCAGGAAAATCACACTCCAGTATGATAGTTTTCTTCTTAGTCGTTTTATTCATTGCAAATAACATTTCCCCCCAGAATGTATTTATTCATTGCAGAATATATTTAATAATGAAGAGCTGTGCATTGGGGGTCAGCTTGCATCTAAATGGGTGGCGCTGTGGGTTAAACCACAGAGCCTAGGACTTGCCGATCAGAAGGTTGGCAGTTCGAATCCCCGCGATGGGGTGAGCTCCCGTTGCTCGGTCCCTGCTCCTGCCAATCAAGCAGTTTGAAAGCATGTCAAAAAGTGCAAGTAGATAAATAGATACCGCTCTGGCGGGAAGGTAAATGGCATTTCTGTGCACTGCTCTGGTTCACCAGAAGCGACTTAGTCATGCTGGCCACATGACCCAGAAGCTGTACTTGGCCAGTAAAGCAAGATGAGCGCTGCAACCCCAGAGTCATCTGCGACTAGTGCTAATGGTCAGGGGTCCCTTTACCTTTACTTGCATCTAAATACCAGTTTTAATGCTCATATCTGTATCACTTTATCATCATTTGCATATATTTGACATAGACATTAACAATAGTGTCACTTTTGAAAACCATTTTGAGTCTTTCTTTTTTTTACAATCAAGCAACATAAACTTTTAAAGAAAAAATAAGCAAACTTTAGTTTGATCCTTACTCCATTTTAACAGCATGCTCTTCAGCAAGTTTGTTCAGAAATAAGTCAATGGGTATGCAATCTTGGGATTTCACCCTTAGGCTGCAACCCTGTACGCACTTTCCTGGGAGCAATCCCACTGAGCACAGTGGAACTGTATGGAATCAACATGCATAATATTTTGCTAGTTGTCTCTCATTCCAATTTTAGAAGTAGTGAAATGGAGTTTCTAACAAAAAGCGATTTGTCAGTGAGTTCCATGCAATTTCAGAGCCCATTATAGACATCCATGGGGATGGAGACCAGACTGGAGGGATCAGACATATTCAAGTGGGTATATCACAGATATGAATAGGGTCACACAATTTCCATTAGCTATGATAATGAAGTTGAACCTCCATGTTCAGAGGTAGTGCATGCTGGGTTCCAGATGCAGGGAGGATAAAGGGTATTCATCACTTTAACACCATACCTGAGAGCTTCCAAAGGCATATGTATTATTCCAGCATATGTGCGGAGTCTTATTCCATGTATACACCTGATCAGAAATCCAGGAAAGCAGAAGGAATGGGAGAAAATTAGTTCCACCTAAATCATGTTGAAATCAGTAGGACAAATCAGCCGTGACTAATTTAAGTTCCATTGTTTTCAATTGGTCTTAGGTGCCAATAACTTTCTCTGACTGGGGCTGCTCCAGTTTGTCCTGGGAGTTCACTTTCATTGTCAACAACTAGTTCTGTGATTTACCAAAGATTCTAGCGTCTTCCCTTTATTTCCCCAAACCTTGGAATCACTTTCAATTATGGTTGACGTATATTTCACTCCTATTTCCAGGGTTATGTAAGATGAGGTAGGGAACTTGATCATCCCAGTTATACATTCAATCATGGATCATTTCAGGGATCTTATTCTGTTTGAGATCCATTGAAATCATTGCACTGCAAATTCTTCTTCTCACATTTCTTTACAGGAATATTGCATGTGGAATTGTGCCTTCTTCACACAACCCAGGGCACATGTATGTGCATTTAAGCACCATTGAAATCAGTGGGACTTTAAGCATGGCAAACTCCATGCTGGATTTTAGCTACTGCGTTTTTAGGTTTACACTTAAGAATTTTGAAAAGTGGGTACCCAAAATTGTGAATGAGATGGAAATGTGTTTAGAAATGTGTGCATCGTACAGGTATACTCACTGATATTGATTGCAGCAACCTCTTGAATGTGTCCTTAGACTTTGGATTTTCCTACCAGATGGGGCTTGTCCAGCCCGCTTGTTGATGGTCTTCTGCAAACAGGCAAAGCCCTTCAAAAAATGTAAATATCCACTTGGCCTGCTGGGTTGTTTTGTTTTGCTCTGCTGTATTTAAACCCACATTTCTCATTTAATTGTATTTTAACTAGCTGCCATTTTTATCTGCTCTAATCTGTTGTTGTTGTTTTTGTCATATTGCTTACTTGTTGGTGATTTGATTATTTTTTTATTCTGCATGTTATTGTTGTTTAGCTGCCATGGGCATTTTTGATGGAAACGTGGGGTGTATCTATGTAACAAACAAAATGCAGTAATTTTCTTTCAGTTACATTCACACCCAGTTTCAAAGCAATGCCGTTGCAAACTGTTACAAAACAGTTGCACTTCTTTTTCACACAATGAAATGTTTCTCAAGGCATGTGACTCACACTGAGGAGCAGAGGGAGGTGGGAGGAGGATACACATTCATTCCACCATAAAGCAATTATAAAAATTCTGGTCCTCCTTTTAGGAACAGAAGAGGTCATTCCACTGCATCTCCCTTCAATTCTTCAGCAATTCTTCAGCAGTTCCTGTTATTCCAATATATATGATGGTAAAAACAACCACAATGTTCCTCTTATTCAAAACTATTAATAATTAGTGGTAACTAAGTAGATTTTCCAGCTTGCTGATAATCTAAACCATTTGCTGAGTAATGTTCTGTTTCTCTTCCCCCTATTCATTTATCAGAAATGTTTACAGTGGTACCTCGGGTTACAGACGCTTCAGGTTACAGACTCCGCTCTGCTAACCCAGAAATAGTACCTCGGGTTAAGATCTTTGCTTCAGGTGAGAACAGAAATTGCGGTACAGCGGCAGCAGGAGGCCCTATTAGCTAAAGTTTTACCTCAGGTTAAGAACAGTTTCAGGTTAAGAATGGACCTCCAGAACGAATGAAGTCCTTTTTTCTTTTCTTTTTTGAAAATAATATTTATTACTTTTCCAACAATTTAAACACAACACTACAAAAAAAAGAACAATACAATACAATACAAAAACACTACATAACACTGACAAATAACAAAACAAAAACAGCTTAAAACACATCAAACAATTTCAGTATCTTATCTTTCATTCAACGACCTCCTCACACCTCCCTTTTTGTATTCCACTTCTGTTAATTGTTTCAGCAATTCCTTTCCATCTTCCTCTGTTTTCTATCCTATAATTATCTTAACACATTCTAACCTTATTTTTTCCTTTAATATTCTATTAATCTATTTATACTTAATTCCTTATAACATTTCTACTAAAGCCATATAACTCCGTTCCAACATTCTTCTAACATTCATTAATTTTACAGTATTTGTGTAAATAATCTTTAAACTTTTTCCAGTCTTCTTCCACCGACTCTTCTCCCTGGTCTCGGATTCTGCCAGTCATTTCTGAATGAATGAAGTTCTTAACCTGAGGTACCACTGTACTTATTCATTTTCCCATCGCTTTCCAAGGGGGTGGGAAAGTCTCAATAAATAAATGCAATAAAGATGTATCTTGGAATCTGATTGAGTTCCTTTACTTGATGCCTTGAGTCTCTGTGTTAACTTCTCCATCATTGTCAAATTCCAGATCTCGTGGTACCAGCAAGGAAAAAAGGCTGATGGCAGTTCTTGGCGATCACAAGTCATGCAGCCACCACATCTTTATACATTACTGACATAGTCTGCCCTTCAAATATATGCATCAATGCCAGTTGTGGATCAGAGAGAAGGGATTGACAGGTAATTTTGTTAATTTCCTTGAAGTCATATTTCCAGAATGCAGCAAAATCAGGACACAACCACCACATGTGAAAAAATGTGCCCTACTCACAGCCTCTCCAGCATAGTGGCAAGAGTGTATTATTCTGTGGAAGGTGCAGGGAGTGAGGTAGTCATGATAAATATTTCCTACCATTCTCCCTTACCCTAGCAGAGGTGGATTTGCCCACCTTCATGTGCCACTCTGAACATCATCTTTTATTTGTAAGTGGAGATCATTATGCCAAGGAATTTTACCTAGATCGGCCACAGTTCTTAATGCAAATAACTTCCCCATTTTACCCACATTCTGTTTCAGTCACATTTATCGTCATCAAAACAAGGCCCATCTCAGAATGGTCTGACGCATTAGGTGGGTGGGTGGGTTGAACGGCTGGGATGATTCAGCATAAACTTCTTTGCACCACTAGTCAGTCCTTCCCCGCACAATCAAGAAGCACCACTCCATGAAAAAATCGTAATGTGCCTTGCAGGAGAATCTGTAAGTAAATCTTGAGAATTATGTTTTTAAGCAGGCTGCAAATGAGTATTAATGTGGTTTGTTTTATAATATAGTTTTAATCAATAACAACAAACAAGAATGTTGGCTGCTGGTTACAGGGTACAAAGCTGAGTCCAGCTATGAATAAATAGAAGGAAGGAGGTGCAAGAATATTCAGAAGTCTCAATGCAGGGGACCAAAAGGATCTAAGGCATCAGCTTCATATCCATTACAAATTGGATTCGCCGAGTGCATCGCCTTTCCAAAAAGATTCTTGAGCTTCAAGGAACTGCCAGAAATGTATAGAGTAACATTCCTGCTCCCCGCCCCCTTTTTCTGTACTGGTGTTAAGAGTCCCAACCTATATGTTCCAATAAGTTCAATATGCTTATTACAAAGTATGCATACATCGGATTGCAGGCATGCATTGCAATACAAATGAAATTACCTCTGAAATAAGTCAATAGGCTCAATCGGACTGACTTATTAGTAAGTGTGCTTAGGACTGCATGATTAATCAGGGGCTGAGAGAATGCTTCTGTTTTGGCCAACAAGGCTGTTTTGCTTGTTGCAGGACCTTGGGGCCGTTGGACACATTCAGGGGAGCAGCAGCAACATGGGTAACTATTTGTTCAAGACAAGTTACCACCAGTGCATACAGGCTAATGTGAAGGTTGCTGGAAACAGTGTATTTCAGCCATCAAATGTCTGGGTGAACAGGAACTTTATAAAAATCCCTCTTAAAAGTTGTTAATGTTGCAGGCAGATGCACCTTGCTAGGAAGGGCATTCCACAAACAAGGAGCCACCACCAAGAAGGTCTTGTCATACGCCATAGATAGAAAATGCATATAAAAGAACAGGGAGAAACCCTTAGGGACATTTGTGTACAGAAACCAGGAGGACACCATTTTGTTAAATGGCTGCCTTTACCGTGATTTGCCATGTAAATTAGTTTAGCCTTCAGTCAAAGCCAAGGACAAAAGAGAGAGGCGTTGATGGGCTTCCCAGGTTTGGAGCACACCTCCTCATAGTCTTAGGGCCGCTACAGAAAAATGTGGTGTTCCAGCCCACCACTATTATTACCTCCTTCACTAATGATACTCTGAACAGGCAATTGGGGTGGGGAGGGAGGAGAGATGGTATGGGGAAAGGTGTTCTTCAAGGTCTATTGATTTCCAGGGTGTAATCTTTGGAAAATTCCTACTCTTCCTTCATCTCTGTTTTGGAGCCGGAGCAGATAGTAATACAGGCACATGAATAATGATAAAATCCACAAATGGGAAGTATATTAATAATCTTAAGATCTGTGTCTGTATAAACATCTACCCCACTTCCTAGGAACCTGCTGTGTCTGCGCTGAAAACAAAAGATAAAGTTATCCTTATAAAATAGTATTTGTTAAGGCAACAGACTCTCATTACAGGACAAAATTGGAAAAGTTTATCTTATTTAATTAGAATCTGATTGATTGTGTTGTGTTAAAAAATCTAATATGCATATAAATCAGCTCTGCCTCTTTAGAGAAAACTTGTTATGTGGAAACAATGGGAGCCAAGTAACAAGTGAAAGCTGGAGTTGTGTTGCTTGGTGAACTATAAACCATGTAGCTGATGTCTCTTAAATGCATTTATTTTATTTTATAATAAAGAGAGATGGACTGATTGTCCCAGTGGCATTGGAAGTAGGAAATACGGCTAAAAAAATTACTATTGAATGTACTGAGTTGAATTAATTCCCTCTGGTTTATTTCTTTTTACACTGAACAACAACCTGGATTAAGTGGCAGAGTAATCAAACAACCATTTGCACCATCCATTCAGCTTCAGGGTACAGCCACCCCTTCGAAAAGGGTCAGTGAACCCCCATGAAAGGCCCCAAGGAGAAGGGATTCAGACAGTCTGAGGAATCATCATGCAAGATCAAAATGCCCTGGACGTAGTGCTCCTTTCTTGCCTCCAAGATGTCAGCTGCCTACTCAACTCCTGCTCAGCTGAAATTAGCTTGATATCGTGTCATTAGTGCAGATCGCCTGGATATATATGAGAACTGTGCTGGTAGGTCTTTCAGTTTTGAGGAATAAAGCATAACCTCCATAGATTGCTTAAGAGATCAATTTGGCATCTATCTGTTTCCATTCCCAGTCACCATTACTGGCTCTCCAGCCCCTTGAAGAAAATGACTTCTTTTGCTGCGTTTGCTCAGCACATATGGACACATTTTGTGGGCGAAAAGAAGTCTGGCTGGAAGGGCCGGTTGTGTCTGTTTGCGATCTGCAGCTCCGTCAGTTTGATGGTGAATGTGTTCCTGTTCCTAGCAGGGTATTCCTTCCTAGCGGACTACCCCACGTTCTCTGCAGTCGCACCCCCATTCCTCTGGATTGCCCTTTCCATGGGTTTGTTTCTGTCCAGGCACCTGCGATGCTTTGCTGCGCTTTTCTTCCTTTCCTGTGGCCTGCGCGAAGGAAGGAATGCCCTGATCGCTGCCGGGACTGGGGCGGTGGTAGCTGGCAACATCCAAAACATTTTCCACAACCTAAATCAGCTGGTAGACAGCATCACTTGCATCCTTCAATCACAGCGTTTCTCCTTCCTCGGCCGCTACATCGAAGCGATTCGGTGGATATACAATCAGAGCAAGATCTTGGGCAACCCGTTCAAAGACGTTGTGTCAGTGAAGGACAAGCTGGATGTGTCTTACGCCATTTTGGATGAAGGCTTGAAGCTGAGGTTGAGTGAGACAAGGCTCCACATCCAGAACGTTGCCAGGCAGATTTCCTCCATACTAGCCCTACCGCCCTACCTGGGCAAGAAAGTGCTCCCTCTGCTGGGGGTTCTTTTCATCGTTCTTGGGACATTACACTTCATGAGGAAATTCCTGAGTCCCCACAACATCAAGTTTAAGAACACTTACATTACGAAAGCATTTATTCGCTACGATGAGCGGCAGCGGCAGCGAAGGAAGCTCTGCGTCCTTCCCCTCAGCAAAGAAGAAAGGGAGCTGTACACAATGGTTCCATCCTTTTGCCAGACCCAGAAAGAAAGGAAATGCACGGCACGCTTTTTTCTCCCTGTGCTTGCTAACCTTTGCATCTGGGCTCTCTTTGCAGCAGTAGATTATTTGCTTTACTGGCTCATTTTTTCCGTGAGCAAGCATCTCCAAGATTTCCCTGAGCTAGAGGTCCATTTGAAATTGTATTACCATGTAAGTACCTTAGCTACAGTTACCGGCACTTTTCTTGGGCTTTTATTGCTTTAGATACAAGTTTTCTGCAGAGTAGACTTATGCTAAAACACAGCGCAGAAGGCCTTAAAATGAGGTTGGGTGGTGGTGGAACAGCGCAGGCTTTAAAAAGCCTGTGCGTATAAAGCAATGACAAAACAGCAAGAGGCAGATTGGAACGTTGGTTATGCTGAGTGTTTTGTGTGGCCAGAGGAAACGGAAGTGCAAAATTTGGGAGGCCTCTTTTGGGTGTCTTGTTGCAGCAAAGGCTCAAGCATGATTTGCAGGCCAAAGACCTCCAGTTTAATCCCTGTCATTTCCAGTTTAAAAGATTGCTAGCAACATGCCATGGGAAGATACAAGATTTCCATGACTGGCTGCTGAATCATTTTTAGGTCTGGCAGAAGGGGGAGGTTGGTCTGTGGCCTGCTGAGCCAGGAGAGCTTGGCAGAAGGACCTCTCTGCTTATCTAACCCCGTCAGCTGATGCAAGTGGGATTTATACTTATCTGCCCAATGTTATAGTGTGCCAGGTTGAACTGATTGCCATTCGGGAACAAGAGGGAATTATCCTCAAGCTCGGAATAGGTGTTTGGGGATAGTGCTATGGGGCTAATGCAGGGCTGGCATCAGGACCTGGAACTCCTGTGCAGCTGCTGCCGTTGCTCTGCCTACTCCCCCCCCCCCCAATTTTCTAGTTGCCATGTTAATTTCCCACAATGCCTTCAGCCCAGCTCTAGGGCTTTTTGGGAAATTAAACAGGTGGCTAGACCCAGCTGCCTAGTGCTGCTCCTGTGATTTGAACCTCCAGAGCTGGCAGAAGAGGAGACCCACCGGATGACACTTTGCCTGCCACCCCCTCAAACCGGGAACTGAGGGGAAGAGCTGCCTTATACTGAGTCAGACCAGTAAGCCATCTAGTTCAATATTGCCAACACTGAACTGACTACAGCTCTCTTGTGTTGCAGTCCTACCTGGAAATGATGGGGATTGAACCTGAGATTTTTTGCATACAAGGTTTTGTTTCGTTTCGTTTTGCAAGCTCTGACACTGAGTTGCAACCCTTCCTTTAAAGTATCCTTTCTCAACCTTGGGTCCCCAGGTGTTGTTAGACTACAACTCCCATCATCCCTTATTACTGGTCGTGCTAGCTAGGAATGATGGGAGTTGTAGTCCAACACCTGGGGACCCAAGGCTGAGAAAGGATGCTCTAAAGATATGGTTAATGAATTAGAGCTTCTTTTTTCCATACAGGGCAGAATGCAGAGATGGAAACAAGCATTGAGGTTTCATAGAAAGGGTTAGCCAATTTTGGTTTCCCCCCCTGCAGATGCAGGCAGGTTTGCCAGAGTCAATCCTCACTTGTGTGACATGCTATCAGATGATCCTCCCTCAATGTGATCAATTTATTCTGTTTTTGCCATCTCATCAAACTGGTTCTGTGAAGTAACTACTTGTGGGTTTAAGTTTTTCACTGGAGGAAATGCACTTCAGATATCTACCCCCCGCCCCTGCTAACAGACTCCAAAGAAATAGATGGGACAGCTTGCAAAATGGGATCCCAAGAACACTGTTATATATCTTATACACTCCCTTGGTACCCTCAAGAACTAAAGTATTTCTAATAGACATCCAGACATTTGCCTGCTTTAGTAGTACAGCCCAAGTTCTTTCCTTTTGCGTTGAATTTTTTGCTCCTCAGCAGGTGAATTTCCCATTACTTCCTCTTAGAGCTGGTTGTGCTGAGCAATCAACTTTCCTCTCTCCCCTAAAGAAACCATTTATCCAAGAAGCAATTATAAGAATCTCAGGTGTTCCAGAGAGCAGGGTATTTGAGTTCAGCAACATACCGTATTTTTCTCTCTATAACACGCAGATTTTTTCTCCTAAAAAGGAAGGGGAAATGTCTGTGCGTGTTATTGAGCGAATGTGTGGTCCCTGGAGCCGAAAAATTAGGCTAAAATCAAATCGCGCTTCACGGAGAAGGGAAACCTGAAAAGAGGAAGTTGCTGCTTTCCTGCATTCTGCCTCAGGGTCTTACTGCCCACCCGCTCTGTTTCGTTGCTGTGTTTGCTGAAACGGAACAAAGAGCAGGGAAAGCCCCTCCCCTCCAGGCAAGCAGAGGGGAAAGCAGAAAGCAGAGTGCCGTTCCTTCCTCTCTGTGCTCCGGGGCTGCTGAAAAAATGCAGGAGAGAGAGAGAGAGAGAGAGAGAGAGAGAGAGAGAGAGAGAGAGAGCTGGCTGGCTGGCTTGGGTGGGTGCGTGGGGGAAACTTTTGCCTTCCTTTCCTCCCTCCCGTTATACCCCACTCCTGCATTCTTAACCCTTCTGTGTTTTTCCTCCCCTCCCCACTTAAAATGTGGTTAAAAAGCATGGATCCACATGGATCCTCAGGATTTTTGCACTGGGTCACCCCAAATTCACCATCAGAGCACATAGCATGTCCATGGCTACAGCCTGCCCCCCCAAAAAATCATGCACCCACTGTTGCCTGGGGCTGCAATGGTGCAAAAATGTGGTTAAAAAGCATGGATCCACATGGATCTTTGCATTGGGTCACCCCCAAATTCACCACCAGAGAACATAGCATGTCCATGGCTACAGCCTGCCCCCCCCAAAAAATCACGCACCCACTGTTGTCTGGGGCTGCAATGGTGCAAAAACGTGGTTACAAAGCATGGATCCACATGGATCCTCAGGATTTTTGCACTGGGTCACCCCAAATTCACCATCAGAGCACATAGCATGTCCATGGCTACAGCCTGCCCCCCAAAAATCATGCACCCACTGTTGCCTGGGGCTGCAATGGTGCAAAAATGTGGTTACAAAGCATGGATCCACATGGATCCTCAGGATCTTTGCATTGGGTCACCCCCAAATTCACCACCAGAGAACATAGCATGTCCATGGCTACAGCCTGCCCCCCCAAAATCACGCACCCACTGTTGCCTGGGGCTGCAATGGTGCAAAAAACATGGTTACAAAGCATGCATCCACATGGATCCTCAGGATCTTTGCATTGGGTCAGCCCAAATTCACCATCAGATCACATGTCTGTGGCCACAGCATGAAGCACAAAAATGATACATCCACTGTTTCATTCAGAATGTTTTTTCCCTTGTTTTCCTCCTCTAAAAACGATGTGCGTGTTATGGTCAGGTGCGTGTTATAGAGCGAAAAATACGGTAACTAGTGCTTAACTTCCAATTACAACAAAACAGGAAGGGATTTAAATAACACCTGCTGTTGTGTGATGAAATTTCCTTTGCTGCCTCCCATGTGTGTGTCAGGTAATTTACTCCCCAAAGGGGAAATAAGGCAAAAACTCTGTGTATGTGTGTGTATTCCCAGTGACTGCTATCTCAAATTTCCCCCATGCAGTACATCTTAGGGAGCAGTCAAAGCCACAGAGCAAAGATAGGCTTTGCCCTCCTGTGCCCAATCCCCATTCCCCAAATTAGGACTTGCAGATACATTTCTGCTTGCACACCTTCAGCTGCATTGACTGAAGGTAACACCAGAATGTCCGAGAAAATATTGGAGGCAACTGGAGCTGGTAACTCATTGATCCCAGAAGGCTGTTTTTAATGCCAATCGTCAGGACTGGGGCATGTGAAGTGATAAACACAGAGTACTTCTGTACATAGGTAAAGTGCCCATATATCTCCATTGAGCAACCAGAAGCAGCCACTATATATCAATATGAAAGGGCATGTCTACTAGGTATCAGGTGTGGTGAAAGTGAGCGCAAGCCTTCCAGCACTAAACTATCTAGCAGATTCTTGCAGACTTGGGTCACAAGTCTAGAGCAGGCTTCACCAGCCTGGATGATGTAGTGGTGTAGCAGTTAAACTGCTAGCACATTTGCAAAGCTAAAGTTTCCAATTGGATGGGGGGACCACATGTTGAGAATTCCTGCAGTGCAAAGGGGTTGGACTAGATGACCCTCAGAGGTCCCTTCCACCTCTACAATCCTATGGTTCCTATGTTGTTCAGCTACATGTTCCCTCATCCCTAACCCTTCTCCATGCTAACTCAGACTAAGGGACATTGTAGTCAAAAATATATGGAGGGCATCAGGTTGGCTGGATGATACTCTTGGAAGAATTTCCATGCTGGGAAGGGTCCATTTAATCCATTGCTCTGTGGCCCACCAGATATTGCAAGGAAATTGCAATATGGTGTGATGGAGTTAGCAGTGCCCTATTACTCTAGTGGTGGTGGTTGCTTTTGGGGAGGTTCCCCAGAATGCCCCAAGTGCTGTATTGTTCCAGGGTGAAAGTCATGATGTGGTGCTCATGGGTACACCCACAAAGGTCTTCTCTGAGGCCCATAGGGACCATTTGCCCCCCTATCCCCATTGAAATTATGCTTGAAATAAGCCTTTGAGTGTAGTGCTTTGAATGTTAGTGCAAGGGCTTTTGCCTGTGCAATGGAAAGTCCCTTCTCCCTGTGTGCACCCGCTAAATCTGTTCTGGGGTTCACCCAACCCTCCAGAGCAGATTTGGGGGAGAATGTGGGATGCCTGCAAGTGGAGGAGCAGAGGCAAGGTCTATTGTGAATGGCAAATCCTTGTGCTAACAGATTAAGTGCATTGGAAACCATCATTTGTAGCCAATACATTTTTCCTCCAAGCCTGTGTTTGTGTGGCTGTACTGCGTGTGTGTTTCCAGTGTGTGCGCACATGTGGTTGTGAGTGAAAGGTTGATGTGTGTGCACGAGACCAACAGTTTCTCTGGTTTGCAGATGTGTTCCCAGGCATGGAGTAAGGGGAGATAACAGCCTACAATGACAGCTGCCAATTCTTCACTGGAATATTGTAATGTCTAGTGAATTCTGGGCAAATGAGATATGAATGGGACAGTGAAAACAAACCCATTCATATTTATAGAGGTAAAGGGAAAATCTAAAGGACTTTCCAGGTTGAAAGAGGACTATCCCACTGGGTATCGATGGGGGGTGGGTGCAGTGTGGGGTTTTGTGTCTCCATGTCCTGTTGTCCATTTCCAATAAGCATCTGGTTCTCCACTGGTGTCTGTTTGAATAGGCGAGGTGTGGGGAACCTTTGGCCCTCCAGATGTTGCAGAACTACAACTCCCATCCACACCAGCAAGCACGGCCAGGAGCCAAGGATGATGGGAGTTGCAGTTCAGCAACATTTAGGGGGCCAAAGGTTCCCTATACTTTGAACAGACAGAGCTTTAGTTTGATCCAGCGTGGTTCTTACATCCTTACCTAAGGCTGTCTCAGCTACTGTGTATGATGATGCTTTAAGCATTCCTTTAAGCATTCTCCAAATCACACATCTCTTGCAAGCTGGTTGTCAAAGGGACCCTACTGGCTTAAGCAATTGCCTAGAGCAGGTTTGACTCAGTAGTTAAGCGACTGTTAATATCCTGTAGGAGACTTGAAACACACAGAGACCCTGGAAGGAATTCCACTGCTGAGTTGCAATGCTTCTGCTTTGACTTTGAAGCATCATGCATCAGGTATTTCATAGGAGGAAGCAATGCTCACGCCAACTTCTTTTTAATATTTTTCTTTCACGTCTCTTGTGCAGAAAAATTCCGACAAATTCATATTCAACCATGGGGAGATTGTGGACAATAAGACTTCCTTCAGCAGCCCTCTCTTTGAGCATGCCTGTATTCCCAGACCAAATGTTCCCCACTCAGCCACTTGGATCCAACTGGGTGTCATCATCTTCTTTTTAACAGTGCTTGGGCTGTGCGTCTCTACATTTACGCAACTTAAAATCCTAGTGGCAACATCATTTTATCCTAACACAGACGTGAAACGGATAAAGTATCTGCACTCAAAATTACTAAAGAAAAGATCAAAATTCCCCGAGAGGAATGAGAAGAGGAAGCTGAATTCGTTTGCAACGGTAAGTTACAAACAGCATGGGATGTAGGGCTGTCTTAAAGCTTGATCCTAGAAACCACCAAACTGAAACCAAAGTCAGAGCACAAGCCTATCTGTAGTTTCTGGCAACGGTGATGATTTGCTCACTCCCTTTGCCTATACATGGGGGAAGGGAAATCTTGATATATATTTTTTATGGATTTTATGAACTACCATAGAAGCCAAACATCCCAGGCTATTCTGGTAGCACATCTGCTGTGAAAGTAATGCTTGGACTTACTTCAGGTGCTGTTTGCACAGCCCCACTTCTGCTGTGACACAAGGGCTTGCCTCTCTAACCACAGCAGGGATAAGTTTCAAACCCAATCCATGCCTGCAAAGGAAGGCAGGCCTTTCCCAATTATTCTTTTGCTGCAGTTGCAGCTTGCTTTCCAATGCCAGATGCCGCATACAGCAGCAGGTGCAGTAAAGGTGGACATGGTTTGCCCAAAATGGCCTGACAGGCCCTAATTAGGCCCACACAGCAGTCCCCTGCCACTGGTCTAGAAATTTCCTTTTCCCTCAAAGAAAGGATGTGTTGGGAGTAAAGCAACAGCACTGAGTCGGTAGAGGGAGACGACAGATAGAAAGGCAACCTATTTGCCCCTCGTCGATTCCTCTTGGAGTAATTTCCTGTAGGTTGTTCTCTTGGGTTTTTTTTCCTTCCTGCTTCTTTTCCAAATTAGTGGCCACATGAAAGCTTGTACTCAGAATGGCTTTGCTCTGGGAGTCTCTCATGCTGGCTCTGGGAGACTCCTGCAAGATCTCTGACAGCCCTGCAAGATCTCGTGAGACCTTCCCAGAGAAATTATGTGAAATTAAAAGCTCTTTCTGCACAGGAAAACCTGGCACGGAAGACGTTTTTAAGCTGTCAGACTTGCATGCATTTAATTTTTGTGATTGGCCACCAAGTGCATAAAGCTGCAATCACACAAGTTAAATGTGTGCAAGTGATGAGTCAACTATATATACCCCAAAGTCCATTTGGATGAAGGGGAGTGGATGTTTAGCTACCATCTTGCTTGAGAAGGGTGCTAAGCCACTTGCCTGCCCCCACTTCTTCAGAGAGGAAAGAAGAAACATAAGAATTTAGCTCCCCATTCTTGTTCTAGACTGAGAAAGATGGTAGAGAGGGCACCTGCAAATTCATTGTAGGCACTCACTTGTAAATATATCTATATTTCCTCTCTTCCTCAGTTACATTTCTGGTTCCCAATCCTCCAGGCAATGAGGAGTTCCAGGAAGAAACAAACAGAGGTGGCAAAAGTCGGCAGCGTTTAACGACGCAAAGAAAATCTCTATGAAGAAATCCATGGTTTTACAAGTGAATAAACGGTCTGATGCATTTGATTTTTCTTACATTCATTCACTTTTCACCTCTGACTCTCACCTTGTCATTCAGCTTTGAAGTCATCAAGCTGTACAGACTTGTCGGTCTGACACCCTAAGTGATACCACTGCATAATTCACATATTTCTTTCTGTACCTGCCTCCTCCCTTGCATCTTCTAGTAGGAGAGCTCAGAATTCTTCGCTTTCTTTCTCTTTTCTTTTCTGCTGCCTTTGTCTGATCTTTGCCAATGTTCTTTTCTGTGGGTGGATTTGCCCCCCCGCCTGGCACTATATATCTATCATCACCCAAGTGTCATCAGTCCCTCCAGCCACCTTCCACTTCATGTTTTATTTTTCACAGATGAAAGAACTCTAGCTTTCGACTCAACATGAACGATGCAAATTTGAAATGAAGGGTTTTAGTTATTCAGAACCAATTAGGATTACTGGGTTTCTTTCCTAATGTTGCTTCTAGTGGTGCTGTGACCTCATTCCACACACACAAACTCACTCCATCCTTGTGTACACCAGTGACGCTGCCTATACAGAGGCCCCTCTGACTCACCCATTCCACCCACATTCTAAAAATTCAGGACTTCCTCTCCTTCCTCTTCTTTTTAAAGGGAATGAGATGTTGAATTTGATGTGGGGGAAAATCCCCTAAATCAGATCAGCTGCAGTTTGAAAAATTAATGAAGGCCTGACCCAGTTGTCTTGGGATGGCAATCAAAACTGGCAAGGTCCGGAACACTGACACTCCTGAAGTATGACCTATATGTAATGTGCAGAATGCCTGGAGGGTTGCTTGTTTATTTTTCTCCTTTGCTTTGCTACAAAATCCAAAGACTGTGAGTAACTCATTTCCCCAGAGAAACCGCTCCAGACTTGCGTTTTGCCATGACCATGGTTGAACTCTTCATTTCTATGGTGGTAGCGTGAATTTCTACCACTGGTAAATTTTGCAGATGGAAGGGTGGAGGGTTCATGGGCACCAAGATTGAGACACTAGGACAGTAGTAGGGGGAGCCGAGTATTCCTCTCCATAGGTGGGAAAACAGAGTAGATAATCCCTTAGTGGTACAGTGTATAATGTGGCCTGTGTTAAATCACAGGTATGTCTAGCTGCAGGATTATAGAATTGGGAGTTATTAGCCATTATGAAGCTTATTTGTATTGAATCAAGCAATTGCTTGATTATGTTAATTTGAAGTGACAGCCAGGGCATGTGTACTAAGATTGATATATATATATATATATCAATCAATCTATCAATTTGCAAGTTAGATCAGCCTCAGATGAGCTCCGATGGTGCCATGCCAATGATCCCAACCCAAAACAAAAAGAATCACAGTGCCAGTAATCTACCTACAAACTGAAGCACATGACTATCCACATACAATTCTGGTAATAGCTTTATCACAGTAGGAGACTTCCGTGATGACTGGTGCAAGGCTGACTGCTTTCCACTTAAATGTCTTAATTGTGAGGATTACTACATAATACAGAGCAACCTCACCCCCCTCCATGTCCTCATATAAAAAGGTTTGCATGGTAATATAAATGCACTTATTTACATAAATATAAATGTCTGTAAACTTTCAAAAGAGGAAGCAATGGTAAAAATTGTAGAGGAAAATAGTCATTTATGAATTGAGATAAAATGCTGGTGCATCATACAGAAATCAAAATTGCAGACTAATAGGGCTCCATGGTAGGTTGCAGAAGCAGGGCAAACAGAATTATTTTCATCTGGTTTTTTTACCTAGAGAGACAAGAGGAAGAAAACATGATGCAATTCTTCCAAAGGAGGATGTCTCTTACTTCTGTCAGCAAGAGAGGCAATAAGAATAAAGAGCTTATAAGAATTACTAACGGGTGGGATTCAACAAAGTGTGCAGCCAGTTTCCCCATGATTTCTAGTCAGGGGTCCAAGAGGTGGGGTGTGGGGTTTTGTTTTTTGGTCCTGTCACTTTCCTTGGGAAGACCTCTTTACGGTGGAACTGGAACAATTGTCAATAGGGTTTTCTGCAGATTGGCATTTGCTCTGATGTTGCAGTAAACAGGTTTTTCTCAGGGGAAGCAGTGGGACAAAAATAAAACCCTTCTTGGACCTGTGACTAGAAATTGCGGGACAAACAAAAAACAGCTGTGGATGGGTCCCTAAATTGTTGCACAAGTGGAATGAGCTCTGTTCACACAAAAGCACAGTTCCCTCTAAATCTCCCTCTGGAGGGTTGTGGGAACCCCTAGGGGGCGCAAGGGAAACCACTTAAGGCTTTGTTGAATTGCACCCATCGTTTTGTCACTCCTCTGCAGTATAGCTGTCTTCATGGCAGCTTCTACTAGATTCTAAACCTCCTTGGTGCCAGAATCACAGACCTGAAAGACACTCATGGATATAACCCAGACTGACCCCTCCCACCCCCAGAACAATACTTTTCATTTGCGGGATGGGAATGCAGTGAAGGCAAGGGCCTTGGTGTGGACTTTCGTCCCACAGGTTACTTGCTTTGGGACCAGTCAGTTTCCAATGGCCAAATGAGACACTCACATGTCAAAGATGAACTGTATTGTGGGAATTATTTTCCCTCAGCAGCAACTGCAATCACTTTGCCCACATATGGTGCTCGCTTGACAGGAACAGGCTGGCAAACCTGCAATGACATGTTTCATTTTTATTTCTTTCACATTCTCCTTCCCTCCCCACCCCCACCTCAAGAAACTTGTCAAAATCAAAATTGCACACTGCTATTAGATCTGTTGTCCTGTTGTCTTTTTATTTCAGACCATTCCAGTTTTAAGGGGAATGGATTGTTTTAAAAACTGGCAGAGAGACATTTCAAGGTTCATTTGGAATGGGAAGAAACCTACAATAAAACAAACTGCTCATAGACTGGAAGGATAGAGGAGGTTTTGCCCTACCGGACCTCAAACTATACCATAAGGCAGCAGGTCTGGCCTGCATCCACGAATGGATGATACTAAAAGATACAGGCTTGCTGGATATAGAGGGTTTTGACAACCACTATGGTTGGGATGCCTACCTAGCCTATGATAAGGTGAAAGTCCACAAAGGGTTTCTAAACCACATAAGAAAATCTTTATATAAAATATGGAGTAAATATAGAGGACTATTAGAACCTAAAACCCCCTGGTGGACCTCACCCATAGAAGCTTTAGCTGTGAAGAAGAAAAATATGAAGGGAAACTGGGCAACGTACAAAATGCTATTAGAAGAGAAAAGTAACAAATTGAAATTAAAGCACTTTGAATAATTTCGTATATATTTGATTGGCTTCAATACTTCCAAATTAATGAAAGATTAGGCATGAATAAACAAAAAGGATTTGCTGAAGAAACATCTAAGTTAGAAGAGAACTTAATTCAGCCCAAAGGGAAACATTTATCAAAGATGTACAACCTCCTCCTTGACTGGGAAGTCAAGGAGGAGGTGGTGAAATTGGTTATGGTACACTGGGCTCAACCGGACACAATATATACAGGTGAAACTCGGAAAAATAGAATATCGTGGGAAAGGAAGGAAGCACGAAGTGCTCCAAAATCTCCTGGTAGGCGGCTGTGTTGACCCTGGACTTAATGAAGCACAGTGGACCAACACCAGCTGATGACATGGCTCCCCAAATCAACACAGACTGTGGAAACTTCACACTGGACTTCACGCATCTGGCATTGTGTGCGTCCCCATTCTTCCTCCAGACTCTGGGTCCTTGGTTTCCAAATGAGATGCAAAAGCTGCTCTCATCAGAAACGAGATTGACATATCTCGCTTTGCATGTCATGAGTCTATCCCATATATTAGTTTCACCTTTTAAGTTGAATTACTGAAATAAATGAACTTTTCCACGATATTCTAATTTTCCGAGTTTCCGAGTTTCACCTGCATATGATTGAATGGGAAAGGCTTTGGAGGGAAGGCATAAGGTTCACCGCATGTTACAATTTTAGAGAAAACGGATGAAGATGTTATACGGATGGTACCTAACTCTGGCCAAGTTGTACAAGAAAAGTTCAGATGTCTGTTGGAGATGTAAAAATGGGGTAGGTACCTTTATGCACATGTGGTGGGATTGTAAGAGGATAAGAGAATTGTGGGATGCTACATATAACGAACTCAAAAAGATTTTCAAATTCTCATTTTTAAAAAAACCCTTAAGCCTTTCTGTTAGGTATTATGTCCATGGAAATTTTAAAAAATATCAGACTCCTTTTTATGTAAGCAACTGCAGTGGCTAGGATCTTAATAGCAAAGAATTGGAAAGGCGACAGTATCCTCACAAAAATGGACTGGCAAGAGAGAATGATAGAGTATTTACAACTTGCAAAAATGACTGGGAGAATAAGAGGAAACTCAAAGCAGAAAGTTAGTAAAGATTGGATAATATTTAAAGAATACCTTAAACATTATTGTGATAATGCAAATCTCCTGAAAGACCCAGACTGAATCTTGAAACACAGAGAAATTATATAGCAAAAACTTTCATGCTAAATAATGGAAAAATAAAATAATGAAATGCGTACAATGAGGTGAATTGGAAGCCAAAAGTGTGTTATGTTAAATGAGAGATTGTATGTATTGTATTGCACTGTCTAAGTTATATGTAAATTGTTGTATAATAAAGGTTATTTTAAAATTAAAAGAAAAAGAGAGATCTGTTGTCGTGCAGCCAAAGTTACGGCTGCATTAGTTTTGTGTACAAGATCTCAGCTCATATGGCCTCATGATGATTCCTGTACATGTTCCCTTGCCACATATTTCTTCTCCCTTTCCCACACTATTATGTGCACTACGAGCCCTCCATTCATTAAGCCACACTCCTTATTATGACTTGATATTACTGTCCTCAAAAACATGCTTTAAGAACAGAGGCCTGCTGAGATACCACAGTAAGAAATCCTATGTTTTTAAAACCTATGCAGGTTTATCAGCACCAGAGTGGCAGCAGGGCCCTCCTGGTGGTGGTGCTGTACTTTTAGTCAAAGGAGAGAGATATGCTACAATCATATTATGCATAAAGACTTACAGAATTACTATCAGCATACACACCTGATCCCGCTGCCTGATCCGTTTGTAGACATATTCAGGGAATGGCTCACGGGGAACATATCTCCCGTCTCCTGCTGCAACGTGGAACACGCCGTTTTGGTAAACCACTTTGCCTCGCGAAATGGTCACCACTGCTACCCCATGGCAGACCATGCCTTCAAATATGTTGAAGTCGATGGCTTGGTGGTGAGTCTTTGCTGAGATCGTCCTGTATTGGAAAGAACATAGAATCACAGAAGGGTTGGAAGAGACCACAAGGGCCATCGAGTCCAACCCCCTGCCAAGCAGGAAACACCATCAGAGCACTCCTGACATATGGTTGTCAAGCCTCTGCTTAAAGACCTCCAAAGTAGGAGACTCCACCACACTCCTTGGCAGCAAATTCCACTGTCGAACAGCTCTTACTGTCAGGAAGTTCTTCCTAATGTTTAGGTGGAATCTTCTTTCTTGTAGTTTGGATCCATTGCTCCGTGTCCGCTTCTCTGGAGCAGCAGAAAACAACCTTTCTCCCTCCTCTATGTGACATCCTTTTATATATTTGAACATGGCTATCATATCACCCCTTAACCTCCTCTTCTCCAGGCTAAACATGAAACAATGATGCAAACTGTCACCATGGCTGTTTTGAAATCAGCAAATTTTAGATTCTGCTGAGATTCTTTGAAGTCTAAGGAAAACATGGAATTGCAACAAAGGCAGCAATCATTAGAAACTCTTCCTTAGAAGTAGGCTCCACTGGAACAAGCAGTGCTCACTTCCAAGTGTTTAGGGTGGTCTTTTAAATCACAGATTTGAAGCAAAATCTACTGGAAAAAATAAATTGGAGCTGAACAAGAGTTTTCCTCTTTTAGGTAAGAAACTCCGCTGTGGTCTCACTTAGCTCTCATTAACTTCTATGTAAAAAAGCTTCTGTAGAGAAATGCCTGGTTGAGCTGCCATTGGACTATATACTTTAGAAACAACCAAAAACAACACAACTGCCATTGGTTCATTGAGTAGTTACAAAAGATTTAAGAGGAAGGATTTCCCAAAAAAATAGATAAAAGTGCAATCTCATTTTTAATAGCAAAATTTGGGATGGGAGGGAGGGAGAGAGAGAGAGGTGTGATTCCTATACAGTGGTACCTCAGGTTAAGTACTTAATTCGTTCTGGAGGTCCGTTCTTAACCTGAAACTGTTCTTAACCTGAAGCACCACTTTAGCTAATGGGGCCTCCCTCTGCTGTTGCGCTGCTGCCACGCGATTTCTGTTCTTATCCTGAAGTAAAGTTCTTAACCCAAGGTACTCCTTCTGGTTTAGCAGAGTCTGTAACCTGAAGCATCTGTAACCTGAGGCACCACTGTAACTCCTGTTCTCTTAAAATGCTGCAAGCATCACCTGCATCTGTTGAGGCCACCAGATTATTTATTGCTTATTTCTTTCTAGGAATGCATTCGCTCCTCAATGCTTTTTGCATTTTAATTTCACCTAAGCAGCAGATATTCTGAAAACACTGCTTTTCCATATTTATGTATTCATTCTAAATATTTGTGTATCGTCCTTCAAAAGAAAGAAAAAGTCTTTCTCTAGGGCAGCTTACAGCAACAATGCAATATGAAAAACAAAGAAAACAATATAGGTGTAAAAGCAGCATTAAAACCAATCACTGGAAGTTAAACGGTCTCAAATCCCCACTTGGCCATGTAGCTCCTTGGGTGACCTGGGGCCAGTCTCTGCCTCTCAGCCTAACCCACCTCACAGGGTAGTTGTGGGAATTAAATGAGGAGAGGTAGAATAACATGGAATAAAAATGCAATCAATCTGAACCAGTAAGAGTAAGATCTGAGAGGTGGAAATGTTCCTGTGACTTACCTTTAAACCGACATGAGATTTTATTATTTATTGAATTTATATACCACCCTATACCCAGTCTCGGGTTAAACCACGGAGCCTAGGACTTGCCGATCAGAAGGTCGGCGGTTCGAATCCCCGCGATGGGGTGAGCTCCCGTTGCTCGGTCCCTGCTCCTGCCAACCTAGCAGTTCAAAAGCACAAATTGCAAGTAGATAAATAGGTACCGCTCAGGCGGGAAGGTAAACGGCATTTCCATGCGCTGCTCTGGTTCGCTAGAAGCGGCTTAGTCATCCGGGCCACATGACCCAGAAGCTGTACGCCGGCTCCCTCGGCCAGTAAAGCAAGATGAGCCCAGAGTCGGCCACCTAATGGTCAGGGGTCCCTTTACCTTTACTACCCAGTCTCAGGGGTGTTCAGAGAATAAAATATAAATATAAAACCTTAAAATAAAAACAACCCAATAACTCCCAATCCCCAAAAAACACATTTTAAAAGGGCACAGGATCCTCACAATATTTAAAGTAAGACATATTTACTTGGCATGACTCAGGATGTCCCAGGAACACACTATGTCTTTTGTTATGTAGTGACACTCTGGTCCAAGCCCAGACCCTATGTGAAAAAGCCCTTTCAGAATCAAGGTGAGGTTACACGATACAGCATTTCCTATAAACGGGTATGCACTGCACCTTAGTTTTAGTCATCTTTTTATAACACAAGGGTTTGCATGCGAGATCCAACTGGTATAATTCAGATTGTGCAAATAAAGGGAATTTGGCACCCCCTTTCCCCAAAATTGGATTTTTTGTAGTAAAAAAGAAATGCACCCCAAAATGTGGGGTAACAATTGTATATGTCCCCACAAACAAATCACAATGAATACTGAATAGATCTCCCTATGAACTTTGTGCAAACAAATCGGGATGAATGCTCAGTAAATAGGTCGTCTGAAAGTGACCTTGCAGGTTGTTCCACGCCACGGATTTTCAGATGCCCTACTTCTGCAGACAGCTGCAGGAGATGGCTTTATCTTAGCCAGACTCCCTCCTTTCCTCCCTCTACACTCACCCTTTCACATTTACCTTGGCTTTGAACTGTGTGTGTTATTTTGCAATGGAAGTTGTCAGAACGCCTCAGCAGAAAGGCACTCACCAGAGTCTTTCCAAAAGAGGAAGATTCCCACCCCCCTCTATTTTTAAACCAAGTGCATTCACAAAACTTCAGGGAATCAATGGTTGTGCAGAGGGGTGTTCGCCCTGAAGACAGATGATGAGCCACTGCCGTTAAAACTGCTTGCCATATTTGACAGGAGGATGACTTTTTACCAACTAACCACATCTACCAAGAATCTAATAAAAAGCTGCAACCATATCCCCACCTGTCACAGCAAACGCTCTGGAAGCCTGAGTTCAGCACTGCCATTTTATCCCTTCCTAACAGCTGTCTCTCATTCCCCTTTTACGTATCTCTCTCTCTGGCATGTCCATGATCTTACTCACCTCTGAGTCTTGTGAGATGGGAAAAACTGCTACTTTGCATGTGATCTTCCAGATTCTTTCACTCCCCCCCCCCCCAATCACAAAACTGGATCTCTGTATTGGGCAACTACCCAACTCAAGCCTCTTCCCTCCATCTCTGCAATAGTAATTATGGACGTGCTCCAAGCAACAGGCAGGTAAGTTAGCCTGTGCAAGGCAGCATTGCACCTCCCTGCCCCATGCCTCTGTAAAGTTGCGTTTTAAGCTACGAAACCATTTTATTGCTTTTAAATCATTGTTTATTGGCATGTTGTGACATTTAAACCTTTTATTCTTTTATAAGTAAATGTTGCCATTGCAGCTAGTGTGCTTATTGCCAGCTCTCTGGAGCAAGAACCTTAGTATTGATTGTTCCTAAATCCCCTTCATTCCCCCTCCTCCCAATAAGCAAAGTAAACCCAGCAAATGTGATCCTGTCTCTCTCTGTGCATGCTGTTTTCTGCTGTAAAGATACCAAGAGTAGAATTATTAATAATTCTACAAAATTAGCTTTTTCTTGAATATGTGTGTTCACACACACACGTGTGTGTACAAACACACTAGCAGATTTCACAGCAAAATGCACTCTGCACCTGCTCAGGAACCCTCCCATCATTTCTTCCTCCATATGTTCCAATGTTAAGCCTGTTAAAATCAAATGCCAGAACTGAGCCCTGATCAATCTTGCTCCAAAGATAGCTCTAGCAGGAGGAAGAACTGTTCTTTATTTAAGAGGCTTGGAGGAGGTAACCTATTTCCCCAAACCATCACCGTTAAATGCAGGCTCATCTCTTGGGGGTGCCAGTTATATCCCCCTCTAGGCCTGAAGAGGTAAAAGGAAAAGCAAGAAAATGAACCAGTCTTCTCTTATATCCATCAAATTTGCCAATAGTTCTCAACCACCCTGATAAAAAACCAAAACCCAATACAGCAGCAATTCTGAAACACAATTTTCAACCCTGTGAACAAAAGTCATTCATTCTCAGTGCGGACAGGACCCAATTCAGATCTATTATTTATTTACCTCTGAGCTTTAAAGATGGACTAAAGGTCATGGGAACCCTGCTCTAAATAGGAATGTACTTCATGCTTACTGGAACACTTTTAGTTTACTAAAGGTCCACTCATTTCCCTCTCAAGGCTGCTGCAGCTGCTTATCCCTCACAATTTATAACCCTCACTCAAGGAACTGCCGCAGCTCATCTGCCTGGTAGCAAAGGCAGCAGAGGGTGTTTGGGACTGAGCCGTCCTCCCTTCCACTCAGAGCTCTTGCGTGTCACAAATTAAGAGTCCTCAGCTAAGGCAGCACTGAATCCCTCCAGCTTACCTGCTTGGAATTCTGGGAATAGAAAGCCACTGCCCTGAAGGTCAAAGGTGAGGTTGGACGTGTGCCACGCTGCCCACCGATATTAGGCAATATGTACCAACAAGTTGGGGGATCTCAGCCTTGTCAGATGACCTTGGAGCATTTCCCTGCTTTGCCCCTCCTTCAAGTACACATGGGAGCTGGGCACAAAATGGTGGCTCATGGAGCAGATCCATCTGCGTTCCTTACAGCAGGACAACCTGAGCACAGTGGAAATTTGCGTTTGACCTGTCATCATGCCATGAATCTATGTGCTAAGTTGCTCCATACATTTGCATTAAAATAATGATGCGGCTTAGTTCATTCATCTGCCTGAAGTGCTCCTGAATAAAACACAAGCCTTGATATGGTGAACAGACCCTTTTGTCATTTTGTAGCTTTCCTCGTTTGCCTTGGTGCCCCTGCTTTTCAACCAAAACAGACTTTCAAAGCAGCTTAAAATCAGAATCCAAAGTAAAGGTACACTATGGATTCATGGAGGCCATTAGCTGATGTCAGCGTCCAGATTCCAGGCTCCTTCCTCTGGAAGTGGGCAGAATGTGTTACAGGTAGGGGCAGGGGGCAGGAAACTTAGGCCCAGGATCTAAATGCCTATTTAGCCCTCTCAACTCTTCCCAGGCCACACCGCTCACCCCCCCCACTTCCATAAGCACTTTTGCCTGGTGGGAATGTGTCCTTGACCTCTGATAATGCCTCTTGGCTGCCGGGGTGGAAGACAGTAGGGTGGGTGTGGAAAGAATTTGCATTCATTTCTCCACCCACTTTCATCTTTGGCCCTGCCCACCAGGGCATGCAGCAATGGAAAGCTGTTCGGATGGGATTGTGGCCTTTGGTCTGAAAAAGATTCCCCATACCTGAGAGACCAACTAGCTCAAGTAGCAGATTTGGGGCCTAGCTGTCCTCTACATTTCCCAAGGTACACTGTCTTAGGCTACGGCGTAATTGCCACACTGTTCATTCTGGTCTTGCGCTCCTGTCACAATAGTGAATAATGCTTGGAGTTCGGGACCAGAGTATAATTATCTCCAGAACATCCTTAGGGAAGGGAACATATAAAATCCACTGGCACATTCAATTTATGGATTCAGAAACAATGCAAAGCGAGTCAAGAAACAAATAAACCCCAAGTGTATCATTAAAAAGTTGAGAGAGGTTTGTGTGGTTTTTTTTTTAACTTGCAAACTATTTTTTAAATACAGAATTGGAATCACTGGGCCGTTTTCAGCCTGCACAGACAAATGGATGAAGCTGGTTTAAACCAAGATAACCGTTGATCCCTAAAGCCCAGAACTATCCACTGTAACTGGCAATGGCCTTGCTTGCATGCATGCAACACTAAGTCAGAGTTAACATTAACCATTGTTTGGTTAATAAACCATGGCTATAGCTCAAGTCATCTCCCAGCCAATCATGCAAACGATGGCTTGCCAGGCCACAGCCTAGTTTCTCTTCCCATTGCCTTCTCCACATCTCCCCAATATCCCAAACATCTTCACATTTCACTAGCAATTCCTCACTGGGCTCACAGCCTACTTACTATTGGCCAACTGTACAGAAGAGAGCGTGGAAACCCTGCTTGGTCACTCTTGGCAACTGGCTCTTGCCTCTCCCACGACTCAGAAGGGGGCTTTTCTACTTTTGATAACTGAGCTCCTTTGCCTGGAGAAGGCAAGGATGATCCCAGGACCTTGGGTGGAATTCAATCTCACTATTATGAACGTTCCACCTGTGTAAGCTTTTCAGTTTTCCAGATGGAATGATCTCCTACTTTCCTCCCCTGTGCGCTGTTCTGGCGGGTAGGGTGTCTCTTGACCCACCCACCCCTAGTCGCTTTCAGGGATACACGGGAGTAGGAGAGCGGGGAAGGCCATTGCACAAGCAGCAATCCTAGAGCAGTGCTTCCACCGACAGGGCTCTTCAGGTACAAATCTGGCCCCTTGTGTGCAAGTAAAGCACATGTCCTACCACTGAGGAATGGCCATTTGCCAAAACTATTATAGCCTGCTCTTCATTTAAAAATATAACTCCAGAGTGGGTTACAGTATAATATGCAGTAACATAGATTACATAAAACCAGGAAGTATAAATGCCATAATAAAAGACAGCAGTCAGTGAGGTCAAAGCTGCCCAACTCCATGTCCAAGGTCAGTATAGGTTGGATCTGTGTAGAAAGTGCTTTCTACACTTGGACTGCCAACATATGTTGTTGCCTATTACAGGTGTTGCCACCTATCACAGATTCAGCCAACACTGAGGGCAGCACTACCTGGGCTCCCTGCTGAAATACAAGAGGCGCCATCAGTACTGGCATTCCACCGGCTCTTGAAGACGCAGCTATTTAGGCAAACATTCCCCTGAGCTCAAACTTCCTGATCCAATTGTTTTAATTGATCTTTTAATTGTTTTAATTGTTATGCTTTTTGATGGACTTGTTTTATTGTAAATTTTAATTATGAATGGTTTGAATGTTTCGATGGAATTGTTTTATTGTGCATCTTAACTATGTATGGATTTTATAATTGATTTTATACTTGTAAACTACATGGAGGCCATTTGGGCATGTAAACTCTTTACAAAGTAATAAATGTTTTAATTTTGATTTTTAATAGTATTTTTATTATTATTACAAATGTGTTTTCCAAGAGCAGGTGGTCCTAAACTATCGAGGCCCATCAGCCCATGATGGGATTTATGGTCCAAAATATCTGGAGGGTAGCAGGCTGCTTTAAACAAAGTATACTGAGGGCTCTTTCATGGATATAAATGTATATAGGTGGAAAAACCTTAAGATACCTTGGCCTTACATCTAGTGATGTTTTCACTAGGTCTGTCAAAAATGTTTTTAAAGATTTGTTGATTTATTTCCAAACATAAACATAAAGGGACCCCTGGCCGTTAGGTCCAGTTGTGGCTGACTCTGGGGTTGTGGCGCTCATCTCGCTTTATTGGCCAAGGGAGCCAGCATACAGCTTCCGGGTCATGTGGCCAGCATGACTAAGCTGTTTCTGGCGAAACCAGAGCAGCGCACGGAAACGCCATTTACCTTCCTGCTGGAGCGGTACCTATTTATCTACTTGCACATTGACGTGCTTTTGAACTGCTAGGTTGGCAGGAGCTGGGACCAAGCAATGGTAGCTCACCCCGTTGCAGGGATTCGAACCGCCAACCTTCTGATTGGCTAGCCCTAGGCTCTGTGGTTTAACCCACAGCGCCACCCGTGTCCCATGTTTCCAAACATAAGTGACCCTTTACTTGAAGCTGTCTGTTTGCTGTGTGTACATGAAATACATATTAAGGCAGGAATGGGGAATCTGTGGCCTTCCAGATGTTGCTGGACTCCAGCTCCTTTCAGCCCCACCCAGTATGGCCAGAGGTCGAGAATGATGTGAGCTGTAGTCCAGCAGCATCTTGGAGGGCTACACGATCCCTATCTCTACAAGGCATGCTGTATATATGATGAAGCACACCCCTCTGTTTCACCACCCCTCTTTAGAAAAAGAAAACTCTTCCATAGTTTGGGCTGGCCTTTCTAGACCCCAGGCAACACCCACAACCATTAGAAAGTACCTGTAGACATGCAAACGAAGCAGAACAGCACAGTCTCTGATTAAAAAACAGCTTTGACAGTACTGGAGGGCTCAGCTCGATAAAAGTTTCACATCAAACTGTTTTCTGTTATCACTGACAACTTCATTGCTGCAGAGCATTGCCAGGAAGCTCCTGGAAGTTCCTGCAATTGCTTTGAATGTCTGGCTGGTATCGATTGCTCAGCTAATGGCAAAAGCTTCTGAACGAAACTGCAGCTGCCAATTTGTAATTTATGACCATGAGCGCCTATTTTGGCCAACCTTACTCCTAGTGCACCTGAGCACAGGAAGTGGACAATAGTCAGATACGGGGTTTACGGAGCCCAACAGGGCAGCCCTTATCCACCTAGTGCCTTCCAGGTGTTTTGAACAGCAACTCTTGTTGCTGTGGCTGATAGGAGTTGTAGTACATAACATCTGGAGGGTACCATGTTGAGAAAGGCCACAATAGGAGTGACATAATTACGCTTGGGCAAGGGTCTCAAATAGAACCCCCTGTACTTTCTTAAAAATTAATTAATTTAAACATTGGTTGGGTTTTTTTGTTATTGTTTTTTAAAGGAGACAGGACTGGGAAATGGGGATGAATATTGGAAAGGTGAGTTTTAGGTTCTAAGGAACAAGACACTTGAGTCTTCCGCACAGGAGAACTATGTAAATAACATGGCACTGCTTTCGTTGACTTCCTTGGAATTTTCTCTCTGCAGAAAGTAGCTGTTTTGTGAGACGGCATGTCAGAGGAAATGCACACTGTGTTCACACAGCAGCTGACTTTTGTGGCTTCGTTCTTTGTTCTTCCTTTTAACCAAAATAAAAGGGCAAGCAGATTGAAAGCGTGTGATCTTCCTTTGTGGGGAGGAGGAGAAAAAAGCGATGCCGTAAAAACTCCTTCATGAAATTACATGGATAAATTCCTAGGGAAATCAAAGTCTTGCACTTAATTCAACGGCGCAATAAGTAAAAAACCAGTAACCTATTTCTCTTCATTTCCTGTATCTTGAAATAGTAGCGGACAATTAAAATTTAAACACATACACACAATATACTAAGGAAGTGATATGTCCATAATCTGTTATATTTACTAACACTAATTCCAGGCAGAGCGCACAAGATTACAGAATTATAGGCCATGGGTTTATAATAGTACTGTGCGTAAAACATACTGCGCCGTATGTTGATATAAAGCTTGCAAAGACTTGTTTTACTGAAACAGAAATTACATTGAGACCTAATTACATGTTTTACTATGGTAGTGTATGAAGAGACTAAGCACAAAGTCTAGCATTTGCATGTGAGTCTGCAAAATTCAGGTACATTTATAAAAAATTGGAGGAGGGGGGAGAAATGGGTGGGAGGGTAGCCAGCACCCATCCCCCTCCCAAATCTTGACAGCCTGCTAGCTTTGCAGCGGCCCCTGCACTCTTTCCGATTTTGACTTTACCTCTTCTGCTCTGCCCATTATTTCCCCCACTGCAACAACACACATACATTTCAGGAAAAGTAGGGTAAGGCTGATAAAAATACGAGCCAGCCTCCTTTCCCATCCTCCAACATCACTCTCTAGCCTCTGTCTGCATTCTTCCTGCCACAGTATCTCCTGCTTTTGCGGCCATGTTTCTGCTGCAGCTATTTAAAAAAAAAAAAAAGGAAGGGCTGTGTTTGTTTCAACACAGCATGTGTCCTTTAAAACACACTGAACTGTTACGTGCAAGAAAACCGAGGAAAGGCAAAAGATCAGGCATAACAGGAAATAGAGGGAAGGATCACTGCTGAATCTACTGAATCACTGATGAAGTTCCAGGATTTTCCCAAGGATGCCCATACAGAAGAAGAGAGTGCCTACTGCTTACGGTAAAAAATAGGGCAGACAAGATCTAAATTGTACTCAGAGTCAGACCAGCAAAGGAAGCAGACAAATAAGCAGATTTCTGCATCCCCATCCCTTTCAACGTGAAGAGTTTCATCTTTCAGACTGCAACATCAAAGTGGCAACCAAGAAGCTCACTGGGTGACCTTGGACCAGCCACTATCTCTCAGCCAAACCCACCTCACAGGGCTGTTGTGAGGATAAATTGGGGAGGAGAAACATGTACACCACCTTCAGCTCCTTGGAAGAAAAAGTGATATATAAATGTACCAAAAAAAATTTTTTTTGCATGTATTGCCTGCTGTCACTCAAATTCAATTCTTTTCATTCACGCGTTCTCTTGCTAGTCAAAAGGCTAAGCAATTAAGGCTGCAACCCTATTCCTGGGAACTTACTCCTGGGTAGACATGTATAGGATTGCACTGGTAATGCTCTTAATGCTCTTAAGAGAATCACTGATTCCAAACATGGCTCTCTTAAAGATTCATCCAGCTGCACCTTAAGAGCACAATATATCACAAAGCAGTACCCCCACAAGACTTTTTTGTTCACCCCAATATACTGGGTGGTGTTGTTCAATTAAAAAACAACAACACGTTTTCATGACATTGGTCAAAGTAATGGAGTAAAGAGTGAAATATAGAACATATAGAAATATAGAACCCTCAACACAATCTTTCTCGTTGGGTTTGCTCTCCATCACTCTACAGGTGATAAATCTAAGGTGTCATGTATATCAAAGTGTGAAAAACTGTTTGGCAATTCATAAATACCACAAAGTGAAGGGTTTCTTGATATCTTAAGTGCTATTTAATGAATATTTCAGAACTGGCATTTCCTGAATAGACGGGGGAAAGGCAATTCTTTCTCTCATACATTTTAAAACTGCATTCCAATACATCCTCCCTCAAATGCATTTTTTTAAATAAAAAAAACCCTGTCATATTATAGTGCAATTACTTCAACTTTACTGTTAATCATTATTCTGCCTAAGGTGTGTGGTCTGTATCGACATTGTAACAAAGACTTTTTGGGTGCCTATTGCAATCCACAGCACATTAATTTGAGGCATGTTTAGTTAAAATCAACTCAATCTGGGCTGTAATCTTCTGCATACTTATCAGGAAGCAAGACCCATCAAACTCCATAGGTCCTACTTCTGAGTAGCTATGTACAGAACTGTGCCACATAAGCATATTTTAAACTGGAGTGCAACATAGTTTATTTGTAGCATGATCTCAATTCCTGCTGCACAGAATAATAATAAAGCGATAAAACATCAAACAGTAAAAACTTCTCTAAACAGTGCTGCTTTCAGATGTCTTCTAAAAGTCAGATAGTTGTTTATTTCCTGATGGGAGGGTGTTCCACAGGGCAGGTACCACTATCGAGAATGCCCTCTGCCTGGTTCTCTGCAACCTCACTTCTCGCAGTGAGGGAACTGCCAGAAGGCCCTTGGAGCTGGACCTCAGTGTCCAGGCTGAACGATGAGGGTGGAGATGCTCCTTCAGGTATACTGGGCCGAAGCCACTTAAGTCTTTAAAGGTAAGACTTCACAATAAACCATAGTTTAGTGTGATGTGAACGAGCCCAGATGAGTCATTATTAAGGCTCATAATAATAATAAATTATGTTAGCTTATTATTTCACACAATGTTGCATGGACTGATCTTTTTGTATTTACTGGTTGTTAAGATGGTTATTTCAAATTGTTTCTAGTATTTGTTTTGAATTGCTATGCTTATTTTGTGAGCCACTTTGGGCATGATTTTGTAGGAAAATGGCATACAAATAAAAAGATTGTGATGAGCAAAGGCCTGAACCAGGCACTTACTCTGTCTTTTCCTGCTTCACCTGCAACACCCAAACCTGGGAGTGAGACACAGGATCTGAGACCAACAGATACAAATCAAAATTGCTCCAACTGCAAATATGTTTTCTTAGACCACTTTCCTTGTGACACTACAGCTTGATTCTGCAAGCCGGCTGGAGAGGCTTCCCCTTTGCTGCCAGGGTATTTAATTGCAAATGTTTTCAGCAGGTGTCTCAATTCCAAAGTCTACCTCTTTGACATCATGGAAAATAAAAGGAGAGAGATGTAAGTAACAGCCTTTCCAACGTAGGAGTGGGTAACAGGAACTTCACTTTTTTTTATTTCCCCTTTTAATTATGCCTGCATACAATTGCACTTCAGCCTTAGGGATTTTGGGAAGTCCTGCTGGAATCAATTGGGTTTACTTCTGAGGAAACCTGGTTAGCATTAAGCTGAAAGCTAGCTGGCCGTCTTAACTGCAGAGCAATAAATCATGACATTGTGTTGTTACGCAAAGGGGATCATTATGCCCAGTCCTAAACTTTTATATGCTGGTGTGGCAGATCATTGTGTCAGGCGTTAAAGAAAACAAGTTTGCAGCCTGAACTCAGTGTGTTATTGTTGTGTGCTAACCCTGAATGTCAAGCATAGTTGATTGTATATGGATTTCTTTTGCTGGTCCCATAATATCCACAACCATTTTTCACAGAGATGTCTACATCCTCTCCAAAGGCTTCCAATGAAAGCCTCCCAATTCTCTCTAGTCGTGTATCAACATCTGCCCATCGCTTTAGGCTGCCATCACATCTTGCATTTTTACTCTGTATTTTGTGGTGTAGAAAAGGATGCTAAAGCCATGCTGAAGGTTTCTCTTTCAAATGTGCTAGCTGTCAAGGGAGTAACTGGAATTTCAACGTTATGGGATAGCTTAATTATTTTTCCCCTACGATGCCTTCACACCCTCCAAACCTTGATTTCTGTAAAGTGAATTCTCCTCCTTTCGTAACAATTGTGCTGGGAAGTATGGCTCACTTCAATCTTACTGTTTTGGGGTTTTTTTGTTCCATGGTTAAACTAGGAACTGTGTGGCAAACAACTTGGACTTGGTTTACACAGTACAATAAGCCAGTCTAAGGCTGCATGCCCACAGTGGTATATTAAATTTCCCCATTTCACTGTTAATTTCTGCACTGTATTTGTGCTTTCACATGACAGAGAAGTCACTTCTGGAAATCTGGTGGAGGTTAAAAAACAGTTTCCATATTAATAATTACTTTGGGGGGGGGATCTGTTTGCAATCCATTATCCTGAAATATTGGGAGTGCAATGTGATGAAATTTAGGGAGGTATACTGGCATACAGGGACGCGGGTGGCGCTGTGGGTTAAACCCCAGAGCCTAGGACTTGCCCATCAGAAGGTCAGCGGTTTGAATCCCCACAACGGGGTGAGCTCCTGTTGCTTGGTCCCTGCTCCTGCCCACCTAGCAGTTAGAAAGCACGTCAAAGTGCAAGTAGATAAATAGGTACCGCTCCGGCGGGAAGGTAAACGGCGTTTCCATGCGCTGCTCTGGTTCGCCAGAAGCGGCTTAGTCATTCTGGCCACATGACCCGGAAGCTGTACGCCGGGTCCCTCAGCCAATAAAGCGAGATGAGCGCTTCAACCCCAGAGTCAGCCACGACTAGACCTAATGGTCAGGGCTCCCTTTACCCTTTACCTTTATACTGGCATACGGTTCTTTCCTGACACTTTCATGGGGGGGAATCACTGGGGAACAGAAGCATGCTTGTGCCGAAAGAGTGAAGGAGGGGCAACTCTATCCAATGGTCTTCATTACCGTGCAACACCATGCACATCGGTATGAATGAGATTTGGTGTGACATGCCAGTGTATCAGCCAAAAAGCTATAGTTCTGTAACACAACAGGAACTGCAGTGTGAAAGGAATGTTAGAAAACAGGGCAGAAACCCTAGTATTATATTAGGATACCTGCTCTGGGCCTCTAAACATTTTTTTGCTTCCTAGTGTGGCACACACATGCTCATCACTGGACCACTATGTGATGGCTTGCATGAGTACTGTTTGCCAGAAAGAAAGCAGACAGCCTATGCAGTGGCGTAGTGTGGGGGGTGCAGGGAGGGCCGGCCGCACCGGGTGCAACATCTGGGGGTTAGGGTTAGGGGGCGCAAATCCACGGGTTAGGGGGCGCAAATTACTTGCCTTGCCCCGGGTGCTGACAACCCACGCTGCGCCACTGAGCCTATGTTGCTTATCGCAACATGAGAACCGGCATTTTGTTGTGGCTCCCTACTTGTGAAACGCTCCCCCCAGGGAGGCTCATCTGACACCATTGTTACATATCTTTAGACACCAGGCAAAAACATTCCTTTTTCATCAGCTCTTTGGCTTCTAATTCTCTGTGGCCTTTTTGTGTGGTTGAGATGTTTTAATCTAGTTTTTTAAAAACAGAATTGCCTTTCAGATATATATTTTTTAATGCTTGTTTTAATATATGCATTTGCTTTTTGCTTAAAACATTGTAAGTCGCTTCGATTTGCTGTGGCCCAAAAGTGACTAATGCATTATAATAATAAATCTAATCATCCCCATCATTATCGTTCTGAAATGACTGAAACATGGTTACTCTTGAGATAACTGCCAATTATCACCACACAGTATGAAGGCTGCCTCTTGGCTTTCCATGACTTCTAGGCCATGTGCTCCCTCTTCTGGAGAAGTAGAAGGTCACGTAACCAGTCAGATATAAGCATTCACAAGCTGCTCATCATTTCATCCCCATTCATTCCAAAGTTAACACATAAAACACGCTACGTGCAGATGCAGAACAGAAGCCAGAAGTTGCATTTCTTCCATAAAGTATTGATTGAGCTTTGAAATGCGCACACACCCAAGAAATATCTTATTCAGTGAACAACTTTCCCAGAAAGATAGAATTGCATTTCTGTAATCATAATTATCTGGGATGGTAGATAGCAGAAACAGGACTATTCCGGGCTGGTAGGCAGATACCAACTTTAGCCTCCCCAGTCCTCTTCTGCACTTGGAGAACAGCAGCCTATTGGAAGAGCCTGAACTGGTCCAGGGAGAGAGGCCAGCACAGAATTGGGACCTTTCCCTGGGCTTAAAAATGGCTAGCTATGCCATGGGTAATTGGTCTAATGTATTTTTAGCAAAGCATGTGGTAGTTTTTGGCACATCATTTAGGTCTTTTTGGGCATCACTATGTGGGCATGAGCTAGCCTGGAGAATGCTTGGAATCACTGATCATATTCATGAAAATAGCAATTAATATAAAAGTACAAGCAATTATGTTTTTTCTACATGGTCAGCGATCCAGGCAACTATTTTTAAAAACATTCTGACTAGTCAAAATCCTTTGCATAGATATGTTGTGGCTAGCACCATATATCCTGTGAATAATTCAAATGGGGCATCATTCCATCATCAAGATTTATGTCTTCCAAATGCATTCCTAGAAGGATGGAGAGGTGTGATTTGATTATTCATAGACCATACCTTGTAGCTTTGGGGTCCCAAATGACAATGTCAGCATCAGAACCCACAGCTATTCTCCCTTTCCTTGGGTACAGGTTAAAGATTTTAGCTGTATTCGTGCTGGTGACTGCCACAAATCTGTTTTCATCCATTTTGCCACTATGCTGCAAATAAACCAAAAATAGGCATCGGCAAGGAAGGGGATACATAAGCCTATTGCAAGCAAACTCACTCTCTGTTGAGGAGTGCGGTTGGGATAACCTCACTCAGAAAACCTCTGGGCAGAAAATTCTATATAAAAAATGTAAACTCCCAGTAATATGCTGATATATGCAAATAGAGCACCTAAGAAGTAACTCTTTGTAACAGAAATCTTCTTCTGGGGAATAACCAGTTCAACATTGATAGTCTTGCTCCTTAAAACTATCTGTTCATTTGTGGAATGAACAAAGAGGCAGTGTGGTGTAGTGGTTATGGTGCTGGACTAGGACTTTGGAGGGTTTGAATCCCCATTCAGTCATGAAACCCAGTGGGTGACAGTCCTTATATTCCAGCCAAACCTAACTTACAGGGCAACCGGCGGGGGGCGGCAGGTGGATCTTTGCACCCCGGCGCCACATCTGCTTAAGACAGTCCTGTGCCTGGGGATTTAAGTGCCTCCTCAGAGGCGGGAGGCTAACTTGTCACTGCTGCTTATATTGCTCCCCATTCCGCCTGAGAGCAAAAATAAATCCTACTCACCACTCCTTTTTCCCACACAACCGACATCCTGTCCTCCACACCATTCACCCCATTGGGGATCTTGGTGAAATCATCCTTCCCCAAAGCCTTCTGGCAGATGTCAAAGGTACAGTTATCTGTTGCTGTCACAGTTAAGTCACCACTGAAAAAAAGAAACAATTCCAAGTTAGGCAAATCTGAACATTCAGAAACAGAACAACAAATGATGGACAAAGAATCAATCACAAGATACTGGCTTGTTTCTCGTGTTATAGCTTTCTGTGACCATGCAAACGTGCTGGCTCTCAGCAAAGAGTTTGAACTTGCTTTGCTCCTCTCTGGTCCTTTTAAGACAGCCCAGCTCAGCGTGTCATCCAAATCCAGAATCATGGTTAAGGTCTCTTCTCCTTAACCACAACCGGTCATCATAGGACCAGCCTTGGCTATATGTACAGTGGTACCCCGCAAGACGAACGCCTCGCGAGACGAAAAACTCGCAAAACGAAAGGTTTTTTCGTTTGCGAGTTGCCTCGCAAGACGAATTTCCCTATGGGCTTGCTTCGCAAAATGAAGCTTGCCCCGGGGACAGCGGGTCTTCTCTTTTGAAGCAAGGGGCGGTGGGGAGAAGCGATCTTCTCCCCGCAGCCCCAGGTCCGGGGACAGCGGGAAGCGCTTCCCGCTGCCCCCGGACCTCTGTTGAAGCAAGGGGCTGCAGGGAGATCGCTTCTCCCGGTGCTCCGAAGCGGGGCGGGGGGGCGGGAACACCTTCTGAAGGCTGGCGGGGGGCAAAAGTCTTTGTCCCCCCTGTCTGCCTTCCCAGGGGCTTTTAAATCGCCCTGGACAGCGGAGAAGTCCTCCGCTGTCCCAGGGCCATTTTAAAATGCCGCCCGCCAGCATTTTAAGATCGCCTGGACAGCGGAGAAGTCCTCCGCTGTCCCGGGGTTTTTTAAAATGCTGGGGGTGGGAAGAAAAGCCCTTGTGTCCACCCCAGCCTTCAGAAGAGGTCCGGGGACAGACTGTCCCCGGACCTGGTCTGAAGGCGGTTTCCCTAGGAACGCATTAATTGATTTTCAATGCATTCCTATGGGAAACCGTGCATCGCAAGACGAAAAACTCGCAAGACGAAGAGATTTGCGTAACGAATTAATTTCGTCTTGCGAGGCACCACTGTAGCTGAGAATGTCCCTTTGCAGAACAGCCACCATAGAGCAAACTGCCGTCTGTATCCACACAACAGACTTCACCAGTTGGCTGCCACATGGCTGCTATTTTTATTTTGATCATTTACTTAAGCTGGTTATACCTTGCTTGGGAAGGGTTGTGGCAGAGTATCTGCTCTGCATACAAAGCATCCCAGGTTCAGTCCCTGGAGTCTCCAGGTAGAGATGGGAGAGCCCCCTGTTTCCAGTCAGTGTGGAGCCAGGTGGACCAATGGTGTGACTCAGCATAAGGCAGTTTCCTACATCCCTAAACCATGCTGAGACTATATTTCCAAAGCAGACCACTTGGATAAAAACCTATTTTGACAATAACAACTGCAAAAATAAAAATAAAAAATGAACAAAGCATTAGATGCACACAGCACAGTAAGTTGAAAGACCAGCAGAACACTGGGGGGGACGGGACGGGGGGACAGCAGTCCATTATAAGATGCCTTCCAGAACAGAAATGTCTCCTCTAAAATGAGAAGGAAGTTAGCTTGAAGGATCTCCTCAGAGAGAAATTTCCAAATCTGTGGTGCTACCACAG
Source organism: Podarcis vaucheri (assembly GCF_965113315.1). Taxonomy (NCBI): domain Eukaryota; kingdom Metazoa; phylum Chordata; class Lepidosauria; order Squamata; family Lacertidae; genus Podarcis; species Podarcis vaucheri. The sequence continues at coordinate 72,593,101 of NC_138766.1, forward strand.
AGAGGGCCCTGTCCAAGGTATCTTGTTGCACACTTATTTGCTGACTGTTTGTGGCATGAAAACATAGACTGGGCCCAAATAAGTATGGCTGGCTTCATCTGTTTAATGGCCTTCTTGCTAAGGCATCCGGATGCTGCTAAGACGTCATACGTGAGCATTTTACATGTACACTGCATTAGCTTACTTGGCCAAAAGATTCATCAGGAAGTCTGGAGTAGCAGGATCCGGCCTCAGGGGTGGGCCCATGACATGTGCTGCAGCATGGGACCATTCCTTATGCCAGTAGTGAGTGCCATCCGTTCCAAGGCCGGCAGCTATAGGCTCCCCATAAACAACTTTCCCTGGTGGAGGGTGATAAGAAAATACATAGATTAAGAGGAGCAAACTAACAGTGCAGGCTTGCAATATTGTACAATGTACAGCTGGCTACAATACAGCAACATCTGGTTATCATATATTTGAATACACACCCACCCAAATTCTACAAATATGGGATTCTATAGGGCTCTATCACACATCGATCTTGATGTCTGCACTATGAAATGGTGTATAAAAGGGTGATAACAGATTGGTCTTCTGGCCTAGCTGAACTCTGATAGTGCAGGGTTCCTGATTGCAAGGAGGCTTCTAAGCCTGTTCACCTGAATCCCCCTTTCATGCCTTCACCCAGAGACTAGTGCACAGTGGGATACTGGGGGGCGGGTACTTGTGTACATGTTTCCGCCCACTACTTTAACCCCACATACATTCAATCCAAATACATGAGCAAGGCTGGGGGGAAACCCAGCCAGATGGGCGGGGTATAAATAATATTTTTTATTTATTTATTACAGAGAATCTAGAAACATGGGAGTTCTGATGACCAAAGATGAAAAAACACACAGAAATTAAACACTGTATTATGTTCATAATTTATTCTAATGCCTGTAACTTTCAGACGTTGCTTAATGGTTAAATTAGTGGAGATATGGCAAAACAGTCATTACATTAATCTGCAGCAGCCCAATGGCAAGAGTGCTGCAGCCCTTGAGAGACTGGTTTGTTTAGTTTTTGCAGAGACAATAGTTATTTCCCCGCTCCCTTGTCTCCTCCTTTCCACTACTCTCTTGCTTAGTTTTTCTGACCTCCTGATGGTTATGTAAGGAGGAGGAGATGTTTTCCTTTTCCAACCTTGGAAACTCAGAAGCCTGCCAACTTTCAGAGCAAAAGGTTGTTGTGCCTGTGTCTCTCCTACGCACACGGCCCATAACCATCTTGGCAGGTAGGGTGAAGCCACCACAACCAACAAGCTCAGAACCTCCAAGCAAAAAATAACTCGCTCAAATCATGATTACATGGAAAGAAGCCCTGCTGGATTCAATGGTAGATTTACTGCCTAGTAAAAGTGCTTTTAGAATTGTGGTCTAAGCCTAGTGTGATAGGCAGGGATGATTGTGTGTGCACAAATCTGAAGAGTGGCAGCTGCAAAACCTGCAGAAAGTTACCTTAGATGATGGCGGTGCAATTTAAATACCAAAAAAAGATTCTAAGCAGTTTACAAAGTATAAGGAATGGTTATAGAAACATTAAAACATCCATGATCCATAATTGAGAGCCAGTGTGGCATAACAGTTAAGAGTCTTGGACTATGACCTGGGAGACCAGGGTTCGAATCTCTGCTCAGCCATGGAGCTCACTGGGTGACCTTGGGCCAGTCACCATCTCTTAGCCTTACCTACCCTCACCGGGTTGTTGTGGGGGTGAAATGGGGAGAAGAACCACCATGTAGGCCACCTTGAGCTCCTTGGAAGATGAAAGTGGCATATAAATGTGGTAATTGAAAATGAAAATAAGTCATAAAAGAATCCCATTAAAGCAGAACTAAAACAGGAAGCTCAGGTTGAGAGATCAACGGAATGGCTGTGTAAGAAGGTACATCTTCAGAAACTGGTGAAATGCCAAAAAAGATGGAGCATCTTGTTTTCAGCTGGGAGTGCATTCCATAATACCAGTGCCACCAGAGAAACACCCAGTCTTCACTTTACCACAAGCAAATCATCATTAAGCCTGTGGAAAGACTAAACAGGTTCCATCTGGCACCCAACAGTCACTTTTGGCATAGAAGTGGATCAATACCCTGAGCTGCATCCCCAAGCAGCAGAAAAAAGGGCAGTTGAGCCGTCTCTGTACGCAGGTGGCACTGTGGGATGCAGGTGGCATTGTGGGTTAATCCACAGAGCCTAGGGCTTGCCGATCAGAAGGTTAGCGGTTCAAATCCCCGCGACGGGGTGAGCTCCCATTGCTCGGTCCCTGTTCCTGCCAACCTAGCAGTTCGAAAGCACGTCAAAGTGCAAGTAGATAAATAGGTGCCGCTCCAGTTGGAAGGTAAACGGCGTTTCTGTGCGCTGCTCTGGTTCGCCAGAAGCGGCTTAGTCATACTGGCCACACGACCCGGAAGCTGTACTCGGCCAATAAAGCGAGATGAGCGCCGCAACCCCAGAGTCATCCGCGACTGGACCTAATGGTCAGGGGTCCCTTTACCTTTTACCTGTACTTTCAGGGTTTGGTATGAATGCCAATAACATACGAAAGAATATGGAAGGTACCCTACAGCCAACCCTTGATTAGGAGACAAATTAAAAGAAAGATTATAGAAACTTCATCTGTTGGCATATGTTCAGTGAAGCATGTTAGATACTGTCACACTGTAAGTGACACTGTAGGCTGGGATAGGAACCCATGGCTCTCCAGATACTGCTGGACTCAAGCTCCCCCCAGTGCAGCTAGTGGTCAGAGATGATGGGAGTTTTAGTCCAGAAATATATGGAGGGCCACCAGTCCCCCATCTCTGCTGTAGGAATGCTGCTTTTTAAAAGAGCTGTAGAGCTGGCATGAAGGAGTATTCCTGCCTAGGGTCTGAGGGCAAATGAGGCAGTCATGTTGTTGAAACCAAGCAGGTTTATTTCTGGTCAGCATCTGGATGGGAGACCACCTAGGAACTCCATATATGCCACTTTAACGAAGGAAAGCAGGATGTAAACACACTTTTAAAAAGCCTAAATAATTAATTAATCCCACTCTGTCACCTCTGGTCAAAAATATGTTACTGGTTTCTGAAGCACTATTAATCCCCTGAAAAACAAAGATACAATGGTACATACATTATCAACTCTCAATGAAGGTGTCTATTTCCAGGCTCATCAGAGCCCTTGGAAATGGCCATGAATTTAAAAAATGCCTAGCCCATTCCATTCTCTAGTAATCTAATATAGCCCTACCTACATTATTAGGGAGCGAGCCCCACTGAATTAAATGGGAGTTACCATACTTTTGCGAAAGCATGTTTATGATTACACTGTTAATATATAAAAGCAACATCATTTTTGGATCATTGGAACCCTTTTCCAAGTTCAGGAGGACCCATGTTGTCCAATCTCTCTGCAATGATTCAGTGGGCAGAGGGGCATCAAAGTCAATTTGAGCCTTCAGTCAGTCCTTATAATGCATGTGCCGTATCAGAAAATACCCTGTTTCGCCACTTGCATGGCTTCTGATTTTACTGTTTAGTTACCTCACACAGCCAGACGGCTTGGGACCTCTTGGAACAAAGATGCAGAAATTTCTATGTCATTATTAATTTAAAAGATCACTCCTGAGACAGAAAAGAGGATGGCAATGTTCATGCTTAATCACTGGTACATCAAGCATAATGGGGCCTGCATATCTGTAACTAACAGGCTAAACAGCAACCCCATTTAACAGATACAGCCTGGATTTGGGTTTAGACACTGCTACTTGTCAGCTAATTATTTTTCCTTCATTCTTTTCAAATAAGAGAGGTACTATGGCTTGAGGCTGTGTGGAAGCCATGATCTCTGACTTGGTTACGTGACAACTGCTTGGCTAGTGGTGATGCTTCCTGAACTCACCATGCACTCAGAGCAGATGGTCGCTTGAGAAAAACCAGGCCCAAGTTCAGACCGAGGCAGAGAAACTAATCAGATACTTCACTGTTATTTATGCTGGCAGTTGTAGCCTAAATACTAAAGAAGCAGGCCTGCCTGGTTGGACTATTTATTTATTTTATTTATATCCCATCCTTCCTTGCAGCCCAGGGAGGGCAGCAAACGCACTGATGATAAAACTATTAGAACACCTGAAAACAGAAACAGTTATCCAATTTCCAGCTGTGCCCCTGGGAGGCCCCCAAAGGTTTGGTGAGCCCTGATCAATAGCATATGCACTTTAACATCTACAGAATTGTTGACGTTGTGCACACGATTCAGACTGAGAAAACACAACACCATGCAAAGATTCTACCTTTCCAACTTCCAATGATTTTGGACTGCCCCGGGGATTTTTTAATTTTTATTTTGTGCTTTGACCTACATATTTTGGCTGATTTCACAGTTTCTTGTGCTTTTACAAAGTTGAAGAACGGAGGATGAGAAAGCGGGCTCCACAGCGTTGTCAACAGTGGCATCTAGTGGACAAATCCAGTGCAACATGGCACAGAAGAGATGTTTTCCTAACTCGCGGATTTAGTTCAGTCGGCCAGCTACTTACATCAGGGTTCGGATTTGGGGGCCCACGTGCAACGGCAGAATCATGCAAAGTCAGGAACCCTCAGAACCACACGCTGTGAGGCAGAGGGCACCCTTTTTACTGGCCTCCCAAAGTCTTCACAACTCCTTCCCACAGACGGGTAAGCGAGGCACCGCCATACTTATGTACTGCCTTCCCAAAGATGGGTAACCGAGGCGCCAGGCTTGGTGAAGGAGCTCTGGTAGCATCCGGAGCTGGACCTGAGCAGAAGAACAACTGAGAGTCTTAATACCTCTGAGAGGTGTTAGCTAGTAGTCACTGATTGCCTTGTCCTCCATGAATTTGTCTAATCCGCTTTTAAAGATGCCCAAGTTGGATTCAGGGGTAAACCTGGAAGGGTTAATTCCTAGTGTGTAAGGCAGAGTAATTCCTGTGCCGGCCAGATTTCCCCCCTGGAGTTTTAACTATTTCTGCCTGACACCCAGGGATTGAATGTCAAACCTGGAGATCTCAGTAGCACCGGTTGTGCAGCACCTCTGCACAATCTTTAAACACGCTGGGTCAGAAACGCACCTTGCCTTCGTGCATCTGCGATCACCGTGGCTGCAGACTTGCTCATCACATGAACTACGTAGAGAGGGCAGTTCACCGAGTTTGCTATGGTGATTGCTCTCAGCGTGGCTTCAGCTTCCACTTCTTCCGGGCGACACAGTTGGTGCCCTTCTGGACCAGTTATTCCCAGGGATAACATCTTCTTTGCACCCTGCAGGCCATCCACAGCGACACAGAAGTTAATGTTGCTACCAGTGGAAAAGTTAATGACTTCTCTGCAACTCCGGTCCAGCTACCCGAGTAATTTAGAAACCCCAATAAGTACAAGATTTGAAAATCATTTGTACCGTGATGGTTAGCAACTTAGTTAGCTATGATTTGCAGTTTATCAGAACAACTGCCTACGTGCTTGATTTTTCTGGATGTTTCGTTTTTCAAAAACACAGAAGGCTTTGGAAATATATGTTGTGTTTATATCTTGTTATAAACCACACGTATTTGCTTCTATTCAGAGAGGTCTTTGGGCTCAATCCAGATTCACAGCTCATTCTTAACGGTGTTTATTCAGAAGGAAATCCTACTGAATTTCATTTAGCTTACACCAAGGTAAGGGGAGTTAGAATTGCAGCCCTGGTGATGCTTAGAGTAGACCCACTGAAATAACGTCACTTTGGTCCCAGTGATTATATTGTAAGTAAGTAAATTTTTATTTATACCCTGCCCTCCCCAGCCAAGACCGGGCTCAGGGCGGCTAACATCAAATGTCAAATACATTAAAACACAATCAAACAATTGATTAAAATACAGCTTAAAAATTAGAATCAGGATAAAATTAAATGACCGCCCATGAAATTACAACCATAGGGGTTGGGAACCTCAAGTATTCATCAGGGCCAGCTACCCATGTTGGTCCCACATGAGCCAATAAAAGGGCCAAAGAGGTAACTTACAGGGTCCCTTAGAGGGGGGGGGGTCAAACTGAGCCTGGACTGAACAGCTCCATCTATTGGGTCTACTTTAAGCATCCCTAAGGCCCTATCTGCACAATACATTTAAAGCAGTATCACACCACTTTAAAGAGTCAACTGTGGGAACTGCAGCATATTAAGTCTAGTGACTGTTGATAAAGGTAAAGGGACCCCTGACTATTAGGTCCAGTCATGGCCGACTCTGGGGTTGCGGCGCTCATCTCGCTTTATTGGCTGAGGGAGCTGGCGTACAGCTTCTGGGTCATGGGGCCAGCATGACTAAGCCGCTTCTGGCGAACCAGAGCAGTGCACAGAAATGCTGTTTACCTTCCCGGAGAGGTACCTATTTATCTACTTGCACTTTGACGTGCTTTTCAAACTGCTAGGTTGCAGGAGCAGGGACCGAGCAACGGAAGCTCACCCCGTCGTGGGGATTCAAACCACCAACCTTCTGATCTGTGGTTTAACCCACAGCGCCACCAGTGTCCCAGTGACTGTTGATAGGAGACTCCTATTCCCTTCTCAGAAATGCAATTCTCATGGTGATTTGACCATCAATCCTCCTTCCTAGGAAACTCTGAAAATGGTACATTTGAGAGGAACAGGTGTTTCCAAACAGCACCCTTAAAATGACAGTTCTCAGATTTTGGAGGGGAAGCCACAAGACCCTTTGTGCTAGCCCTGCCTTCAACATCACCATCTCCCACTAGCTCCATCTCTTCTGACTGAATATTTGGTGAAAGTCTCAAAGGGGTTCTGTGAACATTTGGCTGTGCATACATAGGTTCCTCTGGATGACAGAGCCCCAGTTACACAGGGCTCCCAATCATACGAGAAGACAATGCACTTTCAGCTGAAGACATGTAGGCTCCCCTCCAGACATTAATTGAATGTGGGAAGGTCAGGAGGGGCAGACATGGTAGGGCCAACGTGCCCAGTTCCCCTCTGCCCTCTGTCTGTTAGCAAAAGATGTGTAATTTACAAATCGTTACAATCTTAAATACACAGGTATTGCTGCAATCTGTTGCAGGGTGGATGAATGTTCCTGTGTCACCTTGGAGATAGATAATTACCTCTGCAATCAGATCCCCGTTTTCTGCATGGACTTGAGCAATCGCACCGATTTGTTTGCACTGAGAAAAGGCAGAGTGTAACTCTAGATCTCCAACCATATAGACACCTTTATATGCCATAAACATCTTAAAGGAGTTTACACCCTTTTCCTGGGCTAGGATTTTCATCTCTTCTTTAACCTGAAAACACAACAAAAAATTGTTAAATGTTCAAACCTCACAATATCCTCTTGAATTTACCGTATTTTTCGCTCTGTAGGACACACTTTTTCCCTCCTAAAAAGCAAGGGAAAATTTGTGTGCGTCCTATGGAGCAAATGCAGGCGGGAGGCAGGCGGGAAAAGCCCCCAAGAGCCACACACAAGCTCCGTGCGCTCTTGCGGGCTTTTCCCCAGGAGGGAGAAGGGACTGACTGGCCGCATCAGTCCCTTCTCCCACGTCGTAGAAAAGCCCACAGGAGCCACGCACCCTTTAAAGAGCGCGCGGCTTCTGCGGGCTTTTGCGAGAGGAGAGGGAATTCCCCCACCTCCCAGAAAAGCCAGGAGAAGCTGCACGCTCTTTAAAGGGGTTGCGCGGCTTCTGTGGACTTTGAGAAAGGTGAGGGAATCCCCCCACCTCCCAGAAAAGCCAGGAGAAGCCGTGCAGCCCTTTTAAAGAGCGCACCGCCTCTGCCGGTTTTGCAGGAGGTGGGGGAATTTCCCCACCTCCTAGAAAAGCCAGCAGAAGCCGTGCAACCCCTTTAAAGAGCGCACGGCTTCTGCGGGCTTCTGTCCCCTTCTCCCCAAACTGTGGGCTTTTGTGGGAGGTGGGGGAATTCCCTCACCTTTCTCCCACCTCCCGCAAAAGCAGGAAGAAGGCCTGCAGCCTGTCCGCTGCTCACAGAGCTGGGTGGGGTGTCATATTTTTTTCCTTGATTTCCCCCTCTGAAAACTAGGTGCGCCCTATGGTCAGGTGCGCCCTATGGAGCAAAAAATACGGTATTTGGCATCAAATCTTACCATCTGACTGGCTAAATTATTTGAGTGTATTATTTGACAGAGATATTTCTACTTGACTGGCAGAACACCAAAATTTCCCAGGATATTCTTCAGGAGACAGTAAGATTTCTCTTTGAAATGTTGTAACCGATAATTATGCAATACTTTAATGACATGAAATAATTCCTTTAGGGACTATGACTCTTTTTTGATTATGTATTTTTGGAATTCTTGTTTACTATGAAAAAGATAAGCTATTACAATTAATTTTTTTTATAATTAAATAACTTTTAAATAAGCTTTTTTAAAAAATTCCCAGGACTAAATCCTCTGGCTACTTTAGCACACCCATCTTGGAAGGCTTGACTCCTGGGCTCCTAAGCATGGTGAAAATTTAGTTTATTACATGTATATATCATTTCACACATCCAAAAGTGTCTTGAAGAGATTAAAAGTTATGAAATACGAAAAACATAAAACACTTCAATAAAAGAATACAGATACCAAATACTAAGGGTTGTAGCTAAAGAAGCTGTCCCGTTTATGCAAGCTTGTGACACTATTTATGTATGCTACTACTGCGGCCTGTGTTTTGTTAGCCCCCAAATGGAAAATGAGCGAGGTCCCAGCCGTAGAAGAATGGCAACTTAAACTGATGGAATACGCGGAGCTTGCAGATTTAACATATAGAGTAAGAGAACAAGAAGAACATATGTTTAAAGAAGCCTGGAAAATGTTTACTGAATATATGGGTGAAAATTGTGTTCATTTAAAAATGCTGGTAGAATTAAGATAAGTTCAACAGTGAAAACAAGTTTTGATGGATGTAACAATGGATTGCTGAATGGTTTAGTTCATGTAAAATATGCAGGGATGCACTATATGCAAAATGAAAGAGAAGAAGGGAAGTCATTGATTTAAGGTTATTTAAATGAATATTTTGAAATGTAAATCAGAAAATGTAATAAAAATGTAAGAAAGAGAACTTTCTCTCCTTCTTTCACCAATCTTCACGCAAACCCCCATGTCAAATCTGCTCCAGCAAGCAGGCAGAAACCCTAAAAGAAATCTGTGGAGTGTGCAGGAAGAAGAAGAAGGGGAAGGACCACTGAGAAAGCTGAGGTCCATGGGTGAATGCAACAACTTCATCTCATACAACCCATCATGTTTTTGTCCAAAGAAAAATAACAATCTAAAACAGCGCAAAATATGTACCTCCCCCACAAAGAATGAACACAAGTAGCTGCCCAGCAAGAAGCAAGAGGAAGGAAGGCAAATTTGAATGTGCCACAACTGGGCCCTTGGTCACTTGGCAAGAACGCCACACACACCGTTTTCCGTGCAACTTGCGGCATCTGTCTTTGGCGCATGTTGGACACACTTGAAGGAACAAACATGCTACTGGCCTTCTGCTTACCTTGTCGCTCCACCACGTGACGGCCACATGAAGTGCATAATCGCAGCAGACTTTGGGATCTGCCCAGCTTCTCCATCTCTCATAGGCTTCAATGAGAGAACAGCCTTTCTGAGGTATCGCAAAGTCAATGATCATTGTTGTGCCTCCTGCTACAGCAGCCTAAAAGAAAAAAGAAAAAGAGGTTGGCGATGAAGGAAGTGTCGCAAGGTTCTGCTTTCTCCCAATTACCCTCTCAGTCCCTTGCAAAATATGAAATATGCGCTGTTGAAGTATTTATTTCAAAACCACAATTCCCATCATGCTCTGTCTCACAATTTTTTACTATTGTAAAGAAAGTAAAGTGTCATGACCACCCTCACTTGTTTGTGTCTGTGTGTGAGTGTGAGTGTGTAGGAGAGAATCAATTCTCTCATTTTTGCTGTAGCCAGTCAAGCCCAGGCTCAATGATTATTGGGAAGCTTGGAGGTTGACTAAGTAATTATATGGGTTATGCAATTATATGGGTGGAAGCAAATTTTTGTTGGTAAGCACTGGAAGGAGAGGCTAAAGGGAGGCATACTGGTGTATGGCTCTGGATATCATGGATTCTGGGAAGGGAGTTTGGGGAAGTGCCATCTTGAGGAATGGGGGGGGGGGATAAAAAAAACTGGATATTAACTACAGGAGTGCCTATGTTAAATACTTTGAATAATTGGTATACATATAATTGACGGATAGAGAGGCAGAAGTACCTCTAATTTATTTTATTTCTTCTATTTTCTCTGTTAGAAGTCCTTTATCTTGGATTGAGGAAGACACACACAGGAAGGAGATAGCTGGGAGAAAGGTGGTCCCTGCAGGAAAGTCAGGATAGAAAGGTCCGTTCCTTTCTTCTCATTCCTTGGTTTCCCTTATTACTTTTTGTTATTTAGACCAGTTTGATTTTTATTGTATTTTATGTCAAAAACTTTCAATAAAGAAACACTTATTTAAAAAGGTCCTGTACTAATTCGGCCCTGCCGCTAGTTCTGTGAGTGCTGGCTGTGGTTTCCAGGCTACTGCTTCTTCTTAACAAACACAGCTGCAAATGGATGGGTCTTAAGAGTGCAAATATGTGGCTTTAGTTGCAGCAAACAGGAACCTAACCTGAAGTGCACTTCACCGGAGAACTGTCGGCGACATAATCCATTGGAAACAGGAGCATGCATGTGTTGCATGTGGGGGTGTACAGGCCAGAGGTTTTGTGCTGCACCAAAGATCCTGATGGAAAAGTCTGCAGCATTGCCAAGCCTCACCAAGCAGATGGTATGCAGAATGGGGGGTTAAGGGAGCCAGAAGCACCTTAGGCACTCAATTAAGCAGGGGCCGTTTTCCTAGTGCCGGCTGAGCTGGAAAAAATAAATCTGTGTATCAGCAGAACAATACTGGAGGTGGAAGTGATGACTTTGAAATATGGCACCAGCAATACCGAGCAGTGTTGCATTAGAAACTAACACCCCTTGGGATGCTTGCTGAGGAACCCATTTGAAGGGGCACGAAATATATTTCTCCAGAGGCAGGGCAATTACGTAAACAAAAGAGTGGAGATGGCATAACGTGCAGGCGACCCCAAAATTACCGAGGGCAGCTGGTGAAGAGTGAAGAGCATGATAATCAGGGGGGAAAGAACTGAAAGTGTTTTAAGGGACTAAGATCAAGTAAGGGAACTGCAATGGCAGATGAATCTCAGGGTTAATGAATGCAGAATAATGCACGCCAGTGACATGGACTGTTGATTTCTTAATGGAATGGCCTGAATCGCCTAGGGCAGTGTTTCTCAAACAAAGAGCCAGGACTTACCAGTAATCTTTGAGCCATGCTCAAGTGGACCTCAGCGCCACCTCCTGCGCCCAGCACTTCCTCACTTGCCCGTCCTGCCCTCTGGTTGTGCCATGACCTTTTGTTGTGCCATGATCAAGGACCAGCGACTGGCAGGGTCAGGAGAACAGAGAGCCTCGTGGGGAGAGGAGGGAAGGAAGGCCTCCCTCCTCTGAGGGGAAAAGGCCGCAGGAGGGGCTGAAGGAAATTTTCTGTGGCATAAAAGTTCAATACAGTGGTACCTCGGGTTAAGTACTTAATTCGTTCTGGAGGTCTGTTCTTAACCTGAAACTGTTCTTAACCTGAAGCACCACTTTAGCTAATGGGGTCTCCCGCTGCTGCTGCACCACCGGAGCACGATTTCTGTTCTCATCCTGAAGCAAAGTTCTTAACCTGAAGCACTATTTCTGGGTTAGCGGAGTCTGTAACCTGAAGCGAATGTAACCTGAAGCGTCTGTAACCTGAGGTACTACTGTATTGTTATTAATCACACATGAACTGGAAGTAGGGAGTAAATGGGGTAAGAGAGGAAATCGTTACAAGAGGAAGAAGTAAATATGTGAAAGGATCAAGGAGGAGGCATGAATGACCCTGAGTTAAGGTAGAAGTTGGGTGTGGAAAGAATGAGAGAAGAAATGACAAACATCCTTTGAGGCATATAGAGACGGATATGGGAAAAGGGAAAAGGAAAAGCTGTCTCCACTTAAGAGCCTCCGAATCAACAAATTGAGTGGGAAGGCTGTCTCAAGACCTCCAGAGCAAATGCCTGAACTTTGCATGAGAAAGCTGAGCTATGGAACTCCCTGCCACCAGGAAAATGCCATGGCAAACCATTCAGTGATTTCTAGAGATGGATTAGGTATCAGCAGAAAGTTATGTCAGGAGGCTCTGCAAAACTCTGCCTCCACCTGTCACCATTTTGTGACTGGTGGGCCTCTGTAATACTCAACTGAACCTGGGGGTAGAAATGGGCTGGGGGAAGCTGCCCTAGGGAGAAGGGGGTGGGGGGACCATTCAAAGCCACTGCCCAAAGCCAACAGCACACATACCCACAGCCTTTCTGTCAGAATTGACAGGTGGAAGGGCTCCAATTTTGGGCTTGGCTGACAGGGCCAAGCAAAAGTTCTAGACCCATCCATTGGTTGTGGGTGGGTGTGTCTCCAGTTTAGGGTAGGAGAGTAAGGAAAGGTTGAGGAATAAAGTTTGCTCTGCTACTCCTGGGAAACCAAGCAAGGACCCCCCCCCCTTACAGCTTTTAGCCAAAATTCTCTGTGTTTCAAAGTAATATTCTTAAATGAGCCTAGCGCCAAAGCTCCTGGATGTTTAGTCAGCAAAGGTTTGTGGGCCACGTTTATCAGTCTTGATGCACCTTTTCATGCTGATTGCCTTTTGCTTTTCAGTAAGATTTTATTTACCAAAATCCAGCCCTCTGATGTCATACAATCAAATAAAAAAGAGGCATGCAAGCATTTTAAAGGAAATATGCAAGGGAATATCCATCCTTTCTCTGCCCTTGAACCCCATCATGTCTCGTTAGAGATATATATTTATATCTGCAGACAGAGATATGCCATACTTTTTAATTATTAGAGTAAAAGCAAACATTAAATTCACTTTTGCAATAGGCGTGATATGAAACTGAGCCCTCTGATCCTTTCTAGTTATTTACTCTGCTTTTAAATAATTAATCTGGGGGATGTTTATATGTTAAGAAATTACATGGCAACACTCAATGGGGAAAAGGCCAAAGACTGCAAATCTGTAGTTCTGCCACTTTGAGCAATAAATCACTTATTTTAAAGTCTACTAAACGGATTCACCAGCTTCCAGGGATCCTTCCATTTCTGGTACAAGATTTATTTCTTCGCTGAATTATTGTAAATAATATTACTGACCCTTAAAATAAATTTTTTAATGAACAGCACTTACCAGAGCAAAACATGGAACACTAAAGTATTTTGTTACTCTGCAAACTGATTAAAATAAGCCTTGTTAATTGCAACAACCTCTTTCCTAAATTTTGGAACCTTACATTTTTGTTATTGTTTTACTATGTATTTTGTGTTCTGATTTCGTATTTTTATGTTACGAACTGCCCTGTGATCTTTGGATGACTGGCGGTATACAAATTCAAAAATAATAGCAACAATAGCTTTTATAGACAGAACAGATATTTTTGCAAGATGTTTGCTCCTTGACCAATGAGCTAAGTGTGTGTGGCTTCTCAGATATCAGCTGCAAATCAATTACCGTATTTTTTGCACCATAACACTCACTTTTTTCCTCCTAGAAAGTAAGGGGAAATGTCTGTGCATCTTATGGAGGGTATGCCTACGGGTGGCATGCCTACGGATTTTCCTCCTCTAAAAACTACGTGCGTGTTATGGTCGGGTGCGTGTTATAGAGCGAAAAATACGGTAATTTACAAGTATGCACAGCAGGACAATAAAAACACACATCTACTACATGTTTATTTTATGTAAACATTTTTACATAAAATATTCATTTATTATTATTGCTTTTAGTTTAGATTTAAGAATGACACGTGAGAAAATTCTGGCACTTTCCCCATTATTTGAGCAGCAGAAAGTTCCAGGGACAACCTTTAACAGGGTCAGTTCCCTTGTACTGTAGTTTGTTAAGGGTTGCTGGGAATTTTAACCACACTGTTTAAAAATCTTTGAGGGGAAAACTGTGCTCCCAAAGTGCTTCGAAGGTACAGTGCGTACACCAGCTCATATTGGGAACAATGGGCTTTTCCTGATCTAAGATGTGCCTGGACTTACGTTCCACCTGTACATTTGTAAACAAAATCTACCATTAGAAAATGCCATAAGCCTCAAATGACCTCCTTCCAAAAGAAACTAAACCCAGGAGAGCGATGTGCCCTTAGAACTTCTGCTTGTGCAGTGAAGTGGGTGACCACAACGGCAATCTCTTCATTGTGTATGGCTGCTACAAGATACATCCTGGTTTTCTTGGGTTTTCTTTAATGATGGGCCAATTCAGGGAAAATATCATGGTCCCCTAAAGAGCATAAATCCTTCCTAATTTGCTTATTGCTTTGCAACTCTTGCAAACTGATTTGCATTTATATAAATTTACATATGCATCTGTGTGTGTATAAATGTGTGTATGTGCATGTATACATATCGTGTCATATAATGGCACAAGCAATCATGACATATATTTCATACTGTACTGTTATGTAAGGGGTTTAATTAATAGAGATGCTAACATGATTTAAGGCAGCGGCAGGTCAAGGGTAGACGAGTGGGGGAGCTTCAAGCTACGGTGGGGTGGGGATGGAGAGCAGGTGGGGGCGCTGCTGTCGCGTGTCCTGGGGGTGTAGTGCGCTGCCTGCAGGGGCATGGCGCCCAGCGTGGGGGGGCAGCCGCGATGGTAGGGGTGGGGGTTGTGTGTGTAGGTAGGTAGGTAGGTAGAAAGCTCTAACAATTCTCTTGCTTTTGTTGTAATGCTAGAGTTTGTGGGTAGACAATTTCGTCCATGTTTCGTTTTGGTTAGTGTGCCTTGTTCATTCCTATTTGTTTTTTATTTGTTTGCATAAAGGTAAAGGGACTCCTGACCATTAAGTCCAGTAGCGGACGACTCTAGGGTTGCGGCTCTCATCTCACTTTACTGGCTGAGGGAGCAGGCGTTTGTCTGCAGACAGCTTCCGGGTCATGTGGCCAGCATGACTAAGCCGCTTCTGGCGAACCAGAGCAGCACACGGAAACACCGTTTACCTTCCCGCCGGAGCGGTACCTATTTATCTACTTGCACTTTGACATGCTTTCGAACTGCTAGGTTGGCAGGAGCAGGGACTGAGCAACGGGAGCTCACCCTGTTGTGGGAATTCGAACCGCCAACCTTCTGATCGGCAAGCCCTAGGCTCTGTGGTTCAGACCACAGTGCCACCAGTGTCCCATATTTGTTTGCATAAACCACACCAAAAAAAATTCAGCAAAGAGCATCAAAAAACAGAAAGGAAACCTTCAACTTTTGAATAGCTGGGAAGCAGCAGAAGCCCTCACCCATGGCCTCTACAAGGGCTTAATTTGCCTCACAGTTCGCCATGAAATCTATAGACAGCGCAGCTACACAAATATACTATTTACATAAGCATACATCAGTGGACAGTGGATTTGCTCCTTTGTGTAACTTATGTCAAACTTTCGCTGACCCTGGAATATCTTTGCCAGCTGGCAGATGTTTTACTAACTTTGCTAACAGTGGGGTTCCTTGCTGTTTATTTTAACGTCAAACCTTATTTGATTTTAGATGAACTGTTGACTTTAAAGGTTAGTGGCTCTACCTTATCCAAATGTCACAGGCTGATTTCTCAATGCCCAATATGATATTAGGCCCACTGAAGCCTACATGCATCTCTGTGTGAGAGGGGTGTCACAGCTCCCCATGACCAATGGTAAGGAATACTGAAGGGACCTGTACACAGAAGCACCTGCATGAGGTGGGAAGACCTACATTGCAATATACAAAACCTGCCACCTCCCATTCCCCTCCTCTCCCCCAAATTTAGATGCTTTCTCATGGATATTGCTCACTTCTTAGCTGAGATCATGGAAGCAGGATCAGGAAAGCCCAGAGCTGCTCCATTCTTTCTATAGCTTTAGTGACTTGAAAGAGATGCAAAAAGCAATCTAATCCAAGCCCCTGCTTCAAAATAAAATCATATAGGGACTCATCCATACTTTTGCTTGTCCCACCGCTCCCCACACACTCCGAGGAAACCCAGTCTTTAACTGTGGAATCAGAGCAAACATCAACTGAGATTTTTCCAGATTGATGTCTGCTATAATTTAGTGCTAAGGAACTCACCATCCCAGTCAATCTGTTTAAAAGAGCAAAGTCAGCAATCCTACCCTATGTGTCAAGGCTGGCATACCAACTAATTATAAGATATTTTTTGGAGTGCTTTGGTGACCCTTGAACTCCCTCAGAAAGTTATTCAAAGCATTCTGACACAGAATTCTTGCAACAGAATAAAAATTAATAACCACTCTCTCCTGTGCAGAAAATCAATCGGAAGGTAAGTCCGTACCAAAATACAAGACAAAGCACAGAAAACAGCAAATTCAAAAACCCACTTGGCTTCATCCGGGGTGGGGGACGGGAAAGCAAAGCTGTGCTTTGAAGGAGAGGAAAACTGAAGAGGGAGTGCGCCACACAACAGGGGTCGCCGATGTGGTTCCCACTGTCACAGCGGCACCTCACTGCCAAGCGAAGAAAGATTTCAGAACTTGTTCCTTCCCTATTGGTCTTTTGAGGGCAGGCCCTAGGTTTGAGGGGGGCCCAGGCAAACACTCTTTGCTTGGGGTGCCTCCTCTTTTGGTGGGCTCTGCCAGCCTCACCTGGCAACAATGGCTGCAGAAGGGTCATTGGTCAAACATCTGGTTTGCATGCAGAAGGTTCCAGGTTCAATCACCAGCATCTCCAGGTAGAACTGACAAAAGATCCCTAGCCTGAAACCCTGGAGGGTTGCTGCCAATCAGTGAGCAAGACGTTCCAATAGGTTTGCATAAGGGAGCTGCCTATGTTCCTACTGGGGCTGATAGCAGCTGCACCGGCTGGATGAGATCTGTCATTTTAATTTCTAAGCACAGCCATGCTGTATCAAGGGCACTGGTGAACAAAAGTGGATTGTGAGAGCCCTTGTGGTGGCAAATAGCGAGGCTGGAAGGACAAACAGCCACCTTCTTCTACTCGGTGGTCTGAAAATCTCACTGCCTTTTCTATGTTTCAGTGCATGCCTGATAACCACTGCTCTTGTTTAAACAACTATATGGACTGCCTAATATTATTAAATTAGGATAGAATCGTAAGTGTTGATTCTCATCCAACCCCCTGCAACAGCAGGAATATGCAGCTGTACCATATGGGGATTGAACCTGCAACTTTGGCATCATCGGCACCGTGCTCTAACCAACTGAGATATTGCCAACATCAACTGTGAGGCTTTCATTTTCTCTAATTGAAATTTCCTTTTCCTTTTTGGGCACTGGTGGGAATGAAAATTGAAGTGGTGCCTGCTGGTGCTGCTGAGATCTGCTACTCAAGACTGCAGCCTCCTACACAGCCAAGCAAGGCAAAGCTACAGGCAACTGAATTAGGATGTAATAAGAGCCTTTTGGGTCAGGCCAGTGGCTCATCTCCTCTCACAGTGTCCAAGCAGAAGCAGGACCCAAACACAAGAGCACGCTCCCCTCCCGTGGTTTGTCTGAACCTCTTTTACAGGTTACCACTGCCTCCAGTGGCAGTGAGTTCCATAGTTTAACCATGCTCTGTGTGAAGAAATGCTTTCTTTTATCTGTCCAGAATCCTCCAGCATTCCGCTTCACTGGATGCCCACAAATTCTAGCGTTATGAAACAAGGAAAAATGAATCCCGGTCAAATGTCATATGGACTTTGGTCCTCAGCAATTAAATTACACAATCTGTGGCTCAATATATAGCCACAGGACAGACACGGACTGGCCCCCAGGCACAGACTGGCCCCCAAACTGCAGGCCTCTTAAAGCAGCTGCTTTGGTGATACAGAGTGTGTGTCATTCAAAACAAAACAAAAAAAAGTGGGGAGAGAACTACAGTTTTTTAAAAGTGCTTTCCAACATGCTTCTCTGGATTAGGCTAGACAGCTTGCTTTCTTATTTGATGACAGCATCTTGATGCCCTTAACAGCTGCCTGAGAAACAGAAGCTGAACAGGTGCAGCTCTTTGCATTACTGTTATCACTACTCCTGGAAAGGCTGCAGCTGTTCAATTTCTGTCCATCACTCAGGAATTAGAAGCGTGGAGTCCCTGTTGGGGACACACACACACACACACACACACACACACCACTACTATGAATCGAGGCTTTTCAGTTCTAGATCACCTCTTTAAATATAGCTCAAGGTTCACATTGAGCCAAAACTAACTGTGCAAGGATGCCAGAGAAAGTTTCTGAGCACCTGTAGTGCAGTATGCAGTCAATTTCAGCTTTGAAGCATGGAAAGCATGGAGGAAATGAGCAAAGAACAGTTTTTCTCTCTGTCTTGTAACACTCGAACTCAGAGTCATCCAGTGAAGCTGAGTGTTGGAAGGTTTAGGACAATAAAAGGAAGCAGTTCTTCACGCAGCACGTAGTTAAACTGTGGAACTTACAGTGACTTGGAAGGCTTTAAAACAAATCTGGGGACAATAAGGCTATCAATAGCTACTAGCCATGATTCTAGGCTTGGCCTCTGCATTGGGAGGCAGTAACGCTTCTGAATACTAGTTGCTGAAAACCACAGCAGAGGAGAGAGCTCTTGTGATGGGGTCCTCCTTGAGGGTTTCCCACAAGTATCTGGTCTGCCACAAGTATTGGGGAAGAGGAAACTGAACTAGGTGGCCATTGGCCTGATCTAGCAGAGCTGTTCTCATGTTCTGATATACAGTAGTACCTCGGGTTACATACGCTTCAGGTTACAGACTCCGCTAACCCAGAAATATTACCTCGGGTTAAGAACTTTGCTTCAGGATGAGACCACAAATCGTGCTCCGGCGGTGTGGCGGCAGCAGGAGGCCCCATTAGCTAAAGTAGTGCTTCAAAGAGTGTGGTGGAGTCTCCTTCTTTGGAGGTCTTTGACAACCATATGTCAGGAGTGCTCTGATGGTGTTTCCTACTTGGCAGGGGGTTGGACTCGATGGCCCTTGTGGTCTCTTCCAACTCTATGATTCTAGGTTAAGAACAGTTTCAGGTTAAGAACGGACCTCTGGAACGAATTAAGTACTTAACCTGAGGTACCACTGTACACACATTGGTTAGGAGAGGGATTGTCAGAAAAGTACAAATAGTGATAAAAGTATCTGATTAACTCAGTTGGGGGAGAAATCTAACAAGATTTTTAGTATGGTAATACTTGTTTAGGACCAATTGAATCTTTGGATGAAAGACCTCGGAAGTTGAACAGAATCCATTCCAGAAGTCTGTTCGACTTCCAAAGTGTGGCTTCTGATTGGCTGCAGGAAACTCTGACGGACATTTGGCTTCCAAAAGAACGTTCGAAAACGGAAACACTGACTTCCGGTTTTCAATTGTTTGGGAGCTGAAACATACGAGTTCCGGGGCGTTCTGCGGTGTATATAAATTTAATAAATAATAATAATAACTGACTTGCAAGGCCAAGCTAACTCTCAAGTTCACCAGCACATCTTCAGGCTGGACATGTCAAGCAAATCATGGGGTGTGGTGGGGCTGAGAAAAAGCTATTGTTGGATAGCCGTTGTTTGAAGAATTAGAGGTGTTAAAATAGTGAGGTATTATTTGTTAATGTGTAACAGATCTCGGGCAGTCAGTAAAGTTGTGTGAAGAACTGGCAATATGTGTTCCATTTGACTGATCTGTAGCCATTAAATTCCAGGAAAGAAGATCTATGCAAACATTTATCAGGTCCTGTAAACCTGTGGGAAGCGATCTTTCAAAGTGTTGGTATCAGGACAAATCCCAGTTATTTGGACTGGAGATAAGGAACAGAAGGCTTTGTGGAAAAGAAAAAGGCAGATTTTAAACAGAAAGGAGGAGGAGCCCATTCCGGAGGGAGATATCTGGATGTTAGGACTTTTTAATGAATTTGCAATATCCTCAATTCTGTGCCACCCAAGGCGCTTCCAGATTATCTTGTTTATTGAGCTTTCATCCTGATCTGCTTCCAGAGGCTAAATAACTGTCCCATCAAAGCAAGTGTTTCCCCAAACTTTCCTGGGAAGTGGGTTTGTTATGCAGGGCACGCCAAGCAACTATAATTGAACAACATGAATTAGCTGGGACGTGACTGAATCCGACCTGGAATACTGATAGTCTGGAAGAGCCCCCAGAGAGGAGGAAAGTGAACAAGCAGAGACTGCCTCACAGGTGTCTCTCATTTGCTCACTTGGGCCACGCAGCTGGGCCTTACTCTTCCTTCTGCACCACCCCAAGAAAGATGGTGAGCAAATAGATAGAGAGCCCTGTGGAACGCCCATCCATCAGATGTCAAGGAAATAAAACAGCAATAAAATGATAAACACACACTATGCCGAAAAGGTGAAATTGACTGGGAAAATCAGAAACCAGGAAGAGAATTTGAAGAAGGAATGGGAAAATTTTATAATGTATTTAAGAGAACACTGTAAATAACTAAAATTTTAGGCAGGATTTGAGTAATGCTTGTAATGTATTAAAAACTATTGCAAAAAAGGAGTTTTTCTTAAAAAATTAGAGAAAATAAGGGAAGCAGTTGGAAAAAAAGATTGATAATGGTAACCATGGAAGGGCGGAGAGAAGTCAAAAAGATTCAAGGAATCCTAGATGATGATTAATTTTTTGAATTTAAACACACACACACACACACACACACAGAGAGAGAGAGAGAGAGAGAGAGAGAGAGAGAGAGAGAGAGAGACTTTTAAACTGATTTTTCATAAACATTGTTAACTGTGTGTGTATGTATGTATATTTATTCAGGGCTGGATTTAGGTTTGATGAGGCCCTAAGCTACTGAAAGTAATGGGGCCCTTTATACGTCCAGCTGTCCTTTGTTAACAACAAATTGTCACTTTTTTGTGTTGAATATATGCTATATGGTAATTTATGGACCCAATAGGTATCTAAAGCCATTTGCACATAACAAATAGGAGCCTACACAACACAAAACACTGTTGCTGTATGTAGGTTTTATTTTATTTGTTTTTTATTTTGGAAATGTACATCCAGGTTTTTTTCCCTTTTAATTTTTTGGCTTGGGGCCCTAAGCTATAGCTTCTTTAGCTTATACGTAAATCCGGCACTGTTATAATAACGAAGACAATAATTACCTTTGTCCCTTGATAGAAGTCGTCTTTCGACTGCGTGCCCATGAAGGGGAACTGCAGGTGCGTGTGAGGATCAATCCCTCCGGGCAGAACCAGTTTGTTGGAGGCATCTATCACCTGGACGCCTGCTAGGGATGGCGGCTGGAGATGCGCCCCCACCGCTTTGATTTTCCCATCCTCCACGTACACATCCGCAACTTGTGAACAGTCCGCGTTCACAACTCGCCCGCCTCGGATCCAAATCTTCTGCATGGTCTTCTCCCGCTTCTGTGCGTAAAGTTTCTGGGAAAGGCGCTCTGCGTTTGCAAAGTAGTGGCAGCAGTTGCAGCAGCACTTTTAAAGTTTTCTCCCTCTGCCGGCAGACATTCCATGCAGTCACGTGTGACTTTCCCTGCCGGGGGGGGGGGCTCTGAGCTTTTAACCCTTTGTTCCCTGTTCCTTTTTTTTTTTACTGTGTTTGTGGAAGTGAGAATTACTATCGCCCTTCCTCTCCTGCACCTAATTACTTCCCCACTAGCCTTTGTCTTGCAACAAGAGTGGGTGGGGCGCTGCTGTTCCACGAGGAAGTTTGTAGGTGCTGCTCAGCATTACAGCTGTGTTTAGAATGAGGGTTTTAGGTCAGTAGTTTTGGAAGCAGTTTGTGTGAAATTAAATTAAATAAGACTGTATTTGAAAATGGCTTGTACAGTTTTCCCCCAAGCAGCCACTTCCTTACTCTTTATTCTGTGCCATTCTGAAAACTCGAATTGGGAGTATTTTACCCAATTCCAATTAGCCTCTTATGCCTTACTTTAAAAAGGGATCGAGCCTGGTTAAAGCGGCGTTTCAGGATAGTGAAAGGAAGCAAAACGGACATCTTACAATTACCCGTGAGTAAATGTAAATGCAAACCGGAGGGACTTACTTTTGCGTAAATAGCCTAAGAATTATGCAGCGCTGGAAATGCAAGAGTTCAACTGCATCTAATGGGAATAGCAACTCCAGTCTTAAGTAGAGTTACTGCATTCAGAGCATTCGTTGCCATCTTCCTTTCAAAGCAGGGCAAACCAAATATAAAAGTGTCAATGCAGATTTAAAGGGACCAGGTAAATTTATTGAAGGATCTGGGCGCCAGTAAAAAGGTAAAGGTACCCCTGCCCGTACGGGCCAGTCGTGTCCGACTCTAGCGTTGTGCGCTCATCTCACTTAAGAGGCCGGGAGCCAGCGCTGTCCGCAGACACTTCCGGGTAACGTGGCCAGCGTGAAGAAGCTGCTCTGGTGAGCCAGCACTAGCGCAGCATACGGAAACGCCGTTTACCTTCCTGCTATAAAGCGGTACCTATTTATCTACTTGCACTTAGGGGTGCTTTCGAACTGCTAGGTGGGCAGGAGCTGGGACCGAAAGACGGGAGCTCACCCCGCCGTGGGGATTCGAACCGCCGACCATGCGATCGGCAAGTCCTAGGCACTGAGGTTTTACCCACAGCGCCACCCGCGACCCTCTGGGCGCCAGTAGTAGTTTCCAAAAATAATTATCTCACATTCCACCTCTTGGAGTAGGTCACTTTTTTAAAAAAATGTTTTTAGAACTGAGCTGTATAAAATTCAGTGGCAGTATGCAGCCCTATCTTGTGCATCTCTACTCTGAAGCAAATCTTGAATTAAATCAGCCCTATTTCCCAGTAAAGTGCACTTATATGTAGGATTTCAGGCTTGTGTTGTGTTCCTAATCACATTTACTTGGAAGCAGAGATGCCAGTAGTGGTACCTTGGTTTGCAACCATTTTGGATTACAACCACATCAAACCCTGAAGTGTGTGTCCCTTTTTTGGATTACAACCTTTTTTTATTATTATTACAACCCACTTTTTTTGGAGGCCCCATTGGCAAAAGTGCGTCTTGGGTTACAACCTGTTTTGGTTTACAACCGGACCTCCGTAATGGATTATGATTGTAAACCAAGGTATCACTTTATGGCAGAACTTTAGTGTAGAGAAGTCCAGGGCCCCACTCAGAAAAACGAGCCAGAAGGCCTCTGTATACAGCAGAACTATCTCACTACATTTTGAAGTAAATATACATTACCATCTAAAGACAGAACTGCCATTTTAGACCAGCACCTGAAATTCCCCAACTGCACATTGCCAAGGAGTTTCACCACCAGTGGAACTAAGTACTTAGTAAACATGTTTAGAATTAGGTGTGTACCTAAATGAATGCTTAGCACCTCAAATTTCTAGCTTTCCTTTTCACATAGAAAGTGGCCATAAAGATAAAGGGCTTCTTAGCAAGAGTGTGACTGGTCACACACAGAGCGTCAAGGCACAGTAGGTATTTAGCATGTCTCTGTACCCAGTTGTTACAGCTGCAGAGAGTAGCCAATATGTTGTGGAATTGTAGGCAAGACGCTTAAATGTAGAGATTAAGACTCTATGGTGGCCCGGAGCTTCTGCACCCTTGATGTGCTTACAGAATGGCAGCAATCTCTCCCTCACCCACTTTTAGGGGAATGACAGAAACCAGGGCTCTACACTATCACACTTTCACATTACGTTTTCATGAAGGAATAGAGGGGGTGATCATGCAAATTTAGAACCAACCCCTTCGTACGTTTGAACCAGGTTATCAATTTCAAAAACTCTGCTTACAAGCTATAATTACAGGTTTGTCCTATTATTATATGAAGTGCCATACAACAGATTGCAACAAGCTTGGGAAATCTGATGTGACCTTTATCTGCTGAACACTATGACATTTTTCTGTTTACTTTACAGCAAAATATTTTCTGTTTTTCCCTACTTGGGAATTACTAGTTTGGCCGTGGCCGCTTCTGCTGTTAGCAAATTGTTTTTTCCCTTCTGTGGCTGCAAATTTTTCATGCTCGCCAAATATTGTTCTGGGTGCTACTGTACAGCCTATATTGTGTGCAAAGAATGCAAAGAGTGCAAAGAACACTGTGTCCATTCTTGGTATGGTATAATGATAACTGCAGCAGCCCTCATTTTATACCATGTTTTCTATTTGTGTATTTTTATTTTTATTTTTAAAAACTACAAAAATAGAAAACTAATATACCTTCAGGTTTCTCTTTACAAAGTACCTCAATACATAGTAAGATTTTTTAATTTGATACATCTTAAAACATTGCCAGTTTTTTCTGACAGCATAACACAACAAGAAATCCACAAGACTTTAAACATGCTTTAAAAATGACATTCAGCAATGTATGGAAAATTTAATAAATAGCATACAGTCACACACAAATACATTTTTCATACTAAATCATTAAGCCTACTTAGACTGGCAAAGAATAAATATAACAGCAATTGACAATCTTTACCTTCTCAAAAGATGGATTTCTTGATATCATTTAGTAGCAACAACAACCACTTTCTGGTCACAAAACTGGAAACTATGAATGTTTTCTCCCCACTGGTGTGTTTTGCAGCCAAAATGTGATGTAACAAAAATAAAAACCTTGAAATATACTGAATATTTCTTTTTCTTTTTTTAAAAAAAAGCGCAAACTGATGCCAGGTAAACCAGCTTTTTAAATACAATGAATAAATAGGAAATTAGTAAAGCAAATTCAGTTGCAGCAACAAACAACAGAAGAAAGCAAGAACCCCAAAACAGAGCAATGGAAATATTTTTTTTAGATATTTATATATATTTCATTGCAGTATTAGAGACTAGTACTTAAAGTGATAGTGCTTGTGCACTAAGCTCTTTAGAGACCTTAACATAGTTTTAGTGCAAATCCCTTTAGACCAGACAAATTTAAACCCTATTAGGGAGATGATCCATTAGCAGTTGGAACATATTTTCTAGAGTTATAGGTACCTATCTCAGCTTTAAAAAACACATTATATACAAGAATTAAATGCATATTTTAACTGCTTCGGATATCTATCTTCAAAGATAGATGAAAAATTACTCTGAATTTTTACACCTTATTTGGTTGTACCATACTAGACCAACTTATTAAAGTCAATGTTATAAAAGCTACAAAAGATTTTTTTTGCCATCAGTTTTATCTAAGTTAACTGCTGTTTGAATTTCTAAAAGAAAAAAATATATAGTGTATTGGAGAAAGTCTCTCTTCCTTCTGAAAAAGTTCAGCATGATGACAATCAGTAATTAGACAAATATATTATAAACCACAAGAGAGAAAAAGAATACTTTTTGCAATAATCAGCATTTAGTATATTCAGTTAAAATTATATTGGCAAAAGTACGTTGGTTTTGATTTCAAAAAGGAATAAATATTTTGTACAAACTAGCCTGACAACCTGCAGTGAGTGGCAGGCAGACATAAGTGGTTGAGCAGCTAAGTTTCTGTTCTAAATTACACCATCATGTTAAAACTATCTGACACAAGAGGGCTTCCCATATTACCTCATTCTGCATTAATCTTTAAAGTTTGGGTAAGGGACTGGCTACAGATGCAAACCTCTGCAACACTTTAAACGCAAATGTTCAGACAAGCCTCAACATTTTGAGAGGCTCCACAAAGCTCATCTGCTGCTAGTGTGTTTCACAAATTACAAAGGTATTCTCTCTGCAGTCACTTCCTTGCACTTGCTTTAAGAATACTAATAATAGAAAAAGGAGTTTCTTTGAAAAGCCCTCAGAAGATGACCATTAAATAACCAAATAGCAACAGGTGTACATTACGTATACTGACCTGGGAAAACATTTGTTTTAGTTGCCCGTATGACAAATATTCATTCAGTCATGCACAAGAACATTTTAAGTCCCATGATTTGCCCTGGATTCTTTTTTGAAATGAAAAAACAACAACCGCTTTTTTCCTTAATTATGAAGTACAAAACAATCACCAATATTGCTCCAACTTACATACATTTCCACCCACTCAAACTAGACTTAACAAAGTAGCAAAGCCTCATCATCACTAGTTTCGTTTTTCAGTGCTGATTCTAAGCAAGTGTCAGGTATCTGGGCAGTATGTACAATTCCACAGCGCTCACAAGGGCCATCTCGATTACAGGACCGCATCCCATTATGTGCCGCACTGTAAGGCTGCCTAAGCCCTTGTCCTTGTTCTGAGGTGAGGTCAAGAAGAGGCCTTGAGCAGTCATTTGCATCAAAGTCTGATGCCGCATCAGAGGCGGGAATGAGCATTTCAACATCATCATCTTCGTCTCTTCCTCCACCTACCCCATTATCAAGCTGTCTCAAAGGACTTTGGTTCTGGCTGACGGGACTCGACCTCCCTAAAGTGAAGCGTACCCAACGTAACCCTTGAGTCATACGACTAAGTGCACTGGAGAACTGGTGGCGCCCTGGACTGGAACTTGGGGGTTCCACGCTCGCTGCTTCTCTCCCACCGTCCGAACTGCTGCTGATATTCTGAGCTGAGGAAGCTCCACAGACGACAGCTGCTTCGACGGCTGTTGCAGGAGGGACCTTCTGAGGCAAAGTAGCAGCAACGCCACCAACGGCACCTGCTGTGTCTCTTCGTTCAGTTTCTGTGTCTGTATCATCAGACTCTACTGAAAAGAGGTTTCGGTGAGAGCCGTTTCTTTCACCTTCTCTACTAGCATTCGGGTTGGCAATGTCATCTCCGTCTGAGGAAACCAGTGCCAGGGATCCAGAATGGCGAGATCTTGCAAAATTAAAGATTCGGTTCCAAATATTGCTTGACCGGCCCGCAATTGGAAGCCTGATAGAGGTAAATCCAAGCTGAGACCTCACTGCTAGCCTCAGATTTTCTAAAACAGAAGCCTGTGAAAACAAAGGCACGGGTAAGGCAGATGCTATGGAGAAACAACACCTTGGGAAAAAATGCAATAAGGAGCTCTCCAGATAAGCTTCATTCAATTTGGCAACATGCAAGTCTAGAATCTAAGTCCTCTGACTGTTCTTCAGTTAAATACGTATGTGAGAATCATTTTGTTAACAGTTGAGGACTGGGTTCAATGACAGTGCTTATGTTCTTTTTTGTTTACATTTAAATCGCTCAAAATAAAAATATGAATATATACACATGACATGTATCTAATACATTTTGTAAATTAAGCACCCATTTATAGTATTTATCAAGTGAGCAAAATTACTTATACTGATCCACATTTAGGTACCCCAAATCACTAGCCTGGTTTCCAGTGATTTTGGATTAAGTTGCTGCTTACGAATTCCTTAGATGCTTTTGGATAAGAAAGGCAGGGCAAAATTTCCTAACGTGGAGTTTGATGATATACCCATTTATTTTTATTTTTATTTATTTTAAAAACCTGACTTTCAACAAAGTATGTTTTTATTCTGGTGACAATAAAAATACTTTGTACCGCAGAAAGCTATATATCTAGTGACAGTACAAAAACAATCTTATATGAGCACACAGATTTATGACCAAGGAGGAAAAACAGCTTGCCTGTGTTTTGTGGAAGAATTAAGAGCTATCACTGAATTTCAAGCTACGGTATGAATTTGGTAATCTTAGACAAGGTTGTTAAGCGCCACCATGTGGTGTTAAAACATAGTGTGTCAACAGATGCTGTGCTGTTCACAGTAACTTTTCAAAGATCTGCAAAGTGTTTTTGTCAACTTGTTGGAAGTGAGCAGAAACTGCTGCAATAAGGGGTTTCGCTAGCTAACTGATTCAGTACTTTATGATTTTATACTTCTCATTCATAGTAATCTATTTTTAATTAATATAAAAGTTCTTACCTGATTTGGTGAGCAAACAGGGAAGTCTTCAACTGGTGGAATTAAGCCCTGAGCAATCAACTGTCCATAGGAAGGAGGTGCTTCCCTTCTTAACAACTCAGCCTCGACTCTAGACAACTGTGTCTCAAAAGATCTATTTAAGAACATAAACAGGTTACAATTTAGTTTTCATAGATAATAAGTGCACCACCACTGTATCAGTGATTTCTGTCTCTGTTGTTTCATTGGAGTCAAATTTTAGACTGCAGTCTCATGGGGAAAGGCATCTATCCCCTTATCCTCTAAATTGTCATGCACACTGATGGTGCTACAATAATAATTTACAACAACCCTAACAGTTTGATAACAACCCTCATACAATTTTACGGAAGGAAGAACTGTGCTTGCACAAACTTGTTACCTATATAATATGTGGATCCAATTTGAATTACTAGTGTTAATTACTTACCGTATTTTTTGCACCATAACACTCACTTTTTTCCTCCTAGAAAGTAAGGGGAAATGTCTGTGCGTGTTATGGAGCGAATGCCTGGGTAAGTCTAATCAAACTCCTATTTGAAGGCACTGGACGATCCCCTGAATATTTGAAGCATCCACAGCCATGCTGCTTTATAGCTACATACTAAGACAACTTTTTTGAATGGTAAAGAAAATGTCTAGCATTCCTCAGTAAAAGTAGCCACCCACAGACAATTTAGACAGTATTTTCTGGTAAATCAGGAACAATAAAATAGCAGCTTTTCTTTTGTAATCGCAAAATCTTACCTTCGTTCAAACATTCTCAAAGAATACAGCTTACAAGTGCATCCCAGTGCAATGACAAGGAGCAGCCCACAAATAAGACTTCCAATGACAGCAGCAGTTATTACTCTGGTGGGTACAATAACTGGGCAATTCTCTTCATCACTACCATCGCCACAATCATCTTGGGAATCGCACACCCAGCTTTCAAACACACACCGATTATTTTTGCAGTGGAAATTTCCTGGCTGGCAGAAGAAGCAATTCTTTTCATCCGAGCCGTTGGGGCAGTGGTTCTGGTAGTTGCAGCGATCAGAGCGTGGATAGCAGGCACCATTCCGAGAGCAAGGAAATTCTTCCTTTTGGCACATAGTGCAGTTTGTTTCATCTCTTCCGTTTGGACAATGCCAATAGCCATCACAGCGCTGCTGCTCTGTGTAACAACCCCAGTTTCCACCACATGGAATTTCCCATGGCAGGCAGAAGCCATCAACCTGATAGGTAGCATTAAATCCTCTTGCTGCATTCACTTTGTCAGCGCAAAAATGCACTCTGATTTGACCAGAAGAAGAAACAACTGTAAGAGGGGCATGAGAGTCAAAAGCAGTTAAAACACGCAATAGCTTGCGTGGATTCTCCTCTAAACCGTCATATATTTTGACATAGTCCCCATATCCGGTACCATCAAGCTTAAAGTCAGTGAAACGCAAAATAACTTTGCGGTGGTCCCCAGTGTCTATCAGCCATGTGCAGTTGCTCCCTGGAGGATAAAAGTCTGGATAATTGGGAGAATTGAAAGTACCATAAAAATATTTCAGCAACTGTCCACATGTTGGCACACCACAGTCTATTTCATCTCCCAAGTCAAGACAGTCAAGGTTTCCATCACATTTTGAGGATTCTGGAATGCAAGTGTAAACATTGAAACGAGACAGACACTGGAACTGGTTGTATGCACATGGCTGGAAGGAAGCAGCAGTTGGAGGACTAGCTTTGGCACAGATTTCTTCATCAGAGTTGTCTCCACATTCATCCATGTCATTGCATTTCCAAGATTCTGGAATACATTTCCCATTAGCACAATGGAATTGGTTACAGTCGCAGCTTGGTTCGCTGGATTTCCCTAAAAATGAACATTAAAGAAATTATCATGTGCCCACTTTTACATTTATTACTTGTTTATCTTACAGTGTCATGCTAATAATAATAATAATAATAATAATAATAATAATAATAATATCTTACTTATCTGACTGGGTTGCTCCAGCCACTCTGGGTAGCTTCCAACATAATAAAAACACAACAAAGCATCAAACATTTAAAACTTCCTGATACAAGGCTCCCTTCAGATGTCTTTGGAAAGTTGTGCAGTTGTTTTATGTTTGACATCTGATGGGAGGGCGTTCCACAGGGTGGGCGTCACTACTGAGAAGGCCCTCTGCCTGGTTCCCTGTAACTTTACTTCTCGCAGTGAAGGAACTGCCAGAAGGCAGTTCGGAAACTGGACCTCAGTGTATGGGCTGAACGATGGAGACGAAGACACTTCTTCAGGTATACAGAAACGAGGCTGTTTGGGACAACACTAACACTTAGGACTGTGCTCTGAAATGTACTGGAATCCAATACAGATGCCCCCCCCCCCCCGGATGTTATTGGATTGTTCATTCCCATCAGCCCCAGCCAGGACTGGCCAGTTCTCTGGGATGGTGTGAGCTGCAGCACTTCAACTTCAGGAGGGCACTATGTTGGCTAGCCCTGCACTAACTAATCAATAAAAATCAGTCAGCTGGAAATAGTACAGTGGTACCTCGGGTTAACTAAGGGACACAGGTGGCGCTGTGGGTTAAACCACAGAGCCTAGGATTTGCCGATCAGAAGGTTGGCGGTTCGAATTCCCACAACAGGGTGAGCTCCCGTTGCTCGGTCCCTGCTCCTGCCAACCTAGCAGTTCGAAAGCACGTCAAAGTGCAAGTAGATAAATAGGTACGCTCCGGCGGGAAGGTAAACAGCGTTTCCGTGTGCTGCTCTGGTTCACCAGAAGTGGCTTAGTCATGCTGGCCACATGACCCGGAAGCTGTCTGCGGACAAACGCCTGCTCCCTCAGTCAATAAAGCGAGATGAGCACCGCAATCCCAGAGTCGGTCATGACTGGACCTAATGGTCAGGGGTCCCTTTACCTTACCTCGGGTTAAGTACTTAATTCGTTCCAGAGGTCCGTACTTAACCTGAAACTGTTCTTAACCTGAAGCACCACTTTAGCTAATGGGGCCTCCTGCTGCTGCTGCGCCCCAGAGCACAATTTCTGTTCTCACCCTGAAGCAAAGTTCTTAACCCAAGGTACTATTTCTGGGTTAGGGGAGTCTGTAACCTGAAGCTATGTAACCTGAAGCATATGTAACCCGAGGTACCACTGTATTTTAACAGTTTATCTGGAACAATATGAACTATACTGGTGTAAAAAAAACAACACAGTTTGAGCAGCTCCATACGGTTTTATTTATATAGGACCACAATACCCCAAGGATAGCCTCTCCCTATGTGAACCAACCCAGACTCTGCGATCATCATCCAAGTCCTTTCTTTGTGTGCCTCCTTCATGAGAGGTCCAGAGGGTGGCAACACAAGAACAGGCCTTTTCTGAGATGGCTCCCCAATTATGGAATACTCTCCCCAGTGAGGTTTGTCTGGCAGCTTCATTATACTGTACATCTTTAGGCACCAGGTGAAAATGTTGCTCTATAGCCAGGCCTTTGGCTGATTAACATTTTGTACTCCATAACATGTTTACATGTTCTATCATGGATGAAGAGTGCATGAAAATGTATAACATGTTCCATCAAGAGTGAGGGATCTACTGCATAAAATTTGGTGTGTCTCTCTAGAAAGTTGTTTGGAGGACTGGGTTCATTTTCTGAGCTTTAGAACAGTTATCAATATTTTCAATATACCTACTACAAATGCCTTAAGTAGTGTTTCAAATATCTCTACAATGGGTCTGAAATGGCAACGTATGGATGTTAGCAACTGCAGTCCTACTTTCTACATTTTTAAAAATAAAAAGAATATTAATAACCATCATCTCTTTCTTAAGCTTCCATTAATCGATGCACTGTGGTTTCTTAAAAAAAAGAAAGAAAAAAAACCAAGGCTGAAAAGACTGGCCCCCAAATCTAGAAAACGTTTAATTACAACATTTAAAGTTTACCTGCAAAATAAGTCAGTCTGAATCCTTTTCGTGATATACTATCATCTGAATGAAATCTGACCCAAACATGGTCCTGTGAAGATATATATGGAGATGGAATAGAAGACCCACACACTCTATAATTTTCCATGTTTTTGTATGCCCCTATCGTCAGGGAATCTGAACTGCATCGCCGTGATCCTTGAACATCAAAATCCTGAAAACTACACAAGGTAAATGAGTTATATTTCTTTTTTGTTGCTGTTAAATATTAGCATAATCCCTTAACAAACAACTATTTAATACACATATCCTTAATTTTTGACAGACATTAAGTTCAACAAGACCTAATTTTTACCTCCCCAATTGGAAAAAAATACATTTCAAAACCTTAAGAGTTTTTAATCCAAAACAGATATATATTATCAATTATTTCTAGATATGAACTACTGATATGATACATCTATTACATCTATTAGGAAGATTCTTTTCTCTCTTTCTCAGCCTCTCGCTTTCCACTAAAATCAGAGCCAATGAACAGACGTTTTAACCTTTTCTCATACATACATCTTTTTTGTGTGCCCTTTTCCTAAATGGCAAGCTGAAACACTATTGTCAAATACCAGATTTCATATCATAAGTTCTATAGCAAGTTGCACGCTTCCACAGGCACAAGAGGTTACAAGTGAAAGAACATATTACAATTTAGCTTCTATTTGCATTTGTTTTATTTAGTCCAGTGCTATTTTTCTAAAAAATGAGGTGCCAGAACTCATGATGCGTGCCTCCCTTTTTCTCTTATAATGGCAATGGCGCCTACCTGAGAGGTGCTGGAACTGAGCTGCACTGAGTTCCGGCTGAAACAAAGCCCTGTTAAGTTCCAAGTATTTATACTCTGCTCTTCAACTCTGAAAGGAATTTCCAAGTTGCTGGTAGCAAAACCAACAATGCAAAAGCTTCTGTGCTACTTTAACTGAGAGGTTTAGTGCAGCACTTACATGCATGGAAGAGACCTCCTGTGTTCCTAAAGGCACTTTTGGATCCAACCTAGAGAAACTACTTCCACAAGGAATTTTAACCTTGATATTTTCAAATAGCAGAAGAGGCACAAACAAACTGTTGTGTGTGTTTGTTTGCTTGTTTTGAAAAAGAGGACTTTCAAAAGCAGTTTGTGACTGCATGGGGACTGACTTTTTCATGAGAAAGAAGTCACAAGTTCACAAGGCTAGTAAAAGTCCTTGCATGAGCCTAAGCAACCTTCTTTGGATCCTGCCATAAGTTTGTATATAGGAAACATATATTTCCTAAACTTTCGGATCATATAAAGTATTCCCTATAGAACCTAGTATGTAAAATTCAATGAAATGCTCCCAGACACCCATAACCAAATGTTAGTTTTAAGATCTGATACCCAGGCATAATTTAGCGCTGCTATATATCTGGCTATTTAATTCAATAAAGTCAAGAGGCAGAATAAAGTTAGAAAATGGAATGTTTACAAGGACTAAATTTACATTTAGTAAAACATGTACATTTTTTTTAGACAATTGCTTACATTTTCCACAATATATTTGTAAAGTACAGCACCCAAATTACCTTATTGTAATAATTTCACCTGGGTTTGCTCGGATATACCAGCTACAATTCAATCTTGCTGGATATTCAAGAGGCCAACCTGGGCTAGTGATGATCCCACTTGGACCTTTAATTTGTTCTGGGATATCTCCACAAGCTGAAAAATATATTAAATTGATGTCTTTAGTTATAGATGCACTTTTGCAGATTTACAAACAGTTCCAAAAGTTTAGTGCAAGAAGACACCATTCCTTGGAAGAGGGGTTCATCTGAATGAAGATGCAAAACACACTGTTGTTATATAACACAAATTAAATCAAAACCAATTATTTCTTTTTTAAAAAAATAGAGGTTTATGAGCAACTGGATCATGTGGCAAAGCACTGCAATGGTATCTTTTCCCAGCAAAGTATATTTATAGATTTGAATAATTATTCATGCTTTTATTCTGCAGAAAAATCCAACACACAGTATATGGATGCCTGTATTATAAAGAGCAGAAAGTTAAATGGGCAAAAATCAGCCATGACAAGTAAACAAAATGAATACAACCGCAGCAGCTTGCAAACACTTGGCAAACCATATATGCCTGCTTCTTCCACAAATGACAGAAAATATACCAATGCAGGAAAGGTGTTGTATGTAAAGGGAACAATCTGCAAGTAAATAAAATATTGACACAATGGGCAACTTTACGGTTTTCCATTATGAAGAATTATTTTGTTATCTGCAAGAAAATAAAAATGGCTTCTGCTTAATAAAATATGACAATTCTCAAAAATGGGGGGAAAGCAATCCTCAAAATTTAAAAGTCAGATTTTCCATCAGTTCAGCAGTAGTGATAGGGTTATACAGAAGATTTATTGTTTTCGTTTAGTCACCCATTAGGTGGTGCTCTTATTCCATTACTCTTTGGAATTCTACATTCATAGAACTGAATGTAAACAAAGCGACCTCCTACTTGAGATTCATGTTATAAAACAAAGCAGATAAATATTGCAAAAACAAAAAAGGCAGAATATCAACATTTATATATGTAAATGTCAATGCATGATACTCAAAACATCTCCCTTTTTTAAAAGTCATGGAGTTATGTTTTTAAAACTGAACATACATTGTAAAAGCTAACTCATTAAAACAAACAAACCCAAACACAGAAAAGCAGGATTCTTCTTCATGGCAAAGACATTTATAAAACAATACAAGAGTTATTACTGCAGATTGTTGGGATTGGGAGCAGAGGCCAAGTGGCTTTCCTAGTCTACTTAATGAATATGGAAGACACACAAGTCAATCTGGGACTTCATGACTTGCAGTTCAGTCTCTCAGCCAGCTCTATCAATTAGAATTTAACTTAATTGGAAAAGGCTCAGCACTTTGATTTAACAGACCTCTAAAGTTACTACAGCCAATTCTGAAACCTGGCAGAATCTTTATGGTTTTGGAGCAGCTCTCTGAGCATTTTGGTTGCCCTTTTCTGCATCTTTCCAGCTCTGCAATACCCTTTTTGGATATTCACTGATATTCACCTTGACGCAAGATCCCTTTCCTAGTCAATCACTGCCAGCTCAGACCACACCAGCATATGTGAAACTAGAGGCTGCATCCCTGCTTGCTACACTTGCCAACCCCACCTACCCCCTGCTCCTCTTCCAACTCTCCACCATTTACACCAGGGGTAGGCAAACTAAGGCCTGGGGGCCAGATGCAGTCCAATCACCTTCTCAATCTGGCCCGCGGACGGTCCGGGAATCAGTGTGTTTTTACATGAGTAGAATGTGTGCTTTTATTTAAACTGCATCTCTGGGTTATTTGTGGGGCATAGGAATTTGTTCATCCCCCCCCCAAAAAAAAATAGTCCGGCCCACCACATGGTCTGAGGGACGGTGGACTGGCCCATGGCTGAAAAAGGTTGCTGACCCCTGATTTACACCTCTCCTCACCCCCCCCCCGCTCTTTCCACTCCTGGCTCCTTTCCCCTCATTAAACAACTTGCCCGGGCTGGGCTGCCATTGCTAACGCTGCAGTTAGCATGGCTGCCTACTGGCAGCCACGCCAACCAGAGCATGGTGACATTTTACATTCTGAAGTATATACCGGTAGCTAGATTAGGAAATGTCCTGCCTGCCTGCTTCCCAAAGCCTAGTAAGCACTGGGCTTTGGGAAAGAGGTGCAAGGGCTCGACAGAGGTATTAACCTAATATGTCTATAGTTTCCTAGATCCTCTCTTACTTGTGAAAGACTTCCATTTTCTAAGGAAGCCTTCTTTGTCAAATAGCTTCCTTGATTCTGCTTGTTAACCACAATGGCATATTGGATTGGGTGGTACCCTTCTTAATCGGCAGTACAACTGAGCTTCTATTATTGTAGTTTTAAATAACCTCCAAACTTTCTGGAAGTCATACAATACTACAACAGTTCAGCATTTCACCAGGCTGGAAAAGGCTGTAGACAGCAGGTATTACCAGCACTGGTTAGAGCGTAGTGGTGATAATGCCAAGGTCACAGGTTCGATCCTGTAGGGGCCAGCTGCATATTCCTGCACTGCAGGGCATTGGGACTACATGATCCTTGGGATCCCTTCCAACTCTATGATTCTATTTATGTAAGAACTCAGCTGATTTTTAAAGTTAAGACTGTCTTTCCCTCTTGCACCCCACTATGATCTCTAAAGCTCAACCTACTTTTCAGCCGTACAGTACATGCAGACCCGGCTGAAATAGCCTGTGCTTTGTTTGCTTGATAGTGATGCTACCCCGGTTTTGTGGTTGGTTCAAATCCCCACTCAGACATGATGACCTTGGACTAGTCACTCGTTCTCACTTTCCTCACAAGGTTGCTGTGAGGATATAATGAAGGATGGGTAGTATATAAATGTAGTTAAATAAATATCTTATGAATGTAAATAGAATTCTAGGAAGTGCTTGGGATAAAACTGCAACAACAGAATTTAAATCACTGCAGCTATTCTTTTCCTAGGGTCAAACTGCAGGTACATACAAAACACCAGTTATTTGTTATATTATGTTTCCAAGACAAGGGAGCTTAAGAAAGACGTGATTTTTTTTCCTTATTGCTTCTTGTGTCATGATGACATCCTTGGAAGACACCTTTACTGACAACTTCCTTCTGTTTTGTAAAATATTAACTTCAAAAGTGTGAATGATAAAGGCTGGGTTAATTACTGAACTCACAAAGAACTGCCAATGCAGTTATAGATAAGAAATTTTAATCTCCGTGTGATCTTTACTGCTGTGCTTATAAGAGAATTCACATAAGGATTTTAGAAAATCAGACTTGCATATGCAATCTGCAAAAGAAGCACACCAAAGACCAATTTATCTTACATAATGTGCAACTAAAGTAGTGTAATTATAACAACTAGAATGCAATATATGCCAAGAAAGACAGCTCACAAACCATACCTGTATACAATTCCTTAAAATAATATAATTATTTTATTTAGAAAAAATTATTATGTAAGAAATCTTACAATGGCTAGGATGCAGACCCAGACATCCATATGCCTCAAACACACAACAATTTAGACTTTGCTTCTGGCTACAATCCCTCACACTCTTGTCAAATGCAGAAATGGTATCTTGACCCTCATGGTTGGCTTTTGGGAGCTTGGGGGGGAGGGAAGCCAAAAGGCATCAATGAACCTAGAAACCCTGAGGTTCTTTGAATTTCACCCAACATTAACCAACACCATTATTCATGCTTTATAGGTTATTTACAATGCAACAAACAAATCAATAGAACAGGGAGCTGAAGATGCCATTTCCCCAGATGGGCAGGGTATAAATAATAAAATCATTATTATTATTATTATTATTATTATTATTATTATTATTGAAATTGGTGGAAGCTTAAACTTTTAATTGTACATTTTTGAAAATAAACTAGGCCTCCAGCAGGCTTCGTAACTGCAATGGAATAAATTTATAACAGTTTGACACTGCTCCTTTATTACGAGATCTGTTGAGGAAGTTTTTGTGTTGTATGATTGCTATGCTGTTGATTATGTTGTAAACTGCCTTCTGGTGAAGGGTGACACCTAAATTTGTTAAGAAAGGAAGAAAAATTGTGGTATGTTATTATAGTGAAAGAGCCACTGGCCTTCCCAAAGGTTAAATACAAAACTTTTTGAGCTTTGGAGATATAACACTAACACGCGCGCGCGCGCACACACACACACACACAAAACAAAAAACACGACCTGCAATAAGATGTTGTCATGTGTAGTGCTTTTTTCCCAGGGTTTCAGTCAGCCAGCTATTCCATTCCCCACCCACAAGACATTCTGTGTTCTGCAGTCCCTAAGGATCCTTAGTCCTCACTGGGCTGCTTTTGGTGTTAACCTCATTAGGGTTTTTACCTTCATTTTGTACTTCTGTTCCCAAAGCCAGCAGCTGATACCTGCCTTTTGTGGGGTGTGTGTGCAGTTTTGGCTAGATAAAGACTGGCTCTTGGAGAATCTTTGCTTTTTTGCATTCTGTAGCCAGAGAATACCCTTAACAAGCAGTCTTAAAGAATCGTTTCTTTTCTCTGGCCTTTGGGGGTGAATTCAAGATGCTAGACATCAGGTTGGAGCTTTAAATTGGCTTTTCCACCTTATGCTGGTTTCATATTTTGCTCCACACACACCCCAGACCACATTCTTCATGAGGGCTAGCCCTGCCCCTCCAAAGAGGATATTCCAGAGTCACAGGTGACTGCAGAGGAGAGGAAAGGGACAATATTGTTTTTTCAACTTCCACCCCACCAAAGCTCCTTACAATAACTAATCTTAGGATCCAAGCAATTCTTGAGTATGTGCTTGCAGTATGTACAGCATACATAGGTTCTGACCTTCAGCCATCTATTCAATCCATTTGTTTTCCTGCTGGCAAAGAAGAGACGCAAGCC